>NC_090372.1:38641033-39331444 GCF_036365525.1 Heterodontus francisci
AATTTATCTGGAAGACCACTGAATTATTGGACTCCACAGACTGTAGATTATTTTATTTGTTCTGGGGACTCTAATCCAACCAATCTATTCTTCTTCACTCTGTAAACCTATTTGTGTGTGTGATTCTCTTGTGTGTGTGTGCGTGAAAGTTGAAGCATAGTTTATTATTTTTACTTAGCACATAAAGAGTTAAGCACTCACTGAATTGGTAAGCACATCCACTGTTTAAAAGAAATAAAGCCTGTTGCGATCAAACAAGGAGAGGGACAAGAGGGAAGCCTTTTGACCCCTCCTCACCTGATCAGTACAATATTTTAGGTCATCATTATGCACGTGATCATATTTCTCTCGCGCCTGACATCAAGTCAACATGAGTGAGTGTTATATGCCATGTGGCCGTCTGATAATTAATTCTGTCAGCAGGTAGCTGGGAGGCATCCATCTCCCTTTTCTCCATCGGCCAAGCACACTGAGACTCTACTGATTTCCAGAACCTCCTCCTCTGCCACTGTCAGTTGCAGAGCTGGAGGATCACCACCAGTCCTCTGTCTCTCCCACGTGTTCTCCTCTCCGGCAAGGATGGAAAGAACAGACCTAGAGATGCAGAGAGGGCGAGCCTGAGGATAAACAGCGCCAGGGACCTACAGGTAAAAACGGTGGTGGGGAGGCAGCGGGGGATAGAGAGAGTAAGCCTGATGGAAAACAGGACCAAAAACCATCATGTAAAGGAGAGTGTACCTGAAGGAGTTCGGGCAGAGTAGCCAGAGCCTGGAGTAAGTCTGAGCATCAGGAAGCGAGGTAAACAAAAAATAAAAGTGACGTCAGCACAAGGGTAAGTGCTGATTGGTGAATAGCTGTTTTTTTTAATATAAATCTTTAATAAGACTTCAGCTTATTTCTGTTGGTTTACTTAGTCTAATAAATGTGAACATACGAATTAGGAGCAGAAGTAGGCCATTTGGCTCCTCAAGCTTGCTCCGCCATTCAATAAGATCGTGGCTAATCAGTTTGTGTCTCAAATTCCACACTCCAATTTACTCCCGATAACATTTTATTCCCTTGCCTAACAAGAATCCATCTACCTCGCCTTAGAAATATTCAATGACCCCGCCTCCACCACCTTCTGAGGCAAAAGGTTCCAAAGTCGCACAACCCTCTGAGAGAAAAAATTTCTCCTCATCTCTGTCCTAAAAGAGCGTCCCCTAATTTTATAACAGTGCCACCTAGTTCTGGACTCACCCTCAAGAGGAAATATCCTTTCCACATCCAATTTGTCAAGACTGTTCAGGATCTTATATACTTCAATCAAGTCTCCCCTCACTCTTCTAAACTCCAGTGAAAACAAGCTCAGTCTGTCCAACCTTTCCTCATAAGAGAACACTCTCATTCCAAGTATCAATCTAGTAAACCTCCTCTGAACCATCTCCAACACATTTACATCCTTCCTTAAATAAGGAGACCAAAACTACACACAGTATTTGAGATGTGGTCTCACTAATGCCCTGTATAACTGAAGCATAACATCCTCACTTTTATTTTCAATTCCTCTCGTAATAAAAGATAGCTTTCCATTAGCCTTCTTTATTATTTGCTCTACCTGCGTACTAACTTTTTGTGACTCATGCACTAGAACACATAGATCCCTCTGCACCTTGGAATTCTGCAATCGTTCTCCGTTTAAGTAATACTCTGCTTTTTTAATTCTTCCTGCCAAAGTGAAGAACTTTACATTTTCCCACATTATACTCCATCTGCCAGATTTATGCCCACTCACTCAACCTATCTATATCAGTTTTCAACCTCCTTATGTCCTCGTCACAACATACTTTCTGACCTATCTTTGTGTCGTCTGCAAATTTAGCTACCATGTCATTGCTCGTCTCATCTAAGTCATTGATAGAAATTGTAAAAAGTTGAGGCCCCAGCACAGATCCCTACAGGATGCTACTCATCACATCCTGCCAATCAGAAAAGGACCCATTCATGCGACTCTCTGTTTTCTGCCAGCCAGCCAATCTTCTATCCATGCTAATATATTACCCCCTACACCATGAGCTCCTGCTTTGCCCAATAACCTTTTATGTGGCACCTTGTCAATTGCCTTCTGGAAATCCAAGTACAGTACGTCAATGGGCTTCCCTTTATCCACAGTGCATGTTACTCCTTCAAAGAACTCCAATAAATTGGTTAAACATGATTTCCCTTTCACAAAACCATGCTGACTATTCACAATTACCTTGAGTTTTTCTAAGTGCTCAGCTATAACTTCCTTAATGATTGATTCTAACACCTTCCCCATGACAGGTGTCAAGTTAACTTGCCTATAGTTAACTGTTTTCTGCCTGTCCCCCTTCTTGAATACTGAGGTTATATTTGCTATTTTCCAGTCTGATGGAACCTTTCCAGAATCTAGCGAATTTTGAAAAATTAATGCCAACGCATCTACTACCTCATTAACCACCTCTGTTAAGATCCTCAGTTGAAGCTCATCAGGACCCGGGTACATGTCAGCCCACAGCTCCATCAGTTTGTTCAGTACCGCTTCCCTAGTGATTGTAATTTCACCAAGTTCCTCTCTTCCTTCCACCTCCTGATTTACTGCTATTCCTGGATTGTTTTTTGTATCCTCTATAGTGAAGACTGATGCAAAATATTTGTTCATTTCATCCACCATTTCCTTATTATCTACAATTAATTCCCCATTCTCACTCTCTAGAGGACCAACACCCACTTTACTTACTCTTTTCCTTTTTAAATACCTGTAGAAACTATTGTTATCTGTTTTTACATTTCTAGCTATCTTCCTCTCATACTCTTAATTTCTTTCTCCTGATTAACATTTTAGTCATTCTCTGCTGTTCTTTATATTCTGACCAATCATCTGACCTGCCACTCATCTTTGCGCAATGATATGCTTTTTCCTTGAGTTTGATGCTTTCCTTAACTTCTTTAGTCAACCACGGATGGTGGGTCCTCCCTTTAGAATTTTTCTTTATAGTAGGAATATACTTATTCTGAGTATTCTGAAATTACCTCTTAAATGTCTGCCACTGCTTCTCTATTGATCTATCTCCTAGCCTAATAACCCAATTCACTTCAGCTAGCTCAGCTTTCACGCCCACATAGTTGCCCTTATTTAAATTTAAAATACTAGTCTTAGACCCACTCCTCTCTCTTTCAAACTGGATGTAAAATTCAATCATATTGTGGTCCCTGCTACCTAGAGGTGCCTTTACTCTGAAGTCATTAATTAATCCTGTCACATTCCACAATACCAAGTCTAATATAACCTGCTCTCTGGTTGGTTCCAGAACGTGCTGCTCGAAGAAACTATCTCGAAAGCATTCTATGAACTCCTTATCTGGGCTACTATTGCCAATCTGACTTTTTCCAGTTTATATGTAAATTTAAATCACCCATGATTATTGCCATCCCTTTATTTCAAGCACCCCATTTTTTTTCTTGTATACTTGGTCTTACATTGTGGTTACTGCTAGGGGGCCTGTAGACCACTCCCACTAGTGACTTCTTTCCCCTACTATTCCTCCTCTCCACCCAAACAGATTCTACATCCTGATCTCCTTAACCAAGGTCATTTCTAACTATTGCTCCAATGCCATCCTTGATTAACATTGTTATCCCTCCACCTTTACCTAGCTTCCTATTCTTCTTGAATGTTATATACCCTTCAATATTGAGCACCCAATCCCTGTCATCCTGCAACCACGTCTCTGTAATGGCTATCAAATCATATTTATTTACTTCAATGTACGCTATCAGTTTGTCTACTTTGTTATGAATGCTAGGTGCAAAGTTGAATTTACTGTGCTTATTAAATGCTAGTACCACTTTCAACTAAAGTTATACTTTTCTTGATTGCACAGATATGTAAATCTTCCTACTGTTAATACACCTTACCAATGCTAATAAAGCTTTGCCGATACTAATAAACCTTACTACTATTAGTAAACATTACGAATACTGATAAACGCTAATAATACTTAATCCATCTTATGTATTAAGTTGTCCTAATTTGAATGAATACACTCCCTGCTGGTCTCTCGCTCTCACTCTAGTATAAATGATAAAAATCTGCTTTAGTTTATAGTTTATATACAAATGAATCGACCAAGTCTTATTTCATATTTGATTGATCGAGATTAAATTAAATTACAAATTAAAAGTATACTCACCAGTTTCCCTGCTCTCTCTGTTGTGACATCCCTCTGATGTCACTTTTTGCTTTTTTTTGCCTGCTCTGCACCTGCCACTCTCTCTCTGGCCCACTACCTTTTGGTGTGCTTTTTAAATCTCCGCTCTGCTCCCACCATTCTCTATCTTTCCAGCCTCCGCACTTTTGGTGTGCTTTTTAAGTCTCTGCTCTGCTCCTGCCACTCTCTCTCTCTGGCCTCTGAACTTTTGGCATGGCAGAGCACCTCAGCCCCCAGAGTGCACATCCTGTTCCATGTGGGAACTCCAGGACACTTCTCAAATCCTGGGTATGTGCAGGAACTGTTGTCAGCTGGAAGAGCTCAAGCTCGTATTTCAGAGCTTGAGCAGCAGCTGGTATCACTGTGGTGCATCCGCGAGGCTGAGAGCTATGTGGATAGCATGTTTCTGGGTCTGATTACCCCACAGATTAAGGGTGTGTAGGCAGAGAGAGAATGAATGACCTGCCAGGCAGTCAATGGGGATTCAGTTCTGAATACTGATGAGAGTGCAGCCAAAGTCTAGTCCACGGCACCACAGGTGGCTCAGTTGTATGGGGGGGCAGGAGGAAGATTGGGAAAGAAATAGTGATTGGTGATTTTATAGTTAAGGGAACAGACAGGCGTTTCTGCGGCTACAAATGTAAATCAAGGATGGTATGTCGTCTTCCTGGTGCCAGGATCAAGGATATAACTGAACAGCTGCGGAGCAGTCTGAGGGGGGAGGGTAAACAGCCAGAGGTCATGATTCATATCGGTACAACAACATCGGTGGGCAGAAGTATAAGGTCCTGCAAGCAGATTTTAGGGAGCTTGGAAAGACTCTAGCAAGCAGGACCTCAAAGGTAGTCATCTCCGGATTACTCCCGGTGCCATGTGCTAGTAAGTACAGAAATCAAAGTGTGGCGTTACAGAAAAACAGGTAGTTGATTGGTTGGTGAGAGTTTATCTTTCAAAACTTGAGCAATGACAGTAATTGTAAGGTTTGATTTACTAATAGGAGTCAAGCTTAATAGATTGACTGGTGAGTATTTCCTATTAATTAAGTAAATAATTAATTAGTTATTTATAACACAATCAGGATGACAGGGCAGGTGATGTGTTACAGCTGCAGTATGTGGGAGCTCATGGTCACCAGTGTGATCCATGGCAACCACGTCTGCAGTAAGTGTCTGCAGCTCAAAGAGCTTCAGCTCAGAGTTGATGAGCTGGAAGCCGATCTACAGACACTGCGATGCATCAGGGAGGGGGAAAGTTATCTGGACACTTTGTTCTAGAAGACAGTCACACCCCATAGGATAGGGCCTTTTGGTTTGGTGAATGGACAGGGACAGCAGGGTGTGACTGCGAGTCAGGCAGGTAAGGGGATTGAGAAGGCAGAAGTGGAGGAGCCTCAGCCCTTGCAATTGTCCAACAGATTTGAGGTTCTTTCAGCTTGTATGGATGAGAGCGAGGGCTGCAGGGTGGAGGAGCAAACTGACCATGGCACCATGGTGCAGGAAGCCATTCAAGAGGGGGGAGTAAATAGGAATGTAGTGGTAGTAGGGACAGTATAGTCAGGGGAATAGTCACAGTTCTCTGTGGCCAAGAGTGAGAGTCCAGAAGGCTGTTTTGCCTGACCGGTGCCAGGGTTCGGGACATCTTCTCAGGGCTGGAGCAGAACTTGTAGTGGGAGGGGAGGATCCAGTTGTTGTGGTCCACGTGGGTACCAACGACATAGATAGGACTAGGAAAGAGGTTCTGCATAGAGAGTATGAACAACTAGCGGCCAAATTAAAAAGCAGAACCTCAAAGATAATAATCCCTAAATTATTAGCTGAGTCACGAGCAAATTGGCATAGGATAAATAAGATTAGAGAGTTAAATGCGTGGCTCAAAGATTGGTGCGGGAGAAATGGGTTTCAATTTATGGGGCATTGGCACCAGCACTGGAGAAAGTGGGAGCTGTATCATTGGGACAGTCTTCACCTGAAACATGTTGAGATCAGAGTTCTGGCGAGTTGTGTAACTAGGGCAGTAGAGAGCGCTTTAAATTAAATAGTGGGCGTGAGTGATCAAGCGAGAGAAGATATGATAAATTAAAGAGAGAAGACAAGGCAAAAGAGCAAGGTGGCAATAGAGAAATAATAATCAGAGCCCGGCAAGAAGGCACAAAATGTACAAAATTAAGAGTGTGCAAGCAGCTTATGCTAGAGATGCATGAATAGGAAAAAGACAGAACTAAAGGCTTTGTATTTGAATGTGCATAGCATTCACAACAAAACAAACTAATTGATAGCTCAAATAGAAATAAATATGTATGATCTGATAGCCATTACAGAGACATGGCTGCAAGAAAACAAAGGCTGGGATCTGAACATTCAAGGGTACATGACATTTCGGAAGAGCAAGAAACTAGGAAAAGGTGGAGGGGTAGCTCTGTTAATTTAGGATCACAATAGGACAATAGAGAGAGGTGACCTTAGTTCTAAAAATCAAGTTATAGACTCAGTTTGGATAGAGATAAGAAATAGTAAAGGTAGGAAGTCACTTGTGGGAGTAGTTTATAGGCCCCCGAATAGTAACCACATTGTAGGACGGGGTATACAGGAAGAAAGAACGGGGGTTGTGAGAAGGGGATGGCGATAATCATGGGTGATTTTAATCTACACATAGATTGGATGAATCAAATTGGCCAAGGTAGCCTGGAAGCTGAGTTCATGGAGTGTTGTCAGGACAGTTTCTTAGAGCAACACATTCTAGAGCCAACCAGAGAGCAGGCTACTCTAGAACTGGTAATGTGTAATGAGACAGAATTAATTAATGACCTCATAGTAAAGGTGCCCCTAGCTAGCAGTGATCACAACGTGATTGAATTTCGCATTCAGTTTGAGGGTGAGAAGAGTGGATCTAAGACCAGCGTCTTAAACTTAAATAAGGATAATTATTGTTCAATTGGCAGATGTCCATTCACCAAATCAGGAAGCAGGAGACAGTCTGTGATTCACAACTGTTTTATTCTCAAACCACAGTTCAATACAAATACTAGTTTTCATTCTTCCCTTCTGAACTCACTCCCTGTCTAGAAGTAACTCTCTTGACTGGGGAAACCCAGCACTTAAATAGAAGCTGCAATAAGGGTCACCTGTTCTCTACTAACTCTGAAGTAAGTCCTGGTTAATTAAAGGAACCAGCATTTTCAACATTGTCAATTATGAGGGTTTGACGCGAGCTGGCTAAAGTAAACTGGGAAATTAAGTTAAGGGGTAGGTCAGTAGAGATGCAGTGGCAGACATTTAAGGAGATATTTCATAACACTGAGCAAAGATACATTCCAGTGAGAAAGAAAGACTCTAGGGGAAGGACACACCATCTGTGACTAACTCGGGAAGTTAAAGATAATATCAAATTGAAAGAAAAAGTGCACAATTCAGCAAAGAGCAGTGGCCGGTCAGAAGATTGGACAGAATATAAAAAGCAGCATAGAACGACTAAAAGAATAATGAGAGAGAGATCAGCGTACAAGAGAAAGCTAGCTAGAAATATAAAAATGGATAGTAAGAGTTTCTATAGGTATTTAAAAAGGAAAAGAGTAAACGAAGTGAGGGTTGGTCCTCTAGAGAGTGAATCTGAGGGTTAATAATGGAAAATAAGGAAATGGCGGAGGAATTTAACAGATTTTTGCATCTGTCTTCACTATAGAGGATGTAAATAATTTCCCAGAAATAATTGTGAATCTAGAGTTGAAAGGGAAGGAGGAACTTAAAACAATTATCATCACCAGAGAAAGAGTACTGAGAAAAGTATTGGAACTAAATTCTGACAAGTCCCAGGTCCTGCTTTTCTATTCTTCCGGCCAAAGTGGACAAGTTCACACTTTCCCACATTATATTCCATCTGCCAGATCTTTTCCCACTCACTTAACCTATCTATATCCCTTTGCAGACTCCTTATGTCCTCTTCACAACTTACTCATCTGCCTATCTTTACAGAGAGGTGGAAAAACTCTAGAGTAGTGATAATGGGGGACTTCTATTATCCTAATGTAGGCCGGGATAATAATAGTAACTCTTCTTGCCTGTGTCCTAAATCGTACCAAGTCCCATTCACCTATCACTCATGTGCTCACTGGCCTACATCAGTTTCCAGTCAAACAATTGCTTGACTTTAAAATTCTCATCCTTGTTTTCAAATCCCTCCATGGCCTTGCCCATCCCTATCTCTGAAATCTCCTCCAGCCCCACAACCCTCTGCGATATATGCACTCATCTAATTCTGACCTCTTGAGCATCCCCAATTTTAATCGCTCCACCATTGGTGGCTGCACCTTCAGTTGCCTAGGCCCTAAGCTCTGGAATAAATTTCCCTAAACCTCTCACCTCTCTATCTTGCTTTCCTCCTTTAAGACACTCCTTAAATTTACCTCTTTGACTGAGCTTTTGGTCATCTTACCTAATATTATCTTATGTGGCTGTGTCATACTTTGTTTTATAATGTTCCTCTGAAGTGCCTTGGGACATTTTATTACATTAAAGGTGCTATATAAATATAAATGGTTATTGTTATAGTGTAAAGGGCAAAGAGAAGGAAGAGTTTCTTAAGTGTGTTCAGGAAAATGTTCTTGATCAGTACGTTTCCAGCCCAACAAGGAAGGAGGCATTGTTGGATATGGTTCTGGGGAATGAGGTGGGTCAAGTGGATCAAGTGTTATTCGGGGAACTTTTAGGGAGTAGTGAGCATAGTATCGTAAGGTTTAGGTTCGATATGGAAAAGGACAAGGAGCAATCTCAAGTAAAAATACTAAATTGGAGAGCCAATTTCAGTGGGGTGAGAATGGATCTGTCTGAGGTAAATTGGAATCAAAGATTGGCAGGCAAAACTGTAACGGAGCAATAGAGCAGTGACCTAAACTTTAAAGAAGAGTTGGTTCGGGTATAGTCGAGGTACATTCCCATAAATGGGGAAGGTAGGACAACAAAAGTCAGAGCTCTCTGGATGATAAGAGAGATAGAGACTACAATGAAGCAGAAAAAGGAGTGTATGATAGATGTCAGGTTGATAATATAAGTGACAACCAGGCTGAGTATGAAAAGTTCAGAAGGGAAGTGAAAAAGGAAATCAGAGAGGCAATGAGAGAGTATGAGAAGAGATTGGCAGCTAACATAAAAGGGACTCCAAAAGTCTTTTATAATCATATAAATAGTAAAAAGATAGTAAGAGGGGGAGTGGGGGGATTAGGGACCAAAAAGAATGCCTGGAGGCAGAAGGAATGGCTGACGTACTAAATGAGTACTTTGCAACAGAAGAAGATGCTGCCAAAGTCATAATGAAAGAGGAAGTAATCAGAGGACTAAAACTTGATGAAGAAGAGGTATTAGAAAGGTTGACTGTTCTTAAAGTTGATAAGTCACCAGGACGGGATGGGAGGCATCCAAGGAATCTGAGGGAAGTAAGGGTGGAAATTGCGGAGGCACTGGCCATAATCTTCTGATCCTCCGAAGATACAGGAGTAGTGGCCTGAGGACTGGAGAATTGCAAATCTTACATCCTTGTTCAAAAAAGAGTGAAAGGATAAACCCAAGGAAAGTAAGGAGGATAAAAGAGGCTCTGGAGCCCTGAGTCTATATCACGCTTCCTTTCTTCCAGCTCTGTTCCATTCTGTACTTTCTGAGCCTTTTCCATTCTCCATTTCTACTAAGCTGTGTTCATGTCACTCAGACTCTTTGTCACGTTTTTTTCTGCCTTGCTGTTTATGAGTTACTTTAACTTTGACTGCCCAGCGGAAACCAAGCAGGTCAGGGAATTCAAATTGCTCGGGATGAGGGGTAGGGGGCTCTTACTCACCAACGTCCTGCTCCCTCGCTGCTGTTTTCGATCTGTACCTGCTCTTCTGAGCAGGCAGGAAAAACACCAGCTGCGAACTGATAATATCATCAGGGCCCGACTGCTATTTTAACCAGTATCTTGTGCAGGGAGGCAATGTGGCTTTCTGTCAGCTGAAGCCAGCAAGAAGACATCTCAGAGGCAACAGAGGCCCAAACAGGTAAGTCTTTTTACTATTATTGTCCCTGTGAGGCTTAAAGGAGCAGCATGCTCCCCCAGGCCTAGCAAGGAAAGTTTAGGCCTCCCCTTACACTGACTCCCATGTGCCCTTGATCATGATGCTTTCCAGAAATGCCCTCCCTGCGACTTACCTGAGCGCTAGGTACTGACTCCTGCTGCCCAACGTTGAGTCCCTGCCCACCAGCCAGCTACACTTCCCATCATTTTTGGGCTGCAAACCAATCGGGAGAATGCAGATCAGGCCCAAGCATTGAAATCGCCTGAACCTCACACTGCCTAGCTCATAGTCTTCCGCTCATCTTGGCCCACTCTCATCCAATTCCCATACTGAGTTAAAATTGAGGCTTTTGTCTTGGCTTCAGACATTCTTTACTGTTTCTCTTCTGCTCGTCACCCATTCCCAGCTCTCTCACTTGCTTGCCTGTCAGACTTACTGGAGTAAATTTTCACCTTCACCATATGGAAAACCAACTGAATGAAAATTGAACAGGTTCTGTAAGAAGCAGGTGATCCACTCCATCAGATTACCACCCATGTGGTAATAAAGATAACATTTTCCCCCATTCACATTCCAGTCATTGCTCACTCATACCCAGCCCGACCCACGACTATTTGGATACTTACCTGTGGCCTCACTGCCGACTGTTAGCTTCCCTAGTTTACATACGGAAAAAATAAATGAAAGCAACTCCTGCCCAGGGAAACTAAAGCTCACAAGTAATAAAACAAAATCAGCATATATAATTCAATAGTGTTGGAAGGGTTCTTGGTTTGGAAGAAGAAGGGAATTTTCTTATTCAAAAGGATGATTGTCTTTTGTAAAAGGTTGTTAGCCTCTGCTCAGTGGTAGCACTCTTACCTCTGAATCAGAAGGTTGTGTATTCAAGTACCCACTGTAGAAAACTTGAACATGTAATCTAGGCTGACTTTCCAGTGCAACCCTGAGGGAGTGCGACACTGTCAAAGATGTCATCTTTTGCTTAAGGCATTAAACCAAGGCCCTGTCCTCCCAGTCAGGAGGACGTAAACAATCCCATTACACTATTTGAAGAAAGCAGGTGAGTTCTCCCCAATGTCTTGATCTATGGCGATCCCTCAGCCAACATCATAGAAACAGATAATCTGATCATTTATCTCATTGCTGTTTGTGGGATTGTGTTGTGTGCAGATTTGCTGCCACGTTTCCCAAAGGTACAACAGTGACTATGCTTCAAAGGTACATCATTGGTTGTCAAGAACTTTGGAACGTCATAAGGTCATGAAAGGCACTATATAAATGCAAGTTGTTTCTTTATGAAAACCATAGAAGCTTACAGCCCAGAAGGAGGACATTCAGCCCATCCTGTCTACATTGGTTCTTTGATAAAACAATCCCAAACTAATTCAATGCCTTGATATCTCCTCATAGCTCTGTACATCTTTCTGCTTCAAATATTTATCAAGTTTTCCCTCAAAAGATGCAATGTTCTCTGCATCAGCTTTCCTCTGAGACAAAGCATGCCAAGCTCCAACAAGTTACTGCACAAGAAATGTTTACTCATCTCCTTCCTCACTCTCTGTCACAATTTTAAAGTGATGACTCGTTATCACTGACCCATTGTCATGACTGCTCTTTCAAAGAGCTAGCACAGGCATGATGGGACAAATGGCCTTCTTCTGTTCTATAAGTTTCTATGATTCTATTATTCCCCAACCAGAGTAGATAGTCTTTCCCCATTCACCCTATGAATATTCTTTATAATTTTAAAAACCTGATTGAAATCTCCACTTAGCTTTCTTTGTTTTGGAGCAAATAGTCTCAGTATCTCAAGTCTCTCCTCATAACATAGTCTCCCATCCTTGTCATCATCCTAGTAAACCTGCTGCATGGCTCTTTTCCAGGAACAGTCATTGAGAAAAATAGTAGGGTAGTTTTTTCCATGCTGTGCTCCTGGCATGGAGTCTCAGTCAACTCAATCAAGGTGTCAATCCGAGTAGTGTGCACAGAGATCTGTGATAAAGGGGCAGATTTTTTGGATTTAAAAAAAAAATTATTTGCAGGATGTGAGCAGCGATGGCAAGGCCAGCATTTATCACCCATCCCTAATTGCCCTCAAGAAGATGATGATGAGCCACCCTCTTGAATAAACTGAGTGACTTGTCAGGCCATTTCAGAGGGCAGCTAAATGTCAACCACAATGCTATGCGTCTGGAGTCACATATAGATCAGACTGGGTAAGGATCTGAGATTTCCTTCCCTAAAGGACGTTAGAGAACCAGATAATTTTTTGCAACAATCCAGTAGTTACATAATCAACTGATGCTAGCTATTTGTAAAATCCTAGATTACTTTAATTAACCAAATTTAAATTCCCCAGCTGTTGTGGTGGGAATTGAACTCACATCTCCAGATCATTAGCTCAGGCCTTTGGATTACTAGTCCAGTAACATAACTGCTCTGTTCCCACACCCCACAACAATCTTCTGGCCCCTTCCACCACGGAGCCTGACATCGTGAGCTTGGTAAAATCCAGCCTAATGAGTGCAGGGGATGATGGGAAGGGGTGAACTTTAAACTTTGCGCAGTCTGGTGGGGAGAAAGGTCTGATTTAAAAATTAAGTGTTTTGGGAGGGGGAAGGGCAAATAGTTAATGTAATTGTTATTCGGGGGTCGGAAAGGGGTGTTAGAATTAAATTTTGGTGGGGGTATATCTTTAAAAATTTAAATATGCCGGCAGGACTGGCGGCCTTTTAGAAACGGCGCCAGCGCCCGTGCATAGGCAGCTGACACCATTGTTGGCGTCGGACAGCCCACCTCCTTCATATGATTAGTGGGAAGGGGGGCTGCCCCGGCGATTTAAATGAACCGCCACTTACGAGATCGAATGGCTCTAAGGTGTGAGCCGCCATTTTCTGAGCTGACCACCGAGAGCAACGGCGGGCTCTTAAAATCCAGCCTGACAGTTTCCATTTGAGACCTGAAGCAGAATTTTCATCCGATATGGGGGCGAGAACAGAGTGGGCACGCCGGTTGGTGCGCCAGTTTGCCAGCACCATCCCAGCCCAGGGCCATTTTCCCAGAGACGGGATCAGGGGCAGAAGGTCCACCCACCCACAAGTGGCGAGTAGCTAACTAGCTAAGGCCAATTATGAAAGGCTGACTGGGTTTTTATCCAATTGGCCTTCGAGCTCCCCGCAGCATCGGGAACAAGACAGCTAGCTACCTGAAGGCGGCCTTTCGATTGCAGACCGGAGGGCCAGTGCTTCAAGCAGGCTTTGAGGCCCTCCCCGCCTAGCTGGCCATAGCTGCAACTGCAGGCCACCCTGTGGAGAGGATCTTCCTCCACAATGTTGGTCTGACAACTATGGCCATTTTAAAATTCAAAATGTTTCAAAAGTTGCTGAGGGGGCACGTCAACATGGAGGCACTCTTTCTCTCTCCCTTACCGGCAATGGCAAGCTGCAGCTCCTTCTGTGCTAACAGAGCCTCCTATTGGCCCTCCAACTTCAAGACCCCACCCGCCGTTATGGCAAGTGTGTCCTCTGACCACGAATTGGCCAATTCAGGGAAAGTCATTGCCAAGTGACTACAAAATGGGATCAGTACCTCCATTTGACTCTGATCCTAGACATTGAAATTTAATCATGAAGTGCACACAAGCATATTGTAGATAATATGGGTCAGTACATTCCCATAACTTGCAAAACTTGGCTTCTGTCACAAAGGAGAGGTTTAAACCCAAAAAGACTCAGCTCCAATGGAAAGCTTCCCCTGACAGAGTGCAGATCAGAAAATCAAGCACGGACATGAGTGGAAGCCAACATGCTTTATTTGTGCCACTCCCAACTTTCCAGATTTTGCCCTGAAGTTGGCATGATTTCCCTTCTGCTGGTCACTCACCCTTACATGGATATAACCAAAAATAACCATTGATGACCTTTTTGGTTTCCATTGTTTAATATTTCACAGTGACCATTAGCTCTTTTCCATCTCTTCCTTTGCTTTCTGATAGTCTAAATAACCCCACACCAACTTGAATACTTCACAAAACGTTGAGAACTCATGGTCCACAACATGAAACTCATACTTCACTGCTGGTTATGCCATAATTGATAAGTGCTTTTTGACATTGTCAGAATCATCAGTCTCTCCTCTAGTAGTTAAAGTGACAAAAACTTCTTGCAGTCTCAAACGTGAAGGTGGAGAGGTGCAGGGATGGTATTCCAGAGCTTAGGACCTAGGCAACTGAAGGTGCAGCCATCAATGGTGAAGCAATTAAAATCAGGGATGCTGAAGAGGGCAGATATCTCAGAGGTTTGTGGGGCTGGAGGAGGATACAGAGATTGGGAGGGGTGAGGCCATGGAGGGATTTGAAAACAAGGATGAGAATTTTAAAATCAAGATGTTGTTTGACTGTGAGCCAATGTAGGTCAGCAAGCACATGGGTGATAGGTGAACGGGACTTGGTGTGAGTTAAGATACGGGCAACAGAGTTTTGGATGACCTCTAGTTTATGAAGGGTAAAATGAAAACAGCCAGAACTGCATTGGAATAGTCAAGTCTAGAGGTAATTGAAGGCATGAATGAGGGTTTCAGCAGTAGATGAGCTAAGACAGGGGTGAAGTCGAGCGATGCTCTGGAGGTGAAAATAGGCGGTCTTAGTGATGCTGCAAATATGAGGTCAGAAGCTATCAGAAATCTTACACTCATAATTTAATTTTAAACAGTTGTTCCCTACTGTCCATGATCATGTATATATCACCAAGATCAACTCTCAGATGTGTCCTTTTGAGGCTGAAGAAGTCAGGTTTCTCTAGTCTTTTCTCATAACTCAGACCTCCAAGATAAAAAATCAGCTTTGTGACTTTTTTAGCAC
The DNA here is from genome assembly GCF_036365525.1 of Heterodontus francisci. Classification (NCBI taxonomy): domain Eukaryota; kingdom Metazoa; phylum Chordata; class Chondrichthyes; order Heterodontiformes; family Heterodontidae; genus Heterodontus; species Heterodontus francisci. The sequence goes on from NC_090372.1 coordinate 38,656,140, forward strand.
TGCTTCCAGGGCTTGAATGTGTCCCTTGTGAATTGGTGATTGGAAGTGGTCACAATACACAAGGGAGTAGAAATTGGACCTCATGGGCTTTATAAAGAGAGACATAGAGTATAAAAATAAGGAAGTTATGATGAACCTTTACAAAACACTGGTTCAGCCTCAACTGGAGTATTGTGTACAATTCTGGGCACCGCAGTTTACGAAGGATGAGAAGACTTTAGAGACCGTGCAGAAAAGATTTATGAGAATGGTTCCAGGGATGAGGGATTTCAGTTGCATGGATAGATTGAAGAAGCTGGGATAGTTCTCCTTGGAGAAGAGAAGGTTGAGAGAAGATTTGATAGAGGTGTTCAAAATCATGAGGGGTCTGGACAGTATAGGTAGGGAGAAACTGTTCCCATTAGTGAAAGGGTTGAGAACCAGAGGTCACTGACATAAGGTGATTGGCAAAAGAACAAATGGTGAAATGAGCAAATTTTTTTTTTACACAGAGAGTGGTTAGGATCTGGAATGCACTGCCTGGGATTGTGATAGAAGCAGATTCAATTGTGGCTTTCAAAAAGGAGCACCTGAAGAGAAACAATTTGCAGGGCTATGGGGAAAAGGCAGGGAAGTAGGATTTGCTGTGTTGTTCTTGCAGAGAGCAGGCACAGACCTGACAGGCTGATGGCCTTCTTCTGTGCTGTTACCACTCTATGATTCTATGAAAACAGGCACAATGAGGGTCAATTTTGGATAACACCCTCCCACACCTGATCAGTGGCAGGGTACTGATACTATCATATTGTCATAGGCAGCTCATGGTGCCTGCCTAGAATAGCCATTAGGTCCTTTACATATGCCTATTTCAGGACCCTTGCACTAAAATGGTCAGCGATGAGCACAACAGTCTCCAGACATGCTCCGGTCAAGCTTCTTCAGCGGTTGCTGCAACCTAAGCAGTGGCCGCCACCACAAATGTAAGTTTTTAAAAAAAAAAACTTTCCTGTGGAGCCTGGAAGAGCAGGAGTGCATTTCCTGCATCCATAGCACTCCTGAGGACAGCTGCTGGTCCATGATCTCCCATCCCCCACCACCAGCCACCATTACTGCTGTCCTTCCACTCACCTTCCAGGAGTTACCTCAGGTCTGCTGATGACATGGCTGGAGGTCTGACATTGACACTCTTGCAATGGGTGAGCTGCCTTTGGTGGTGTGCCAAGTGCCAGCAGCACAACCAATTACAATGAGGTCCAGGTCTAATTTTAAATGTGTTGACAGCTTCCTGGTTGAGTGCTTGTTGTGTGTGCTCCATTAGTTACGTGCCTTATACCAGATAATAACTAATTTTTACCCCGAGGTTTTGTCTGACCAGACAGAGGTACAGATTGATCCTGACTTCCTCCGACTTGTATTTCACTGTTCGGTTGAAATAGTTCAATATCCATTGGCGTTGTTGATTGCAGCTCTGCATTAGTTTGACATGCTGAACATTGAGTCTAAGACTCCTAGATCTTTTTCAACTACCATCCTTAACTATTTCAACCATTCGTGGATTACGTGCATTGCCGATCTTTCCAATGTGCAGTGCTTGACACGTGTCTACGTCAAATTTCTTCTTCTGCTGTTGTTCAGTCCATTTGCATATGTTGTCCAGCTCATTCTGTAACTCGAGTGCCACTTTCTGTAATCCCTCTTAGTTTGGTATCATCTTCAAAAGTGACCAGCTTGTACTGAGCTCCTGAGTCCAAGTCACAGATGTAAACTAGAAATTGCATTGCCCCATCACCATTCTCTGGGGCACCCCACTCAGTACTCCACCCCCACCCCCCCCCCCCCCCGCCCCTTAATATCACTTCGCTAACAAGTAGCCATTGTTTCCAACTCTTCAACCAATGATGCATTATATTATCTTGTTTGAAAAGGAACTATAAAAAAGTTTCTGAAATATTGGTTCATGAATGAAACACCCCTTTTAATTGGACACATTATTGGTCCTTGTTCCACCATTTTCTGGATGGAATAAAACTGATTAATTTCACAGAGCTTCAGGGCTTCCTGAAACAGGTTTTAAGCCCCTTCCATATCCTAGTAAGGGCTCTATTGCTTGTTTTAGCACCCCTCTGCTAAACTGGGCTGTCCTGAGCACATCAGATGCTGGGTCTGTTCCGTTCAGGTTTTCCTGACCTGGATGCAGCCTTCACCAAAAAGCTAAGTTAATTTTTTTTAAGTTTGATGTGGAATCAGATGGAGCATGAGCACGCATATTTGCTCCACAACATTCCGAAGAGTGACAATCGACCCGGCCTCCTGTTCCCCTTCCCTCTCCCTCCCTCCTGCACCATACCCAAATGGTACTGCCAGCGAAGAAAACAATCCAAAATTGATCAATAAAAAATGGGCGAGCTGCTCTGGACACTCGACAGGCTGAGGCAGCTTGTCCAAATTATTGAAATGAGCCTGAGGCCCAATTTCAGGTGGGGCATAGCCAATTTCTACCCTGTAGAATTTTGAAACTATTAATATATGTATACTAATTAAGTATCCACCACGGTTAATTTCTCCTTTAATAGGAATGAAAACCTGGCAAATGTTTTCCAAGGTATCTTTTTAACAAAAACAAACATTGCTATGTTCCAGAGTATGTATGGAATGAAACCAGTCCGTGATCTGTGACTCCTCTGAGTGATCTAGTCTCATGAAACCAAAGTATAACATCAGGCAATTAGCTAACACAATATTCAAATGTATCAGGTATCAAAACTAAACACAGAGGAAATATTAGGGTAGCTTTTGGTATCAGTAGGGTTTTTCTTATTTAATTTTATTCATTTCACATTTTGATCATCAGCGCCAGCACAATGTGGGGATGTAAAATATTCTCTGAAATGATAGTAAACCAAGGGCAACCTACTAGTATGCACCATTTGTATCCTCAGCTCCTGACCATGCAGTATAGTACCTGCAGTGATGAGATACTATGATAGGTACAATAAAAGCCTGATTGCTTATAGGTACTCAACGTTTTCACAGCTAGGCTCCTAATCATGAATACTTCTTTCTGTTACTCACTACAAGTTACTCTCCTCCTTCTCCCAGCTCCCTACTCCAATACAGTAAAAATAAACAATGTGTGTCCTTCCTTTTTCTATGATACAAAAGCAAGTAATGCTTATTAGCTATTCTGATGAACTCCTCTTTGAAAAGAAAAGCACTGTAGAGTCAATGCCACAGCTAATAGCTTATTGGAAGAAACGCACTTGAAGACGCTATTGGCAGATCAGCACTCCAACATATTCTTTCTATCCTTAATATACCTCACCCTGTCAAAAAACCAGCTGCCCATATCCTGCCCTGCACTATCTTCTGTTCGCCCATCATCTTATGCCCTGCATTGATTCCCGGTCCCCCAATGGATTAAATTTAAAATCCTTGTCCATGTTTTCCAATATCACTATGGCCTCACCCAGTTCCATCTACACAACTTCCTTCAGCTTTATATTCCATTCCACATCATTTCAACCTTTGCCCAGACATGTTGTGCATCCCTCCCACCCTTACCCCACCATTAGTTGTCGAACCTTCAGGTGTCTCAGTCTTACGCTCTGGAACTGCCTACCTAAAATCTTCTACTTCACTACTTTTCTCTTGATTTTTATAGATCTACTTAAATCTTTTCAACCAAGTTTAGTCATACCTCTAATCTTCTCTCCTTGACTTAACGTTTGTTCCCTTTAATTATTTGCAATTGTGAAGCACTTTGGGGCTTTCATACAGTAAAGGGAGTATGTACCCACAGGTTGTCATTACTGAACAACTTTTTTCCAATGTGCAACCCTTTCCTGTTCCAATATATGAATAGCAAGCTGTTTCTTGAGCATTAATTATAAACAATTTCAGTTGTCAACAGTTCAGTGTAAACTCCGTTATGTGTCAATGACATGGAGGCATTGCCACATATAGACGTCAGCATGCACACTGGTTGGTGCAGGTGCCGGAAGTGGCTCGGAAAAAGAGTCTGAACTGGAAGAAGAATGACTAATGATGCAATAAGGAAGAGAGAGCATGTTCCAAGAATCTTAGACACAGCACTAGATGCCTTGTTGCAGGACGGGGAAATGAGGAGAGATGTCCTCTACCCACAAGGGACTGTGAGGCCCTCCAGACAACCTCCCAAAAGGCAATGGGAGCTGCTAGTTATCGTGATTATTATAAGCAGTGTAGACCCGAGGACCTGGATGCAGTGCCGCAAGGAGTTTAATGACCTCACAAGAGTGGTCAAGGTCAGTGAATTCATCTTCAAATGGCATATCCTTACACTGAACCACTAGCCTCACACACTGCTCAATTCATCACCACCCACTTCACTCACCTACCAACAATCTCCATCAATCATGACTCATACATCACATTCATAGCTTCACCTCACCCTCATACACTTAGCACTGCTGGAAGGCCCACACTCACATCTCACAGCTTGCACACACTGCCAGCTATTCAACCATGACAGTCACATCACCCAAACAGATTGCATCACACTCACTATGTGGTCTATAGTTAGCCTTTGTCACCCAATAGTTACTCTCTGGTGTCCCTTGGTGGCTCAAATGTTGATGGAACTGGCACAGAATAAAGGCATCATGGCTGCTGCCAGGATAGCAGGCATTTAGCAGCATGGTGCGATCCAAATACACTTTGAGGAAGTGGAACCCTTTGCAGTAAAGCATGGCTACCCGACCCAAACCCGACCAGACCCGACGACATGTGTCGGGTTTGGGTCGGGTCAGATCTCTCTTCCGGGGCCAGTATTTGGGCTCGGGTTGGGTTGGGCAGGACGTGCACACAGTGCTGCCTTGCTCAGGGAGGGAAGTAATCTTCAAAATTTGAACATTCAGCTGGGACGTCAAGGTGGGAAACGTGCTGCCGGAACGGAGGATCACAACGTTTGGACCACAATAACCTATTTGATATAATTAACTTTATTACGGTAGCCGGGTCGGGTCGGGTTGGATCGGGCGCGGGAAAAAAATCAAAGGACTCAGGCCCGGGTCAGGTTCATGTTGGATGTGGTCGGGTCAGGTTTCAATTTCATACCTGAGCAGTCCTTTACTTTTCAGTCTGAATTTAGATGTGGCGTCCGCAAAGCTGCCTGTGTGCAGTCAGTTGCACCCTGCACCACAAGGAAGTTCCTTATCCTGGTGGAACCCCGTGCACGTTCCACCTGTTTCTCTCTGGGAAAAGAGAAATCAATGTATTCCCTTCTTTTCTTATGCAATGGGCTGAATTTTATCAGCCCGTCACGGGTTAGGCAGTGGCACCCGTTAAGGGTGGCGTCGCCGCACGTCATCTGTGTGGCTAGCCGACCGCAATTACATGGCATCCAGTCCATCGATTGCAGGAGGCACGGGGCTCGTCCCATTGCAGGACGATGGCAGGCAGTAAGACACCGATGGCATAGTCAGTGGAGTCAAGTGCTGCTGCCATATTTAAAGTACTGCCAGTACTGCTTGAACTGCTGCTTCATTTGTTGGATTTGATGCTGGTTTGCCTTTGTGCTACTGTGCTGCTGACTGTAGACCCTGTGCTGCGGTACTTCTGACCAAGGCCTCATAAAGCCAGGAGCTGACCGAAAGCCAAGAAGGATCACGCCAGACGGAAGACACTGGATGGCCCCACAGTTCCGTGAAGCCTCCCTGCGAATTCTCCTCCAAGCTGTAATGGAAAGGCGGGAGGTCATCTTCCCAAGGGATGGCAGGAAGAGACCCTCCTGTCTGGCCAAGCAAGCCTGGATGGAGATTTTACAGGTCAGGAGCTGTGAGGTCACCCTCCGAAAAAGGGTCCAGTGCCGCAAGAGGGTCAATGACCTCCTTCGCTCCACCAAGGTGAGCCCTCCATACCCATCTCAACTCTGGGGCTTGCATGTGGACACATGGGCAGGAGTGCAACATTGTCAGGGAATGGCTGCAAAGGAGGTGGCAAGGGCCCGATGCAACAGCAGATCATGTCAGATGCATAGCGGCATCTTCCAGACAGCCAGCCTTCTGTCCCAGCTTGCCTGCTTGTCCTTCCCTTGAGAGCAGATGTGAGGAGGAGGCATTTTGGAGCCCCCATCAGGAGCTAAAGGGCTGCCACCAGAACAAGTGTCCTGCTGGGAAGACTAACATATCTGACTCAACATTAACCTTATTTCTCTCTCCACCGATGCTCCCAGACCTGCTGAGTTTCCAGCACTTTGTTTTTATTTCAGATTTCCAGAATCCGCAGTATTTTGCTTTTCCAACAGTGTCCCTCTATCTGCTTGCAGAGAGAAAACAGTGCAGAACTCTAAGGAAAGGGCACAGACTGGAGGTGGAGTCCTGGACATCCAAAAACTGACGCCGGTAGAGGAAGAGGCCCTGGAGCTAGCGGGCTCCGAGGGCGGACATTGCATAGCAGATGGAGTGACTGGAGTGTCCACTCAAGAGATTGAGGAAGCATTTTGTTCATGTACCCACTGTCGCCCTTCCAGGTAACATCACACATGGTTGGCATGGGCAGATTCATGCAGAGGAACCCCTAAATGTTTGTGTTTTCTCATGCAGATCATGGCACCCTGGAGATATTCCATTGTTCTCTTAGGGCGAGGAGGAAGAATCCTCAGAGGGTGCACTGTCACATCGTTCTCCTGCATCCTCAACCAGCGCAGACACTCTCACAGCAGTGGGTATGTGCTCGGGCTTAGATGCAAGGTCACAAGTTGGTGAGAACACCACACACACATCCAAGAAGCTGATCGAGGCTGTGACAAGTGAGGCCACTGACAGTCAGAGGACTGTCGGAGGTCTGGCCCATGCTGAGCCCCCGGCTGATGATGAACCTCTGGGGTCAACAACACAGAACAGGCTGGAGTTGCAGAGAGAGGTAAGGGAATCTGGCATAGCTGCCAGAGGCAAGGCGTAGTCATGCGCGGATGGTAGAGGAGTCCATCCATGCCATGAGTGCTGCCATGTCTCAGGCATGTGAGTGCATGGTTTCCTCCATGGAGAGGTTGGTGACCCTCCTGGAGAGCCAGTATATGCAGATCTTCACACCATCGCCTTGGCAATGAGCTCAACACAGCAGTGGCAGGGTGAGAGGGGGATGAGGCGCCTGGAGTCTTCACCAGATCCTTGTCCAACTATGGTCAGCGGGGAGGTTCAAGTGAGTCTTGAAAGGGAGGAGGAGAGGCTGACCTGCACATCTGGGGGCATCTCTCAGGGTACTCTGATTGTGGACGTCAGCTCCCCAGCCCCTCGACCAGTGACCCCAGTTCCAGTAGCTGTGACGACTAAGGAGGCTCCTGCGCCAGTGCAGGAAACACTCAGCCAGCCGGGGTCTTCCAGACCTCAGGCAGCCAGAGAATGCCCATCAAAGTCATCCCCGGCCACAGGGCAGCGCGTTCAGCAGCTTGCCTCCACCTCAACTACCAGCACAGGGGGAGCACTTCGCAAAAGCTCACAGAAGCTCATAAAGAAGAGCACCTAGACGCACTTGGGGTTTTATGGGTGTGTGCAACTTGGTCTTGTTATTGGGTATTGTGGACTTTTAAATAAATGGAAGTCACTTTCATTGCTGAGAATCTCTCATACTTTCCCTGCTGCCCTGTCAGATGCCACCTTCACGCTTGCTCGTTAATGGGTTGCCAGTGCAGGGGAAGGCTGTGTATGGGCACCTTCTCAACTCTGTACATGTACCTGGTAAGCCTGAGCACAAGGCATGAGAGTGTGATAAGAAAGAGGTGATGTATGGAATACAGAGAGTTGAGTATTTATAGCGTTTACTTGGAACGGTATCATGGTGGCAGAAACCAGGTATGTATGAAATTGCCCCAAGCCTTCCTTGTACGTCTCTCAGTGGCCCCCGACTCCGGTACAAGGGCTTCATCATCCTGCACTGCCTGCTCGGCATCCTCCTCCACATCCTCCTCGTCGGATGAAGACTGGCGATCAATCATGTTCTCTTCCTGCAAGGCCTCCCCCCTCTGTAGTGCTAGGTTGTGCAGAGCACAGCAGACCAGCATGATACCTGAGACCCTAGCTGGGGCATACTGCAGGCTCCACTGGATTGATCCAGGCACCAGAATCTCAGCAGCAGCAGCCCAATGGCCTGCTCAATGATCACTCAGGTGGACTCGTGGCAAATATTGTATTTCTCCTCTGCAGCAGTGCTAGGGTTCCTCAAAGGTGTGATTAGTCATGTCTTCAATGGGTAGCCCTTGTTTCCAAGAATCCATAGGAGCCTTGATGGCCGCACGTGTGCAGTCGATGACACCTTGCACCTGTGGAAATCCAGCGATGTCTCCGACCCGACTGCCCTCCCAGCCTGACTGTCAGGGTCGGTCGGGTAGCCCTCTTGAACAGGGCATTGGTCACCTCCTTGATGCAGCAGTGGGCCACTGCCTGGGACACTCCACCTATGTCTCCAGTGCATCCCTGGAAAGAGCTGGAGGTGTAAAAGCTGAGTGCCACAGTGATCTTCAGTGCCACGGGCATTGGGTGTCCACCGAAGCCCATGGGTCACAACTCATCCTGCAGCATGGTGTATAAGTCAGTGACGGCCTCCCTGGAGAGCCACAGTCTTCACTGACGCTTCAGCTCAGACATTTGGAGGTAGCTGAGACAGGTCCGGTACACTCCCTGCCATGGATAGGTGCTTCCTGGCACAGCCGGTTGCTGTGGCTCCCCTAGTCGATCTTCACCAGCTTGCCCAGTCACCACCTGCCTCCCTCTGAGTCTCTGCTTTGCAGTGTGGGAATCTACAAAGACTGGGTGTATAAGGCCCATGCCAGCTGGTCGATCCCCCTCCCGTGCACTGCCCCTGGAGAGAGGACCTTGCCTTTGGAAGCTTCCCCTTGCCATTCCCCTTTGAACACAGGCTAATGCCCCTCAGCACCACCCTTGCAGATCGCCCACCACCCAAGACAAAACTCACCCTTGCCATGAGGGCTGCAACATACCTGTGCCCACCCTTGCCTTGAGGGCTGCATCGCTGTCAGGCAATGGTTGCTGAACCCACTCGCCTCTGCCTCATTCCTCTTCCAGCATTCATCCATCCCTCCCCATGGCTGCTTTCCATGGGCAGCACTGAGGCCTTGCCTCAGTGGGGATCGGAAGACACACGATACCCGTGTGCCATTGATTGAGTTCAAAACCCTTCTTAAGATTGGAGTAAGGTCCATTCAAATGCCCATTAAGTACTTGCTCACCAATTCAAATTGCAGTCCCTCCATGCCATAGTGGCAACGTTGCCTTGGACCTTCCCCCTGCTGGCAAAATCCAGAACCGACATCACAACATTGGGTTTTCGGGGAAGCGTGTCCCCTCTCAGTTTTTTAGCCCCCCATACCTCTGATCCTGGCCGGATAAAGTTCAATCCAATGTGTTATTCACCTTCCTTGTACAGTAGTGGACAGTGAACTGCAGGTATTGGAGATGCCCCCTGCTCGAGCCTGGAAGATGCTTGTGCACATAAGATCATGGCCATGGTCACCTTCACAGTCCAGCCACTGGCACTGCTGTCCTTGCCCTGCTCTGAGACTGTATTACTGCCTGCAAAAGGGGACAGATTGTAGTAAGCCTTAGTGAAACGGAGACATCATACACACTGTTCCTGGCTTAGGTTGAGGTTGGAGAATTGGTCCCTGAAGATCCTGGATGGATACGGTTTCTTGCTGAGAGACCTTCCTCCCCCTCATCCTCCTCCCTCTTCAGGCAACTTGTCTTCCTCTGTGTCACCTCTGCTCATTCTGCCTGTCATGCTGCAGGCCCACGATTGGAAACTATGACACCCATGACTGGGAGCAAGTGGTGCGTGCAGAATCTTGAATGTGAGAACCAAGGCCTTTACCATGTGCAGCATCAGTCCCCACAGACATCACCAACTTTAAATCACAATGTAGACCAGCAAATACTTCTACTAACTCAGCCACAGTCAGTAGAAATCAATCAGCAACTAACCTGAAAATCGTTGGTGATCTCTTTAAATAGCATTGGTGGGGAGTCCTTCCTGCTGCTGAATGCATGTCCTGCTGTGTGAAGTTAAGAGAGGGTGTTAGCTGGAGCATTAAGGTCAATCATTGCACTGCTAGAGTCAAATCAGTGTTATATGTTGACTCGTGTTACAATCCGCCTACTCTATATACTTCCAGTGCATGCTCGCACAGCACACGCTAACAACCTCATCAAAATGGCATTCAGCGCAGCCCGCACCAGAATTGTGCAATTTTGGACCTGAAGCACCACCTGTAGTGCTGAAAATACAGGAGCTATGCAGCCAAAATTTGCAGCCAATGAATCCTATAGGGCACAAAGCCTGCTAAATGGATCACATTCACTAACAAGCAACTGATCATGAAAGTTTTCAACCGCAATGACTTACATTTCTATAGTGTTCCTGATGTATGTTGGGATGTCTCTCAGTGTTTTACAGGGTGGAGGGAAAAAGTGGATGTTGAGCAGGAAAAAGATGAGAAAATTCAAAGCAGAGCTTACAGCAAAGTGAAAGAGGAAGATTTTTGAAAGGAGAAAGGGAAGAAGCAGGGCAGAGAGATTTAGGGAGGGCGCTCCAGGGGCTTATGACTTATAGGGTGAAAGAGTGGTCAATAACAGTAAAGCAGAGGCAGCAGAGAACAAGGACTAAACTGGCTTCGGAGAAGTTGGTAGTAGATGTTGGCTGGACTGATTCACTGAGGTACGCGAGGCAAGACTAGGCCATAGAGGAAACGTTAGTGGACCGGGCAAGGCCTGGCTGATAGGAGTTTATACACGGTGAGGGCATGTACAATCATAAAATCATAGGATCTTACAGCACAAAAGAAGGCCATTCGACCATCATGCCTGTGCCAATCATAAAGATTTCTCCTCATCTCACCTCTGAATCTTTTGTCAATTGCCTTAAATCTGTGTCCACTGTTTACCAGTCCTTCTGTCAGTGGTAACACTTTTTCCTTATTTACTCAAAACCCTTCATGATTTTGAATGCCTTTATTAAATCTGCCTATGACCTTCTCTGCTCTAAGGAAAACAATTCGAGCTTCTCTCGTCTCCACATGGAATGAGTTGTAATTTGAGTTAGACTAGGATCATTAATCTCGAGGTGATAAAGCCATGGATTAGGGTTTAGCAGTGGTCGGGGAGAAATAGAGAGTGGGAAGTTGGGGAGGGGGTTGCTGGAGTCAAAACATGAGGTGTGTTGGAGTGAAGGAGAATGGTTTTGTGTTTCTTGATGTTGGCAGGCACTACCATTCTTTAAGAACCCACATATTTAACAAAGCAATTCACTGCATAGAAACTTCATTACACATGTGGATGATTTTTGTCAATCAGTCAAGCAGCCTTTTTCCCATCTCAGATATTTTTATGACAAATAAAGTGTTGAAAGATGTTTCCTTAACAAATGCAATTTTTAACGCCCCTATGATTTCTCTCCTGGGTTCCTTGCAGCAGGATCCTGGTGATTAGCCTTTGATTCCTGGGGATTCCAGCGCAAATCTGGAGGGTTGACGAACTTAGTCTATGCCTGAAATGTTAACTTGGTTCTTCTCTCTACAGGTGCTGAAGGACCCACTCAATGTTTCCAGCATTTTCTGATTATGTTTTAGTGTTCCAGCATCTGCAGTTTTTTTTTTTGTTTTGCATTTGTCCATTTGTTAAACACTTAAACACTAGCTAAAGTGAACTGGCAAATCAGGTTAAGGGATAGGTTAATAGAGATGCAGTGACAGACATTTAATGGGATATTTCAGAATACACAGAATAGATACATTTCAACGAGAAAGAAAAATTCCAAAGATGGGAGCTGCTATCCGTGGTTAACTAAAACAGTTAATGATAATATTAAACTTAAAGAAAAAGCCTATAATTGCGCAAAGATGGGAGGCAGGTCAGAAGTTTGGACAGAATATAAAAAACAGCAAAGAATGACTAAAAGATTGATAAGGAAGGTAAAATTAGAATACAAGAGAAAGCTAGCCAGAAATATAAAGACAGATCGTAAGAGTTTCTATAGATATTTAAAAAAGAAAAGAGTTAACAAAGTGAGCGTAGGTCCTATAGAAAGTGAGTCTGGGGAATTATTAATGGATAATAAGGAGATGGTAGATGAATTGAACAGATATTTTGTATCGGTCTTCACTATTGAGGATACAGGTAAGATCCCAGTATTAGCTGTAAGTCAGGAAATGGAAGGGAGGGAGGAACTCAAGAAAATTACAATCACCAGGGAAACGGTATTGAACAAATTGTTGGAGCTGCAGGCTGACAAGTCCTTGGGTCTAATGGACTTCATCCTAGGGTGTTAAAAGAAGTGTCTAGTGAGATAGTTGATGCGTTAGTTTTAATTTTCCAAAATTCCCTATATTTGGGGAAGGTTCAATTAGATTGGAAAATAGTGAATGTAACTCCTTTATTCAAAAAGGGAGGGAGACAGAAAGCAGGAAACTACAGGCCAGTTAGTTTAACATCTATCTTAGGGAAATGTTAGAAGCTATTATCAAAGACGGTATAGCAGGGCATTTAGAAAAAATCAAGGTAATCAGGCAGAGTCAGCATGGTTTTGTGAAGTGAAATCATGTTAAACCAATTTATTGGAGTTCTTTGAGGGAGTTACATATGCTGTGGAACCAGTGGATGTATTGTACTTAGATTTCCAGAAGGTGCCACATCAAAGATTATTGCAGAAAATAAAAGCTCATAGTGTAGTGGGTAACATATTGGCATGGATAGAAGATTGGTTAGCTAACAGGAAACAGAGAGTAGGCATAAATGGGTCATTTTCTGGTTGGCAAGATGTAACGAGTGGTGTGCCACAGGGATCTGTGCTGGGGCCTCAACTTTTTACAATTTATATAAATGACTTAGATGAAGGGACCAAAGGTATGGTTGCTAAATTTGCTAATGACACAAAGATAGGTAGGAAAGTAACTTGTGAAGAGGACATAAGGAGGCTACAAAGAGATATAAGGTTAAGTGAGTGGGCACATACCTGGCAAATGGAGTATAATGTGGGTAAGTGTAAAATTGTCCATTTTGGCAGGAAGAAGAAAAAAGAAGCATATTATCTAAATGGTGAGAGATTGTAGAGCTCTGAGATGCAGAGGGATCTGGGTGTCCTAGTGCATGAATCACAAAACGTTGGTATGCAGGTACAGCATGTAATTAGGAAAGCTAATAGAATGTTATTGTTTATCGCGAGGGGAATCGAATACAAAAATAGGGAGGTTATGCTTCAACTATACAGGTCATTGGTGAGACCACATCTGGAGTACTGTGTACAATACTGGTCTCCTTATTTAAAGAAGGATATAAATGCCTTGGAGGCAGTACAGAGAAGGTTTACTGGACTGATAGCTGGAATGGGTGGGCTGCCTAATGAGGAAAGATTGGACAGGCTAGGCTTGTATCAGCTGGAATTTAAAAGAGTAAGAGGCGACTTGATTGAAACATATAAGGTCTTGAGGGGTTTTGAAAGGGTGGACATGGAAAGGATGTTTCCCCTTGTGGGAGAATCTAGAACTAGGGGTCACTGTTTAAAAATAAGAGGTTGCCCATTTAAGACAGAGATAAGGAGAATTTATTTCTCTTGAAGGGTCGTGAGTCTTTGGAATTCTCTTCCTCAAAAGGTGGTGGAAGCAGAGTCTTTGAATATTTTTAAGGCAGAGGTAGATAGATTCTTGATAAGCAAGGGGGTGGAAGGTTATCAGGAGTAGGTGGAATTGTGAAGTAATCAGTTCAGCCATGAACTTATTGAATGGTGGAGCAGGCTCGAAGGGCCGAGTAGCCTACCCCTGCTCCTAATTCGTATGGTCGTATGTTAGAGGAATCCGAACACTGGTTTCCATCAATGTGCCCATGCTGCCCAGATTCCTCTACACTTAAAGCACACTTAATGATTCTTAACACATTTTCACCCACCTACCAAATTCTATCTTGCAGCAGTTTATTCAGGCAACAGCAGATTAGAATGCTATGATACTCCAATGGCTGGAAGGATTTAAGTCCTATTAAAAGTCAAACCCACACCACACTTGGCATTTACGATAATGCTTGTCTGGTTTGAGATGTCACGTGATTTCATTATCACACAGATAAGTTAGTGAAAGATGGCACTTCAATGCAAGATCATTGATCAAATGCGCCAATGGAGCCTGAAAATGAATTGAGATGTAAGTGTGCAAGTTCAGCTCATTTAACTCAATTGCATTCTCTCCCGGGTTTTGCCATGCAAAGTCTGTCATTCCTCACTTTCCACCTATAAGAATGATATTCTCTTTAATTAGGATGCTGAATATAGCTTCAGGATAGTGCTCAAACAGCAGCTTGAGAGAAATCACACCAGATACCCTGAGGGCTTATTGATGTTTGTGCCCAAGGACATGTGCAAGGTCATGGCTGCACTGGGATCTGTCAGGTTTCACTGCTAACACCACAATTGATTACATTGATTTTCACAGCAATCCCACCAGATTCCAGTCACATCCCAACAACTGCGAGCTGAAACCTGACACATTGATTTCCCCAAACCTAATTGCGAAACCTAAGGATTGATGTGAGCTTCCCTGTGAGTAAGGTGGTTTCTCAAACCTGTCTGCCAGTTTGAAAACTGTTTCTCTAACCGCACCATATTTCAGTTCACACTTGCTATCATTTATTCATTCCCTCTCCTTCCTCCCGTCCCCGTTTTTCATTCTTCAGTTCAGTTCTGACGTTCTTGATCTTACGGATTTCTGCTTTTAGTCTCCCCAACCAATAGCATTTTCATGCTGCAGTGTACTACAACTCACTGCTCACTTAATTAACAGACCCATTACCTGTCTGTGTTCCTGTCTATCTGATTTTCTGCTTCTATCAGTCTCTTTCTTTCTGTCAGACCATTGGTCTTTTATTTTCTCTCCCTGTCAGTCAGTCTGTTTGTGTGTCTGCTCTACTGACTCTCTTTTTATTTTGTCCTTTCCCTTTTGACATCCTGACCAGTAATCTCTTTCGGTAATCAGATACTCCGTGGAACACAATGGTTACTGTACTTTTGGGACTGAGGAAGTGGTAAATGTGGAGAGTGAACAGCTGAGATTGAATAGTGGAAATATGGGAATGGATGAGCATTCTGAAGATCAATAAGTAATTCGCTTAAGTGATTAAACATATTGGCCGTGATCTTAACTCCCCCAAACCACCCCCCTAACCCACCACCCCCAACAAGTGAGAGAGGGGCTAATACATTGGAATCAAGTGACCCAACCCCACTCTCAGTTACTTTTATACTTGCATGCCTTGGAAGAAACTCCACCTAAAAGCAGCCAGGGGCCTATTTACATGCCAAACTCACTGCCGACATTACCAGCACCATGACTTATTTTTAACCTCAACACAAGGGGAGTCCTGCACTATCTGATGCCTGGCAGTAGCAATGTGGTGGGAGGAGCCAACTAGTCAGAACAGGCACAGATAAGTTTTAGAAATTTTCCTGGTTTTAAGCTCTTGCAGGGTCATTGGTAACATGCTCGCCTCTGAATCAGTAAAAAGAAAGAACTTCCATTTATAGGCTTGAATTTTGTGTGAGTGGTGTGGGTCTGTGCAGCAGCATGGAAGCGAGTGCTGTCACCAAACGAGAGATGCGGCCAGCTGACCGCGATCAGGCGGCAGTCAGCCAATTAACGGCCTGGAGGCACGGGGTCCATCCAATGGACATGCGGGGGAGGGCCACAAGGCACCAATCTCGGCGTCACGTGACAGAGAGGCAGGTGCTGTCACCATCTTTAAAGGCCTGCCAGCCTTGTATTCAGTCCTGCTTTGTTGAATCCGATCATTACAGCAACATTCATTGGGAAGCCTTTTCCTGCAATGTGCACCCCTCCACCGCTGTGGCTGAAGGCAATAGTCCTGAAGAATCTTAGAGGCTCAACGAAGGAATCAAGGAGCAGACTGAGAGGCTGCAACAGACATGCCAGAAGCAAGACACTGGGTGGTCCCGTGGTTAACAATGCTTCCCTGCAGATTCTCCGCCAGGCTACAAGGGAAAGGTGGGAGGTCCTCTTCTCAAGGGATGGCAAAAAGAGACCCTCCTGCCTGACCAAGGAAGCCTGGATGGAGATCGAACAAAGGGTCAACAACCATGGAGTCATCCCCCCACTGATCCTGGATGCAGTGCTGTAAACAGGTCAATGACCTTCTTCGTTCCATCAGGGTCAGTTCTCCATACCGCTCTCCTCTTTGCGGCTTACATGTGGCATCATGGGACAGAATGCTACATGGGAAGGGAATGACCACCCAGGTTGTGGCAAGGTGGTATGGTAGCAACAGATCCCTGCTGATGCTCGGAGGCATATCGGGGACAACCAGCCATCTGTCTTTGCTCACCTCCACCACGTCCCTTGAGAGTGGTTGCATGGAGGAGGCATTCGGGAGCTCCGATCATGGGCCAAAGGGCTGCCACCTACATAAATGTTGTGCTAGTTTTCATGGGAAAACTAACCATGTTCCTTCTTCTGCTTGCAGGAGAAACAGGCCCACAACAATAAAGAGATGGCGAAGACTCGTGGAGGCATCCCTGATATTTGATCTTTGACAGTGGTAGAGGAGACCGTGGAACTGACTGGCTGGCAGGGTGGCTGCAAGATCGCAGATGGCGAGACACAAGTAGCAGTCCGAGAGAGTGAAGAAGCATAATGCTCATTTGTTCACCACTGGACAACTGGAAAACCATATCAAGTGTGGTTGGGACAAGGAGATATGAAGCGCTTAACCCTGAGATGATTGTGTTTTCTCATACAGGTCTTGGCACTCCAGAAGGATGATCACCTGCAGAGGCTGGGGGCCTGGAGTCCACCTCTGAGAGGAGGAGGAAATCTCAGAGGGTGCAGAGTCACATCATTCTCCCACACCCTCCACCAGTGCAGATACTCTCACGTTGATGGGTATGGGCCTGCGATTAGATTCAGGGTCACAAGCTGGTGACCACATTACAGGCACGCCTGAGCAGCTGAGGGAGGCTGTGACAGCCGAGGCCACTGACAGTGTGAAGCAGTTAAACAATCCCAGACAATGCTATAGATCCTCTCTGTCCTCTGGAGGAGAAATGGAGTGTATGTCCTCCAATTTGCTTGGATCTGGACGAATACCATCGCTTGAATATACAGAACTGAAAAAGTTAATGTGACGCAAACTCACCTCGCATTCTCGACTATTGAAAACAAGGCCTTCATAACATGCTGCTTCAATTAAAATATATAAATTGAGATTGTGTTTTTCCTTCATCTTCCCAACCATGGCAATATCATCAGCAATGCAAATGCATCCTGGCAGCTCTCCAGTGATATGCCCATGTGCTGTTGGAACAAGTCCTGGCTGATAGATAATCCAAAAGGCATTCTTTGAAAACAGTACCTTCCCAACGGTGTCCAAAATGTTGTCAACTCCTATGAGCCTTTTGGCAGATGGACAGACCAGTAACTGTGTTTAGCATCCAACCTGGAGAAGAATTTTGCACCAGCAAACTTTGGATTCCACTCCTCCAATGTTGGAATCTTGTGTTTGTATATTTTCAATGGTCGGTTAGGATGTCTCAGGTCTAGACATACCCTAATCGTTCTGTCCTTCTTTACTACGCATGTAATCGAGCTGCACCAGTCCATATGCTGTTGTGCTTTATGCATAATGCCGTCTTGCTCCATTTTGCCCAGTTCGACTTTTAATTTGCTTTGGATATGAATGCTGCATTTTCTCAGAAGTTCTGTTGGCATAATTATATCCTTTCGTAGGCGTAAGACTGCATCCCTTTTAAAACGCCGATTATATCGAACCGGTCTGGGGATTTAGATTTCAATTCAAGGACTAATTCAATGGGGTTGTTCTTGATACCTGGAATCCTCACTGAAACCTTGTTGATCTCATGAATGGCGATGAGCTTAAGATCTCTGCATGCTGGTAGGCCTGCTATAGCTGGATCATCTGCTTCAACGAGATAAAAGGCCTGCGATGACCATGTTGATTGATTGTAGCTGCACTTCAGTGTTATCGTACAAATGCAATGAATCGCCGATCCGTATGCAGTTAACTTAGCTGTAGTTTGTTGTACCATTGCCTTCCAATGTTGGAGGTACATATCCTTCAGTATCCTTAGGGGAAGGATGTTGGCGGTCTCCCTGGTGTCAATTTTGGCCCTCAGTGTGTGCTTTCCAATCTTGCTAGGACACACAATATTAATGGTTGAAAATGCTTCCATTCTTCCATGCTTCTGTATGGCATTGATGTTTTATTTTATCCCAGCCTGAATTTACTTTTTTATAAACATTATGTTATAAACATTATAAACATTACCAAATCCATAGCTGCAATGTGGAATGCCTGCTTGCTCTCCTTTCTAAGAACTTGGCCATCATCGTTGTCCATGCTGTCTGTTGTGTTGGCGACTTCGTATATGCGCTCACCTCTATGCCTGGCCCGCTCTGTCTTGCTGCCAGTGCGCTGCATGTTTTCTACTTGGCTCTGGCTTGTGGTGACCTCTTGCCACAGCTTCTGAACTGGATTTCTTACATTGGCGTACCCAAT
This sequence comes from Heterodontus francisci, assembly GCF_036365525.1. NCBI lineage: Eukaryota > Metazoa > Chordata > Chondrichthyes > Heterodontiformes > Heterodontidae > Heterodontus > Heterodontus francisci. The sequence continues at coordinate 38,674,679 of NC_090372.1, forward strand.
GCCCTTTTATACCGTATGTCTTACAATGATCCTGGTATGCTGGACAGCTTCTTGGTGGATGAAGAAGTCCACATCTTCCAAACGGCTTGCTCAGCTTTGCCATCTAGGCTACTTTGCCAATAGTTGAAGCCGCACCTAGTGCTTGCAAACCCTGTCAGCCTGCAAAAATAGCTTTGTATTTACGCCCGTCTTTTAATAAAGCTTCAATGTCAAGACTTTTTGCTTTTTCTAGGAGGTCCTTCTGAAAAGCAGCAATGGGTATAGATGCTATTATCATCTCTGCAATTCTTTCAGATCACTCATCTTTGGAAAAGTCGTAGTCCCTGCCTTTGTCCCTGCAGTGACTGACAAATTGGTCAATTGACTCTTTTGGTTGCTGCCTATATAACATAAATTACAACCGTTGTATCCAGAACTTGACTTTCACACGCAGTTGATCTTCGAGCATGGTCCATATTTTCTTAGGGTCTTTCTGATCGTCTTCCCATCAGTCTATGAAGCCCTTCGTTTCCAATAGCTATCTTAATCTTGACTATTTGTTTATCTGGTTCTGATACAGCCAAATCAAGGAATCACTGCTCTACTCTGTTCGAAAAGTTTGAGTTCGGAAATAATATCTGCTGATTTCCAATTCATACATGGGAATTTCACTGACGTCTTACTGGCATTACCAGGACTTTCTGTGATTTCCTAGGTAGGAAGAAGCTTTCCTGCTTTCCTCCACAGGAAGGTTTCAATGAGCTGCAGATCTGGCTGCCTGCAGAACCTTTACTTGCTACTCTGTGTTTCTGAACTCACTGCCACTGCGGGTTTGTGATGTTGTTGCTCCCCTTCAAAATGGTGTTTTAGCGTGAACAGCACCACAACACCCCAAATAGCTGTAATGGATGCAATGGCTTTTTTTTAGCCTTTCTTTTAAGCTGATACTGCTGATCCAGTGACCCCTTTGTACATTTACTCACTGTTCCCACAGAGTACTGCCTGCTGATAGTGCTTCGCCTCTCAGAGTTCTGTTGGCAGCTTTCGCTTCCTTCACAAACTGCTGGTGTAATCCCAAATTGAATCTAATGCTTTCCCTATGTGCCTTAATTCGAATTCCTATTTGCTGCCACCATATTGTGTTTCCTTCCATTCCTCAAATACAAACTCACCAATCACTCAGGTAGGACAGGTAAACTAAACTGTGAGCTCTTTATACAATGATTACAACAGTATATACACATTGATGGAGAGCTCTTACTAGACTGTCTTGTTTGGTCAACTAACACATTCCAATTACTGTGTCACTGACAGATGACAGCATATCTTGTCTGATGATATAAACAGGTACCCACTTAAAGGCATACTACTACAATATTAACTAGTTTATTTTACATAGAGCTTATACTATAACAGCTTATCAGCATAATAGTATATTCACTATAACAACAGAGAAATGAAGTTAATACGAAGGTGTTAATCAAAGATTCAATTCGAGGAATAGACCAGGATTTTACTGAACTCCTATGTCAGGCTCCAAGGCGGGGAGCTGGGGGGGTGCAGAAGATCATTCCGCAGTGGCCCACCACAGAGTCCGACGCTGGAAGTGCTGCGTCCGATCTTCCCGGTAATGGCAAGGCTCTGTGGCGACCCCCCACCCCCCAGCTAGTCAACAGGACCTGGGTTAACATATTTAAATTGATGAAATTAATACATTTAAATAAAATCAACAGCAATCTTCCCTTCAGGCCGCGATCCTCCAATAGTGGCCGGCACTCACACGCCTTCACTTTCCTGTCCAGGGAAAGAAGGCGCCACTTGGTAGGGAAAGGGGGTACTTATGATTTTTAGTCCAATGTTGGGGGGAATGGGGTCTAATGCAAAGTAATAGTGTAGGAGAGGGTAGGAAGGGGAGACCTATGCACTTTGATCGGTTTGGTGGGGGAAGGTCAAGTGTTGAAGGTAAGTGCTTTGTTGGGGGGAGAGGGCAAATGTTGAATTTAATTGTTATTGGTGGGGGGAAGGGGCGATAGATTTATTAGCGGTACATTGGGGGGGGGGGAAATGTTAATGTCCCAGCAGGGCTGGCTACCGTTTTCTGGCATCGGCGAGCCCGCCCCCTCCACGGGTGGGAGAGGGGGTTGGGGGTGGGGGTGAGGGGGGTGTGGGTGCGGCCCGTTCAGCTCATTACCCTGGACCGCTGCGTGGAAGATCATGACTTTTTTCACCCACCACCACTCCCGGCGGTGGGAAAAGAAAATCCAGTCCCTAGAGCCATTTCTGGCACAGAAGGGGACCATTCGGCCCATCGAGTCCATGCCAGCAATCACTCTTATAGAAACGCTGCACAGTGTCATATCCAGCTTCAAATTGCTGCACAACACTTTTAACACAATCACTATGTGAGGGCTATATAAACTAATGACCTAATTATCTGTTACAGGGTAACTTAGAACAATGTCATGATCTGCCTGTACAGGAAGACCAATTTCTGTCTTTCAGCACTTTAAGCACATAGCAGACATCTTCCTCTTTGAAAAAAAAATGCAAGGGAGAGTGAAAATGCACGTTCTATTCAGACTTCGCAATCTGCACCTGCTTTAACATGACTTTTTTTGTTTCTGTTTCTGCAGTAATGAGTCTTCAATATAGAATTAATGAAGCTCCTCTTAAGGATGTAAGTTGAAGCTATAACGGTGCCTAATGACTAAATGGAGTGCTGGTTCAGCCAGCTCATTAAAGCTTCCTTTTTTTTTTGCAGGAACTAATCAAGAGCGTGCATTTAAAGCCACGAGCAGCATTTTTCAGCTATGCACAGCACACAGTGTTCAGACTGGGAGCCCTGTCATCTACCCTCAGCTTGCATTGTCCATGTTCCGAAGAGCCTGCATCATATCATTCACATTCAACCCTGCTGGCTACAAACATTTCTTTAAAAATCATTACTTAACAGTAATCAGACTAACTGAAGATTAACTAGACTGTTTCATTCTCAACTCTGAAGAGAGAATGTCATTTTTTATTTATATTTCATCCTAGCTTTATAAAATGTATTTTTCAATAAATACTCCAGGTAGAGCAGCAATATAATGTGCATGAATTGCTGACTTATCAACAACTGTAGGTATTCTTTCAAGTATATTTTTTATTCAGTCATACACATTAATAAACATATAACCATGCAAATCTGAATTTAAGAATGGATTCTTCAACCAACCGTGTCTATGAGAGTGTGTGAGTGAGTGTAAAACTATAGGCAGAATGTTATCAGCCCCATGAAGGCGGCTTTGGAGGTTGGGCTGAGAGTATATTTAGAAAGGTGGGAGCGGGTTGGCTCCCCGCACATTTCCACCTCCATGTGTTTTTGCTGGAGGGGAATTAGAAAGGTTGAACCGAGTGCCATGAGATCTTGTGAATGGTGACTGGCCCCAGCTGTGTCAGCCCTCCCAGCAGGTGAGAGGAAGCAGCCTCACAGCGGGAGGTCGGACTCTTGTAACATTTCAGGCTGTGGAGGAGCTCAGTGGCAGCAAATGGCAAGGCTGCTGCCTGCCCACATCGCAGCCATGCCATTGAGCTCTGAAATAGTTGAGCCGGATGTCTAATGGCCATATGTATTACATGTTTCATCTGTTCCACCGATGCTAATGGCAGCTGCAGTGCCTTCATGCTGCTCCATCAGACTAGCCCTCAGCACCTCTCCCACTGGATTCACTGTGGGGGCTGCCAACCTCCATTGGAGTGGGCCGCCATGTCCAGCATTCCTGCTTCAGGAACCCACCCAACGTCCTTAGTTGGATGGCAAATGCTGAGGCAGCCTCTTAATTGGCTGCCTCCTATAAGATTCCCCCAGTTGCCACGCCTCTGACCCGTTGCAAGGCCAGGATCCGGAAATAGTCCCAACGCCTGAAAAATTTTAGAGCTGATAAGATTCAGTCCTATTACAGCATGACAGATTCTCTGTATGTTTGTATATTAGTATGAGTGTTTGTGTCATAAGCTTTGTGACTGTGTGAGTATCCATATGTATGCCTGAGATTGTGTGTATGTTTGTATGAGAATATGAGTGTGTGCCTGAGAGAATGTGAGTATGTAATTGTGTGTATATGAAAACGTGTGTGAGTATCCAAGTGCATGTATATGAAAGCATCAGTAACCAATTATGTTTGTATGAAAGTGTGTGTGAATATGCAATTGTGTGTGTATATGGAAGTGTCCGTGAGAGTGTGCAGAAGTATACAATTAAGTGGATATGTGTGTGTGTATGAGTCCACCGGCTGGATTTTTGCCACGGAGAAAACAAGAGCCGGGTTTGTTTTTTGGGTCAGAAACCCGCCTCCTCGGGGAACTGATTAAAGTTAAGATTTTCACATGGGGAAGCCCTTAATTGGTATGGAGACAGGTTTCCTATCCACTTAGAGCCAGTGGGGGCTGGAACAAACATGGGTCGGATGAAGTGTGAGACTCATTTAGACTCCCACAGCAGCCATCACTGAGGCTGCTAGTTGTCCTGAAGGAGAGATCTACAGTTTGTGCCAAAGTTTCCACTGCACCAGAAGGAAGCAAGATGTCACAAGGGAGCCAGAGGTCTGACACGCAGGGCACGGCAGTCCCTCATTTCATCGATGACAATCTGGATCTAATGCTAGAGGCTGTGAAGGAGAAGAGGGTGGTCTCCTTCCCGGAGGGTGGCAGGAGGAGGCCACTTTGTCATTCAGCAGGGGCACTTCTCTGTTTAGCGTCATTTCCCTCCACTTCCTCTTCCCCTCCTCTCTCACCTTCTGCTCCTGCTCCTCCCTGATGAGTTGTCTCCTTCCAGGGCCTCATTGTCTTCAAGGTCCACACCTCACTAGAGGGCTATGTATAGAAGTGCGCAGCAGACCACCACAATGACAGAGACCCTTGCAGGAGTGTACTGCAGGGCACCACCTGACCCATCCAGGCACCAGAGCCACATCCTCAGAAGCCCAATGGCTTGCTCAATAGTTGTCCTACGGAGCAGGTGGCATTGGTTGTATCACCTCTATGCCTCTGTCTGGGGCTACTGTAGAGTGGACACTAGCCATCTACTCAAGGGATATCCCTTGTTGCCTTGGATCCATCCACGCACTTTGGGGGTTGGAGTGAAGATCTGAGGCAGCCTGGACTGGAGGAGGATGAAGGTGTCTTGGCAGCTGCCAGGAAAATGAGTGCACACATGGAGGAAGCTGTTGTTGTAGTCACAGACCAGTTGGACATTGAGGGAGTGGAAGCCCTTCCTGTTGATGGCTCTCACTGGCCGGTTGCTGGGTGCCCTGAAGGCCAGATGTTGCAATTGATGATGCCCTGCACCTGGGTGAACCCAACAATGGAGGCAAAACCCGCCACCTCTGTCCCTTCAAGGCCATATCTGTGTTGAAATGAATGTGCTGTCCATCTCTGGCAAAGAGTGCATCAGTGAGCAGCGAGATGCAGTGGTGTGCAGCCGTTTTTGAGATGCCAGTAAGGTCCGCAGCTGATTCTTGGAAGGAGCCAGAAGCAAAGAAATTCAAGGCCACAGTGACTTTGATGGCCAATGGCAGGGCCAGGCAACCAGTGCTACGAGTTGCGAGGTCTTCGGCGATGAGGACACTGATGTCTGTGGCCATCTGCTTGGAGAGCCACAGTCTCCTGCAGCACTGGTCCTCAGTCATCTCCAGACAGCTCCATCTTTGGCAGTAGAAGCAGTGCAGAGGGTTTGGCTTCTGTTGTCTTCCTGCCCCTCATTTCTCTCCTGTGCCCTCCTAATGCCCAGAATGCTGCCTTTCTTGAAGGGGGTGTTGCCCCTCATCACCACTGGGCCCAAAATCTGATATTTGTATCCCCACTGCCAGCTGGAGACTTCCCTTGGGCAGGAGGCCACCCAATTGTCCTTGGAAGCTTTGCCCCCTGCTCTTCTGCCCCTGCAATGCCGGGGGGGGGGGGGGTACTGATCCCATTCAATGCCCAGGCACTATGTCCCCACTCTCCCTGCCACCTGCGCAGCACCAAGCACACCCCCTTACCGAGTGCTGAGTCCCCCTTTGCCCTATTAGTCCTCTTATTGAGCCAGGATGATGTCCTGGGGCAGCCATGACTGGCTCCCCACCCTTTACTCGCACCCCCCACCTCAGCTGATCTGTTTCTGAAAGTGGGGGAAACCTGTGTCCCCTTTAAAAATTTCAACTTCAAACCTTGGCAAGCACTTAATGAGCTATTAAACAGTTTTAATTGGCCTCAACTGGGAGGAGAGCGGGATTCCTGTCCCACCCTGGTAATTATTGCCAGCACCGAGGACAGTCTCAAGAAACTGACATATCGCCTGGTGCTGATATTTTTGGGCCCTCCCCCACCAGTTCCGTTCCCAACTTTGCAGGATCCTGAAAATTCAGCCCGAAATGCTTATGAATAAATGTGAGTGTGCAAGTGTGAATGTACTTGAGTGCATTCGTATGAATGTATGAATAATAATCTGAGAATGTGTGCATGTACGAAGGTGTCTGTGTTAGTGTGAGTGTGGCTGTATGTAAGACTGAATGTGTATGTGCATCTGAAAGAGAATGTATGTTTGTTGCCAGTTTATATTAATTTGTTTGTAAGTGCGTGTGTATGTGTGTGTGTATGTGATAGTGTAGGTGTGTGAATGTGTATGAATGTATGTGATCCTGTTTGAGTAAGTACGTGAATGCATTTGTGAGTTTATGTTTGTAATTGTGAATATAAATATACACGTGTCTGAGTGCAACAAGTTCCCATTATTAGATGCACACTATACATATATATGTAATATTTAGATGAATTGTGTCAGTAAATCAAAAGGGAATGAAACAGATATTTGGCAGAGAATGTTATTGAGGGGTCTGAGAGATAGAGTAATGGCATAATTCCCAAATTCTAGGCTGGTCGAATGGACTATAAGGGTCTCTTCCAGTCTTACATTCCTGTAGATAGAATTAAGTACCAATTAACCAAGCGGTGACTCATATTCAGGATGGTACCAGGCAGCGACCAAGTGCAATCAGCGGAAGGAGTGTTCGGAATTTTGAGCATCTCATTCACCCGCCTCACCAAACACCACCTGCCCCACCATTGACAGGGTGTGCGGATCCAGAATTGGACTATTCAGTCATCTAAGGACCCGCAACCCTGGAGTGGAAGAAAGTCATCTTTGTTCCCGAGGTACTGCCTAAGAAGAAGAAGAAGGTACCAGGGATGAGACGCTACAGTTATGAAATCAGACTTGAGAAACTGGAAGAATTCCTATTGGCTAGAGAAGGATGAGAGGGGATTTAATGAAACTATGTAAAATGATGAAAGCTTTTGATAGGGGAAACTGGAAAAGCCTATTTTCTCTGGTTGAAGGACAGTAATGAGGGTCATCAATTTCGTCATGTCATTAAGACATGACATGATATTAGAAGAGATCAAAAAAAATCAAAACAAGACTAGTCAAACTTAAAAAGGATAAAACTCTGGGTCTGGATAGATTGAATTGTGCATACTTAAAGAAGCTTAAAAAGATATAGCAAAGGCACTAGTCTGTATGTGTATACATATAAAGAAAAGGAAATAGTGCCAGAGGACTGGCAGGCAAATAATGTTGTTCCTACATTCAAAAACAGAGATAAAATAAATCCAGGGAACCATAGACCAGTTGGCTTAATGTCAGTGGTAGGAAAGATATTGGAATCCTTACTCAAAGTTATAATATGAAAATATCTAGAATCCAAAAATATAATAAAGAGTAGTCAGAACGGATTTTAAAAGTGAAGGACATGCTTGATCAACCTATTGAATTCTTTGAAGAGGTAACAAAAGGAGTAGACAAGGGTTATGCAGTGGATGTGATATATGTGGTAGACTCATGACTAAGGTCAGAATGTGGAGGCAGGACAGGTAGCAGAACATATAACAAACTGCCTACAAAAAAGAAAACAGAGTAGGTATTAAAGGTAGTTTCTCAGACTGGAGGAAGGTGGGATTAGTATTCCACAGGGATCAGTGCTGGGACCACTGTTGTTCACTATTTACATAAATAATTTCGTCTTGGGATTCAGAAGTACAATATCAATATGGATGACACCAAATCGTGGGATATTGCCAATAATGAGTGAGACTGCAGCAAAAATACCAGAAAACATTCTTAACCTTCGAGAATGGTCATGTAAATGGCAAATAAATTTCAATGTAGGTAAGTGCAAGGTGATTTTGGTAGGAGGAATAAGGAGGCCACCTATTCCTTGGAAAATAAGTCTATATGGGATAGAGGACCAAAAGGATCTAGAGGTACGGATACGCAAATCATTCAAAGCAGCAACACAGATTAACAAAACCATAAATAAGGCAAACACATCACTGGGATTTACATCTAAAAGAATAGAGTTCAAAAGCAGAGAAGTTATGTTAAACTTAAATAGAACCTTGATTAGACATGTAGAATACTGTGCACAGTTCTGTTCTTCATGTCACAAAAAGGATATAGAGGCACTGGAGAAGTTGCAATTAAGATTTATAAGGACGGTACCAGGACTGAAAGGTTATTACTATCAGAAAGACTTAACAGGCTGGAACTCTTTTCTGTAGAAAAGAGAAGGCTAAGAGGTGACCTGATAAGGGTTTTTAAAATTATGAAAGGGTTCAAAATGGTAAATGTACAGAAGGTATTTCCACTTGGGGGTGATAAATATTAGATAGTCACTAATAAATTCAATAAGGAATTCAGAAGAAACTTCTTCACTCAGAGAGTGATGAGAATGTAACAGCAGGAGAAGTCCCCAACTCTTCTCTAAATAATGTCAAAACATTTTATATGCCCACCTGAGAGAGCAGACAGGGCCTCGGTTTAATGCCTCATCAGAAAGACGGCATCTCCAACAGTGCACACTTCCTCAGTACTGTACTGGAATGTCAGCCTGAATTTTGTGCTGGGAGTGACAGAAGAGTGCCAGTGTCTACTGTATATGCAAAGAGAGCCAGCATGAACAGAATGAAGACAGTTAAAGAAGACTGCTGGCATGACCTGGTGGAAGAGAAGCTTGTGGAAACTGGGGGGGAATGGGAAGAAGAGTGTCTCTGTGTAACTGTGACAATTACAGGGACCATTTTAAAACAATGTAACAACATAAAACTAGCAGCACTTCCACAACAGCCTGCAATGAGGTAGATTTTGACTTCATGCGATCGTGTAAAATGAGTGATAGTGAGTCAGCATCCTGCTTCACACCTCTGGCAATTTTTATTTCCATTGAAGTCAAATTGGGAGAGATGCAAAAAGGGCTACCGAATTGCTGAGACCCGTTTTACACTATCACACAAGGTCAAGGTCTACCTTATTTCTCCAGCCAAAATGAGAGGCATATCACTAAAATTTGCACTGGCAGCCCTGCTCACTGCGATGGAGGTGTAACTGAACTGCAGCCAAAATCAATTTCCTGCCCAGGATTGACTTTGTGGGGGGAGCAGGCCTCTCAGATTTACAAGGAAAATTAACTTTGAATCTTCAAGACTCATCGGATCCTTTAGGGTTCTACGTTCTTCAATTTTTTCCCTGTTATACAAGAGATGACAAGTCTATGCCTCTCTGTACTCTTGGCCTCTCATACATCGAATCTCAGGGTTGTTTCTTTGAGTTGCCAGTTTTTTTTTTAAACTGTTGATCAGATTTTTCTTGGTTTCTAGATAGGCTTGTACATAGGTTGCATGAAGGCCTTTTTCATTTGATCTTGGGTCTTGGGTAATACTCACTGGAAAGGCAGCATTCTAGCTGCCCCCAGAGACCATTAAGTGTCAACCAGCTAGAGTGGGACAGAAATAACATGTAATTGCTAGAACAGATAGTGGCAGAAGCTCTGAAGACCTTTGTGAACTAGCTATCTCTTCACAACACTCAAGTAGCTTTTATTGTTATATATCCTGATGCTAATCCACAAATTGGCTCATTCAGGGGTGAGTAGCAGGGATCACAAGGGTTGGATTGGGTTGGGAACAGAGCAACGTTCCACCTAATTTTTTTGGCTTGCGTGACCAAATTATTTAAGTGCATGGCCCCTTTAAATATTTTTGTGCGGCCACACATGCGTGGTAATTTAAAGGGGCCAACTTGTGCGCAGCCTGCGCGGGGTCTTTTGCATTGCTGCGTGGCCACACAGCCTAGAGGAAACATTGGAGCAGAGGGGAGATCACTACGCACAACAATCATTGTTTCTCTGGGGGTTCTGCCAATCTCCCATCGCAGTTCCAAGCATCTCGTCACTGTCCAAGGCCCCAAAAGCACTCCTTTCAGGTGAAACAGCGATTTATGTGTACTTCTTTCAATTTAGTGTACTTACTGTATTCGCTGCTTACAATGCTGTCTGCTTTACATTATGGAGACCAAACACAGATTGGGTGACTGCTTTGCAGAACACCTCTGTGCAGTCCACAAGCATGATCCCAAGCTTCCGGTGCCCTGCCATTTTTATTCTCTACCTTGCTCTCTTGTTGACCTCTCTGTTCTCAGCCTATTGCAGTGTTCCAGTTAAGCTTAATGTATGCTCAAGGAACAGCACCTCATCTACCAGACTCAACATTGAGTTCAACAATTTCAACTCGTAATCTCTGCCCTCATTTTGTTTCCTTTTTTTTTGCATGTTTTGGTCTGAATCTTGTTTTTTCTCTTGTTTTTGCTTTTGGACGGCAGCTGTTCATTATTCTGTCATTCACACCTCCTCTGGACACATCTTTTGTCTCCTTACTTGTGCCATTCTTACTCCTTTTGGCTCTGTCCCACCAACTGTTTTGTCATTGAATGTCTCTCATCTTCCGTCCTATTATAGACCTTCCCTTTGGTTCTTTTTCCACCATCCCCCATTTCACCTGCTTAAAACCTCTTACATTTCTAACTTTTCCCAGTTCTGATGAAAGGTTATTGACCTGAAATGAACGTAACTCTGTTTCTCTCTCTACAGATGCTGCCAGACCCGCTGAGTATTTCCGGCAGTTTTTGTCTTAATTTCAGATTTCCAGCATCTGCAGTATTTTTTTTTGGATTGTGGATTTGATGACTTTGATTTCACAGTTTTCCATAGTGTGATTTGAAGTCACAACCTCTGGGTCGCTAGATTGAAACCATCACCATTACACTTAAGATGTTTACCTATTAAGATGGACATCAATATCGCCATTTTTTAATCTGGTCTTTGAACTATTTCATCATGTAGCAAGCAGAGATTTTCATTACAAACAATACAGGCAAAGTCAATTAAAATAGTTGGGAATGACAGAGTGCAATAGAATATCATTGTAAGGGTTCATGACAGCCGAACTCGAGAAAGGAAAATCTGCCAATCTCCTGCATGAATAAGTTTAGTCGAGAAAGAAGAGTAGCAACAGCTAATGATGTTAGTTGTTTCCTGCAGTTAGATGGATCCCTTTTTTTAATAAAGTAATTTTAATGAAAAGAAAAATGGCAACTGCTTTTTATAGAGAATAAAAACAAAATGCCCCTGAATTGGCAGCTTTCCATCACCATATTTTATTCTTTCAATGGCTTCATTTTAGCTCCTAACTTGCTCAAATGACCTGAATGTGCTGTTAAGAATAATTGAATTGGAAATATTTTGCTCGAATTGCTGGATAAATTGTATCCAAAGCACAGACTTTCCTTAGGTTGGGTGGAAACCTGTTGTACACAGTGGGATAGAATTTCATCTCGGTCCATTTTTGTGCCCAGAATCTGTGCTGCTTAGGCAGGACTCACCCCAAGTGTGAGGCCAAGGCCGGCCCCAAATTTGGACTCGGGTTTTGGGCCTCCTTTCAATAAATTAACCAAGCTTCCAGCCAGGGCCTGTCACGCCTCCAGTGAAAGCTCACCATTTCAGAAGATGAATTTTGAGTCTCTTGTCTCACCTGAAATGGCCCCATGGGTAAGTTCTGGAGAGGGGGAATAGGGCAAAGTGGGGATGACTGTGGAGCTGGGGGGAGCACTCTTGCTCCTCCTGACTCCATACCAACTTTTAAAAAAGGCCTATCTTTTTGGTGGCAGCCGGTTGCTAGGCTGCATCCATGCCAGAAAGCCTGATCAAAAGAGGCCTGATGCCTGCTCTACTCAGGGCAGCCTAATTTCTCAGAGGGGACCTAAAAATGGGGATTAGTCCCTCATTACCATATGCTATATGACTGTATTTTCAGTCATGCAGATGTTACAGAGAATTACAGAGAATTTATAGCATAGAAGCAGGCTATTTGGCCTAGCAGGTCTATGCTGCCATTTATGCTCCACTTGAGCTGCCTCTCACCCTATTTCATCTAATACTGTCAGCTTTACTGTTCCTCTCTGCCTCATGTACTTATCTAACTTCTCTTTAAATGCATCTATGCCATTGACCTCAACTACTCCATCTTGTAGAAAGTACCACATTCTCAACACTCTCTGGGTAAAGAGGTTTCTCCTGTATTCCTTGTTAGATTTATTAATCACTGGGCTGGATTTTGCATAGGAGACAAAAAGGTGAGGGGAGCTCCGCCTCAGCCTTTTCATGTCCCCTTGGAGCGAACCTCCAGTCTTTTTACATCAAGGTTTCACAAGCCAGGATTCCTGTCCCTTTAAAGTCGGGGATTCTGCCTCAATCAGCAGCCAGCCTATCAGAGGGCTGGCAGTTTAGCAGTGCCACTGGGAGCGGTGGCCACTGCCGGTACTGCAGAGGACTTGGACCCAGGTCCAGCGCAGGAAATCCGGACCAGAGGTAGGTGAGGCGTGGTCGCCGGGACTAGTCCGGAAGGCCTTAATGTAAAAAGACTGGAGGTTCACTCCGAGGGGCCATGAAAAGGCTGAGGCAGTGGGGGGGACGAGGGGTGGGGGTGACGAGGGTGTGATTGTTCAGTCCAAAGGGAGGGGGTTCCCGGGGGGGTGAAGTGGTTCCTGGCGGGGGTCCTCTGTGGGCTTCAGATTGCCCAGGGAGGATGGACCCCTCCAAGCCCACAAGGAGGGCATCTCATTTCACAAGGCGCCCTCCTCACATGGCGGAGGCATCCTCCACTGCTGGTTAGATCCCAGCAGCAGCAGGAAGAGGCCCTTAATTGGCCATTAATAGGCTGCCTAAGGCCCTCAATTGGCCTCCAAGCGGGAAAGACATCGTCGGCCTATGCCGCCCCTGCACCCCCACCCCCCCCCACCCCCGTCCCAAAGATCACTTGGCGATGGGCCCTCCACCACCTGTCACAATTCTCCATTCCATCCTCCACATCCGGCCCCGCCATTGTCTTATATTTATGGCCCCTAGTTTTGGATTCCTCACAAGCAGAAACCTGCGAGCGGCAGAAGCAACTGAGATGGTGATATCATGATGTTGCACAGATCTACTGGCTGATGTGGCACGCATTTTCCAAATTTGTGCTTTGTGGTCAACGAATTTGCACGTCACTGACAAAAGATCAAGCGTTCAGCTGCAAGATGGGCCCTGCAGTAGCATGCTGGACTGAAGTGACTTTCACCGTTAAATCGTCGACAGTAGACACTTTAGTGGTACCTCATCACCCTGAGGATTCAAATGACCTCCACTGCGCCAACCCCTCTTTCCCACACCTCAGGGCCATCACCTACGTATGGGCAGCACAGTGGCTAGCACCACAGCCTCACAGCTCCAGCAACCTGGGTTCAGTTCTGGGTACTGCCTGTGTGGAGTTTGCAAGTTCTCCCTGTGACCAAGTGGGTTTCCACCAGGTGCTCTGGTTTCATCTTCACAGCCAAAGACTTGCAGGTTGATAGGTAAATTGGTCATTATAAGTTGCCCCTGGTGTTGGTGGGGTTGTGGTAGGGAATATGGGATTAATGTAGGATTAGTATAAATGGGTGGTTGTTGGTTGGCACAGACTTGGTGGGCTGAAGGGCCTGTTTCAGTGCTGTATCTCTATAGCCCTGCATTAGGAACTCAGTGCCAGCTGCACCACATTTCCACTCAGAATACTTGCCCAAATTTTCAGCATTCCAGATTTTTCTTTGTATTTCCTAATATCTTTATGTAATGAGCTCAGGTCCAATTTCCAGCCAATTTACTTCTTAAAGATTGTATATTACTGCAAATAAAGGTCTTAATGACAATCAAGAAAGCTCCCAGTTCCAAGGAATTTAACCTGCTAGGAATGACTATTGCTGGCAGAGCAGTAAAGGCATGGTTTCCATGGGAACGCCAGAAAAATTGTCTGCGACTAATTACATTCATCTCAATTTGACCCTTTTCTGCTCAGCAGATTCTCCCCCCTTGTGTTTTTTTTTGTTCTGTGCTTGTTCTTGTTGGAGCGATTGTGGCCTTTCATTCACACAGGCTTCTACTCTCAGCTGCATTCTCCAAGAATCCGCGGCCAGCTTGTGTCTTTCCTCATTTCACATTGTGCCTTTCAAAGTTCCACCACTCAACCGTTGACTTTTGACACCCATCTTATGCTGCGGCTCCACTGGAAGCAATTCACTTTGCACTTCTGTCCCTCTTAGTTCAAATATGGAAAAATATTCTCTGCATGCTTCCTTGTAGAATACTTCTCTTACTTGCATATCGATTGAGAAATGTCATCCGTTCTTGATGCATGTAAGAATACTGGTGAGTCCCAACTTCGCAGGTTCTCTTAAAGGTCAGTCATACCTTTGCATTGATTTTGAAAACCATTTGCCATTACTTCCATGTTGTCGGCAATTAGACTTGAACCAATATAATCTTACAGCAGCACACCAGGTAAAGAAATAAAAAAAGAACTTGCATTTATGTTTTGCCTTTCACAACTTCAGGTCGTCTCAAAGTTCTTTACAGCCCATGAAATACTTTTTAAGCTTAGTCACTGTTGTAATGTAAGAAATGCGTTGGCCAGTTTGTGCACAAGGTCCCACAAACAGCTATGAGACAATGGCAAGATAATCTAAAGGCCTGCTACCCAACCCGAACCCGGCGACATGTGTCGGGTTCAGGTCGGGTCTGGTTGCACTTCCGGGTCTGGCATTTGGGCTCGGGCCAGATCGGACAGGCTCTATCACCACCTCAGGTATGTGATTTGAATGTTAATTTACTTTTTGGACTTTAAGAGTTGTTTTGTTAGTTATTTTAAGCTTGTGCAGGTAAGGAACAAAGTGAAAAACGGAAGGTAAGTTAACTGATAGTCGGGTTCAGTTGGGTCGGGCGCGGGAAAAAATGGAAGGGCTCGGGCCGGGTCGGGCTCGGGCTCGGATGGGGTTCTGTCGGGCTCGGGTTGGGTCTCATTTGCAGACCTGAGCAGGCCTTTAAGATAATCTGCTTTAGTGATATTGGTTGAGGGATGAATATTTTTCAGGACACCAGGGAGAACACCGCTGGTCTTATTTGACATTGGTGCCATGGTATCTTCTACATCTGCCTGACAGGGCAGACACCTCAGTTTAGCCTCTCATCTGAGTGACATAAATTCTGACAGTACATCACTCCCATCAGTTTTGCACTGGATTTTGTGCTCAATTCTCTAGAGTGGAAATATGAATCCACAACCTGCTGACTCAGAGACAAGATTGTTACCACTCAGCCTCAGCTGACACGATACAAATCCTTAAGTGGTTTGTCTATCCATTAGAAATAAATAGGTTAACCCCTCCTCTAAAACAGCAGAGAAATGCTTTAGGGGATATTTGCATGGTCCTGTGCTTAGGGTTGGTATATTGGCTGAATATTATGAACACAGGAAAATCGAGGCTATGGTGTTCGTTGTAGATTTTTGAGACATTTTTTATTCTTCCACAGTTATGCACAGGAAGTCACATCACATTATATCTATTGGCATTTGGAAGGTTCCACTGTAATTCTTACTTCAATATTATAATCCTGAACCTTACTTATACCATAGCATTCAAACAGAAAAATTAGCACCATTCAAAAGGTTTTAAAAATATTTCAAAATGCTAAAGGAGCATAACTGAATATTGGGGAAAAACTCAGCGAATATCTCTGCATTATGAAAAAAGCACTGAAAAATTAATTGTAGTTCAAAGTGACCTTTTAGCTTTGATGCTGGAGTAGATTCTTTAAACATTATCTCGAACTCCTGCAGAGTATCTTTTAAACATTTTTTGAAAAAAATGGTGCTCTGAAAGGTTACAGATCTTAAAGTTTACCACATTATCAGTTCATTTGTGAGCTTGAATGAATTTACCTGTTTTCAAAACAAACCAAGTTAGAGCAAAGATGGCGGCACGGAAGATAATCAGAACACTGTGGCGAAGGTTTAGTTGTAAAATTCTCTGTTGATTTGGTCTGCCTCTCTCGTCTTTAACACCACCAGAGTGACAACTCTATGAGAAATGCTGTCAAGTTGTAATAGCTTTTTATTGTGTGTGCATGTGAACCAAAATGGCTGCCTTTCACTACAAATAACTGCAAAGACGAGTGGCCTAAGAAGTAACATTTGTGAGTGCTTATGTACCGTGACATTAGGCTGTCAAAAAAGCCAGTGGGTGGCAGGAATTGGAATCTATAATTGCCAGTGGCCCCCAGGCTATCAAAATTTTTAAATAGGTTATTAGCTTTTAACATTAGGAGCCCACAGTTGTCAAGCTGACTGGCTGACAGAAGGAAGGAAAAAATCACCAGGGAGTCCACGTCGGTTCACAGGACTGGTGCTGGTTTGAGGATGTGGAGATGTCTATGGTGGGGCACCTGTCCTTTCTGATGAAATTGAGTATGCTGACGATGGACGGGAGGAAAATATAAATAAAATACACGGTTTATTAAAAAAGACAGGTTGGCTATTCCATTTTTACTAATGTGAATAGTATATATTGTATATATCTGATTAATTTCCCCAAAATAATATATATTGGATAGGTCTGCTTAGTTTCCCCAGAATAGTATATATAGGATAGGTCTGCTTAATTTCCCCAGATTATGCATATAGTAAATATTTGTCAGCTGTCAACCTTGGCTCGGTGGTAGCACTCTTACCTCTGAGTTAGAAGATTGTGGATTCAAGTCTTACTCCAAGGACCTGAGCACATTATCTAGTCTGACATGCAGTGCAGTACTGAGCGAATGCTGCATTGTTGGAGGTGCTGTCTTGGCCACTTTTTCTCCCTCAGCCACTGTCACTAAAACAGATTATCTGGTCATTATCACATTGCAATTTTTGGGAGCTTGCTGTGCACAAATTGGCTGCCGTGTTTACTACATTACAGCACTTCAAAAGTATTTGATTGAATGCAAAATGCATTGTGACATCTGGAGGTTATGAAAAACGTTATCTAACTGCAGTTTCTTTCCTTTTCTTCTTTCTGTGTGAACAATAACCCCGTGGTAGAGATGAGCTGCTAATGATTTCTTCCTCTCCTCTCCCCTCCTCCACAGGTGCTGATGTATGCTGGAGTACAGATTTACAATCATAGAAATAAAAATCATAGAAAATTGACAGCACAGATGGAGGCCATTCGGCCCATCATGTCTATCTGCCTAATCCCACCTTCCTGCACTAGGTCCATCGTCCTACAGGTCATGGCTCTTAAGTAGTCTTCCAAGTACTTTTTAAATGTGGTGAGAATTTCTGCCTCTACCACCCTTTGGGTGGAAAAATGTTTCCTCATCTTCCCGCTAATACATCTACCAATTATTTTCAAACAATGCCTCCTGGTTTTTGACCCCTCTGTTAAGGTAATCACCCTGCCTCTTCCAGTACCTCACCCAGGTGCACATCCTTCAGGGGCAAGCTTGGCTTATGAGTGTCAGGAGGCAATTTGACTGCAGAAGGAATCGTAGCTATGCTCACCTATCATTCACATACATGCATTTTCCAGCAAGAATCACCAGGTAACAAACAGGAGTGAGAACCCTGAGTGATTTTTGTTTTTAATTCATTCTCAGGATATGGGTGTCGCTAGTAAGGACTATTCCTAGTTGCCTTTGAGAAAGTGATGGTGAGCCTACGTCTTGAACTGCTGCAGTCCATGTAGTGAAGGTACTCCCACAGTGCTGTTAGCTAGGAGGTTCCAGGACTTTCACCCAGTAACGATGAAGGAATGGCGATATATGTCCAAGTCTGGATGGCATGTCAGTTGGAGGGAAACTTGGAAATTATGGTGTTCCCATGCATCTACTGTCCTTGTCTTTCTAGGTGGTGAAAGCCATGGGATTGGGATATTCTATCAAAGAAGCTGAGTTGCTGCAGTGCTTCCTGTGCATAGTACACACTGAAGCCTACCACAGACATACTGCAGCCTCTCCTGCCAGATTATAGTCAGCTAACTGAGTACTGACCAGAGCTCAAGCCTGGCATATTCTTGCACTCTTACGGCTCTGAGCCATGCATCAAACAACTAAAGCAGTTGATTGTATATCACAATAATGAGATCCTGCATTGGAATGAATACAATGTAAATTTTCAGAAGTATATGTATATTAATACCAACTTCAGAGAGGCAGTGCTTGAAATTCCCTTAGGCCCATTTTCGGGCCTGAAATGGAGCTACATCCCAACCCAGAGTCACGTGGTCAGCCTCAGGTTTGACCTCCAGCCTCATTAATATTATTTGGGCAAACCTGTCACAACTCATTTGGAAAAGATCAATGTGTGTCCACTTGCCTCACCCACAGTAGCATAAAGCTAAGTCCCAGGACTAGAGGGGCAGGCTGTGAGGGGGGCAATAGTGGGCCAGCAGTGGCTCAAAGGTACGTCCCAGGGACTGGAGGGGCAGACTGTAAGTGGGGGCCAATCCCGGGAGGAGTCGAGATAAGTGGTGATGAGGTAGAGCTGAGTGTCATCAACATGCATGTGAAAACTAACACCGTGCTTTTGGATGACGTCACTGAGGCGCAGTATGTAGATGAGAAATAGTTGGGGGTCAAGGATAGAGCCTCAGGGACACCAGAGGTAATGGTGCGGGAGCGGGAAGAGAAGCCATTGCATGATTCTCTGACTCCAATTAGATAAATAAAACTGGAACCAGGTGAGAGCAGTCCCAACCAGCTGGATGACATTTGAGAGGCATTGGAGGAGGATAGTGCCTCTGAGTCAGAAAATGATGGGTTTAAGGCCGTCGCAGGAGTCTTCAGTATGTGATCTAGGCTGGCACTTCAGTGCAATACTGAGGGAGTGCTGTGCATTGCAGGGTGCTGCCTTTGGCTTTTGGATAAGGTGTTAAAATTGGGGCCCCGTCTGATCTTTTAGGTGAATGACATGGCACAATTTGAAGAATAACAAGGGATTTCTCCCCAGTGTCCCAGTTAATATTTACCCCTCAACTAACACCACTGAAACAGATTAATTGATTAAATACATTATCTGGTCATTAATCTCATTGCTGTTAGTGGGACTTTGCTATGTGCAACTTGAGTGCTGTTTTTCCCTACTGTACAGTAGTGATTATACTTCAAAAGCAAATACCTCAAAGGCTGTTAAGCACTTTAGAACGTGGTGAAAGGTAAGATATAAATGCAACTTCTTTCTTTCTTACCACCATTGACATCGAGGTCCAGAGTACAGCACTAACTTAAATGTTTCTGAATAACCACAAACTATAATCATGCTTTCTCAGTTCGCCAAGATACTATACATCATTTATTATCAGACCATAAATACTGACAAAATGAATGCGCCCAGCTACAAGATAAGATCTTCTGTGCATGTAACCTTTCTTTAAACTTACTGTGAGTACCATCATCCTTCTTTTCTGCTCAATTTCTTGTCTGGACGAAGGAGATAATATAGAGAATAATGGAAGGTCTGTGTGAATTATAGACCCCAGTGTAATCCTGAGTTGTTTTTGGTCCAATATATGCATGAATTGCGAAGCTATGAACACACATTCAATGACAACATGCACCCCTTACTCTCCCTGTAGATCTACATTTTAACTCTCATTAATAGTTTAATAACCAATTATTTTGTTAATGGGTTTGTAAGACTATCCTTTTCTAGTCAGTTGGCTTTTGTAAAATGAACATCGACTGATGATAGCAAGGCCCAATTTATTGTTACTATGAGACATGATAAGTAGCATCCCAATCAATCTGAACAGTTGTGTGCTGTAGTCCCATGCTCAAACTCATTTCACATAGGACCCTCATAGTTAACAGCCTAAGCAGTATTTGCACCAAGGTTCCAGAGTTGAAAGGCTAGCATTTAAACCAGTGCATTATCCGGTTCCCCACTCCATCAATTAATTAGAAGGACTAAGAATCATGGATAGAAGGACAGGGGATGCACTCTGGCAGCACATGTACATAAAATTAGCCCAACAAGGTCAACAAACAGTATGTGTGATAGGCACAGAAAGGGGAAGATAGACTGAAAAGCAAAGACAGTTAGAGAGGGCAAGAAAGAATGAGGGAACAAGTAGAAAAACAGTTGTATAAAGAGAAAGACAACTCCAAAAGAAATGAACTGTATGACTATGTTGAGTGGCAGATTTTCTTTGTTCCTGCACATGGGTATATTGGATGACCTGGAGGAAAATCGGGCAGAGAGGAGACTATGCCCATAAGGGAGCCAACCATCCATTTTAATTGGTGGAAAATCAGCAGGCTGCCTGACAGGCTGTTTTTCCTGTGGAGGGGTAAATTTTTATCTTCACTGTCTGGGAGGGTTGTGGGGGCAGTAATTTGATGAAGATCGTTTGTCCTGTATACATCCCTGTTGCGATCAAGCGAGGAGGCATCGAAAGGCTTCCCTCTTGTACTTTTTAAAATTTGTTCATGGGATGTGGGCATTGCAGGCTGGGACAGCATTTATTGTCCATCCCTAATTGCCCTTGAGAAGGTAGTAGTGAGCTGCCTTCTTGAACTGTTGCAGTCCATGTCGGGTACATACACCCACAGTTCTGTTAGGAAGGGAGTTCCGGGAGTTTGACCTAGTGACAGTGAAGAAACAGCGATGTAGTTCCAAGTCAGGATGGTGTGTGGCTTGGAGGGAAACTTGCAGGTGGTGGTGTTCCCATGCATCTGCTGCCCTTGTCCTTCTAGTGGTAGAGGTCGCGGGTTTGGAAGGTGCTGTCTAAGGAGCCTTGGTACGTTGCTGCAGTGCATCTTATAGATGATACACACTGCTGCCACTATGTGTCAGTGGTGGAGGGAGTGAATGTTTGAGGATGGGATGCCAATCAAGTGGGCTGCTTTGTCCTGGATGGTGTCGAGCTTCTTGAGTGTTGTTGGAGCTGCACCCATCCAGGCAAGTGGCAAGTATTTCATCACACTCCTGACTTGTGCCTTGTAGATGGTGGACAAGCTTTGGGGAGTCAGGAGGTGAGTTACTCGCTGCAGGATTTCTAGCCTCTGACCCGCTCTTGTAGCCATGGTATTTATACGGCTACTCCAGTTCAGCTTCTGGTCACTGGTAACCCCCCAGGATGTTGATAGTGGGGGATTCAGCGATCGTAGTGCCATTGAATGTCAAGGGGCGATGGTTATTTCTCTCTTGCTTGAGATAGTTCATCCCTGGCATTTGTGACATGAATGTTATGTGCCACTTATCAGCCCAAGCCTGGATATTGTCCAAATCTTGCTGCATTTCTACACGGACTGCTTCAGTATCTGAGGAGTCGCGAATGGTGCTGAACATTGTGCGACCATCAGCGAACATTCCCACTTCTGACTTTATGATTGAATGAAGCAGCTGAAGATGGTTGGACCTAGGACACTAACCTGAGGAACTCCTGCAGTGATGTTATGGGACCGAGATGATTGACATCCAAGATCCACAACCATCTTCCTTTGCACTAGGTACAACTCCAACCAGCGGAGAGTTTGCCCGATTCCCATTGACTGCAGTTTTTCTAGGGCTCCTTGATGCCATACTCCGTCAAATGCTATCTTGATGCAAAGAGTAGTCACTCTCACCTCACGTCTTAAGCTCAGCATTTTTGTCCATGTTTGAACCAAGGTTGTAATGAGGTCAGGAGCTGAATGGTCCTGGCGGACCCCAAACTGAGCGTCACTAAGCAGGTCATTGCTAAGCAAGTGCCGCTTGATAGCACTGCCGACGACACCTTCCATCACTTTACTGATGATTGAGAGTAGACTGATGGGGCGGTAATTGGCCGGGTTAGATTTGTCCTGCTTTTTGTGTACCGGACATACCTGGGTAATTTTCCACATAGCCGGGTAGATGCCAGTGTTGTAGCTGTATTGGAACAGCTTTGCTACAGACGCGGCCAGTTCTGGAGCACAGGTCTTCAGCACTACTGCTGTTGTCAGAGCCCATAGCCTTTGCATTATCCAGTGTCTTCAGTCGTTTCTTGATATCACGTGGAGTGAATCAAATTGGCTGAAGACTAGCATCTGTGATGCTGGGGACTTCAGGAGGAGGCCAAGATGGATAATCCACTCGGCACTTCTGGCTGAAGATTTGTTGCAAATGCTTCAGCCTTATCTTTTACACTGATGTGCTGGGCTCCCCCATCATTGAGAACGTGTGTACCATTGAAGCCACCTCCTCTAGTTAGTTGTTTAATTGTACAAGACTATTCACGATTGGAACCACAACAGGGTTTATTCCTTTTTAAATAGTGGATGTGCTTACCATTTCAGTGAGTGTTTTACATTTTATCTTTGTTGTGTTTGTAATGGAACCAATCGGACAGGTTTTCTTGAGTTTAAACACGGAATAGTTCAGTTTATCATATTTTAAAAATCTAAACCCGATCTAAATAAAAATCATAAAATTACGCTACTGTCATGCTAGGCCCCCACCTGCCAAGAATGAGGCACATCAATTTTGTCATTAACATTGATTTTTAACTGTTGTTGGAGTGAGGAAATGACTTGTTAAACAAATCAGCCAAGGCTGGAAAAAAACATTTACATACCAACAGACATTAAAGGTGAGGAAGTGAATTCCAGGGCCTGCTAAGGAGGATACAAATCACAAGGTCCAGGACTGGTTAGAGCAGCTGATCAAATGATTATCTGGCTGTTCCAGCGTTTTCTTTTGAACTGGCACAGAGAGTTTGAACTCAGAAAGACTGTTTGCTCCTGGACTGAGAAGATCACTCCTGTCTGCTCCCGTCTCTTTCTCACAAGCTCCTGAATCCACTGAAGACACATGAACACCGAGAGAAAAGTCTCCTACAGCGAATAAGTTTTAATAAGAATACTGGGCCCCAACTAAAAGCAAGATCTACCTACAATCGAGGACTCTACAGTGAGCTCGAAGAACCATAACAAAAGCTCTTCAGATATTGCCTCAAACTTTTCCACTTTATTTTTTTCTTCTGCTCTTTTTTGTCTCTATTTGCATGTGTGCGTCACATATTCATGCTAGCGTGGGCACGTCGTGTATCCATAGGCGTCAACCGAATTAGAGTTTAAGTTCAAGTTTAATAAATTTCAACTTGTCTTCTTTAAACCTAAGAAAACCTGTTTATGCTGGTTTCTTTGCCTTATAATTGGAAAGCGATGAACAAGGATTCACCAAGGGGGAGCTAAAAACACGATGTGTTTAAAATTAAACCCTGTTAGAGTAAGACCAGGTGAAGGCTGAACGGGAACCCTCGACCTCTTTCTCACCGGGTCGGAACAGAAATTTGGGTGCTAGAGTCCGGAATTGACCCACATACAAACAAGAGAAATTGGAAGTGGGAAGCCAAATTGTTCCCAATCAATAAAGAGCAAGATTTCAATACAGGTTTTCTTGTGGTTATGTGTGCTTGAATACTAACATGTCTGCAACTGAAGCTAGTAGTTCCCAAAAGCCAGGGTGAAGTAACTTGGGATAAGTTAAAAGCACTGTCTATGGAGGAGTTGAGGAAAATGGATGAGCAGTGTAGGATCACTATACGTGCCAAGGCTAGAAAGCCTGAACTCCTAAGACTAGTGGCTAACTACTTTTCCCTTGAATCTGAAGAAGCAGAAATCGGGTTAGAAGTAGACCCCGACAGGGTATTGCTCGCAAAGCTACAATTGGAACAGAGGAAACTTGAATTACAGGAGAAAGAGAGAGAAAGGAAAAAGAGAGAGAAAGGCAGGAAAGGGAGAAAGAAAGAGCCTTCTAGAAGGAACGTGAAGAAAATGAAAGGCAGCAGAGGGAGAGAGAAAGAATATTCCGGAAGAAATGTCAAGAGAGAGAGCTGAGACAGCTTGAGTTAATGAGGGAGTGACAGAGTAACCCTAGTGAAAGCATGACCAATATGGAGCAGTGTAATTCAGGGCTGGGTACAGAATTGTTAAAACTAGCTCAACTAATTCCAAACTTCAATGAGAAAGATGTAGAAGACTTTTTTGTGTCTTTTGAGAAACTGGCACGGCAGCTAAAATGGCCAGCTGAGACCTGGCTTTTTTTTTACTACAAAGCAAGCGAATGGGAAAAGCCCATCAGGTTTATTCCCTGTTGCTAGATGAGAGTTCATCAAATTATGAACTGGCAAAAAGTGCTATCCTCGGGGCATATGAATTAGTACCCGAAGCCCATTGCCAAAAGTTTAGAACCTTCAGAAAGCAAGCCAATCAAACTTATCTGGAGTTTGAAAGAAGTAAGCAGCTGGCTTTTGACCAGTGGCTGAGGGCTGTTAAAGTACGATTCAGCTATGAGAATCTCAGAGAAGTAATTCTGTTGGAAGAATTATAACACTCTCTCCCACTCTCCATAATGACCCATGTAGAGGAGCAGCGGGTCCAGAGAGCCCGGCAAGAGGCCATTCTGGCTGATGAGTTTTCTTTCATTTCTAAGTCAGTCTCCCAGGGCAGAACCTTTCCTAATTACCTTCATAAATCTGAAATGGACAAAGGGTGTAAAGGTGATAGGAGCCCAAGCAGTCCTGGGAGAGAAAGAAAAGCAGGAGACACAGAAGGTCCTCCTCTAGCCAAAAAGGACAGCGCTATGAGCAGGAGTGAGATCCGGAGACCTTTGTGCTTCCATTGTAAAAAAGCTGGGCATTTAAAAGCTGACTGTTGGAAACTAAAGGGAAAACCTATAGGGTTACTCAGAGCACATCCGCTCAGTGAAGAGAGAGCCTGATGGAAAGCACAGCAAAACAAGCTGTGGCTTTAACTGCAGTAAGAGTGCAACCCAGGAAGCTTACTACTGCAAGTGCAGGAAAATTTAATAGGATTCCTGAGGGTTATCAGGGTTTTGTGTCTGAAGGGAAAGTAACCGCATACCCCTTGAGTGGGGCAAGCAAGCCCATAGTAATTCTTAGGGACACAGGGGCCACTAGATCCTTTTAACTGGGAAAAGGCCTGACCTTACCCCCAGAGATTGCAGTGAACACCAGAATGGTGGTGAATGGTATTGGAGGGCAGTGTATGCCTGTACCTGTACACTGGGTGCACCTGGACTGCGACCTAGTTTCGGGACTGGTGACGGTAGGGATTGTCCCTAGTTTGCCTGTGGACGGGGTTGACCTGCTCCTAGGTAATGATCTGGTGGGGGTGAAGGTGGTTGCACCCCCAGTAGTGAAAGAAAGACCACAGGAGGTCAGAGAGACAGGGCAGTGACAGGAGATGGACCCCTGCAGTTTCCCTGAATGTGTAATGAATCAGGCCATGTTCAAACCAGCTCCCTCAGAGGAGTTTGAATTGGCACTGCAGGCGGATGACCATGAGCTCTGTCTGCCTGAGACTTTCTTTGGAAAGTTAGAAGACCCAGGGAATGAGTTAAATAAATCTTCCCTAGCTAAGGCTCAGCAAGCTGACCCACCAGTTTTGAGAGATTTAGCACAGGCTGCCCGGTCTGAAATTGAAGCAGAGGGAGTCCCTGATTGCTAAGACTTAAAGAATGAGGTACCGATGAGGAAATGGAGTTCTCCTCACAGAACTGAGAGCAAGGAGCGGGCAGTAGTTCACCAGTTAGTGGTGCCACAGACTACATAAAAAATTCAAAAGAACATTGGTCACCTGTTCATAGTTTTTGTGGTAGGTAAGATTGTGGTAGACTCCTCGTTGTTCAAGAATTTCCAAGCTGTAAATGATTTCATCATCCCCTGTGGGTCCTCTCATGACTGAAGAGTCCAATGCAGGATCAGCATGGATGTCCACAGAATTGGCAGTTCATATTTTCGTGGTTAGTGCTTAGGGTGCCACCTCTGCCCTTCCTCTCGGCAGATCAAATGTTGGGAAATGTCTTCTCTTCTTTTATGGGATGTGGGTGTTGCCAGCAAGTCCAACATTTGTTGCCCATCCTTAATTTCCCTTGAGAATACAGTGGTGAGCTGCCTACTTGAACTGCTGCAGTCTATCTGGTGTAGGTACACCCACAGTTCTGTTATGGAGGGAGTTCCAGGATTTTGATCCAGCAACAGTGAAGGAACAATCTTGGAACATGCAGAACCAAATTTCAGTGCTTGCCTCCAGATGGGCCGGTCAGCTCCAGTGCTTTCCCAAGAGAGGTGGTTTGCAATGCAAAAGTTTGTAAGGCTGTTTTTTAGGGTGTCCTTATATTGTTTGTACTGATCAACTTAATTGTTGTTCGACCTGAGACAGTTCCCCACAGAAGATCTACTTGGGGATTCTGTAATTATCCATGGAGGAGTCACGGGGCTTGATTTTAAAGCCTCTCCAATGGGAACGGTGGCAGGAGGGTAATGAATATAGCAACGGAGGAGACCTGCCACCAACCCCAACACCGACAGGCCCCATACTGATCTTGGGCGGCAGCCACGAAGCCGCTCAGCGATGGGACCATGATTTCCATATTTAAATTAATTTACATACCTGATTTAATGAAGGTCCCGTCGCTTACAAATTCACCTCACCAATCGTCATTTGGGCGGCTGGCCGCACCTTCAAATTCCCATTCAGGGAAACGAGGTGCAACTCCTGTGTTGGGGGCAGTGATGGGAAGGGGTAAAGGACAAAGGGTAAGAACTTTGGAGGGGGGAAAGGTCATTTAATGACCGTAGGTATTCCAGGGAGGTGGGGCTAAGGGCAGAAATGAAGTTGATTGCCATTGTGGGGGTGGGGGTGGGGGGTGGGGGGAGGTGGGAGAGGGCATGGGAAGACTTTTCAATTCATTTTTTGAAATTTATATTAACTGGCCCTTTAAAAATTTAACGTGTCATTTGGGGCTCGAAGCCCTTTACAAATGGCACCAGTGCTTGTGCACCGGCGCTGGACGCCATTGCCAGGGATGGCATTCCCGCCCCCTCCACGTCATTGGGGGTGGGGGCAGCTGCCCTGGACATGGTAATGAGCCGCCGTGTTTGGAATCGTGGCGGCTCCGCGACATGGGCCCCGTGCGTGCGGGCTGCATATTTTTATCCCCACCACCTACTTCGACGATGGGCTTTTAAAATGCAGCCCACAGTCTGCCCATTTAAGCTGAATTTTCTGGAGGCTGGTATCCATGCTGTTGAACCCAGCATGATAGAGGCCCTCGTTGTTTGTGATAGTTAAGATACTAAAGGGGTGAATTAATTAAAAAAAGAAGGTATCTGCAAATTTGAAGGAAGAGTCATTTTGCTCCATACATTGGTACTCAATATTAATGTGGAGACAGGAATGAACTGTAGGAGGGAGAGTCTGACAGCAGGTGACAAACACAGAACATCAAGATACGCGTGGGAATGTGCAATTTCAAAAGGGATGTCTCGTTATCATTTTACTTCCGGGATTTGCATTTCCAATGGGTGTGAGACAAACTTGCATGACATGATTTCACCTTGGCTATTTAAAGGCCCGGTTCACAGATGCAAAGGGTATTTATTTAAATGCAAGGAGTATAGTAAATAAAGCTGATGAGTTGAGGGCACAGATAGACACATGGCAACACGATATCGTTGCTATAATGGAAACTTGGCTTAAAGAGGGGCAAGAACGGCAGCTCAACATCCCTGGATATAGAGTTTTCAGGCGGGACAGAGAGGGAGATAAAAAAGGAGGGGGTGTAGCATTAGGAGGGATAATATGCGAAATGAATCATCAAACAAGGCCATATGGGTGAAGCTCAGAAATAAAAAGGGGGCAGCCATATTACTGGGAGTGTATTATAGAGCCCCAAATAGTGAAAGGGAGATAGAAAAACAAATATGTAGGCAGATTTCTGAGTGCAAAAAATGTAGGGCAATAATAGTTGGGGATTTCAACTACCCCAATGTCAACTGGGATACAAACAGTCTGAGGGGCACAGAGGGGACAAAATTCTTGAACTGTGTTCAAGAGAACATTTTAGCCAGCACGTAACAAGCCCAACAAGAGGGGGCGCAATTCTGGATTTAGCCTTTGGTAATGAAGCTGGGCAAGTGGATGAAGTAACAGTGGGTGACCATTTTGAAGATAGTGACCATAATACAGTAAGTTTTAGCAGAATCATTGAAAGGGACAAAGATAAAACGGGAGCAAAGACTCTGACAAGAAATGCTGGAAATACTCAGCAGGTCTGGCAGCATCTGTGGAGAGAGAAGCAGAGTTAACGTTTCAGGTCAGTGACCCTTCTTCAGAACTAGCAAATATTAGAAATGTAAAAGGTTATAAGCAAGTAAAGCGGGAGTGGGGCAAGAGATAACAAAGGAGAAGGTGTAAATAGGACAAGGTCACAGAATAGCTGACCAGAAGGTCGTGGAGCAAAGGCAAACAATATGTTAATGGTGTGTTGAAAGACAAACCATTCGTACAGATAGGGTGTTAATGGACTGAAAATTGAACAGCCGCAAGTACAAACATGAAAAAAAACAGTGGGTAAGCAAACTGAACAAACTAGCTCGAGGAACAGCATCTTGTTTACCGATTAGGCACACTACAGCCTGCCGGACTGAACATTGAGTTCAATAATTTCAGAGCATGACGGGCCCCTCATTTTACTTTTATTTTTAGTTACTTTTTTCCTTTCCTTTTTAAAAAATTTTTTCTGTGTTTATTTTATTTTATTTCACCTCAGTTTGTTCAGTTTGCTTACCCACTGTTTTTCTTCATGTTTGTACTTGCGGCTGTTCAATTTTCAGTCCGTTAACACCCTATCTGTTCTAATGCTTTGTCTTTCAACACACCATTAACATATTGTTTGCCTTTGCTCCACGATCTTCTGGTCAGCTATTCTGTGACCTTGTCCTATTTGCACCTTCTCCTTTGTTATCTCTTGCCCCACCCCCACTTTACTTGCTTATAACCTTTTACATTACTAATATTTGCTAGTTCTGAAGAAGGGTCACTGACCTGAAACGTTAACTCTGTTTCTCGCTCCACAGATGCTGCCAGACCTGCTGAGTATTTCCAGCATTTCTTGTTTTTATTTCAGATTTCCAGCATCCGCAGTATTTTGCTTTTATTTTAGCAAAGATTCTAAATTGGGGGAAGGCAAATTTTATGAAACTGAGAGGTGACCTGGCGAAAGTGGACTGGATACAGCTACATGAAGGAAAATCAGTGGCAAACCAGTGGGAGGCATTCAAAAGCGAGATGCTACAAGTACAGTGTAAGCATGTCCCCACAAAAATTAAGGGTGGTACTGCCAAATCTAGAGCCCCCTGGTTATCTGGAGACTTACAAGGTAATTAAAGCAAAAAGATAAGCTAATAACGATCACAAGTATCTTAATACTTTAGAAAGCCTAGAGGAATATAGAAAGTGCAGAGGTGAAGTAAAAAAGGAAATTAGAAAAGCAAAGAGAGGATATGAAAAATTATTGGCGGGTAAAATCAAGGAAAACCGGAAGATGTTTTATCAGTACATTAAGAGCAAGAGGATAACTATGGAAAGGGTAGGGCCTATCAGAGATGTACAGGGGAACTTATGCGTGGTGCGTGGATGCAGAAGATGTGGGCAGAGTTCTTAATGAGTTTTTTGTCTCTGTCTTCACAAAGGAGAGGGTTGATGCAGACATTGTAGTTAAAGAGGAGGAGTGTGAAATATTGGATACAATAAGCATAATGAGAGAGGAAGTGTTTGAGGGTGTGACATGCCTGAAAGTGGATAAATCACCAGGACCGGATGGATTGCATCCCAGGTTGTTGAGGGAAGCCGGGGGAAATAGCGGATGCGCTGAGGATCATCTTCAAATCCTCACTAGATACAGGTGAGGTATCAAACGATTGGAGGTCTGCGAATGTTGTACCATTGTTTAAAAAGGGTGCGAGGGATAAACCAAATAATTATAGGCCAGTCAGTCTGACCTCGGTGGTGGGTAAATTGTTAGAATCTACTCTGAGGGATAGGATAAACTGTCACTTAGAAAGGCAGGGATTAATCAGAAATAGTCAGCATGGATTTGTTAGCAGAAGGTCATGTCTTACTAACTTAATTGAGTTTTTTGAGGCAGTAACAAGGAAGATTGATGAGGGTAGTGTAGTGGATGTGGTTTACATGGATTTTAGTAAGGCACTTGACAAAGTCCCGCATGACAGACTGGTCAGTAAAATGAAAGCCCATGGGATACAGGGGAAAGTGGCAGGTTGGATCCAGAATTGGCTCAGGGACAGGAAACAAAGGGTAGTAGTCGCCAGATGTTTTTGTGAATGGAAAGCTGTTTCCAGTGGTGTTCCACAGGGCTCAGTGTTGGGTCCCTTGCTGTTTGTGGTATATATTGATTTGGACTTAAATGTGGGAGGCATGATTGGGAAATTTGCTGATGACACAAAAATTGGCCGTGTAGTTAATAGTGAGGAGGATGGCTGTAGACTCCAGAATGAAATCAATGGTTTGGTTGAGTGAGCAGAAAAGTGGCAAATGGAATTCAATCCAAAGAAGTGTGAGGTTTTGCATTTGTAGAGGGCAAATAAAGTGAGGGAATACACAACAAATGGGAGGATAATTGAGAAGGATAGAAGAAGTGAGAGAACTTGGAGTGCATGTCCACATGTCCCTGAAAGTGGCAGGACAGATGGATAGAGTGGTGAAGAAGGCATATGGAATGCTTTCCTTTATTGGCCGAGATATAGAGTACAGAAGCAGGGATGTGATGCTGGAATAAAAATAAGAAATGCTGGAAATACTCAATGGGTCTGGCAGCATTTCTGGAGAGAGAAGCAGAGTTAACGTTTCAGGTCAGTGACCCTTCATCAGAACTCTGTGATGCTGGAACTGTATAAAACGCTGGTTAGGCCACAGCTAGAGTATTGTGTGCAGTTCTGGTCACCACATTACAGAAAAGACGTAATTTCTCTGGAGAGAGTACAGAGGAGATTTACAAGAATGTTGCCAGCGCTTGAAAGTTGCAGCTATGAGGAAAGCTTGGATAGGCTAGGGTTGTTTTCCCTGGAACTGAGGAGTCTGAGGGGTGACTTGATTGAGGTGTACAAAATTATGAGGGGCCTAGATAGAGTAGACGGGAAGGACCTGTTTCCCCTGGCGGGGAGGTTAGTTACCAGGGGACACAGATTTAAGGTGATTGGTAGAAGGATTAGAGGGGACGTGAGGGGAAACTTTTTCACCTAGAGGATGGTGGGTGTCTGGAATTCACTGCCAGCAATGGTGTTGGAGGCAGAAACCCTCAATTATTTTAAAAGGTACCTGGACACGTACCTGAAGTGCTGTAACCTGCAGGGTTATGGACCAGGTACTGGAAGGTGGGATTAGTTTGGGTGGCTAGTTTATTAGGCAGGCGCGGACACAATGGGCTGAATGGCCTCCTTCTGTGCTGTACTTTTTCTATGGTTCTATGGGAATCAATCAGTCCACACATCACAGGCTTACTCACTAACTCCATATTCCCATAAACACAGAAACGCTCTCTCTAAACTATTGAAATGGTAAAGAATCATTTTGAACTTAGGTTAATGGAAGTGTTCCTATCATTGTGATTTGAGTTGAGTGATCTCAAGTGTCTTATTAGTTGTTTGTGAAGATCCTGCCTAGATTAAGGCTATAATTGGCAATTTTGATGATTTGAGTATCCTACATTACAACAGTGACGACACTTCATAGAGTTGTACAGCATAGAAACAGGCCCTTCGGCCCACCGCGTCCATGCTGACCATAATGCCTATCTATACTAATCCCACCTGCCTGCATTAATTCCATATCCCTCTATGCCTTGCTCATTCAAATACCTGTCCAGATGTCTCTTAAATGTTGCTACTGTTCCTGCCTCCACCACCTCCTCTGGCAGCTCATTCCAGATTCCCACTATTCTTTGTGTGAAAAATTTACCCCTTTGATCCCCTTTAAACCTCCTCCCTCTCACCTTAAATTTTTGCGCTCTAGTTTTAGTCACCCCAACCATGGGAAACAGACTCTGGCTAGCTACCCTATCAATGCCTCTCATAATTTTATATACCTCTATCATGTCCCCTCTCAACCTCCTGCGCTCCAGCGAAAACAGACCCAGCGTATCCAATCTCTCTTTATAACTCAAGCCCTCCAAACCAGGCAACATCCTTGTGAATCTTTTCTGCACCCTCTCTAGCTTAATCACATCTTTCCTGCAGTGCGGCGAGCAGAACTGCACACAGTACTCCAACTGCGGCCTAACCAACGTTATGCATGACTGTAACATGACGTCCCAACTATTGTACTCAATGCCTCGGCCGATGAAGGCAAGCATGCCATACGCCTTCTTCACCACCCTGTCTACCTGTGTTGCCACTTTCAAGGAACTATGTACTTGCACCCCAAGGTCTCTCTGCTCAAGAACACTCCCCAGGGCCCTGCCATTCACTGCCATATCCTGCCCTGGTTTAACTTCCCAAAATGCATCACTTTACACTTGTGTGCGTTAAATTCCATTTGCCAATCCCTTGCCCACTTTCCCAGTTGATCTATATCCTGTTGTAACCTTAGACAACCTTCTTCACTGTCCACTATACCACCAATTTTGGTGTCATCTGCAAACTTACTAATCATGCCCCTTACGTTTACATCCAAATCATTAATATATATGACAAACAACAGAGGGCCCAGCACCGATCCCTGCGGCACACCACTGGTCACCGGCCTCCAATCTGAAAAACAACCCTCCACTACGACCCACTGCCTCCTATCACCAAGCCAATTTTGTATCCAATTTGCGAGCTCACCCTGGATCTCATGTGTTTGAACCTTCTGGACCAGCCTACCATGCAGGACCTTGTCAAAGGCCTTGCTAAAGTCCATGTAGACAACGTCCATCACCTGGCCCTCGTCAATCCTCTTGGTCACCTCCTCGAAAAACTCAATCAAATTTGTGAGACATGATTTCCCACGCAGAAAGTCATGTTGACTATCCCTAATCAGACCATGCCTTTCCAGATGCATATAAATCCTGTCTCTCAGAATCCCTTCCAATAACTTTCCCATCACTGATGTAAGGCTCACCGGCCTGTTGTTCCTCAGCTAATCCCTGCTGCCCTTCTTAAATAAATGCACAACATTAGCTATCCTCCAGTCTTCCGGTACCTCACCCGTGGCTAACAATGAGACAATAATCTCTGCCAGGGCCCCAGCAATCT
Source organism: Heterodontus francisci (assembly GCF_036365525.1). Classification (NCBI taxonomy): domain Eukaryota; kingdom Metazoa; phylum Chordata; class Chondrichthyes; order Heterodontiformes; family Heterodontidae; genus Heterodontus; species Heterodontus francisci. The sequence goes on from NC_090372.1 coordinate 38,707,914, forward strand.
CCTCCCTTGCTTCCCATAGCATTCTAGGATACACCTGGTCAGGCCCTCGGGATTTATCCACCTTAATGCGCTTCAAAACCTCCAACACCTCCTCCTTTATAATGTTGATATGCTCCAGGATATTGGTGTTCCCTCCCTTGAACTCAATAGCTTCCATGACCTTCTCCACGGTAAATACGGACGAGAAATATTCATTTAAGACCTCGCCCATTTCCCATGGCTCCACACATAGATTGCCACACTGATCCTTAAGGGGACCTACTCTCTCCCTAGCTACCCTTTTACTCTTAATATACTTATAGAATCTTTTAGGATTCTCCTTTATCTTATCTGCCAGGGAAATCTCATGGCCCCTTTTCGCCCTCCTAATTTCCTTCTTAAGTATACTCCTACATCCCCTTTACTCCTGGAGGGACTCGCTTGATCCCAGCTGCCTATACCTGACATATGCCTCCTTCTTTGTCCTGACCAGACCCTCAATATCCCTCGTCAACCAAGGTTCCCTAAACTTGCCAGCCTTGCCCTTCCAACTAACAGGAACATGCCAGCCCTGAATTCTTCCTATCTCACTTTTAAAAGCCTTCCACTTGCCAGACATCCCTTTACCTGTAAACAGCCTCTCCCATTCAACTTTTGAGAGTTCCTGTCTGATGCCATCGAAATTAGCCTTCCCCCAATTTAGAACTTCAACCAGGACCAGTCCTATCCTTTTCCATAACTATCTTGAAGTTAATAGAGTTATGATCACTGGTCCAAAAGTGCTCCCCCACTGACACGTCAACCACCTGCCCATCCTCATTTCCGAAGAGGAGGTCGAGGGTAGCCCCTTCTCGAGTAGGGACATCCACGTACTGCTTCAGAAAACTATCCTGGATACACTTAACAAATTCTTCCCCATTTGATTCCTTAGCACTAAGGCAGTCCCAGTCAATATTAGGGAAGTTAAAATCACCTACTATTACAACCTTATAATTCCTACACCTATCTGTGATTTCCCTACATATATGCTCCTCCACTTCTTGATTAGAGATACAGCACTGAAACAGGCCCTTCGGCCCACCGAGTCTGTGCTGACCATCAACCACCCATTTATACTAATCCTACACTAATCCCATATTCCTACCAAACATCCCCACCTGTCCCTATATTTCCCTACCACCTACCTATACTAGTGACAATTTATAATGGCCAATTTACCTACCAACCTGCAAGTCTTTTGGCTTGTGGGAGGAAACCGGAGCACCCGGAGAAAACCCACTTCCTTCTGACTATTGGGGGGCCGATGTTATAATCCCATCAAAGTGATCTCTCCTTTCTTATTTCTAAGTTCTACCCATATGGCCTCGCTGGACATTCCCCCCGGGATATCCTCTCTAAGTCCTGCCGTGATGTCCTCCCTAATCAATAGTGCAACTCCCCCTCCTCTCTTACCTCCACCTCAGTCACGCCGGAAGGATCAGTACCCCGGAACATTGAGCTGCCAGTCCTGCCCATCCCTCAACCATGTTTCCGTAATAGCTATAATATCACAATCCCATGTACCGATCCATGCTCTGAGTTCATCTGCCTTACCTGTAAGGCTTCTTGCATTAAAGTAAATGCAGTTCAGCCTACCAGACCTTCCACGCTCCCTGTCCTGCCCCTGCCCGGCCTGCCTACTGCACCTGCTTGCTTTAACCTCTACATTTGCCTCAACTATCTCATCTGAGAGACTATTACTTTGGGTCCCACCCCCCAGCAAGACTAGTTTAAACCCTCCCGAATAGTAGTAGCAAACCTCCCGGCAAGGATATTGGCCCCCCTCCAGTTTAGATGCAACCCATCCTTCTTGTACAGGTCACCTCTGCACCAGAAGAGATCCCAATGATCCAAGTAGCTGAAGCCCTCCCGCCTACACCAGCTCTTCAGCCATGCATTCATTTGCCTTATCCTCCTATTCCTACCATCACTAGCACGTGGCACAGGGAGTAATCCTGAGATTACAACCCTGGAGGTCCTGCTTTTTAATCTTCTGCCTAACTCCCCATATTCATTTTGCAGGACCTCATCTCTCTTCCTGCCTATGTCGTTAGTACCAATATGGACCACGACCTCTGGCTGCTCACCCTCCCCTTTCAAAATGTCCTGCAGCCGCTCCGAGACATCCTTGGCCCTGGCACCAGGGAGGCAACATACCATCCTGGAGTCTCGTTTGTGGCCACAGAAACGCCTATCTGCACCCCTTACAATCGAATCCCCTATCACTATAGCTCTTCCCCCTCTTTTCCTCCCCTGCTGTGCAGCAGAGCCTTCCGTGGTGCCACGGACCTGGCTGTTGCTGCTTTCCCCTGGGAGGTCATCCCCCCCAACAGTATCCAAAGCGGTATATCTGTTTGAGAAGGGGATGGCCACAGGGGACTCCTGCACTACATGCCTGTGCCGACTACTCCGTCTGGTGGTCACCCATCTCTTTTCTGCCTCTGCAGCCATTACCTGCGGTGTGACCACCTCACTAAACGTGCTATCCACAACGTCCTCAGCATTGCGGATGCTCCACAGTGAATCCACCCGCAGCTCCAGCTCCATAATGCGGGTAGCCAGTAGCTGCAGCTGGATACACTTCTTGCACACATGGTCACCAGGGACACAGGAAGCGTCCCTGATTTCCCACATAGTGCAGGAGGAGCAAATCACGGGGCTGAGCTCTCCTGCCATGACATACCCTTAGATTAATTAGTTACTCCCTTAATTAAAAAATACTAATTATACTAGGGGCCTTGTTCTACACACTTCAATCCAAAGTCCTCTAAAAAAACACACTTTAATAGTACTCACCTTAACACCAGAGATTTTGTTTCCAACTTCAAAAGCACTTCATTGGCTGTAAAGCGCTTTGGGATGGCCTGAGTTTGTGAAAGGTGCTATATCAATGCAAGTTCTTTCTTCTTCAACATACTGCGTATCCCAATCCTGAAAATGCAGCGATATCCTCATGATATGGGAGGGAAACAGTTAAACCCACTAGATTTCTCGAAGGAATAAAAATGAGGAGATTGGTTATGCTTCCTGTAAAGAACAAGAGTGTTACAGATGGTATAGCACCTGGTCCTCATTCTTTGATAAACATGTGGTTACAAGCAGGTGAGATCGGGGGATAGGTCAGTTCTCTGCAGAATATAAACGGCACATTTTGCTGGAATGACTTTACATGCACATGTGCGGATTGATGCCCTAAAGGAATGCATTCTCCAAATGTTCTGAAAACAGCAGCTGTACAAACTGTTATTACAACCTCTGGAAACACTGGTTACTTACTGACAGTTTGTAAACACACAACAAAATAAAAAGGAAAGGAAATTAATGCTCTGCAAATTGCAGCCATTAGCAGTGCATGCTTCTCATTGCAACATGCTCCATACCCAAAGATACCACAGCTCAGACAAAAACTTACAATTTCTGATACACTACCTCTTAGCTCACTGCTAATGAGCACATATCTGTGATATATCCCAGTAGAGAGTCCTGGAAGACCCACCTTCCAATGTGAGCCAGAGAGACATTGTCTGATCTCTACGGTTTTAGTAGGGGAGATACTGCAACATCTCTAAGGGTTTAGTAGGGAAGATACTGCCTGATTTCTAAGGGTTTAGTAGAGGAGATACTGCCTGATCTCTAAGGGTTCAGGAGGGGACATATGGCCTGATCTCTAAGAGTTTCGTAGGGGAGACATTGTCTGATTTTTAGGGTTTAGTTGGGGGAGATATTGCCTGATCTCTGGGGTTTAGTCAGGGAGATTTGCCTGATTTCGAAGGGTATAGTAGGGGAGATATTGCCTGATCGCTAAGAGTTTCGTAGGGGAGACATTGCCTGATCTCTCAGGGTTTAGTAGGGGAAACATTGCCTCATCACTAAGGGTTTAGTAGGGGAGATATTGCCTGATCTCTAAGGGTTTACTGGGGGAGATATTGCCTGATCTCTAAGCGTTAAGCAGGGGAGACATTGACTGATCTCTAAGGGTTTAGTAGGGGAGACATTGCCTGATCACTAATGGTTTAGTTGGGGGAGATATTGCCTGATCTCTGGGGTTTAGTCAGGGAGATTTGCCTGATTTCGAAGGGTATAGTAGGGGAGATATTGCCTGATCTCTAAGGGTTTAGTGGGGGAGATATTGCCTGATATCTTAGGGTTTAGTAGGGGAAACATTGCCTCATCACTAAGGGTTTAGTAGGGAAGATATTGAATGATCTCTAAGGCTTTAGTGGGGGAGATATTGCCTGATCTCTAAGGGTTTAGTGGGGGAGATATTGCCTGATCTCTAAGGGTTTAGTAGGGGAAATATTGCCTGATCTTGAAGGGTTTAGTTGGGGAAAAATTGCCTGAACTCTAAAGGTTTAGTAGGGGAGAAATTGCCTGATCTCTAAGAGTTCAGTGGGGAAGATATTGCCTGACCTCGAAGGACTTAGTAGGGGAGACATTGCCTAATCTCAAAGAGTTTAGTGGGGGAGATATTGCCTGATTTTTAGGGGTTTAGTAGGGGATATATTGCCTGATCTCTAAGGGTTTACTGGGGGAGATATTGCCTGATCTCTAAGCGTTAAGCAGGGGAGACATTGACTGATCTCTAAGGGTTTAGTAGGGGAGACATTGCCTGATCACTAATGGTTTAGTTGGGGGAGATATTGCCTGATCTCTGGGGTTTAGTCAGGGAGATTTGCCTGATTTCGAAGGGTATAGTAGGGGAGATATTGCCTGATCTCTAAGGGTTTAGTGGGGGAGATATTGCCTGATCGCTAAGAGTTTCGTAGGGGAGACATTGCCTGATCTCTCGGGGTTTAGTAGGGGAAACATTGCCTCATCACTAAGGGTTTAGTAGGGAAGATATTGAATGATCTCTAAGGCTTTAGTGGGGGAGATATTGCCTGATCTCTAAGGGTTTAGTGGGGGAGATTTTGCCTGATCTCTAAGGGTTTAGTGGGGGAGATATTGCCTGATCTCTAAGGGTTTAGTGGGGGAGATATTGCCTGATCTCTAAGGGTTTAGTAGGGGAAATATTGCCTGATCTTGAAGGGTTTAGTTGGGGAAAAATTGCCTGAACTCTAAGGGTTTAGTAGGGGAGACATTGCCTGATCTCTAAGGGTTTAGTAGGGGAGATATTGCCTGATCTCTAAGAGTTTAGTAGGGGAGACATTGCCTGATCTCTAAGAGTTTAGTAGGGGAGATATTGCCTGATCTCTAAGGGTTTAGTAGGGTAGATATTGCCTGATCTCTAAGGGTTTAGTAGGGGAGACATTGCCTGATCTCTAAGAGTTTAGTAGGGGAGATATTGCCTGATCTATAGGGGTTTAGTAGGGGAGACGTTGCCTGATCACTAAGGGTTTCGTAGGGGAGACATTGCCTGATCTCTAAGGGTTTAGTAGGGGAGATATTGCCTGATCTCTAAGAGTTTAGTAGGGGAGACATTGCCTGATCTCTAAGAGTTTAGCAGGGGAGACATTGACTGATCTCTAAGGCTTTAGTAGGGGAGATATTGCCTGATCTCCAATGATTTAGTAGGGGAGACACTGCCTGATGTCTCAGGGTTATGCAGCGAGATATTGCCAGATCTCTAAGGGTTTAGTAGGGCAGATATTGCCTGATCTCTCATGGTATAGTCAGGGAAACATTGCCTGATCTCTAGGGGTTTAGTAGGGGAGACATTGCCTAATCTCGAGGAGTTTAGTGGGGGAGATACTGACTGATCTCTAAGGGTTCAGTAGGGGAAAAGTGCCTGATCTCTAAGGGTTTGGTTGGTGAGATATTGCCTGATCTCTAAGGGTTTAGGAGGGGAGATATTCCCTGATCTCTAAGAGTTTAGGAGGGGAGATATTGCCTGATCTCAAAGAGTTTAGTAGGGGAAATATTGCCTGAACTCTAAGGGTTTAGTAGGGGAGATATTGCCTGATCTCTAAGAGTTTAGTAGGGGAGATATTGCCTGATCTCTCAGGGTTTAGTAGGGGAGACATTGCCTGATCTCTAAGGGTTTAGGAGGGGAGATATTCCCTGATCTCTAAGAGTTTAGGAGGGGAGATATTGCCTGATCTCAAAGAGTTTAGTAGGGGAAATATTGCCTGAACTCTAAGGGTTTAGGAGGGGAGATATTGCCTGATCTCTAAGAGTTTAGTAGGGGAGATTTTGCCTGATCTCTAAGGGTTTAGTCGGGGAAACATTGTCTGATCTCTAAGGGTTTAGTAAGGGAGACATTGTCTGATCTCTAAGGGTTTAGTAGTGGAGACACTGTCCAATCTCTAAGGGTTTACCAGGGGAGATATTGCCTAATCTTAAGGACTTGCAGGGGAGATATTGCCTGATCTCTTAGGGTTTAGTACGGAGACATTGGCTGATCTCCAAGAGTTTAGTAGGGGAGACATTGCCTGATCTCTATGCGGTTAGGAGGGGAGATGTTTCCTGATCTCTAAGGGTTTAGTAGGGGAGACACTGTCCGATCTCGAAGGGTTTAGTTGGGGAGATATTGCCTGATCTCTAAGAGTTTAGTCGGGGAGACATTGCCTGTTCTCTAAGGGTTTAGTCGGGGAGATATTGCCTGTTCTCTAAGGGTTTAGTCGAGGAGATATTGCCTGATCTCCAATGATTTAGTAGGGGAGACACTGCCTGATGTCTAAGGGTTATGCAGCGAGATATTGCCAGATCTCTAAGGGTTTAGTAGGGGAGACATTGCCTAATCTCTAGGAGTTTAGTGGGGGAGATATTGACTGATCTCTAAGGGTTCAGTAGGGGAAAAGTGCCTGATCTCTAAGGGTTTGGTTGGGGAGATATTGCCTGATCTCTAAGGGGTTAGGAGGGGAGATATTCCCTGATCTCTAAGAGTTTAGTAGGGGAGATATTGCCTGATCTCTAAGAGTTTAGTAGGGGAGATATTGTCTGATCTCTAAAGGTTTAGTAGGGGAGACATTGCCTGATCTCTAAGGGTTTAGTAGGGGAGATTTTGCCTGATCTCTAAGGGTTTAGTAGGGGAAACATTGTCTGATCGCTAAGGGTTTAGTAGGGGAGATATTGCCTGATCTCTCACGGGTTAGGAGGGGAGATATTGCCTGATCTCAAACGGCTTAGTCGTGGAGACACTGTCCAATCTCTAAGGGTTTACTAGGGGAGATATTGCCTGATCTCAAAGGGGTTAGGAGGGGAGATATTGCCTAATCTTAAGGGTTAGCAGGGGAGATATTGCCTGATCTCTTAGGTTTAGTCGGGGAAACATTGCCTGATCTCTAAGGGTTTAGTAGGGGAGATCTTGCCTGTTCTCTAAGGATTTAGTCGGGGAGATTTTGCCTGATCTCTAAGGGTTTAGTAGGGGAAACATTGCCAGATCTCCAAGGGTTTAGTCGGGGAGATATTGCCTGATCTCTAAGGGTTTAGTAGGGGGGACATTGCCTGATCTCTATGAGTTTAGTAGGGGAGATATTCCCTGATCTCTAAGGGTTTAGTAGTGGAGATATTGCCTGATCTCTAATGCTTTAGTCAGGGAAACATTCCTGATCTCTAAGGGTTTAGTTAAGGAAACATTGTCTGATCTCGAAGAGTTTAGTATTGGGGATATTGCCTGATCTCTAATGGTTTAGGAGGGGAGATATTCCCTGATCTCTAAGAGTTTAGGAGGGGAGATATTGCCTGATCTCAAAGAGTTTAGTAGGGGAAATATTGCCTGAACTCTAAGGGTTTAGGAGGGGAGATATTGCCTGATCTCTAAGAGTTTAGTAGGGGAGATTTTGCCTGATCTCTAAGGGTTTAGTCGGGGAAACATTGTCTGATCTCTAAGGGTTTAGTAAGGGAGACATTGTCTGATCTCTAAGGGTTTAGTAGTGGAGACACTGTCCAATCTCTAAGGGTTTACCAGGGGAGATATTGCCTAATCTTAAGGGCTTGCAGGGGAGATATTGCCTGATCTCTTAGGGTTTAGTACGGAGACATTGGCTGATCTCCAAGAGTTTAGTAGGGGAGACATTGCCTGATCTCTATGCGGTTAGGAGGGGAGATGTTTCCTGATCTCTAAGGGTTTAGTAGAGGAGACACTGTCCGATCTCGAAGGGTTTAGTTGGGGAGATATTGCCTGATCTCTAAGAGTTTAGTCGGGGAGACATTGCCTGTTCTCTAAGGGTTTAGTCGGGGAGATATTGCCTGTTCTCTAAGGGTTTAGTCGAGGAGATATTGCCTCATCTCCAATGATTTAGTAGGGGAGACACTGCCTGATGTCTAAGGGTTATGCAGCGAGATATTGCCAGTTCTCTAAGGGTTTAGTAGGGGAGACATTGCCTAATCTCTAGGAGTTTAGTGGGGGAGATATTGACTGATCTCTAAGGGTTCAGTAGGGGAAAAGTGCCTGATCTCTAAGGGTTTGGTTGGGGAGATATTGCCTGATCTCTAAGGGGTTAGGAGGGGAGATATTCCCTGATCTCTAAGAGTTTAGTAGGGGAGATATTGCCTGATCTCTAAGAGTTTAGTAGGGGAGATATTGTCTGATCTCTAAAGGTTTAGTAGGGGAAACATTGTCTGATCGCTAAGGGTTTAGTAGGGGAGATATTGCCTGATCTCTCACGGGTTAGGAGGGGAGATATTGCCTGATCTCAAACGGCTTAGTCGTGGAGACACTGTCCAATCTCTAAGGGTTTACTAGGGGAGATATTGCCTGATCTCAAAGGGGTTAGGAGGGGAGATATTGCCTAATCTTAAGGGTTAGCAGGGGAGATATTGCCTGATCTCTTAGGGTTTAGTCGGGGAAACATTGCCTGATCTCTAAGGGTTTAGTAGGGGAGATCTTGCCTGTTCTCTAAGGATTTAGTCGGGGAGATTTTGCCTGATCTCTAAGGGTTTAGTAGGGGAAACATTGCCAGATCTCCAAGGGTTTAGTCGGGGAGATATTGCCTGATCTCTAAGGGTTTAGTAGGGGGGACATTGCCTGATCTCTATGAGTTTAGTAGGGGAGATATTCCCTGATCTCTAAGGGTTTAGTAGTGGAGATATTGCCTGATCTCTAATGCTTTAGTCAGGGAAACATTCCTGATCTCTAAGGGTTTAGTTAAGGAAACATTGTCTGATCTCGAAGAGTTTAGTATTGGGGATATTCCCTGATCTCTAATGGTTTAGTCAGGGAAACATTGCCTCATCTCTAAGGGTTTAGTAGAGGAGATATTGCCTGATCTCTAAGGGGTTCGTAGGGGAGACATTGCCTGATGTCGAAGAGTTTAATACGGGTGATATTGCCTGACCTCTAAGGCTGTAGTGGGGAAGACATTGCCTGATCTCTAAGCGTTTAGTGGGGGAGACATTGCCTGAAATCTAAGGGTTTAGTAGGGGAAACATTGCCTGATCTCGAAGGGTTCAGTAGGGGAGCTCTTGCCTGATCTCTAAGGATTATGTAGGGGAAACATTGCCTGATCTCTAAGAGTTTAGTGGGGGAGACATTGCCTGATCTCTAAGCGTTTAGTGGGGGAGACATTGCCTGAAATCTAAGGGTTTAGTAGGGGAAACATTGCCTGATCTCTAAGTGTTCAGTAGGGGAGCTCTTGCCTGATCTCTAAGGATTATGTAGGGGAAACATTGCCTGATCTCTAAGGGGTTAGGAGGGGAGATATTGCCTGATCTCGAAGGGGTTAGGAGGGGAGATATTGCCTGATCTCTAAGGGTTTTGTAGTGGAGACACTGTCCATTCTCTAAGGGTTTACTAGGGGAGATACTGCCTGATCCCGAAGGATTTAGTTGGGGAGATATTGCCTGATATCTTAGGGTTTAGTCGTGGAGATATTGCCTGATATCTTAGGGTTTAGTCGTGGAGATATTGCCTGATCTCTTAGGGTTTAGTCGTGGAGATATTGCCTGATCTCTCAGGGTTTAGTCGTGGAGATATTGCCTGATCTCTAAGGGTTTTGTAGGGGAGGAATTGCCTGATCTCTAAGGGTTTTGTAGTGGAGACACTGTCCATTCTATCAGGGTTTACTAGTGGAGATATTGCCTGCTCTCTAAGGGTTTCGTAGGGGAATAATTGCCTGATCTCTAAGGGTTTAGTCGGGGAGATTTTATTTTTTTAATTTATTTCTTTTTTTTATTATTATTTATTTATTTAGAGATACAGCACTGAAACAGGCCCTTCGGCACACCGAGTCTGTGCCGACCAACAACCACCCATTTATACTACCCCTACAGTAATCCCATATTCCCTATCACCTACCTGCACTAGGGGCAATTTACAACGGGCAATTTACCTATCACCTGCAAGTCTTTTGGCTGTGGGAGGAAACCGGAGCACCAGGGAAAACCCACGCAGACACAGGGAGAACTTGCAAACTCCACACAGGCAGTACCCAGACTTGAACCCTGGTCCCTGGAGCTGTGAGGCTGCGGTGCTAACCACTGCCCCACTGTGCCGCCCCATTTTGCCTGATCTCTAAGAGTTTAGTAGGGGAGATATTGCCTGATCCCTAAGGGGTTAGGAGGGGAGATATTCCCTGATCGCTAAGAATTTAGTAGGGGAGATATTGCCTGATCTCTAAGGGTTTAGTAGGGGAGATATTGCCTGATCTCTAAGGGGCTAGCAGGGGACATATTGCCTAATCTCTTAGTGTTTAGTACGGAGACATTGCCTGATCTCCAAGAGTTTAGTAGGGGAGACATTGCCTGATCTCTAAGGGGTTAGGAGGGGAGACATTGCCTGATCTCCAAGAGTTTAGTAGGGGAGATAATGCCTGATCTCTAATAGTTTAGTCGGGGAGACATTGCCTTATCCCTAAGGGTTTACTCGGGGATACGTTGCCTGATCTCTGAGGGCTTAGTCGGGGAGACATTGCCTGATGTCAAAGAGTTTAGTAGGGGAGATATTGCCTGATCTCTAGGGGTTATGAGGGGAGATATTGCCTGATCTCTAAGAGGTTTAGTAGGGGAGATATTGCCTGATTTCTAATGGTTTAGTAGGGGAGATATTGCCTGATCTCTTGGGGTTATGAGGGGAGATATTCCCTGATCTCTAAGTGTTTAGTAGGGGAGATATTGCCTGATCTCCAATGATTTAGTAGGGGAGACACTGCCTGATGTCTAAGGGTTATGCAGCGAGATATTGCCAGATCTCTAAGGGTTTAGTAGGGGAGACATTGCCTAATCTCTAGGAGTTTAGTGGGGGAGATATTGACTGATCTCTAATGGTTCAGTAGGGGAAAAGTGCCTGATCTCTAAGGGTTTGGTTGGGGAGATATTGCCTGATCTCTAAGGGGTTAGGAGGGGAGATACTCCCTGATCTCTAAGAGTTTAGTAGGGGAGATATTGCCTGATCTCTAAGGGTTTAGTAGGGGAGACATTGCCTGATCTCTAAGGGTTTAGTAGGGGAGATTTTGCCTGATCTCTAAGGGTTTAGTAGGGGAAACATTGTCTGATCTCTAAGGGTTTAGTAGGGGAGACATTGCCAGATCTCTCACGGGTTAGGAGGGGAGATATTGCCTGATCTCTAACGGCTTAGTCGTGGAGACACTGTCCAATCTCTAAGGGTTTACTAGGGGAGATATTGCCTGATCTCAAAGGGGTTAGGAGGGGAGATACTGCCTGATCTCTTAGGGTTTAGTATGGAGTCATTGCCTGATCTCTAAGAGTTAAGTAGGGGAGACATTGCCTGATCTCTAAGGGGTTAGGAGGGGAGAAACTGTCCGATCTCGAAGGGTTTAGTTGGGGAGATATTGCCTGATCTCGAAGAGTTTAGTCGGGGAAACATTGCCTGATCTCTAAGGGTTTAGTAGGGGAGATCTTGCCTGTTCTCTAAGGATTTAGTCAGGGAGATTTTGCCTGATCTCTAAGGGTTTAGTAGGGGAATCATTGCCAGATCTCCAAGTGTTTAGTCGGGGAGATATTGCCTGATCTCTAAGGGTTTAGTAGGGGAGACATTGCCTGATCTCTAAGGGTTTAGTAGGGGAGATTTTGCCTGATCTCTAAGGGTTTAGTAGGGGAAACATTGTCTGATCTCTAAGGGTTTAGTAGGGGAGACATTGCCAGATCTCTCACGGGTTAGGAGGGGAGATATTGCCTGATCTCTCAGGGTTTAGTCGGGGAGACATTGCCTGATCTAGAAGGGTTTAGTAGGGGCGATATTGCCTGATCTCTAAGGGGTTAGGAGGGGAGATATTGCCTGATCTCTTAAGTTTGAGTACGGAGACATTGCCTGATCTCTAAGAGTTTAGTCGGGGAGATATTGCCTGATCTCGAAGGGGTTAGGAGGGGAGATATTGCCTGATCTCTAAGGGTTTTGTAGTGGAGACACTGTCCATTCTCTAAGGGTTTACTAGGGGAGATATTGCCTGATCCCGAAGGATTTAGTTGGGGAGATATTGCCTGATATCTTAGGGTTTAGTCGTGGAGATATTGCCTGATCTCTAAGGGTTTTGTAGGGGAGGCATTGCCTGATCCCGAAGGGGTTAGGAGGGGAGATATTGCCTGATCTCTAAGGGTTTTGTAGTGGAGACACTGTCCATTCTATCAGGGTTTACTAGGGGAGATATTGCCTGCTTTCTAAGGGTTTAGTAGGGGAATAATTGCCTGATCTCTAAGGGTTTAATAAGGGAGATTTTATTTTTTTTATTTATTTCTTTTTTTATTATTATTTATTTATTTAGAGATACAGCACTGAAACAGGCCCTTCGGCCCACCGAGTCTGTGCCGACCAACAACCACCCATTTATACTACCCTTACAGTAATCCCATATTCCCTATCACCTACCTGCACTAGGGGCAATTTACAACGGGCAATTTACCTATCACCTGCAAGTCTTTTGGCTGTGGGAGGAAACCGGAGCACCAGGGAAAACCCACACAGACACAGGGAGAACTTGCAAACTCCACACAGGCAGTACCCAGACTTGAACCCTGGTCCCTGGAGCTGTGAGGCTGCGGTGCTAACCACTGCCCCACTGTGCCGCCCCATTTTGCCTGATCTCTAAGAGTTTAGTAGGGGTGATATTGCCTGATCCCTAAGGGGTTAGGAGGGGAGATATTCCCTGATCGCTAAGAGTTTAGTAGGGGAGATATTGCCTGATCTCTAAGGGCTTAGTAGGGGAGACATTGCCTGATGTCAAAGAGTTTAGTCGGGGAGATATTGCCTGATCTCTCGGGGTTATGAGGGGAGATATTCCCTGATCTCTAAGTGTTTAGTAGGGGAGACATTGCCTGATCTCTAAGAGTTTAGCAGGGGAGACATTGACTGATCTCTAAGGCTTTAGTAGGGGAGACACTGCCTGATGGCTAAGGGTTATGCAGCGCGATATTGCCAGATCTCTAAGGGTTTAGTAGGGGAGACATTGCCTAATCTCTAGGAATTTAGTGGGGGAGATATTGACTGATCTCTAAGGGTTCAGTAGGGGAAAAGTGCCTGATCTCTAAGGGTTTGGTTGGGAAGATATTGCCTGATCTCTAAGGGGTTAGGAGGGGAGATATTCCCTGATCTCTAAGAGTTTAGTAGGGGAGATATTGCCTGATCTCTAAGAGTTTAGTAGGGGAGATATTGCCTGATCTCTAAGGGTTTAGTAGGGGAGACATTGCCTGATCTCTAAGGGTTTAGTAGGGGAGATTTTGCCTGATCTTTAAGGGTTTAGTAGGGGAAACATTGTCTGATCTCTAAGGGTTTAGTAGGGGAGACATTGCCAGATCTCTCACGGGTTAGCAGGGGAGATATTGCCTGATCTCTCAGGGTTTAGTAGGGGAGACATTGCCTGATCTAGAAGGGTTTAGTAGGGGCGATATTGCCTGATCTCTAAGGGGTTAGGAGGGGAGATATTGCCTGATCTCTAAGAGTTTAGTAGGGGAGACATTGCCTGATCTCTAAGGGTTTAGTAGGGGAGATTTTGCCTGAACTCTAAGGGTTTAGTAGGGGAAACATTGTCTGATCTCTAAGGGTTTAGTCGGGGAGACATTGCCAGATCTCTCACGGGTTAGGAGGGGAGATATTGCCTGATCTCTCAGGGTTTAGTAGGGGAGACATTGCCTGATCTAGAAGGGTTTAGTAGGGGCGATATTGCCTGATCTCTAAGGGGTTAGGAGGGGAGATATTGCCTGATCTCTTAGGTTTGAGTACGGAGACATTGCCTGATCTCTAAGAGTTTAGTCGGGGAGACATTGCCTCATCTCTAAGGGGTTAGGAGGGGAGATGTTGCCTGATCTCTTAGTGTTTAGTACGGAGACATTGCCTGATCTCTAAGGGTTTAATCGGGGATACATTGCCTGATCTCTAAGGGCTTAGTAGGGGAGACATTGCCTGATCTCTAAGGGTTTAATCGGGGATACATTGCCTGATGTCTAAGAGTATAGTAGGGGAGATATTGCCTGATCTCTAAGGGTTTAGTTGGGGAGACATTGCCTGATCTCTAAGGGTTTAATCGGGGATACATTGCCTGATCTCTAAGGGCTTTATAGGGGAGATATTGCCTGATCTCTAAGATTTCAGTAGGGGAGATATTGCCTGATCTCTAAGGGTTTAGTAGGGGCGATATTGCCTGATCTGTAAGGGCTATGTAGGGGAGATATTGCCTGATGTCTAGGGGTTCGGAGTGGAGACACTGCCTGATCTCAAAGGGTTGTGTAGGGGAGATATTGCCTGTTCTCTAAGAGGTTTAGTAGGGGAGATATTGCCTGATCTCTAATCGTTTAGTAGGGGAGATATTGCCTGATCTCTAAGGGTTTAGTAGGGGAGACATTGCCTGATCTCTAAGGGTTTAGTAGGGGAGATTTTGCCTGATCTCTAAGGGTTTAGTTGGGGAGACATTGCCTGATCTCTAAGGGTTTAGTAGGGGAGATATTGTCTGATCTCTCAGGGTTTAGTAGGGGATACATTGCCTGATCTCTACGGTGTTAGTAGGGGAGATATTGCCTGATCTCTAAGCGTTTAGCAGGGGAGATATTGCCTGATCTCTTCGGGTTTAGTACGGAGACATTGCCTGATCTCTAAGAGTTTAATCGGGGACACATTGCCTGATCTCTAAGGGCTTAGTAGGGGAGACATTGCCTGATCTCTAAGTGTTTAGCAGGGGAGATATTGCCTGATCTCTTCGGGTTTAGTACGGAGACATTGCCTGATCTCTAAGAGTTTAATCGGGGACACATTGCCTGATGTCTAAGAGTTTAGTAGGGGAGCTATAGCCTGATCTCTAAGGGTTTAGTAGGGGAGGTATTGCCTGATCTCTAAGAGTTTAGTAGGGGAGATATTGTCTGATCTCTCAGGGTTTAGTAGGGGATACATTGCCTGATCTCTACGGTGTTAGTAGGGGAGGTATTGCCTGATCTCTAAGGGTTTCGTAGGGGAGATATTGCCAGATCTGTAAGGGGTTAGGAGGGGAAATATTGCTTGTTGTCTAAGACTTTAGTACGGGAGACATTGCCTGATCTCTAAGGGTTTAGTGGGAGATACATTGCCTGATCTCTCAGTCGTTAGTCGTTGTGCAAAGTGCAAAGTGGTGACTTCAACTTTAAGAAACCGTACCTTTATGAGATCCGGCCACTGATGCAACTGATGACAGCTTCTGGCATATATTAGGAGGAGACACCATTTTGAGACTAACTCAGCACATGGCTTTACAGAGAGCAGAAACAGGCCAACAAGGAAAAGACGGGTACCTGCGAGATAAATAAGACAATAAATAGCGTTCGTGTTGAATCCGAATATAAAGCCAATGGCTGTCTTTTAAAGAAGATGTAAGAACACTGCACAATGCTACAATTTAGGGGGAAGGTGGTGGCGTAGTGGTATTGTCACTGGACTAGTAACCCAGAGACCCAGGGTATTGCTCTGGGGACATTGGTTCAAATCCCACCACGGCAGAAGGTGGCATTTGAATTCAATTAATAAATCTGGAATTAAAAGCTAGTCTAATAATGGCCATTGGCGATTGTTGTAAAAACCCATCTGGTTCACTAATGTCCTTTAGGGAAGGAAATCTGCTGTCCTTACCTGGTGTGGCCTACATGTGACTCCAGACCCACAGCAATGTGGTTGACTCTTACATGCCCTCTGAAATGGCCTAGCAAGCCACTCAGTTGTACCACCACTTTCTCAAGGGCAATTAGGGATGGGCAATAAATGCTGGCCTCGCCAGTGATGCCCACATCCCATGAACGAATATATAAAAAAAAAAATTCTGGTGACAAGGTTGGAATCTTAATGCACATGTGCCAAGCACAATTGATTAGAAAATTTGGTGAATTCATGACTGTTCAATGGTGGGCCTTTGTCTGTTCTTATTTTATCAAGTATCCCTTATCTTGTGAAGACAGCATCAAATTTGGGGAGAGTTGCTCTTACAGATGTTGATGTCATTATTTCTATCTCTGGATATCTGCTGCAGTCATCTACGATGACTAAAATAAATTCACCAGCAGGAGCAGATCCCAAAAAATCAGCTGACTCTTCCTTCCAGGACCTCTTGGACAAGGGTGTCATCCTAAGTGGTTTGGGCTTCTCTGTACCTTCATTCATCGTGTTTGTGTTGAGTCCGACTATAAAGCCTGCGATTGTCATTTAAAAAAGACTTAACACAGCACAACACTACAATCAGGGAGAGAATGCCTGATTTCTAAGGTTTAATAAAGGAGACATAGACTGATTTGATAAAGGATGCTGGCCCAATTGTCTACCATTCCTTTTGCAGAACAGACTGACCTGTTGTGTAATTTCAGGTATTTATGTTTTTGTCAACTCTGGAACAGTGATGTTCCAGGCCTAATACTAAGTTATCTAGGAAATCTACATTTAGAACATGAGGACAGTTTAAAATCATTTACATTGGCTTGACTTATTGTTGAACAATAAAGCGTCAGGTTTAAATGAACAATTCACAGATTCGCAGCTGTTTGAAGTGCATCAATGCCAGCCATGGCATTTTAAGCGTACATTCAGTTCAAAGCCATGCATTCGAATGCAAAACATTCTCATAATTTCTGCACTTGTTGCATTAACCATCCAGCAGACATCATAGACATCAAAGATGATGAAAAGTATGGGAAACTACAGTTATAAGAAGAGACCTGAGATACTAAGAGAAAATTTAACAAATGTTTTTAAAATTATATAGAGCTTTCATGGGGAGAATAGGGAAAGACTACTGGGGAGTCAGTCATAAGGAGTTATCTTTTTAAATTACCACTAAGAACGTGAGGAAGTTGGAAAAAAATTCTTTGTGCAGTAACTTGTCGGAGCCTGGAATGTCTGAGAGTTGAGGCAGAGACCATTGCATCTTTTAAAGGAAAATTGGATAACTATTTGAAGCAGAAGAGATACAGGGCAATGAGGAAAAAGCAGGATAGTTGAATTAGTTTTGGATTGTTCTAACCAGTTCAGACCGGTTGGATCCAATGCCCTCCTTCTGTGCTGTAAACTTCTATGATTCTGATAAAGAAAGACTTGCATTTTATGTAGTGCCTTTCACAGCCTCAGGATGTTCCAAAGCACTTTACATCCAAAAAGTTACTTTTGAAGTGTAATCACTGTTGTAATGTAAGACGTGCGGCAGCCGAATAGCACACAGCAAATTCCCTGAAATAACAACGAGATAAATAACCAAATAATCGTTTTTTAGTGTTCTTTGACTGGTAAAATTCCCCTACTCTTCTTCATATAGTGCCACGGGATCTTTTACATCCACCTGAGAAAACAGAAGGGGCCTTATTTTCAGACCACAGTCACGCAGTGTTGCTCAGAACTGCCAGCCTAAATGATGCACTCAAGTCTCTGGAGTGGGGCTTGAACCCACAAACTAGTGACTCAGAGGTGAGAGTGCTCCATTGAGTCAAGGGTGACAACTGATAATAAAAATGAGCTCTTTCATTAAAGTTTCATGTCAGTTCCGTATAAATCTTCCAATTAGTGACCTTGGTTTCAGTAAACAGTGGGGAAAGATATCTTGCATTTATATAGTCATCATATGTCATATAATATGATATAATAATACATCACATTATAGTGTGTCACTTGTGGCTCAGTTGGTATTACACTCACCTCCGAGTCTCAAGGTTCCAGGTTTAAGTCCTGCTCCAAGACTTAAACATAAAAATGAAGGCTGGTACACTGGTAGTGAAAGAGTGCTGTACTGTTGGAGGTGCCACCTTTTGGATGGAATGTTAAACCGCGACTCTGTCTGCCTGCTTGGGTGGATGTAAAAGATCCCATGGCACTATTTTGAAGAAGAGCAGGGGAGTTATACCCGGTGTCCCGGCCAATGTTTATCCCTCAATCAACATTCACAAAAACAGATTAACTGTTCATGATCACATTGTTGTTTGTAGCAGATTACTGTGTGCAAATTGGCTGCCACATTTCCTACATTATAACAGTGACTTAAAAAGTACTTCCTTGGCTGTAAAGCACTTTGAGACATCTGGTGGTAGTGAAAAGTATGGTATAAATGCAAGTTTTTGTTTTTCTTTACATCCCTGCAGTCCAAAAATCAACCAATAAACACAATCTTTGTTTTCTGTCCTTTTACGGAGATGGTGGTGTAGTGGTAATGTCACTGGACTAACAATCCAGGGACCCAGGCTAATGCCCTGGGGACATGGGGTCAAATCTCACCATGGCAGCTGGTAGAATTTAAATTCAATTAATTAATAAAAATCTGGAATTGAAAGTTAGTCTTAGTAATGGTGCTATGAAACAACCATCTGGTTCACTAATGTCCTTTAGGGAAGGAAATCTGCTGGCCTAATCTACATGTGACTCCAGACCCACAGCAAAATGGCCTAGCGAGCCATTCAGTTGTCAAGGGCAATTAGGGATGGGCAACAAATGCTGGCCTTGCCAGTGATGCCCACATTCCATGAAAGAATTTTTTAAAATTCATATTTTATATTATATCCATGATGTTGGACTCTCCTACATAACCAAATTGCTTCATTTGCTCAACAAACCTTTCATGGGGCAGCTTATCAAACATCTTTTAAAAATTTACCAGGATAACACCCACTGTGTTTCCTTTATCAATACACCCCGTTACTTCCTCAAAAACTTCGATTAAAATTGTCTGACACGACATGGCATTTTACAAATTCTTCCCGGCTGTCCTTAATTAATCCACTAAAATAAAAGCAAAATACTGCAGATTCTGGAAATCTGAAATAAAAACAAGAAATGCTGGAAATATTCAGCAGGTCTGGCAGCATCTGTGGAGAGAGAAGCAGAGTTAACGTTTCAGGTCAGTGACCTTTCATCAGAACTTAAATAACCCATGTCTCTAGTGGATATCAATGTTATATCAATAACAGATTGCATTTATATAGTGCTTTAATGTAGTAAAATGTTCCAAGGAGCTTCATAGGAGCGGTATCAGACAGTTTGATACCAAGCCAGATAAGGATATAATAGAATAGGTGACCAAAACCTTGGAAAAAATGGTAGGCTTTAAGAAGTGTCTAAAAGGAGGAGATAAAGGTAGAAATGAGGAGCGATTTAGGGAGCAAAGTCCAGTGCTTAGAGCCTCGGCAGCCAATGGTGGAGTGATGAAAATCAATGAAGCGCCAGAGGCCAGAATGGGAGGAGTGCAGAGATTTCGGAGGGTTGTAGGGTTGGAGAATATTACAGTGACAGGGAGAGACGTGACCATGGAGGGATTTGAAAGCGAGGATAAGAATTTTAATGTTTTAAAATTGAAGCGTTGCTGGACTGGGAACAAATGTAGGTCAACGAGCGTCATGGGTGAACGGGACTTAGTGAGAGTTAGATACAGGCAGTCAAGTTTATTGTATTCTACCCTTTTGAAGTGTACCAATTACCAATGTTAGATCTATAGTTATCTGGGTAATCCCTTTCTCCAATTGAACAGATATATTACACTGGTAACCCTCCAGTCTGGCACAATCGTAGTTTAGAATCTCAAACACAGAGCTATGGGGTCAAAGAAGAATAAATTTAGTTTGGGACATAACTGAGCAGCAAAACAAAACATAAATAAGAAAGAATACCCATGTGACTAAACTAATTTTGGTGCCTCTAGGCTTCTGAGTGGGAGCAGAACTAAGGATGATATTCTACACATGCTCAACTTGGCACAGAACTGCACTACATTTGAACATGATGCTAGCCTTTATTGTAAGTCCCACATCCTTGTGATTCCTGCTGTAGTATATATAAATCAACAGTACCCACAATATGGCCCTAAGGCCACTTTTGACCTACCCTCCGGTCACCTGTAGCCTTTGACAGAACTGCTGCTCCTAGTGTCTCTCGGTCTCCGTGAAGATCCTGTCCAGCTGTGGAATAATAACAGAGCTGGTATTCACTTCTGGTATCTCTTGTCTTGCTCCAGTGAGAGAATACAAGGGAATGCTTTTAGAAAGCATTCCAACATCTATCGATCTAGTGAAAGGGCTCTATTAAACCGGAGGGTGTAGTTTTGATGTAATTATCAAGTCTGTGTTACTTATTCTCCTCTTTTCTGGGAGAAGTACTTGGCCTCCATTCAGCAATTGTCCAGTCTGGCATGCCAGAGATTAGTACCTTATTATATTGGCACCTGTGGGCATGAATGCATGTCCCACTGCTCTGTGGTACAGTCTGTTCCAGCAGTCCTCAGAGTTATTCTTGACCAAGTCATTTCCTGCATGGTGAATTTTAATAATACATTAGTGAAAGGCACTAATCTAGTCAGGCAATATTGTTTGAAACTATGGATCAAACATCACCTGTGAGGATAAAAGACTCCATAGACACAAGCACAAGTCAGTTCACACAAGTGAAGTCAATGTAGTTAAGCACTGCCATATTCTAAATTATTATGGGGCCAAATCCCATGTATTTGTGTAAGTCCATTCTAGATGGTAAAGAATTGATGCTAATCTTGCCAGAATTGTCATATGTTAACATAGCATTCAAATTTAATGGATCAACATATTTGCCGAGGTATTGGGCAATTGCAGAAAGCGTGCTGGTGGTGGGAGTGGTAAATTAAATTAAAGGGATGTCGACAAATATAGGGAAGTTGTACAATAGGGGATGAAAATTCCTTCCACTTGTGAGAAAGGCACAAAATAGCAATTCAACAGTTAACAGTCTTTGCCAAGCCTGAAGGAGGAAAGGTTTAAGAAGTGATGAGCAAAAACAAAGGGATAGGAAATCCAATATGCATTAATTTGCATGCAAATATCTGAGCAGACCAGCACCCACCCCACTACCTGATGGCTGCCTAAGTACAAATGATTCTCCATCAGCTGGGAGCAGGGAGAGTGGCCCATGTTTGCTACTCCATGATATTATCCCCTTAGGTCATCACTATGGCATACTTGTAAGGAGATGGAGGCTGCAATTGAGCAGTTCTGTCATTAGCATTGTCCCCTCTGTGATGTATTTTACTGACAGGTATCCTTACAGGAAATGGCAAACCTGCATTCTGCTCTTCATCTATCCTGACCCTGTAAAGATAATCTCCCAAAATCATTTCCAGATAGGTGCAATGATGCCCACCAAAATGGCAAATGGCATCTTGCCAATCGGGCCATGCCTGCTGTTGATCATGCTGGCATGAAGTACCACAGAAAGTATGACATGCTCTTATTGAGGGCTTTCGGACAACTAATCAGAATAACAGCTAGCCAGGCCTTTGCGCATATCTGGTTCATCAGGTCAGCTGGTACAATCCATTTTAAGAATTAGAGCTCCCCATTGCAATAAACAACTGCAAAGCGAGGCATGTACACCTCCGTCTGTAGATACGGGGAGCTGGTAGGAATGTGGAATTGAAGCCCAAGATCAGCCATGATCGTATTGAATGGTGGAGCAGGCTCGATGGGCCATAAGGTCTATTACTGCTCCTATTTCTTGTGTTCTTGTAGATGTGGTTCTGCAGAAATTACAGGGGGGCAAAGAGCATTTCTGGTGCAGGCCCATCTGGCATTCCTTTACTTGTCTTTCCTTCATTTAGGGTGTCAGCCATGGCTTAGTGGTAGCACATACGAGTCAGTGGGTTCATGTCCCACTCCGGAGATATAAGCACGCCAGAGATGCCGTCTTTTGGATGAGACGTAAAACTGAGACCCTACCTGACCTCTTAGATGGACACAGAAATCCCTTGGCACTAATTTGAAGAAGAGCATGGGAGTTTTCTCTGATGTCATGACCAATATTTATCCCTCAACTAAGACCAGTTGAACAAATTATCTGGTCATTATTGTTGTCATGGGACCAAGGTGCGCTGAATTTTGTCAGCCCTTCGTGTGTTCCGGTGGCAGGACCAGATGAGGGTGGTGTCGCTGTTCATCATGTATGCGGCCAGCTGACCGCAACCAAACGGCAGATGGCCAATTTGAATGCAGGAGGCATGGGGCTTGTCCCATTGGAGGATGGGGGAAGCGGCAAGACGCGATGGCATCATCAGCAGAGATGAACGAAGGTGCTGACGCCATATTTAAAGTGGTTCCAGCCCTATTTAAACTGCTGCTTTGTCTTTGCTGCTCCTGTGCTGCTGACCACTCCCTGCCTGGAGTCGTTGTTGCTGTTGATCCACTGCCTGGATCCCCTGTGCTGCTGATCCCCTGCCTGGAGTCCCTGTGCCTCTGTGCTACCGACCAAGACCTCAAAAGTCAAGCAGGGGCCATGTCAGGCAGAGGACACATGTGGCCCCACGGCTCAGCGATGACTCTATGTGGATTCTCCTCCAGGCCGTAAGGGAAAGGCAGGATGTCCTCTTCCCAAGGGACAGCAGGAGGAAACCCTCCTGCCTGACCAAGCAAGCCTAGACGGAGATCGCGGAGGAAGTCAGCAGGCATCCGGTCACCCTCCGAAACTGGGTCCAGTGCCGTAAGAGGGTCGATGACCTCCTTCGCTCTGCTAGGGTGAGTCCTTCATATGCATCCCATCTTTGGGGCTTGCATGTGGCCACGTGGAAGGGAACATGACATGGTCAGGGAGTGGCTACAAAGGGGATGGCAAGGGGCTGAGGCAACAGTAGATCATGTCAGATGCATGGCTGAATCTCTAATGCAGCTGGCCTTTTGTCCAAGCTCATCCACCCGCACATCCCTTGAGAGTGGACATGAGGAGGAGGCATTCTAGAACCTACATCTGGGACCAAAGGGCTACCACCAGAACAAGTGTCCTGCTGGTCTCCATGGGAAGACAAACAGTGTCCCACTTTCCGCTCACAGGAGGGGACGGCCCACAACTCTAGAGAAAGGATGAAGACGGGAAGTGGGATCCCGGAAATCTGAAAACTGACCCCAGCAGAGGAGGTGGGCCTGGAAGTAGTGGACTCCCAGGCAGCCAATCCATATCAGATGGAGAGACTGGAGTGTTCACCCATAAGAGTGAAGAGGCATTGTGTTCATGTGCCCATCACCACCCTTCTAGAAAACCACATAACGCATGGTTGACATGGGCAGAGTCATGCAGCAGATTCCCGAAATGATTGTGTTTTCACATGCAGTTCATGGCATCTTGGAGGGAAGAGCGCCTGCTGGTGCTGCTGGAATCCCATTGTCCTCTGAGGATGAGGAGGAAGAATCCTCAGAGCGTGCACTGCCACACCGTTCCCCTGCACGCTCCACCAGTGCAGAAACTCTCACGTGGGTGGGTAGGCACTCGGGCTTAGACGTAGGGTCACAAGCGGGTGAGAGCACCACACACCTGTCCGAGTAGTGGACAGAGGCTGTGACAGCTGAGGCCACTGACAGACGGAGGACTGTGGGATGTCTGGGCCATGCTAAGCCCCAGCATGATGACGAGACTGTGGTGTTGACAGTAAAGAACATGCTGGAGTTGCAGAGAGAGGTAAGGGAACATCTGGCAGAGCTTCCAGAGGCAATGTGCAGTCAAGCATACATGATGGAGGAATCCATCCATGCCAAGAGTGCTGCCATTTCTCAGGCAGGTGAGTGCATGGATCCTCCATCGAGAGGTTGGTGACCCTTCTGGAAAGCCAGGTTCCAGAGATCCATGTAGATCTGCACAACATCACCTTGGCCATGAGTTCAAAACAGCAGTGGCAGGGTGAGAAGGGGATGAGGTGCCTGGAGTCTTCCCCAGGTCCTTGTCCTTCTGTAGTCAGTAGGAAGGTTCAAGTGAGCCTTGAAAGGGAGGAGGAGAGGCTGACCTCCACATCCGGGGCTCCACTCAGGATGCACTGAGTGTGGACAGTGGCTCCTCAGCCTCGCTGCCAGTGATTCCAGCTCCAGTAGCCACGACAACTGAGGAGGCTCCTGCACCTGTGCAGAGAACCCTCAGCTAGCCGGGGCCTTCCAGACCTCAGGCAGCCAGAGGACGCCTGTCAAAGTCATCCCAGGCCAAGGGACAGCATGATCAGCAGCCTGCCTCCACCTCACTTGCCAGGTCAGGGGAAGAAATTTGCAGAAGCATACAGAAGTGCATGAAGAAGAGCACCTAGACGCACTTGTGCTTTCATGGGTCTGTGCAACTTTGTCTTGTTATTGGCTATTGTGGACATTTAAATAAATAGAGGTCATTTTCATTGCTGAGAATCTCTCACACTTTCCCTGCTGCTCTGTCAGATGACACCTTCACGCTTGCTCCCTCAATGGGCTGTAAGTGCAGGCGCAGGCTGTGTATGGGCACCTTCTCAGCTATGCATGTGCACCTGGGAGCAAGGCATGGGAGTGTGATGTGAAAGAGGCAACCTGCGGAATACAGCGAGGTCAGTCTTTATTGAGTTTCTTGGAACGGGCATCATGGTGGCAGAAACTGGGTATGTATGAGATTGTCCCAAGCCTCTCTTGCACCTCTCGCAATGGCCCTTGCCTCATCATCCTGCATGCCTGCTTTGCATCCTTCTCCACACCCTCATCAGATGGGAAGTGGGGATCAATCATGTCCTCTTGATGCAAGGCCTCACCCCTCTGCAGTGCTATATTGTGCAGAGCACAGCAGGCCACCACAATACACGAGACCCTCGCTGGGGCATACTGCAGGGATCCGACGGATCAGTCAAAGCACCAGAATCTCATCTTCAGCAACCCAGTGGCCTACTTGATGATCGGTCAGGTGGACCTGTGGCAAGTGATGTACTCTGCTCAGCTGCAGTGCGAGGGTTCCTCACGGGCATCAGTAGCCATATCTTCAATGGGTAGCCCTGGTCCCTGAGAAGGTGAGGGGGGTGGTGCCTATAAAACTGTGGCACCTGGGACTGCCAAAGTATGTAAGTACGTGGATGCTTCCCAGTAAATGGGCAGACACCTGTAGGAAATACTTTCGGTGGTCGTAGACCGGTTGAACTTTGATGGAATGGAAGCCCTTCCTGTTGATGAAGGCTGCTGACTGCTCCATGGGAGCCTTGATGGCCACATGCGTGCAATAGATGTCAGCTTGCACCTGGGGAAATCCAGTGATGGCTCCAAAGTCGATGGCCCTGTTTGCCTGAATTTCAGGGTCAGCCTTGTGCCCCATATAATCACCTTTTTGAACAGGTCACCTCCTTGATGGAGTGGTGGGCTGCTGTCTTGGACCCACCCATGTCCCCAGTGGATCCTTGGAAAGATCCTCAGAAGTTGAGTGCCACAGTGATCTTTAGACCATGGACATTGGATGTCCACCAAAGCCCCTGGGTTGCAGCTCATCCTACAGTATAGCACACAAGTCAGTGACAACCTCCCTGGAGAGCTGCAGTGTTCACTGTTACTAGATTTCAGACATCTGGAGGTAACTGAGGTGAGTCCAGTACACTCTTGCAAGCAGGTAAGCCCTTGTTGGCACAGCCGGCTGCTGTGGCTCCGCTAGTCGATTTTCACCAGCTTGCCCAGCTGCCACCTGGCCCTGCCTCCTTCTGAGTCTCTGCTGTGTAGTGCGGGGATCCACAAAGATGGGTGTATGAGACCCATTCCAACTGGTCACTCCCCTACTGTAAGCTGTCCCTGGAGGGATGAGCTTGCCTTTGGAGACTTTCTCTTGCTACACCCCTCTGATGATGGGCTAATGTACCTCTGCACCCATCCTTGTCATGAGGGCTTCACCTGTTTTGTGCACACCCTTGCCGAGAGGGTGGCCCGTCCTCTGCACCCACCCTTGTCTCGAGGGCTGCGCTGCTGACGGGCAATAGCCACCGCACCCCCATTCCCCTTCCTGGATTTATCCCACACTCCCATAGCTGCCATCCCTCGGCGGCCTGAGGCCTTGCCTTGATGCCACCAACTTTACATGGCCAGGTATCTGAAGGCATGCAATCCTCTTGCGCTGTTCACTAAATGGAAAACCCCTTCATTAAATCCAAGTCAGGCTGATGCGGATATATGCTAAATACCTTGCCAGCAATTATAATTACAGTCTTGCCGCGTTGTAGCAGCAATGGCGCCTTGGACCTTTCCCACTGCTGACACAATCCAGAACCGACGTCACTTCTTTGGGTTTCTGGGCGAGCACCTCTCCTCCCAATTATCCAGTCACCCACACCTCCACTCCAGTTTCCTCCATTACAACAGTGACTACACTCCAAAAGTAATTAATTGGCTGGGAGGCGCTTTGGAACATCTTGAGGTCATGAAAGTGTTATGACCGAAGTAGGAGGAGTGCACTGTCGTTTCTACTTCTACTTCTCCACAGGTCACAACATATATTTTAAATGTTTACCCAGTTACCGATACAGTCAGTCCAATACTCTTTATTCCAAAATAAAATGCACCTGCCTGGTTTCTTTAATAAGCAACAAAATTATCAGTTTATTATAAAAACAAGACTTATCCAGTAATGAAGTAAAGCATTGACACACAGATTGAAATATGGAAGTTCCCTTTTTAAATACCTCACACACAAACTCACACACACACATTAAAAAAAAAAGAAATTCTCTTTTCAGAGGCCTTTTACAAAAAACAAAACAAAAAAAGAATACTTTGGCCAAACACTTGCTAATTCTTGAAGAAAAATGAGAAGATATGTAAGGATATCCCTTTTGGTCGAGCGTCCAGGTGTATGGAAACGGGTCACTGGGATCTTTTCAGAAGCAGTTCATTCTGGAGATGTTGAGAACTAGTCTGGCAAGCTTTCCAGGAGAAATGTGACATCAGGGGTTTCAGTTATCAGACTCTGGATTCACAGGGTGTTTTCAGAGGTAGAGAAAGAAGATCTGACACACTGGATTTCTCAGGGTCTCTTAGAGAGGTGCAGGAAAGATGAGCTAAGGATTTCTTTTCAGCAGGCGACAAAACCAACTGCTTTTCAACACTGTCCACACCCCAACTGAACCAAAACAATATCTCAGAAGCGAAACCAATTCTTGACCCTCATAAATCACTTCTCTGTAAACATCTTCCCCAAATCTCCAAGGTTTCTGTTGTTTATTGAGCTTAAGGCATGTGATATCCAGTAAAGGTTTGTTTTCAAACAAGACCTCTCAGAGTCCTTTCAGTGAATGTTCAACAAAAAACAAAGTCCAGCATCTATGAAATCTTCAGTCTTCCAAAATGCATCCATTTCCACAATTTAAATGAGTCCTCAAAAATATTTTTTTTTAAAATGGAAGCACTTTCATGACAAAAGGTGTTTTATAAATGCAAGTCTTTCTTACTTTTACATATGGGCATTCCTATTAGGAGATCCATTGGCAGCAGCAATGGAGCTATGGGCAATTATCACAAAGGCTCATGAAAGCCCAAGTGCAGCAGATGAGAGAACTATGCTAGTGGGCTGAATTTTAAGGGAATTAATTGAATGAGAACAGAGTCATAGGGGGGACATAAAATCAGGATGGGACATGTCGGACAGGAAGTCCGACTTAGCGACATCCCATCCTGATTTCGTCCATGGTGGGAAACGTGGAAAGCCGAGGTCCAATGGCAGGCAGGTAATTAAGATACTATAGAGGCCAATCAAAAGCAATTTTAAGGTTTGGATTGGATTTTTCAAATGGTGCATGGGTCTCACGGGGCTTCAGAGGCTTGTCTCTTTCAAGGAGGCAACATGGAAGCATAAGAGCATGGCTGCTTGCGAGGAGAGGCCATCGGGAGGGCAACCATGGAGGGCCTGGCAGGGTTACACAGGGAGAGCATCCTGCATTGCTTGAGAAATGAGGGGAAGGTTATTTGAGCTGTGAGGCAGGGGCATTGCAAGGGGTGCAATGGGCAAGTAACACCTGGGCAAGGCACACAAGTAGGGGCAAGGGGAGGGCCATTGGCAGGGAAGGACTTTCTTTCAGGGAGAGGCCATCTATCACGGTCCTCATTATCCAGGTTTTGGGGATCTAGTTGAAGATGAGGTGCAGCAGAGCAGGAGGGAGGGTCATGCACCTGCAGCAGCACCGCAATGACCTGTGAGGCCAAAGAAGCAGCAGCCTCCAGATGCTGGAGAAGGGTACAGAGGCGAGAGAGGGAGTTACCCCACACAAAAGAAGGTAACTTCCAGACAGGGTGCACAGGTTGAGAGGCACTGCCAATGAAGAGTCCGCCTCTCCAGGAAGGCCATCACAGACCTTTGTGCCATGATGCAGAATGAGCTGTGCCCCAAGGGACTTGATGGGAATCCGATGCCAGTGGCGCTGAAGGTCACCATGGTGCTGAGCTTCTACATCACTGGATCATTCTAGGGATCCACAAGGACATGTGTGGGATCTCACAGTCAGCGGCACAGCAGTGTATCAAGAAGTTCACCACTGCCCTTTTCTGAACGGCTGGGACTATGTACGTTTCCACATGAATCACAACTCTCAAGCAGAGAGGGCCATCGGGTTTAGGACCATCGCTGGATTCCCCCAGGTACAGTGTGTCATCGACTACATGCATGTGGCCATCAAGGCTTCAGAACAGCAGCCAGCAGCCTTCGTCAACAGGAAGGGCTTCCACTCTGTCAATGGACAACTGATCTATGATCACCACCAATCTCTCAATGGAGGACACCACTTGTGCACCAGTCAGAGACAATGTCAAGCTCAACACCTGGATGGACTCCTCCATCATCCATGCTTGGACACACATTGCCTCTGGCATCTCTGCCAGATGTTGCTGGACCTCTCGCTGCAGCTGCAGCATTTCCAGTGATGCTGCCGACACCAGAAGCATGTCAGGAGCCCAGGGCTCAGCAGGGACCTGGCCTCCCACAATCCTCTGAATTTCAGAGTCTTGGGCTGTCGCAGCGTCCATCAGTTGCTCGGGTGCATGTGTGATGTACTCAACAGATTATGTGCCCAGATCTAACCTCAAGCGTAAACCCACCGAGGTGCAAGTATCTGGTGGAGGGTGCAGAAGTATGAGGTGCTGACGGAGTCTGCCTGATTTGTCACCGTTTGACCTGCATGAACTGAGACATTTGAGAGTCAAGGGTCTATGGTCCTGACATAGCACACACCCCTACGATGCAGACCCCTGTGGACACCGGATGCCTGATGAGCAGCATGTATCCATTGCTGCAGATTCAGCCTTGTGTCCCTTGCCAACCATACTCACTGTCTTGGAAAGGTGCCCCTGCCTCTCAGTCGGTGATGCTTCAGCTGTCCTGAGGTCCAGGCAGCTCTGTGACCCTCTCCTCCATTGGGATTAGTACATAGAGAATGGGCAGCCCACTGGTCTTGGTCCACTCTGTCTAATTGTGTGCTATTTTCTTTTTCAGACAGAGGAAAGGAAGCTGTTGGTCCCCCAGCAACATCAGTCTAGATGCCTCCTCCAGGGGGCCTCTTTTCAGGGCTACCTCACCATGCCGCTGTCAGTTAGATTGAATCCCCTGACCCTTTGTCCACATAGAAATATAGAAAAATAGGAGCAGGAGTAGGCCATTCGGCCCTTCGGGCCTGCTCCGCCATTCATAAAAAATCATGGCTGATCATCTAATTCAGTACCCTGTTCACGCTTTCTCTCCATATCCTTTGATCCCTTTGGCATTAAGAAATATATCTATCCCCTTCTTGAATATATTTAATGACTTGGCCTCCACTGCCTTCTGCAGCAGAGAATTCCACAGGTTCACCACCCTCTGAGTGAAGAAATTTCTCCTCATCTCAGTTCTAAATGGCATACCCTGTATCCTGAGACTGTGATCCCTGGTTCTGGACTCCCCAGCCATTCGGATCATCCGCCCTGCATCTAGCCTGTCAGAATTTTATAGAGGTTTCTATCAGATCTCCTCTCATTCTTCTAAACTCTAGTGAATTTATTTAATTTAGAGATACAGCACTGAAACAGGCCCTTCGGCCCACCAAGTCTGTGCCGACCATCAACCACCCATTTATACTAATCCTACATTAATCCCATATCCGCATCCACATCCTTACAATTCTCCTACCACCTATCTTCACTAGGGGCAATTTACAATGGCCAATTTACCTATCAACCTGCATGTCTTTGGCTGTGGGAGGAAACCGGACCACCTGGCGGAAACCCACGCTGTCACGGGGAGAATTTGCAAACTCCACACAGGCAGTATCCAGAATCGAACTCGGGTCGCTGGAACTGTGAGGCTGCAGCACACTGTGCCGCCCAAGCCACTGCGCCACTATCCTAGTCAATCCAATCTCTCCTCATATGTCAATCCTGCCATCCCAGGAATCAGCCTAGTAAATCTTCTTTGCACTCCCTCCATGGCAAGAACATCCTTCCTCAGATAAGGAGACCAAAACTGCACACAATCTGGGGGCGGGGGGCGGGGGCTTGATCCCTCCCAACGCATCCGTGCAGCTTTGCCATATGCAAGGCCCAAGAGGATGAAACATTAAAAGGTACTCACTTTCGCAGCCCGGATGAGGTAGTTGTGATGCTTGCAGCACTGAATCCATGTGTGCAGCGTTATTCCATGGCTGCTGACCTCCTCTGCGATTGGAGCCAGGTCTGCTTGGTGTGGTTCCCAGGTCTCCTCATCCCATCCCTTGGGAACAATATGACCCTCCTCTCCCTTGCAGCTTACAAAGGCACCTGGAGGGAGGCATCAGAGAAGCATGGGGCCACCCAGGGTGTCCTCTCAGCCATCTCTTCAATTTCTCCAATCACCTCCTCCTCTTCCAGGTCTTCACACTGCAGAGCTCAATGAAGGGCTGGAAGCCCTTTAAAAATAGCACCAGCACACTCCTTGCCTCTGGACCTGGCAACAAACACGCAATTGGTTGTGTGTAACTGCTCATTAGGCTTAATTGGCCAGCCACCTCTGACTCGCATGTGGCCAGCCACTCCTGCCCCTGATATGCCTCGTGCCCAGTTCCAGATGGAAGGACCGGCGTCTCAAAAATAAATTCGGCCAGTGTTTCTGTCGGTGTAAAGGCTAGAAACAGACATGAAGGCACATGACATCGCTCTGTATTTGAATATTCTAGTGAAGCTTTTACCCATTTCAGGATGGAGCTGCATACACTCACCCCAAGCTCCAGCAAAAATTACCCTTTTTTCCACTCAGTTAAGTCCCATGAACTTGCATATGTAGAGATGACCAAGATGAAATTGTCCCTTCAATGTCAGATCACGGCATTGCAAAAAGGGGCATTTGATCCCACTATATACATAATATGTAATTCAAGAAGAATCAATGTGAGTCTGTGAGGACTATTGAAATATTAATTCTATTTTCTGAAGCTCTTGTATTTATAGAAGGTTTGAACAGATGAGAGTAATAATTTTTTTCAGCCAAATGGGAAGTAGGCTCACATCAATCACACAATGCCTGTAATGGGATCGATCATAGTAACTCAGATGAATGGTCTACGGTTCGGTGGAGAATGTGGGAACAGAGAGCAATACTTTGAAAGATGACAAATTGAATCCTGTGAATCGGAAGTAACAAAAAATAGAAAATCTGAGAAATGCAGGGCCTGTTAATCAACATTTGAAAGAAAAAGGCCAGTTAATATTTTGGACATTAGATTCTATCCGATACTTTCAGACCTATATATTATTCCTATTGTCCCCATTGCAAATTATCTGTGGTGAAAACAGTGAAAATAATATGAATGGACCACCTCACAAGCCTTTCTCAAATAGTACTACTGAATAGTCACTGTTGTGTTTTCTTAACCTCTGCATTAGTGACTACTACACACAAGGCATTGACCACTCAAGACATTGACCACTCAAGACGGGATCAGTAATACAGCAATATGGATTCTTTATTCAAGGATGGTTCTGCATGCACACACAGGTCTTCACTGTACATATACTTTTTTCAGACTGACCTCATACTGGAGGTCACTTGGTGTGTTACATCACAGTTCTTACACTGCTGTGCATTATAATATGAACATACCTCTTCAAGGTATACAACATCGCCCTTGATTCCAAATACAAATATATCCCCCTCAAATAGGTAAAAGTTAACTATATACATTTCAACAACAGTAATAGGAGATAAACATACATGGTACAAAACAGTAACAAATACATGTAGACTCATCTGTCACAATAAGTAAAGGTGGTTTGACCAAACGGCCTGATTTAGAAACAGGATAATAGTTCTTGGAATCCAGAACAGATTTGCATGGACTCCTCTATGAGAGTAGAATGCGGAGACGCTGCCTGAAATTTTGTTTTTGATTTCATCTGGCTTGCGCTAAAGTCTTCCAGGGATCTGAGATCGTGGACTGTTCAGATCTGACCTCTATTAATACACAATGTAGCACCAGTAGAAGTAATAACCTCGTACGAACGTGGTTCTGGTTGAATTGTGCAGTACTGCATGTGCCAGTTACATATCGTGACCTGTTGTCCCTATGTTAATTTGGAAAGCTTGCTTCTAGCATGACTATCATGTACCTCTTTCATCTTCCCCCATCGCTTCAAAGGAGTGTTCCTAACTTCAGGGTAGATGGAATGATGGAAACCAGGAAGATCAGCACAGATCTGGCACCCAAACATAAGCTCGGCTGGGGATGGAATCACAGAACTCAACAGAGTTGTACATAAGTGGAGCAGAGCAATGTGCAAGTCTTGACCCATCTACTAGCATTAAGTAATCAGCGATTTGACTGTGCAAATCATATGCTCTACAAGACCATTGGAATGGGGATAATGAGGTGAATATGTGGTATGCGTAACACCCCATTTCAGGCAGATGTCAGAAAACAATTTCCCAGTGTATTGGAAATCACCTCCTCAGGTTCCCCAAATAAACTGATGTTTGCACTGATTGTGCTTGCTACCGCAGAACCCCACGTGTCATTTAGCTGTTGGATAATCAGATACTTAGAAAAATAATCAGTGACAACAAGGTAAGCAATGCCATTAATGTGGAATGGATCAGAGGCAATTTTCGCCCATGGGAATGCAGGAATCTTGCGGGGAATGAAAAGTTTGTGACATTGGCTCGGCTGGTGAGCCTGACATGCCTGACATGTCTGAACAACAGATGCAATATCGTGGTTGATACTCAGCCACTAGATTGTCTCCCTAGGCAACCACCAGGTACGGTCAATACCCTTATGTGATTGGTGGAGCTGTTGGTGTATGTCAGCCCATAGCGACGCAGGGAACAGGACTTCCCTGCCCTTAAAAATGGCATGATGTGTGATTCCAAACTCACCTTTGAAGGTCTGCTTGCAGCTGGTCACATTTAATGCTGCCCGAAGTGGACCGAGTTGATATACTGTACATCCTCGAGCTCCATGTCAATGAGGTCCACCTGCCAGTCAACTGAAACATATTCCGTGTTCGCCGGGTTAGGCAATCGGCTCAGCTTGTCTGAGGTGGTCATCAACTTGCCCGGTTTGTGCTTCACCTCACACTCATACCTTTGTATCTTCACCAGCAAGCGCTGAAGACGCGGTGGTGTGCTCATCAAAGGCTTCCTCCAAATCATCTCCAGAGGTTTGTGGTCAGTTTCCCTCACCAAGCACTTACCGAAGAGGTACGTGTGGAAATGTGTAATACCTAAAACGGGAGCCAAGGTTTTTCTCTCGATATTTGAGTAATTCGCCTGGGCTGACAACAAAGCCTTGGATGCAAAATCAATGGTCACCTCTTTTGTAACAAACAGGCACCGAGACCCTTTTGCGAGGCATCAACCTCCAGCCTGGTAACCTCTGCTGGGTCATAGAACTAGAGAATCAAGGCGTTTTCTGTCAGTGCGGCCTTCAACTGGTCGAAGACACACTAGTGGTCGTCCTGCCACAGGAAAGGAGTGTCCCTTTTCAGCAGATCTCTCAATGTTGCAGCTTTCTGAGCAAAACTCGGAATGAATGGAGACAGGAAGTTGAAGGCACTTCTGGAGGCCCTCCTTCTTCTGCAGGACCGGCATTGCACGGACATCGACCAACTTGCCTGGGTGCGGTCAAATGCCCTGATCAGAATATATAGATCCAAAGAAATTGATTTGTCAAACATGCATCTCAGAATTGTGGCTGTTAAGGTATAAGGCCTTCCTTCCGTGTCGCACGCATCAAAGCTTGCAAGTTGCAGTCATGCCCTGCTCTGGTTTTGCCCATCAGAGCAATCCAACAACACCCTGGCACCTGGCTCGTGATGCAGTCCATGTGTTGCCGAAACACATTTTGACTGATGGACAAGCCAAAAGGGAACCAGCCACTGGAAGTAGTGCTTACCAAAAGGTGTACAGAAGGTGGTGAGCTCTTGTGAGTATTTAGCTAAATTACCAACCAATAGCCATTCTTGGAATCTAGCTTTGAGAAGAATTGTGCACCCACAAATTTGGGGTTCAATTCTTCAAGGGCGGGAATCTTATGTGGGCATCTTTTTAGAGCCTGGTTCAGCCTGCGGAAGTCCAAACATACCCACAAGGTGCCATCCCTTTTTATACCGCAGGTGAGGGAGCTATACGAGTCGTAGTGGTCCTGGATGTGTCATATGATACCATCCACCTCCAGCTTATCAAGCTCGATCTTGAGCTTGGCTTGGATATGGAC
The DNA here is from genome assembly GCF_036365525.1 of Heterodontus francisci. Lineage (NCBI taxonomy): Eukaryota > Metazoa > Chordata > Chondrichthyes > Heterodontiformes > Heterodontidae > Heterodontus > Heterodontus francisci. The sequence goes on from NC_090372.1 coordinate 38,742,653, forward strand.
ACTACATTTTCAGGGTGGATCAGTGGTGGGTATGGCATCATCCCAAAGGTGTAGCGTAGTGCCCATTAAAACTACCTATTCTGTCAAAAACAATCACGATAAACTGACATGAGATCCTTGATGGAGTAAATTGGTTTGTCTGCTACTTTTGGCTCACTCCGTGGCGATGCCCAAACTATGTATCATTACCAGGGTCAAATCCCTGCATGTCTGTAGTCCTGCAATAGCAGGTCCAGCCATTTGGATGATGTAAAAAAGTTGGGATATCCATTCTGATTGGTTGTATTTGCAATTAATCTTGATGGATCCTAAACATGGAATGTATGCAGTCAGTTGGGGGTTCGTCGGTGTCACCATGGCTTGCTATTTACCAGGATACACATCCTCTAGAATGCATAGAGGTCAAATATTTGCACTGACACCCTTGTCCACTTTCGCCCAGAGCACGTGCGTGCCCTCCTTTTTCATACATAGAAAATGAATGATGCAAACGCCTTCAGTTGAGTAACTGAATCAGTGCATTCAGTGACATTGATAATGTGAAATGACTATTCCTCTCGCCTAGATAGATTTGGACTCTCACCATCATCATCTCTGGGGTTGACTTCATCCGCAACCTCGTGGATGTATCAGATATGATGTGGAGTACGACTGCTGAGCTCGCCAAGGCATGAAGCCTTCTTATGGTCTGCCTGATTTTTGTCAGGACTCTTACCAGTAGCACCCGGCTTGGCTCTCCAACACTGATGTTTGTAGTGACCCATGACACCGCATGCCTTACAGATGTCATTAAATGCTGGACAACCCTTAGGCATATGTAAGAGCCCACATCTTTTGCACGGTTTCCTGGACCTGGAATCCTTATTCAATGCACCTATGATAGTCACAGCACATAGGGATAGTAAATTCTGTTGGCCCACAATGATAGACTCAAATTTTTGACCACCTTTGAGCAAGGTATCCACAGTATACTCCTTGGTCTTCTCTAAGAGATCCCTGTTGTATACCTCTATTGTTGTGGATGCAATCACTAGGTCGATGATACAGTCTGCCAGTTCAGCCTCTGTGAAGTCACACTTGCGACCCTTAGCTCAGCATCGACTGACAAACTAGTCAATAGACTCAGTTAGCTGCTGCAGTAAAGACATGAACTTGAGCCGATAGACCTGAAACTTGAACTCGATACGAAGTTGATCCTCTAACGTGGACCAGATTTTCACAGGATCCTTCTGCTCTTCTTCAGTGAGACCAGAAGAGTTCAGGTAATGTAAGCCTTCATTGATAATGGCAATGCATATTTTCACTTTGGTTTTGGTTTCGTGACTGCTAAGTCGATAAAACATAGCTCAACTCTTTGCCTGAAGAGCTGAAATTCTGACTGCAGGTCAGCTGCTTTCCAGTTGATGGTAGGAAACTGCACTGTCATTCTTGTTATGACTCACTGCCATTACTCTGCGTGAAATTAAAAGAAGTCTCCTGCTGTACAGGTAGACAGAAATATTGCAGCAGTAACTGCCTGCAGTTCTACTTGTGACCACAGCTGTATTTTCACTGTAGCAAGGCTTGGACGGTGTGGTGCTGTCACCCAATTCGGGCGCTTTTGACTTGGCCTCGCCCACGAAGAGTGTTTTTGGCACGAAAAATGTCAACGACCCAAAACAGCAATGGCGCTTAATCCTCCAATCTGTGTCTTGATTCCTTGGTTTACTGACAGATTGCAGCACTAATAATATCACAGCTGCCCGGTTTTGTGCTCAATCCGGTGGCCCACTATTGCTATGGTGCTAATCCGTTCGACACACTTCTCAATCGGGGATCTGTCTACTCTGTATTTTGTCCTGCATGTTCAGACCTTCCCTAGTTGTTCTCGACACAAGAAATCTGACGTTCAGAATCTCTGTGGATATCGAGTCTAACTGCAGTCTGTAACTGACCGCAGCCCAAGTGCACACAAGCTTACCCAGCTGCCTGCACTACTGCTGTTATGTGCAAATATGGAACCAATATTCAGGCCCTTGAAGTTCCTATGTTGGCAATGGCTGTGGCTAGCACTTCTTCGAAGCTGTGGAAGAGTACTCAAACAGTTGAGTTGCTGAAATTTCCACAAGCTGCCACCAAATTGTGTTTTCTTAACCTCTGTGTTAGTGACTATTACACACAAGGCACTGACCACTCAAGATGGAATCAGTAACATAGTAACATGGATTCTTTATTCAAGGATGGTTCTGCACGTACACACAGATCTTCACTGTACAGACACTTTCTTCAGACTGACCTCACACCAGAAGTCACTTGGTGTGTTACATCACAGCTCTTACACTGCTGTGCATTATAAGATGACTGCACCTCTTAAACGTATACCACAACAGTCACAATCAGTACAATAAATGGAACTTGACAAGAGTCTCACATATATTTCAAGCATTTCTAAAGCAAGTCAGTAGTCCAAAGTTTAAAAAGAAAGACTTGCACTTATGTAATGAATTTCATGACTTCATGATGACTTTGCAGCCAATTGTAAGACTCTTAAACAGAGGGTCTATTTCCCCCTAAGTTCCTGATCACATACTGAGTATCAACGACATGGAACAAACTCTGAATACAATTTCCACTTAATGTGGAAAACCTTTATTAACTCACTAAACCATAGTATATACTTACAACACCAGTTGCTTAGTTAGACCTGCGTACAGGAGCTGGTTCCCGGGTGGTCAGTCCGCTGAACGAATTCTTCTGCATATCTTCCTATAACTGACCAGGTCACACATCCTGGCTGCAGGAACAATGTTCTTGTGAGCTGTGGCTTTATAACCCTTTCTGAACCTGCTCCCTTGACATATTTGGTAATGTCTCAAATTGGGTCGTCTGATTGGGTTTCAGTGCCTTATCAATCCCACCCTGCTATGCAGGACCACCTACATGTGGTCATATGCTGCTGTCAGCAGGGGGGTTCTTCGGTGCAAACCAGCAATGGATATGATATCTGCATCTTGATAAGGCAAGAAGGAAACTATTCACACATATTCCAAGAGGCCATTGTCGATGAGAGTTGTTGTAGACAGAGTGTGTGATGTTGTAATAGTCTGGGGCTACTACCTTAGAGGCATGTCCTGACATGTCTGTGCATGTGTGTGTGTGTGTGGGTCCTTCTTCAGTTAAACTCTCTTTATTTTTTTTAAAGTCCAATATAAGCCCCAGCGATGATGTCTTCGGTCAGAATTCTTCTCCCTTCATCCTGGTGTCCTCCACTGCATGTTCTTAACACCTGGTGAGCCCCACACATTGGTCGATACCGCAACTGATTACATTTTATTTATAAACAGAAATGCAAGAGATATTAAAAAGGCCTTACAGCATAACAACAGTACAAGAGATATCCAAGTGCCTTACACAATGAAGGACTTTTGAAGTGCAGTCAATGCTGTAATGTAGGAAATGTGGCAATTTGTGCACAAACAACACTGTGATAAATGACAACATAATCTGTTTTAGGTATTGGTTGAAGGGTGAATGCTGACCAGGAGACTGGGGAGAACACCAACTGCTCTTCTTCGAAATAGTACTGCAGGATCTTCACTATCTATGTGAGAGGGCAGATGGGGCCTCGGTTTAATATCTCACCCAAAAGAAAAAGTCAGTATTGCACTGAAGAATCAGCTTGGATTTGTGCTCAGATCCCTGGAATGGGATTTGAACCCACAAACTTCTGACTTGGAGGTGAGAGTTTTCTCACAGCTACAAGCCTATCGGGGATATAAGTCAGAGTTTTGAGCAAGGTCCCCTCATCCATTTAATTTGTATCCTTTCACCTTATACTTAAGACATGCGGAAAGGCAACACATGCCAAACAGCTGGTATTTTTGCAACAACTTCAGCAAACATAGCCTGTGGTAAGAAACATTACACAAAGTGCTCACGGCTGAACAGCAGAGAATCACTCGACCCAGGAACAAGTAGTAGCTTGTCATATCCAAAAGAAAATAGTGCATTCTGGAAGTTATGCAAAATGTACCTGCGAGTAGATGAAAGATAAGAAAGTCCAACTGGCTGTGTTTCATACTGAGCTATCATACTCAAATTGGGTGAACCTATGCCAGATTAGATAACAAGCAAAATAGCAGAACCATGAGCTGTATTTACAACTGCGTGTGAAATGTTTGGCGCAATTTCCCAACCACTTATTTAACACCTGTGACAGAATGAAACATTCTAAAATGTTCAGCAGAGGTGTAAATAGGGTTTACCATTGATCAGAAACTTAACTGAACCAGTCACATAAAAACTGTGGTCAGGGACTGGGTATCTTCTGGTGGGTAACTCACCTCCGGGCTCCCCAAAGCCTTCCCACCATCTATAACGCACAAATCAGGAGTATGATGGAATATTCTCCACTTGCCTGGATGGGTGCAGTTCCAACAACACTCAAGAAGCTCGACACCATCCAGGACAAAGCAGCCCATTAGATTGGCACCCCATCCACCACGTTAAACATTCATTCCCTCAGCACCGGTACACCCTGGCTGCAGTGTGTACCATCTACAAGATGAATTGCAGCAGCTCGCCGATACTTCTTTGACAGCACCTTCCAACCTCGGACCCTCGACCGCCTAGAACAGGGTTATCCAACCTTTTTGGGTGGAGGACTGCATTACGATTACCGGGGGGCTGGTGAACAAATTTCAAAAGATAAAAGCATTAAAAATTTATCTTACTAATAAAAACAATGAATGTGCATTTTTGTGAAGAAGCTTTACATGTGAAGACTAATTTATTGACATACTTTCTCGTCATTAAATTGAAAATTGATTTAGTGACATACCTGCTTGCTTAAGTAGTCAATCTCTGCCCGCACACTTGATGTAGCGATGCAGAGTATTCTGGATAGATGTCTATCTTTTAGGAGTGAGATCTCTTTTTCTCTCTCTGTCTCTCTCTCTCTCCCTGTGTTCTCCCCCTCTGAGTTGTTCCCCCCTCTCAGTGTTGTCCTTGCTCTCTCTGTTCCCCCTCTCTCTCTGTTCCCCTTTCTCCATGTTCCCCCTCTCTCTTTGTTCCCCCACTCTCTGTTCCCCCCTCTCTGTTTTCTCGTCTCTCTCTGTTAACACCCCTCTCTTTGTCGTTCCCCCCCCCCCCCCAACTATCTCTCTCTCTCCTTCTCTCTGACAGTTGTACTGAGCGGGAGCGCCCAGCACAGCAGCTTTGTGCTCGGTCAGTTTGTTTAAAAACATCATGCTGAGTTTCACAGCTGACAGCAGAAATGCACTTCCCAACATCGGACAGATTCGGGGTTTTCCAGCGGGCTTTAAAAAAAGTTGGAAAATCCTGCATCTGTCAAAGTTGAGAAGCGTGTTCCTGCTTCAGCAGCTGTTAGCTGTGAAACTCAGCGCAATGTTTTTAAAAAGGCCTCTCTACAGGAAGACAAAGGGGAATTTCACATCTCCACTCATGCAGCCCTAGCGAGGATGAGGAACAGCCACGGGCTGATGGAAACCTTTGGCGGGTGACTCCTGGCCCGTGGGTTGTGCGTTGGACAACCCTGGCCTAGAAGGACTAGGGTAGGAGACACATGGGAACACCACCACCTGCAAGTTTTCCTCCAAGTCACACACCATCCTGACTTGGAAATATATCACTGTTCCTTCATTGTCACTTGATCAAAATCCTGGATCTCCCTACCTAACAGGACTGTGGGTGTACCTACCCCACATGGACTATAGCATTTCAAGAAAGTGACTCACAAACAGCTTCCTAAGGGCAATTAAGGAAGAGCAATAAATATTGGCCTTGCCAGCGATGCCCACAGCCCATGAATGAATGAAAAAGAAAATTGGAATCAAAGCAACAATGGGAGAAGGCTTATGGATGATAAAGAGCACGATCAAAGAGGTGGGTTTGAGGAGACCTCTGAAGGAGAGGAAAGAATTAGCAAGGCAGAGGGATTTTTAAAGAAAGTTCCAACGTGCGTGACTGGCATTGCTGATGGCTTTATGGAAAGGACTGCAAAGCCTCCACAGAGGGAGAACAGCACAGTGCATGTGCAAGAATATAGGACTGAAGGAGGTTGCAGATGGAGGGACGGGAAAGACCACAAAGGGATTTTTACTGAGGAGGACGATTTTGAAAAAAGTGTGTTGGGAAATGGTAGGTGAATGAAAGTTTCAGAGGAGGGGATGAAGGGGAGAGTGAAATTTAGTCCAGGACATAAGGCAGAGCTAGGACTATTGGTAATCTGTGAAGAAAAAAGCTTACTATTTTTTCAGATACACAGGGGTAGACTTTCAACTGGAGTGCCTGGATGGGCAGGGTACATGCTATGCCAACCCAATGCCATTGGACCTGCTGCGTTCAGGATTATCTGCTCAACATGTAGTCTAATCAGTGGTCCTTAAAGGGACCGCTGGAGGCCACCATCAGAAAGGTATGTTTTTTTAAAAAACTTACCTTAATGTGGAGCAAGAAGGAACTGAAGTGATAAGTGGCTCACCTCCTGGATCACCATTGCCTCTCTACTACTGACAAGGCACAAGTCAGCAATTTGATGGAATACTGTCCACTTGTGTGAATTGGGTGCAGCTCCAACAACACGCACAGTGGTGCAGTGGTTAGCACTGCAGCCCCACAGCTCCAGGGATCTGGGTTTGCTTCTGGGTGCTGCCTCTGCGGAGTTTGCAAGTTCTCCCTGTGACTGTGTGGGTTTTCACCGGGTGCTCCGGTTTCCTCCCACAGCCAAAGACTTACAGGTGATTGGTAAATTAGCCGTTGTAAATTGCTCCTAGTGTAGGTAGGTGGTAGGGAATATGGGATTACTGTAGGGGTAGTATAAATGGGTGGTTGTTGGTTGGCACAGACACGGTGGGCCGAAGGGCCTGTTTCAGTGCTGTATCTATAAAATAAAATAAAATACACAAGCAGTATGGCATCCAGCACAAAGCAATCCATTTCATCAGCACATCCATCCACCAACTTAAGCATCATTCCCACCATCACTGGTGCACCATGGCTGCATTGTGTACTATCTACAGGATGCACTGCAATAACTTACCAAGGCTTCTTTGGCAGCACTTTCAAAAGCTGCGACCTCCACCATCACATATTGTCATTCCCTTATTGTCACTGTGTCAAACTTCTGGAACTAAAAGATACTGTAACAATTATTATTTCTTCTTTTTTTTTGCCTTTTTCTGCATAGAATAAAAATTAAACTATCTCTAATTTATATGGTCATCTTCCCCATTCCTATCCTTTGCAGCTGGGTTAAGATGTTAGCCTATTTTCTGACTGTGAAACCAGAGCATGCTTACAGGTCCAAACCACTGTCAAAGTAGAGTTTACCAAGTCTTTGATATCTGGTCATGCACTTTGCTAGTGGGTTCCTGGTAGAAATTTCCTGCCCCACCCTCCCATCCTCGAACCGTAGTTCCTAAAAGTTTCACCTTGCAACAAATACCAATGAATTGGACTTGGCAAAGCCACTGCTGAAACACAAGGGTAAATTCAGCAATACTGCAGTCACAGCACAGAGCTTAATTTGATAGGAGCAATGGGTTTCAGAATAACCTCAATAATATTAAGTGATTTATCTGTGCTCCCTATAAGCAAGCTCGGCGCTGGGAATCATGGAAAACATAAAAACAGGAGTAGGCCCTTCAGCCCCTCGAGCCTGCTCTGCCATTCAGGCAGATCATGGCTGATCTATATTACAGCTCCACCTTTCCTCCCCATCTCTTGATACCCTTAGCTAATAAAAATCTATCGAACTCAGTCATGAAAATTTATTGACCAAGAATCCACAGCCTTTTTAGAGCGAGAATTTCAGATTTCTGCTACTCCTCCTGTGAAAAAGCGCTTCCTGATTTTGGTCCTGAATGGCCCTTATTTCAATTATCTTATTTCAAGATGATGCACCTTTGTTCTGGATTTCCTCATCAGAGAAAGTAGTTTCTATCTACCCTATTGAATCACTTTATTATTTTAAAGGTCTTGAATAGATCACCCCTCAATCTTCTAAACTCAAGGGTGTACAAACCATGTTTGTGCAACATGACCTCATATTTAGCCGTTAAAACCCAGGTGTCATTCTGCACTGTACATCCTCCAAGACCAATATATCTTTCCTGAGAAGGGCAGCACCGCTGAATGTACCCTATAGTTACTACTGTCTTGGGCATTCCTAAGTTGGCTTAATGGCCTTTGACGTTATTTATTACTAGCTAGGCAGCTAACAAAACACTTGAGAAATGGGATATGATCATTAGTTCTCATGCATCTGGATTTGACCAGGCTTCTGATGTTAATCAAACAGAAACAGTTTTCAAGAAATCATCCAGTCAGAAACAAAGCCAGGTTTCCATTTTGATGTGTTGCTTTTTAGTTCTCCATAAAAGGGGAGATTTACCTCTTCCTCCTGTAAAACAGAAACGATACCTTAGTACTTTTGTTGTTTCTCTATTCATTGTTCATTTCTGAACACCTGCTCTGCAATATTTTCCTCCATTATTCAAAGAATCAGTTGATGACCTGAATAATGGGCTTTATCAGGAACAATAGCTCAACCATTATGAAAATTACATGTGTGGTTTGCACAGAAATCTTTAATTATAATGCCAGTATTAGCAGTCAAATCTGCAAACGTTTTCCCGGCCAAACAATATTGCAAATCACTTGTTAGCTCATGAATAAGGGTATATTTGCCAGCCCGCACAGTCAGCATATGTGGAACTGTCAAGAAACCTAGCAGGGAACCCCTTCCACCAGATCCCTTCTAGATTAGTACAACACTCCATCTGTCAACCAGCCTAAAGTTCTACAACACCTAAGGGGCAATTTTAACTCCCAACAGGAAGCCAGCAGGAGCAGATGGCAGTCCCGCCCAAGGAGTTTGAGTCAGAGGTCCAGCAGTTTTTAACTTTGAATAGTGCCGGTCAGCTGCTCTGCCATTTCCCGCTGGCCATTGGGAGGACGATGAAGATTGGACGGCTCAGACACCACCTAGCAACAGCAAGTCTGGGGGTTTGGGGAGTGTTTTGAGTCTTAGGACTGTGGGAGGGAGGGGTGGGTAAGATTGGGACAGCAAAGTCCTGGACTTTTCTGTGGAGCCAGGAGCAGCAAGAGTGCTAAGAATTTCTTTTAGACCTACCTTTAGAGGCCTCAGTGGCTGTATTTGGCAGGACGTCCTACTCAGGAGCAGGTTAAAATGTCATGGGGGATCCCATGTGCTTCACGTAACCCCAATTTGCCTTTTTTAATGGGTTCCCAAAGGACTAATCTGCTGCCAAAACTAGCAGCAGTAAAGTCACAGATCAGCAGGCACAGAGTTAGCTCTCGGTCAGAGAAAGTTAAATTCCCCTTTAGATTTCTATAGCATTTATTAAGCACAAACCCACAGCACTTTGTAAGGTGGGAGATAAGCAGTGCACACTGAAACAGGAGAAGATGGAAAAGGAAGAGAGTTTGGGAGAAAGGATAAGGGGGAAAAGAAAGCCAGGGTGGGCAAAGGTATTGTCATAGAGGAGGGACTTAAGAAGATGACTGAAGGCTGGGAAGGAGGTGGAAAGGCCAAGATACTGAAGAATGGAGTACCAGAGGATGAGTAAGTTGGCTGAAAGGCCAATGATGGAGTGGAAAGAGCAGAGAATGAGAAGCAGATTGGTATTGAAGGAGTGATTGTTACAATTAGAATTAATCTCAATTGCTGTAGACGCAGTGTAAAGTGACAGAGGAGACCTTTGGGCAGGACACCAATGTCATTGAATATTAAAATGAAGTTCCTGCATATTTCAAGTTTCCACTGCCATTCTCATTTTTCCTCATCAGAACATCTCAGAAATAGGCATTAATGTGGAATTCTGATGAGGCAAATTAGCCCTTTATATTTTAACAAATGTTCACTCAATAAATCTCACAAATTTGTTTCAAAAACTTTCCCTACAACAGATGTTATACTTCCTGCTAAAAAAGTTTCTGAAAATTCCTTGACCCTTCATGCCAGCAGTACAGCTCCAAGCTGAAGGTTACTTGTTGCTGAGAATAGAAAGTTCAGTAAAAGAGCACATTCCTAAAGGATCAAGACAATAAATCAGTCTCACAGAGTGCACTTTCACTCACCGTTCCTGTGGATTTAACATTCACTGCAGTGGATTGTATACATTCCAGAAAGAGTTAGAAGAGCATCTGGGAGGTCATTCTTATCAAGAATTTTAACTTTTGTTTCTGCGGCATCCGCTTCTGTACCTGTTCAGATTCCTGCTGGTATCACTGAATGCATCAGTCATGCAGCAATGTCAAAGGTTTTTTCTCAGGTTGCCCAAGTGTTACTCAGGAGAGTTTGCCACTACACTTTTACCCCTTTGACAACACAATGGCAAATGAGAAAAACACAGCAAGTATTTATCATTGCTGTGTCACTCAGGGTCATGGAAGACAATGGCTGTGCCCATTTTATGAGCAGCCCCACTTACTGAAATTGTTGATAGAAAAGTAAGATGGCGGCACATGCAATGATCATGCAGTTTAATGTTAGGATTTTTATCAGTCAGATTGGGCTCCACTGGCACAGGTTCAGAGGCTTTGGCTCAGTGGTCGCACTCTTAGCTCTGAGTCAGCAGGTTGTGGGTTCAAATTCCACTCCAGAGACTTGAGCACATATCCTAGGCTGACACTCTAGTGCAGTTCTGAGGGACTGCTGCACTGTTGGAGGTGCTGTCTTTCAGATGGGACATAAAACAAAACCCCATCTGTCCTCTCAGGTGCATGTAAAAGATCTCATGGTACCATTCAAAGAAAAGCAGAGAAGCTGTCTCCAATGATCTGGCCAATATTTGTCCCTCAACCAGCATCATTAAAACAGATTATCTGATCATGTATGCCACTGCTGTTTGCAAATTGATCATAGTGTTTACCTACATGACCACAGTTCAAAAGTACTTAATTAGCTGTAAAGTGTTTTGGAACATCCTGAGGTCATGAAAGGCACTATATAAATGCAAGTTCTCTTTCCTTCTTTATTAGAATCATAGAAGTTTATAGCACAGAAGGAGGACATTGGGCCCATCCTGTCAAGACTAGTTCTTTGTTCGAATAATCCAAAAGTATTTCAACTGCCCTGCTTTCTCTTCATAGCCCTGTATCTTTTTTTTTCAATAATTTATAGTTTTCCCTTAGAAACTACTTAATGGGCTATAAGGCATCTTGAGGTCGTGAAAAGTATTATATAAATACAAGGCTTTCTTTCACAGAACATTTCTGTGAGAAATGGTAATTGATGGGGAATCTCTTTTGCTGGATCCCTCCCTGACTGATGTAGTGTGCGATCCTCCTGCTAGTAAACTCGCATCAAGTATTTGCAGCAGGTGGCATGTCTGGCTCCATACATTTGCAGAGGTGTGCCTACGGGGCAATCCGTATCATACCCACTTCATGAGCCACATTAAAATTAATGATGAAAATTGTTGTGCACTAAACACAGCACTTCATGATTAAAGAGGTATAAGGTGCAAGAAGACACATCAGGGAGATCCGTTTCAAACTTCTTGGACCTCTTATTATGTCATCAACCATATCCACAGACCCTGGCACATCTACCTGGCAAAACTACTGCTTCCATGGGCTGCACATCAATGTGGAACAATTGCAGAACTGGGGAAACAGGCATCGTTGGCAAGGTCAGTATTTATTGCCCATCCCTAATAGCCCTTAAGAAGGTGGTGCCTTCTTGAACTGCTGCAGTGCATATGGTGAAGATATTCCCAGAGTGCCATTAGGTAGAGAGTTCCAGGATTTCAACCCAGTGAGGATGGAGGAATGGCAATATATGTCTAAGCCAGATTGGTGCGTGATTTGGATGGGAACTTAGTGGTGGTGATGTTCCCATGTGCCTGCTGCCCTTGTCCTTCTAGGTGGTAGAGGTCATGGGTTTGGGAGGTGCTGTCAAAGCAGCCTTGGCGAGTTGCTGTAATGCTGTAGGTATTACATAATGCAGCCATCGTACACCAGTGATGGAGGAAATTAATGTTAAGGGTGATGGGTGGGCTACTAATCAAGCTGACTTCTTTGTCCTGTATGGTGTTGAGCCTCTTGAGTGTTGCTACAGCTGCACCTATCCAGGCAAATGGAGAGTGTTCTATCACACTCCTGCCTTGCAGGTGATGGAGATTTTTTTGTGGAGATAGGAGGTGAGCAGAAGACTTGCACTTGCGTTTTTGCTCCAGGAAACAGCTTTGCATCACTTGTGTTATAAGTAAAAATTACTACATCTCCACTAAATGTTCCAACAGATTGGGAGAAGTTTAAGCTCAACGAGTGGCCAGTTCCAAAGCCCATTTTCAACAGGTGAGCTGTATTGTTGCTACCACATATGCTTCCATTGGTAGACAATGAATTCGGCAACTGAAAAGATGCATTTTCCATTCTCCCATTTCCTTCATAACGTACAGTGAAGTTGACAGACAGTACAGCATATATGCAGGTTTTGTTATCCTTGCCATGGATAATACTGCAGAATACCTAACTTTTGACCTGACACTTATGTGACTGGTCCAATAGTGTTTGGATATGTATAGCTGAGCTGATGCTTTGAAACATTAATGGGAGGGGCACAGGATGCTAATGGTGCTCTGGCCAACTGGCACTGCTCTCAGGCTGCTATTCTAGTCCTACAATTACAGAAAAATGGACAACTGTTACAATGACTGCTGCAAGACGGGTCTTCAACCAGAGCTTGCATTTCACGATACAGGGACGAATTTTGTGACCCCGTCACGGGTTCCGGCAGCAGACCCAAGAACAGGTGCCGTCCATGTATGTGATGCATGCAGCCAGCCAACCGCAATAATAAACGAGTGGTCATTTATCACAATGGAGGTGCAGGGCCCATCCAATTGCATGATGGGGGTGGGCTCCGAGGCGGTGATTGCGATGTCAGATGACTCCAACACAGGTGCTGGCACCATAATTAAAATGCTGCAGCCCGGCTTGTATTACTGCCTTTCAGTGTGGCAGTGAAGCTGGAATGGTGTTGGACCTGCTAAAGTGCTGTTGGAACATCTGCCCCCCCACCGTTCCTCCTCCCCAACCCCCACCACACAAGGACTAACAATCGTTGGGACGGAGCGGACTAGGCACTATGGCAGAGGTGGTCCCATGGTTTAGTGATGCCTCCCTGGAGATTTTCCTCCAAGCTCCAATGGAAAGGCGGGAGGTACTCTTTCCAAGGGATGGCAAGAAGAGATCCTCCCACCTGACCAAACAAGCCTGGATGAAAGTTACAGAGGAGGTCAGCAGCTGTGGGGTTACCCCACAGAACTGGGTCCAGTGTTGAAGAGACTCAATGACCTCCTTAGCTCGGCCAAGGTGAGTCCTCCATACCTCGCTCCTCTTTGGGGCTTGAATGTGGCTACATGGGTGGGAGCACGAAATGGGGAGGAGTGATCACAGAGGCGCCGGCAAGGGGGTGAGGCATCATCACATCCTGGCAGGTGCATGGCTGCATCTCAGTGATAGGCCACCTTCATCCACAGCTCAGCCCCATTACGTCCCCTGAGAGTGGACGTGGGGAGAAGTCATGTAGGAAACCCCAGCAGGTGATGATGGGCTGCCACTAGCATAACTCTCCTGTTCCTCTTCCTGTGAATGCTTACTATGTCTCTTTATCCACTTGCAGGACAAATGGGCCCATAACTTGAGGGAGACCTCAAGGACTGGCAGAGGCATCGCAGATCTTTGGCCTCTGTTGTCAGCTGAGGAGGAGGCACTGGAGCTAGCGGGGGCCCAGGTCAGACGTTCAATAGCGAATGGTGAGACAGGAGTCTCTGCACAAGAGAGTGACGATTGGGTTCATGTGTCCTCTGCCATACTTCTGGAGAACCACATCATGCAAGGTTGGCATGAGGAGATCTGCACAACCTAACCCACAAATGTTTGTGTTCTGTCATGTAGGTCGACGTCCGCAGGAGGCTCGCGCTGATGTTGCAATGGGGGACGGCTGCCCACCTCCGAGGAGGAGGAGCAGTGAGAGGATGCACCATCACATCATTCTCCTGCATCTTCCACCAGCACAGATACTTTCACCTCGGTGGGTATGCATTTGGGCTTAGGTTCAAGGTCATAAGCTGTTTAGAGAATCACACGCATGCCCGAGAAGCTGACGGAGGCTGTTAGAGGCCATTTGCACTTGGCAAACTGTGGGTGGCCAGGCCCATACTGAGCCCCAGGACCAGGAACAGGGTGTGTATGAGATTGTCTCTTGCTTCCCTTGCCCATCACTCAGTGTGTTTGGCCTCCAATGCAAGGGGTTCAAGATCCAGTGCTGCCTGCTCAGTAACCTCCTCTACATCCTCCTCATCAGTTGATGAGTGATGATCAATCATGTCCTCTTCATGCAAGACCTCCCCTCTCTGCAGTGCTAGATTGTGCAGAGCACAGCAGACCACCACGTTACACGAGATCCTCACTTGGACATACTGCAGGGCTCCACCGGATCGATACAGGCACCGGAATCTCATCTTCAGCAGCCCAATAGCCTGCTCAATGGTTGCTCAGGTGGAGCCGTGGCAAGTGTTGTACCTCTCCTCTGCTGCAGTGCGAGGGTTCCTCACAGGTGTCAGTAGCTATGTCTTCAATGGGTAGCCCTTGTACCCGAGAATCCATCCCTCAAGGCGAGTGGGGGGCCTGAGAAGCTGTGGCACCTGGGACTGTCGAAGTATGTAGGCGTCATGGCTGCTTCCAGGGAAATAGGCACACACCTGCAGGAAACACTGTCGGTGGTAGCTGACCTGTTGAACATTGATTGATTGGAAGCCCTTCCTGTTGACGAAGGTGATTGGCTGGTCCGTTGGAGCCTTGATGGGCACATGCATGCAATCTTATCACACCTAGGACTTGGGGGAATCCAGCGATGGCTCCAATACTGATGGCCCTTTCTGACTGACTGTCAGGGTCGGTTCAGTAATACACATAGTCGCCAGCCCTCTTGAACACTTCCTTGATGCAGTAGTGGGATGCTGCTTGGGAGACCCCACACATGTACCCAGTGGATCCCTGGAAAGAACCAGACTCATAAAAATTGAGTGCCACCGTGGTCTTCAGGGCCTTGGGCATTGGGTGTCCACTGAAGGCCATAGGTCACAACTCGTCCTGCGGCATGGTGCATAAGTCGGTGACGGTTTCCCAGGAGAGACGCAGTATTCGCTGACACTGCCGCTCGGCATTTGGATGTTGCTGACTTGAGCCTGATACACACTCTTCCACAGGTAGGTCCTTCTTGGCATGGTTGGCTGCTGCTGCTCTCCTATTGGAGCATCACGGGTGGGCGATGCTACATCCTGGCCCTCCCTCCGTTTGAGCTGCTGCTGTGCGGCGCAGGGGTCCACAAAGACGGGACCCATGCCAACTGATCAGAAGCACTCCAAAGTGCTGTCCTTGCAGAGACGAACTTGCCATGGCAACTTTCCCTTTGCTGCTCCCCTCGGAAAGCATGCTAATGCCCCTCAGTGCCCACACTTGCAGAAAGCCCAGCACCTGATCCTGTCACCTGAGATATAGCAGAGTGCCCAGCACTGAAGGCTGACAATGGCCTCCGCTGCCCTCCTTCCTTTATCTACTTCTCCCCATGGCTGCTTCCCCTGGCGTCACTGAGGCCTCGCCTCGGTGCCACTGCCTTTAAACGACCAGGGATCAGAAGGCACGTGATTTCCATATACCATTGACTAAATTCAAAAATTGCCATAAAATTGCGATCACTTCAATGTTAATGTATTAATCACCAATTTAAATTGCAGTGTCACCGTGTTGTGGCGGCCACGCCGCCTTGAAGCTTTCCCGCCGCTGACAAAATCCGGAACCAACGTCATGATGTCGGGTTTTTGAGTGATGCGAACATCCCGATTTTCTGCACCCCCCCCAACCACCCCTCCAACACCTCCACTCCTGCTCCTGCTAGCCTCACAAAATCCAGCCCATATTGTTAGTTCATACTTATCAATGAGTGAGTAAGAAGAGAACAAGACTTGATTAAACTTGAATGGTACTAATTTTGAACTAATGGAGCCCTCCAGTTTGCCACCTTTCCTTTCACCCCCCCCCTTACCCCTTTCCTTCAATGCTCTTAGAGGCAAGAATGACCATAGGGTCCTCTTCAAAGGTGTTCAAATTGCTAAAATTTCTGGGTTTCTTGTTTTGCAAGCAGAAAGGTAGCTTGAGATGTTGTAATTTGAAGGTGCATATACAACAAGACATGTACCCAACCTGCATTTCATCATTTGTGCCAGTAACTGACCATCCATCATGCAGTTAGATTGCATTACAATAATTTGCCGTCAGAGCCCTTTTAAAATATCAGCAAGTAAAATAGTTTCAGTTGTAATTTGCAGCTTAAGTGTGTGCCCACCTCAGATATGGCATGCATGGTATCAAGAGAGGTTTGAAGGTTGGAATGGACCAGCAGTAAACATGTATCAGATTGGCTGGCAACTATTTGTGGCATGGAAAGTTGGGGCCATCCACTTAACAATGGTACAGCAAGCTAGCCATACTTATAGTAGCTTCCTTAAGGTCTGGCATCTTCCAGGATTTGCGAGCAATGGATACAGTGCTGAACCTGGATACCAGCTCCAGCCAGGTACTACACCGCTGTCTTCTGGGGAGGGTAAACTGGGTGATCTTCCTGATGCTCACCTCATGCGGCAGTATTCCCACATCACTATTGTCAATTAGAATGTTCATATCTGAGACTACTTCAGTCATGTGAGACTGCTTTTCCTGTCTGCATAAAATTTTTCCATCCAGGGGTGTGCCAGACCTGTCTTTGCCCAATCTCATAATTCTGACCATCAATAATTTTTGACTACCCGTAAAATTGTGCCAGTCGCTTATTGTGCCACCATCATTACTCCTGCCTCCACAAATTTCTGCCCACCATATCAGACACTCTAGGCTGAATTTTATTCTGGCAATGGGGATTCCGGTGGCGGGCCAGAAGGTGGGGAGAGACCCTGCCTCGGGCCTCCATCGAACCCCCATTGCAATTCCACGGCAGGCAGGCAATTAACTGCCCACCATCGGGGACACCATCCCTTTAAGGGATGAGCTCCTGCCTCCTGAGCTGCCAGCCAATTGGAAGGCCAGCAGCTCTGTAGTACTGGCAGCGCCACTGGGAGCAGTCCCGCTGCTGGTACTGCAGAAGGCCCTGCAGTATGAAGAGAGAAGAGTGATGAAGACCCCGGGAGAGGTAAGTGGGGTCGGGGTCACCAGGACCAGTGAGGCAGGCCCAATGACAGGGTAGGGGTGGGGGTGGCTGTTGAGGTTTGTGGGGGGGGGGGGTGGTGGTCTTCACAGAGGGATGGTGATTGCAGCGGGCGGGGGCCCTCTGGTGGCTCTGGATTGCACCAAAGGAAGGACCCCACTCCAACCCATTAATGCAGCACTTGAGGGCCTCAATTGGCCTCCACAGAGTAAACTGGAAGGTGTCGGGAAGGTAGCAGACACTACCGTCATTCGCCTCCCCCACCCCCGGCCCCATCTACCCACCCAATTTTGTGGGCCCACCCGCCTCCATTCCCATCCCAAGGGGGCACACAAAATTCTGCACTCTGCTTTCTTTGGCGACTTTCCCTAAAAGGTATTCACTTCCCGCATCAAACAGCAATTAAACTCTAATTGACCGAAAGCTGTATTTATTTTTAGATAGTAGACTGGCCTTAGACGAACAGGTCTAGTTAAGCATAACTCCACCTTAGCAGCAGATAGTACACTCTGCCTGCATGGTCCAACACTCCCATTGTTAGAGAATAGTGTATCATCCAACATACAGTAAGCAATGCCATGGGAGACCTGCTAGCTTAATAATTATTCACAGTATAATTATTTTTCATGACAATTAATAAAATGAAGTTAATTCTAGAACTAAAGGGATGGAAGAGATTAACCACCTTGGGACTTTGCTCTGCTAAAAGGAGAAGATTTAAGTGTGATTTGGTTAAATTATTCAACACAGTGAGGTCAATGCATGGTTTCTAATGGCAATGTTTGCAGTGTCTTAAACGACTGGATTGAAATATGTGAATGCAGTGAATGGTAAAGTTGAATTTACAGTTTAATATTGTGCATTATCTTGGTGATTATCCTGAAGTTATGCTGTTTCTTCACATCCTTCCCTAACCAGCTCCTAGACTGTAACCCCCACAGCTGCCACCTTGCTGGTTGGTCAACACATCTACAGATGAAGGACAACAAGTTGTCTAATAACCCAAGGAATCCCTCCCATCAGGAGCCAACGAAACATGGCCTACTTGGCTGTGTCTCAATCACCTCAGGACTGGTGTCGGCTGCTGTAAAGCCTGAGGCAGAAAGTGGGGATGCAGCCAAACGAATTCTGTCGACTGTGACTGCAGAGAGGCATCCCAAACAATGAAACATCTCCTAGAATGTCCTCTACTACCAAAGCCATGCAGCCCTGAAGATCTGAAGGTCTTCAACTCTCGAGCCTGAGCCTGTGTGGAACAGTGGCGAGGGAAGGTGTAGCGACACAAGAAGAAGAAGAACATCCTTCCCTGTCCTTTTCACTTCTGATTCTGTGTTGACATGCTCACTAATCCATAGCCAGGCAACCTGTGCCTGAACTTGATTAATGAGCCATGTTCGGACACCAAAAAGGACATGTTGTTTCTTCTACATGCCATCAAGAAGAACTGTGAGATATCAGTCAGGAAACATTACTTTGTTTAATGCAAAGAACAGACATTGCATGTGCTTTCTGATTTCCTCACTGCAAACCCATTAGCCTCAAAGGTGATAATGAATTGCCATGCACTCAGTGGGTACTGTGCATTGGCATGCATAATTCTGAGCTACTGGATGCAAATCGTCAGTAGCTTGAGGGAATTGAAGCCTTCCCTATGAGTAAAAGAATGTACTTGCATTTATATAGCACCTTTCACAACCTCAGGGCATTCCAAAGAACCATACAGCTGATGAAATACTCTTGAAGTGTAGTCATTGTTGTAATCTGGGAAACACAGCAGACAATTTACACAGAGCAAACTCCCACAAAAAAATGTGATAATAGGAGCATACGAATTAGGAGCAGAAGTAGGCTATTCGGCCCCTCTGGCCTGCTCTACCATTCAATAAGATCATGGCTGATCTGTTTGTATCTCGAATTCCACGGTCCCCGATAACCTTTGATTCCCTTGCTTAACAAGAATCTATCTACCTCTGCTTTAAAAATATTCAATGACCCCGCCTCTACTACTTCCTGAGGCAGAGAGTTCCAAAGTCACACAGCCTTCTGAGAGAAAACATTTCTCCTCAGCTCTGTCCTACAAGGGCGTCCCCTAGTTCTGGACTCACCCTCAAGAGGAAATATCCTTTCCACATCCACCTTGTCAAGACCGTTCAGGATCTTATAAACTTCAATCAAGTCTCCCTTCACTTTTCTAAACTCCAGTGAAAACAAGCCCAGTCTGTTCATGAGACAACCTGCTCATTCCAGGTATTAATCTAGTAAAGCCCCACTGAACCGCCTCCAATGTATTTACACCTTCCTTAAATAAGGAGACCAAAACTGCATACAGTATTCGAGACATGGTCTCACCAATGCCCTGTATAACTGAAGCATAACATCCTTACTTTTATTTTCAATTCCTCTCACAATAAAAGATAGCATTCCATTAGCCTTCTTTATTACTTGCTGTACCTGCATACTAAATTTTTGTGACTCGTGCACCGGAACACCTAGATCCCTCTGCACTTCGGAATTCTGCAGTCGTTCCCCGTTTATGTAATACTCTGCTTTTTTATTCTTCCTGCCAAAGTGAAGAACTTCACATTATCCCACATTATACTCCATCTGCCAGATTTTTGCTCACTCACTCAACCTATCTATATCAGTCTGCAGCCTCCTTATGTCCACTTTGCAACGTACTTTCCTACCTATCTTTGTATCATCTGCATATTTAGCTACCATGCCATTGCTCCGCTCATCTAAGTCATTGATAGAAATTGTAAAAAGTTGAGGCCCCAGCACAGATCCCTGGAGGACTCCAATCGTCACACCCTGCCAATCAGAAAAGGACTCATTTATGCATACTCTCTGTTTTCTGCCAGCCAGCTAATCATCTATACATGCTAGTATTTTACCCCCTATACCATGAGCTGCTACTTTGCGCAATAACCTTTTATGTGGCACCTTGTCAAATGTCTTCTGGAAATCCAAGCACAGTACGGCAATGGGCTCCCTTTCATCCACAGCGCACGTTACTCCTTCAAAGAACTCCAATAAATTGGCTAAACATAGAGTCATAGAGTTATACAGCACAGAAACAGGCCCTTTGGCCCATCGTGTCTGTGCCGAGCCATCAAGCACCTAACTATTCCAGTCCCATTTTCCAGCACTTGGCTCGTAGCCTTGTATGCTATGGCGTTTCAAGTGCTCATCTAAATACTTCTTAAATGTTGTGAGGGTTCCTGCCTCTACTACCCCTTCAGACAGTGTATTCCAGATTCCAACCACCCTCTGGGTGAAAAATGTTTTCCTCAAATCCCCTCTAAACCTCCTGCCCCTTACCTTAAATCTATGCCCCCTGGCGATTGACCATCCGCTAAGGGAAAAAGTCTCTTCCTATCTAACCTATCAATGCCCCTCATAATTTTGTATACCTCAATCATGTCCCACCTCATCCTTCTCTGTTCTAAGGAAAACAACCCTACCCTTTTCAGTCTCTCTTCATAGCTGAAATGCTCCAGCCCAGGCAACATCCTGGTGAATCTACTTTGTACCCTCTCCAGTGCAATTACATCCTTCCTATAATAAAAGCAAAATACTGCGGATGCTGGAAATCTGAAATATAAACAAGAAATGCTGGAAAAACTCAGCAGGTCTGGCAGCATCTGTGGAGAGAGAAGCAGAGTTAACGTTTCAGGTCAGTGACCCTTCTTCAGAACTGGCAAATATTAGAAATGTGAAAGGTTTTAAGCAAGTAAAGTGGGGGTGGGGCAAGAGATAACAAACGAGAAGGTGTAGATAGGACAAGGTCACAGAATAGCTGACCAGAAGGTCATGGAGCAAAGGCAAACAATATGTTAATAGTGTGTTGAAAGACAAAGAATTAGGGCAGATAGGGTGTTAACGGACTGAAAATTGAACAGCCGCAAGTACAAACATGAAAAAAAAAACAGTGGGTAAGCAAACTGAACAAACTAAAATGAAATAAAATAAAATAAACACAAAAAAAAGAGAAAAGAAAAAAGAAAAAATAAACAAAAGTAAAAGTAAAATGGGGGGGCGGCCGTCATGCTCTGAAATTATTGAACTCAATGTTCAGTCCGGCAGGCTGTAGTGTGCCTAATCAGTAAATGAGATGCTGTTCCTCGAGCTTGCATTGATGTTCACTGGAACACTGCAGCAATCCCAGGACAGAGATGTGAGCATGCGAGCAGGGGGCAGTGTTGAAATGGCAAGCAACCGGAAGCTTGGGGTCATGCTTTCGGACTGAGTGGAGATGTTCCGCAAAGCGGTCACCCAGTCTGCGTTTGGTCTCCCCAATGTAGAGGAGACCACATTGTGAGCAGCGAATACAGTATACTACATCCTTCCTTTAGTGTGGTGCCCAGAACTGTACACAGTACTACAGCTGTGGCCTAACTAGCGTTTTATACAGCTCCATCATAACCTCCCTGCTCTTATATTCTATGCCTCGGCTAATAAAGGCAAGTATCCCATATGCCTTCCTAACCACCTTTCAGAAAAAAAAATTTCCCTTTCAGATAACCATGCTGACTATTCCCGATTGCCTTGAGTTTTTCTCAGTGCCCAGCTATAACCTCCTTAATGATCGATTCTTCCCCACGACAGACTTCAAGCAATATGGCCTATAGTTACCTGTTTTCTGCCCCCCCCCCCCCACCCACTTGAATAGTGGGGTTATATTTGTTACTTTCCAGTCTGATGGAACCTGTCCAGAATCCAGCAAATTTTGAAAACTTAACACCAATGCATCCACTCCCTCATTAGCCACCTCTTTTAAGACTCTAGGATGAAGCCCATCAGGACCCGAGGACTTGTCAGCCAGCAGCTCCATCAATTTGGTCACTACCGCTTCCCTGGTGATTGTAATTTCACCACGTTCCTCTCTTCCTTCCACCTCCTGATTTACACTATTACTGGAATGTTTGTTGTATCCTCTATAGTGAAGACAGAAGCAAAATATTTATTCATTTTATCCACCATTTCCTTATTATCTACTATTAACTCCCCACTCTCACTCTCTAGAAGATCAACATTCACTTTACTTACTCTTTTCCTTTTTAAATACCCATATAAATCCTTGCTATCCATTTTTACATTTCTAGCTAGCGTCCTCTCATACTCTCATTTTTTTCTCCTGATTAAGCTTTTCATCATTCTCTGCTGTTCTTTATATTCTGACCAATCATCTGACCTGCCACTCATCTTTGCGCAATTATATGCTTTTTCCTTAAGTTTGATGCTTTCCTTAACTTCTTTCGTTAACCACGGATGGTGGGTCCTCCCCTTAGAATTTTTCTTTGTAGTAATGACCAGCTAATCTGTTTTGGTGCTGCTGTTTGAGAGATAAATTTTGGCCAGGACACCAGGAAGATTGGCCATGCTCTTTGAATAGTTCCATGGGATCTTTTATGCCCACTTGAGAAGGCAAACAGTCTTGGTTTAACAACCCATTTGAAAGAGCAGGACCTCTGGCAGTGCAGCACTCCCTCAGTATTGTATTGGAGTGTCAGTCTAGCTTATTGGTAGATCCAAGCTGTCTTGTTCCTGCTGCTCATGAACTAGGTTACTTTCAGTGGAAAGCTTCAGCCACATCATGAATGCAGCAAATTTTTCATAACGTCTGTTCCCTATCAAACGTTGTTAAATTCTTGGAAGTTGCGAGTAAGTTAACAATTATCTTAACTTTCATCAACAGTGCTCTTGCTGACGTCATCTCCAGATCTTCCTGCATCTGATCATACCCTCCCTGCTCAACCAAGTCTCATCAAATACTGCTCCTTGATTAGGTCTAGAGATTTGTGTCTTGCATGAAAATGTCTAGCCCGAGGGTAGTAGGTAGGCATAGTGATGAGTTACCTATGCCATCAATGTTCCCTTTCAGTTGTGTCCATCATCTACTCCTCCACTGACATACCCACAACTGAGTCATACAATAATTCTGCTGCTGCTGGATATACAGGAAACAATAATGTTAACAAGTAATGCTCAAAATCCTCAGCTTCAGCTGGCAAAAACTATTCCTTACAGTCAGAAGAAGTGTTCAGGCTGTTCCAAACAAGACTATACTGCCCAACAAAAAATGGATATTGAATTGAAAAGAATCTTGGATTTGCGTGAAGCTTCCCAAAGAACTAAGTTTCTTGCTCGGCCACTTCAAAGAGCGGTAGAAGATTAACACACTGGTGTGGAACTGGCCAGATAAAGATGGCAGGTTTCCTTCCATAAAGGCCATCTATGAACCAGTTGGATTTTTGCGACAATCCAATAGCTTCATGATCATTTCTACAGATACCAGCTTTTTATTTCCAGATCTTTTTAAAAAAAATTTGAATCCTCAAACTGCCATGATGGGATTTGAATTTACATTCTCTGCTTTATTAGTCCAGGCCTCTGGGTTACTATTCCAGTAACTACTGTGCCCAAATTGTGACCTCTAAGGATCTATTGTGTGAAACAAATATACACTGAAACTTCATTCACTCGACTGAGTGGGTACTTGATTCACAAATTTGGCCCTTCATATTTCAAGTGCCCTATCTTCATTCAGGCAGCAAATCTCTGTTTTGCAAGCCAAGCTGCTTAGTCTACTACTACTGATTGCACAAACTGACAAGAGATGTATAAATGAACGGGAAGTGCATGATTGAGGTGCAACAACTCTTTACAAAACACGGCACTAATGGTTAATGTGCAAGACTTTGCAAATCAGAATTTTTGTGCAACTTATCATAGAATTAGGCAATGATAGTTGATGTGAACACAATTTGTAAAACATACGCCTTATTGATGCAAGAGTGTAGGTCTGTTCTACACAATAAACAAAATAGAGTAGCATCTCGCATGCTTCACATTATACTGCACTTCACACAGCTGGACCGGGTTTGAACATGGAGGTCATGATAATGGCACAGAGTGGTATGCACATACTAAAAGTCTGGCCTACTTCTGAGATACCCTGACTTCAGCTGGGGGCAGGGTGGGGGGAAACAAGGAGGGGCAGGTGTAGAAATGGGGATGTTTGAAAAGTTTCTAATAAGTTGACCTGTGAGATGCAGTCAGAAGAAAGTGCAGGTATTTGTAGTGATAAATCCACAAAAAAAATTGAAAAGTGTTCCCAAGCTGCAGAAATAAGCATTTAAACTATCCATACTCTTCCAGCTCCCAGATTCCTTACTTGATAAGGTGATCCTGGCCAATTTCTGTACCTCATAACTCTCAGAATAACTTACACAGAGTGCAGTAGCAGTGTAAACCCAGGAAACTCATAGCTGCTACACCACTGGTACTCAATCTAACATGTGCAAATGAGGCCAGTGGGGACTTAGTGGGTGGATTGTGGGGAGGTTCAGGAAAGGTGAGAGAGCTCAGTGGGTGAGGGGTGGTGGGAGGGAAAGCTTTTTAAAGATGCCCAATGGGCATAAACTTCTTTTACCCAATTTTCCTTGCTCTGAAAATGCCTTATGTATTTTAAACATCGCTAAAGCACTGAAAATAACAAGGAAATTCCACCTCTATTTATCATCTGTCCATAAATATCAGACATTAAAGTCTAACACATGCCCGTCCCTCAGTTACATGCTTATGGTTGTCAGCCCTCCAGGCTTGTCCTGGAGACTCCAGGAATTAAAGATTAATCTCCAGGAAACTACTACAAGCAACTCACGGGGGCAATAAAACAAATGGTGTGTGATTTTTTTTTTCATTTTCTTTTGTTTATTAGTTATAAAAATATTGGAGAGGGGATAAAAAGGCTGTTTGTCAAGCATCATCTAATTGGATAATTAAGAAATTATTTGCTTTTCGATTGGTGTTGGAGGGCAGTTCGCTGTGAGGATGGGTGTAGAGGGTAGACCTTGATGGAATGGGGCAGTTGGAGGCAGGAGGTCATGAGATTAAACCTTCAAGATTACATCCAACCAGAGTTGATAATCCTATACACAATTGAGTGTTCATTTCCCAACCAAACCCTCTGGATAAAAGGTGGGTTCTTGACAGGATCTTTGATCAGGAAATGACAGACCCAAAGCCTTTGATTTTCCTTCTATTCATTTAAGTGGATGGAAAATACCAAGGCTTTTTGGGCCAGCCAGAGGTCCTTGGGAGCACTACTCTTTGGGAATGGAAACTGATCGTATGTAGAATCCAGAAAGAAAATACTGGACAGATATGCTCAGAGAGCTTTCATACCTTTTATTTAAATGAATCCATTGGCATACTCAGAAAGATTAGCAAACAGGTCAGAACGCTTAGAATTCGCCTGCCATCAGAGTAGGCATTTCCCTTTGACTGGCATTCTAAAGGCAGGGCACAGGGAAGGTTAATGTAATAATTGGAATAACACACTGCCACCCATAGGCATTCCAGTAAGTGTAACAGAGTTTACAGCTGCACTATTTTTCTTACAGGGTGCTTTATTTGCATGTAAAATTTGCTCCACCAATTATCAAAAAGTATGTGTGTGACTCCTGTTACACCACATCCTGTCTATTGGCCGAAAGCTGGTTTGCATAGAAACAGATGAAATGGAACAGTTCAGCTCAAAAATAAAATAGTAAAATCTTTATTTGAATCTGGTTAGAGAAAGGTGTTTTACACTGTGACAATTTTGGATTATTTGCAAAGCAACTGAATTCCCAAGCAGAATGTAACATGGGGCATGAACTTGCTAGTGGATTCAGAGTACATTCAGGTCATGTGGAGACTTGACATGGAGGGAATTGTGGTGGGACCCAGATATGCTGGATCTCTGCCCATTCAACCTATCAACAGGATTTCCCATGTACCCTTAGCCTGAATGGAGGAGGGCTAATTGGGATGGCATTACCCACTGTAATTTCCACTAGTCCTACCTCCAGTGCCCCCAAAAGACTATATACCTGCAAGAGGCAGGTGCACACTTCCCCCAGTGGCAGAAGTGGGGAGCCACAAGAATGTTCCAGGCCCTTTCATGGCTGGAACAACAAACAAAAACAGATTTCACTTGTGGGGAATGATCTTTCTTGGAAAGTGGATAATTCCTGGCTTTCACCAAAACCAAGATCGATCAACATGGCCCCATAACCAGCTGGTGACCACCACATTTTCCTGACTCCTACCTAGCAGCCACTCCACTTGTGCCAATACTGGCACAGATGCCCTCCAAATACATGCAAATTGACTGACCCCATAAAGTCTGACACTGCTGCCTCAGATGTGACAGAAGTCCTTGTCTGCCATTGTTCCAGGGACAGAATGGGATCACAGGTTTTTGGACCCTAACAGCTTGTGAATGGGGGATTTAATATCTTACATGTGACAACTGTCAACAATGCCACTTTAGAAACTGCCATGATTTGATATATAAAAGCAATGCAAGGTTTACACTCTCCTTTGACCACCACCGGCCAGGTTGAATGACAGACTGGAAAAATTGTACAGCCTCCAAGATTATATTCCTGTAAAGCAGCATTATACTGGCAATATGGATAAATTATTTCTCTAATTTTGGGGAGGCTGATTGTTTTTGCTCCAACCACCTTAACACCTGGACTGGAGTGGTACCAGCTTCATGATTACATATGTGGAACTGGTTCACATCACTTGACTTTCCAGGGACAGCTTCATCATTTATTCATGGAAAGCTCCCAGCTTGGATAGGGTCTGCCACCAGGAGGGATGTAGGTATGCACGAATGTGGTAGTTGTCCCTGGCAATGACTTGAAAGGATCCAATGGCATGAATGCTGCATGCTACATTCACCTTCACTTCTATGGGAAGAGCCACTACTGCTCCAGATGTTGTCTGTAAGTCATCCTGCGGAGGATGGTCTAACTCGGTGATAACTCCACTTGTAAAGCAGAGGCAACAAAGATGGTCTTCTCTGTCATGTACAGGTATATATGGAGGTACATATTGTGTATTGACGGGTATGAACAAAATGTCTGCATTTTAAGTCACATGCATTTGTTGTTTTCTCATGAAGCAAATTTTCTCATCTCAATCGTACAGTACTTTTGGAAGTCCCAATGGAATTCCAGTCCTCACCACTTTGTCTGATGCTATTTAATTGATAGCAGCAACCAGGGATAATGAAGGGAAGTACTGGGGAAGAAAAAAAAGCCAAAATGGCAAACTACCAGTGCAGTAAAATTTAATTGCAAGCCTCCAAAAAGTTCTATGTTGCAAAACAAAAGGAATATTTTTGATTTTGGGTAATAGTGTAAAACGGCTTATATCAATTTAACTGCCCGTTATATATCTTTTCCGATTTCCATTTCCTTCAATATATAATAGGCTGCTGAATCAATATTGCTTGTTTTGCATGATTATTCAAAGTCAAAATTACCCCCAAAGTGTGCTATAGTAATCACCTTTTAAGAAACCTACTTCTGCTGGCTAGCTATGAGGATTAATGACACTCCTGTTTTACAGGGGTGAGCTGAACTCCCTGGGCAGAGGTCTTTGAAATCTGGGGAGTCTTTAACTTATGTAACTTTTGAGCCCTTAGTAAGGCATTCCTGGGTTCTCAGTGCAGCTATCCCTCCACAGAGTGAAATTTCTTCACCACAAAATGTGGCACAGCCTAACCCTATCATGACATATTTAATTGGATCTTCCTTAGTTAATCAGCTTAATTGGTAGTTGTCCAACAGTTTTAGCAACACATTTATGACTTTAAGAGGCATTAGATAACCTCCATCCTCAACAGATGGGCTTATCAACCCACACAGCACATCAGATTGTTCTGTCAGCAAAATAATCTCCAATATTTTCCTCTCCAGGTGCTTAGCTTCAAGTAGAATTAGGTAGAATATAAAGCACAAACACAGGCCATTTTGCCCAACCTGTCCATGAAGCATTTATGCCCCACCTGAGCTTCCTCCCACCCTTCCTCAACTAACTCGATTAGCATAACCCTCTATTCCCTTCTCCCTCATTTGCTTATCTGGCCTCCCCTAAATGTATCTATACTATTGGCCTCAACTACTCTCTGTGGTAGCAAGTTCCACATTATCACCACTCTCTATGTAAAGAAGTTTCTTCTGAATTCCATATTTAATTTCTTGGTGCTATCTTATATTGATGTCCTCCAGTTTTGCTTTTCCCCACAAGTGGAAACATTCTCTCTGTGTTTACTCTATCAAAGCCTTTCATAATGTTAAAGACCTCTATTAAGTCAGCCCCTGGCCTTATCTTTTCAAGAGAAAGGAGACTCAGCTTGTTCATCCTTTCCTGATAGGTATAACCTCACAGTTCTGGTAACATCCTTGTAAATCTTCTTTGCAGCCTCCCTGGTGTCTCTATATCCTGTTTACAATATGGCGACCAAAACTGTGCACAATACTCCAAGTGTGGTTTAATCAAGTTTTGATACAAGTTTAGCATAATTTCAAAACTTTTCAATTCTATCCCTCCAGAAATATATTCCAGTGCTTGGTTTGCATTTTTATGGCCTTAGTAACCTGCATTGCTACTTTTAGTGATTTGTGTTTATATTCCCAGATCCCTTTTCTCCTTTACCCTATTTATATTCTCATTTTCCAAGTAATATGTGACCTCCTAGTGTCCGTGTCAAAGGGTTGAATTTCAGTTGGTCAGCTGAGTGCAACTATCATCCACACAATCACTAGCTTCAGAGGTGCAGATTCCCCACTTCTCTGCAGTGTACTGGCAGGCTATAAGAATTCCTACATGCCCTCCTACCATTTTTTCTTTCTCTCTCTCTTTCTATCTATCTGCTAACACTAAACTGTATAAGGTTGATAGGCAAGGTACATACCTGGTCTGATGCTAATCCTCCTGTACTGGATATTACAAGGCAATAATTGTAAGACTGGCTGCAGGGGCATAATAGGATTAATGACTAATATAGGTGTAGCGATGGAGGGTAGTATGGGTCTCAGTCTGTATTGTGATAGATGAAACAAAAAAGGTAATTTTCAGCATGAATTACTTACTGCCTTTCCTTGTTTCTTTCATCTTATCTCTGTTATTCTTTCTTTTCTTTTGGGCCTCCTTATCTCGAGAGACAATGGATACGCGCCTGGAGGTGGTCAGTGGTTTGTGAAGCAGCGCCTGGAGTGGCTATAAAGGCCAATTCTGGAGTGACAGGCTCTTCCACAGGTGCTGCAGAGAAATTTGTTTGTTGGGGCTGTTGCACAGTTGGCTCTCCCCTTGCGCCTCTGTCTTTTTTCCTGCCAACTACTAAGTCTCTTCGACTCGCCACAATTTAGCCCTGTCTTTATGGCTGCCCGCCAGCTCTGGCGAATGCTGGCAACTGACTCCCACGACTTGTGATCAATGTCACACGATTTCATGTCGCGTTTGCAGACGTCTTTATAACGGAGACATGGACGGCCGGTGGGTCTGATACCAGTGGCGAGCTCGCTGTACAATGTGTCTTTGGGGATCCTGCCATCTTCCATGCGGCTCACATGGCCAAGCCATCTATCTCTGTTATATTCACCCATAATTTGCTGTCAAAATAATGGCGCTCACTGTTATTTACGTGCAAATGTCACAGCAACTTCAGACGGGGGGCAGATGGGTGATTAATACAGAAATCCAAAATTTGCTGCCTCAGTTGCACACTCCATCATCAACTTCACAAAAATGACATCTGGCTCACCATTAAAATGCATTGAGCAGCATGAAGTTGCTGTTCTTGATAGATCTGAATTAAATTCATCACAGGAAGTTCAAGCTTTCCTGTTGTGACACAAGGAGCCTGTTATGGAACCATTTAAAGTCTGCACATATTTAATTAAATCTGGATTAGCTGTCAGAGATTCTTTTAACGTTGTGCTAATTGTTAATTACTGCCAATGAACCTCTCTGGAACTGAAAAATAACAATTACAATTGTGGAGTCTCATTCTTTCAGGTGTTAATTGTTATTGAATACCTAAAACCTTTTTTTTACTTTTCCTTTCTGTCTCTTTTTTTGCTCTCTCTTAATCCTGTCTTTATTTCCCTTTCACTATTTCACTTTCTGTACCCGATTTGACATTGAATCCACTGATTCAAAATGACACTTCCTCCTCGGTTGTGTTGTTTATTTTACAATCTTTTAATCCGATTGCTTAAGGCGTTGCTTGCCCTGTTTAATCAAGTCCCAGATGCCCAGTTTCCCTCGCTGCAACATTATCAGCTTGCACTTTCAACAACTTGCAATGTAAACCTAACCTGACCTGACATTGGGCCTTGTCTATAGGAGATCAGTGAGCTGCAGGCAGCTGCTGGTCATCCCCAGGCAGCTTGCTGGCGAAGAGGATTTGAATTTCGGGCCATTGTATCACAGGAAGTAGCCCTCGGGTGTGTCCAGGGTTGTGGTGGAGTGGGGGGGGGGGTGCTGCTGTGATTGGAAGGGAGGACGAGTGAGGAGGCAAATGGGAGCTGGCCAAGCGGGCACTGACAGAGGTCTTCAGTACTGCAGTAGGGAAAGAAGGAGCACTTCGTACCTTTT
Organism: Heterodontus francisci; assembly: GCF_036365525.1. Lineage (NCBI taxonomy): Eukaryota > Metazoa > Chordata > Chondrichthyes > Heterodontiformes > Heterodontidae > Heterodontus > Heterodontus francisci. The sequence goes on from NC_090372.1 coordinate 38,773,332, forward strand.
GGTAGTGGCCTCCAGCAATGCCTTTAAATAATGCTGGTTAGTCTGCATGTAAACCATGCTAGTGCAGCCCGATTTTGCAAAGAGGGCCTCAAACAGGTGTTAGATCACCCTATTTGCACATACAAAGTGCTAAATGCCTGTTACAGGTGTTTTTTTCTGAATTTAACTCTATGGCGGGCAAGGCACGAAGAGTGCACAATTAGCGTGTGTAGCGGGCTGCCTTATTGGATGCTTGGGCACATTTTTTGCACCTGAAAACTGAGTGTAGCACCATTAAATTTCTAGGACAAGGTTTCTGACTAATTAAAAACACACAAAAATTAAACAATCCACACTAATATGACTTTCTTATACAGATCATTTGTTACAACGTCTTCATGAATGTTTTTGTTTGATGGCCTGTCCCTGTGTTAGAAGCCTTAGTCTTGAGTTTGCTGCTTTACTAAGCCCCTAAGTTAGGAGGATCAAGAAAAGTAGCAGACTCCCAGAATACACCAACGGCACTCTGTGCGTGATGCTTTTCCCAGAATGCAGATAAAGGTCAGATCCAACATTAATGCTGGGTGTGTATTAACAACTTTCTAAGAGGGTGCAGAAGTAAACGACTGCTTCATTAGTAGGGACAAGCAAAATTACTTCACATTAACACATATTTAAGGGGCAATTCTCCGAGGTTCCATTCCTGGTGTGGAGGCTCAGGAAATGGATCACAGTCGTGCTTTAGTCCCAATTCCAGCTCACCTATTGTCCCACATGTGAATCTTCATGCCTTACCCAATCCCTGCCCTATTTAGTTTGAGAGTCACGACTAATGACCAGAGAGTTAGAAACAAAATTTTACAATACAGATGTAATCTGAGAAATGACTGTGTGCAAGATTAGCATGTGCACACTTATTGGCCCTGCTATTTACTTGGGGCTGTGGAGAGAACAGGAGGATTTACAGAAGGGAAACACGGAAGTACATGTTTCCCCGACATCTCACTGAAATTAGCAGCAGGCTGTCTTTTAAATTGTTTCTTCAGGCTTCCCTGCTTGATTGACAGTCTGACTGCCTGTTGGGCAGGAAAGGCTGTGGCAAAAGGCAACTACTGAGGAGCAGAGAGGAAGAACACAAGAATACAAGAAATAGGAGTAGAAGTAGACCATATGGCCCGTCGAGCCTGCTGTGCCATTCAATACGATCATGGCTGATCTTGGGCTTCAATTCGACATTTCCTGCCCACTCCCCAGGTCCCTTGATTCCCTGTGAGACCAAAAATCTATCTATCCCAGCCTTAAATGTATTCAATGATGGAGCATCCACAACCCTCTGGGGTAGAGAATTCCAAAGATTCACAACCCTTTGAGTGAAGTAATTTCTCCTCATCTCAGTCCTGAGTGATTGATCCCTTATCCTGAGACTGTGTCCCTGTGTTCTAGATTTCCTAACCAGTGGGAACAGTCTCTCAGCTTCTACCTTATCAAACCCTTTCGAATCTTGTATGTCTCAATTAGATCGCCTCTCATTCTTCTAAACTCCAGAGAATATTGGCCCAATTTACTCAGCCTCTCATCATAGGACAACCCCCTCATCCCAGGGACCAATTTAGTAAATCTTCGCTGCACTGCCTCCAGTGCAAGCATATCCTTTCGTAAATGTGGTGACCACAACTGCACACAGTATTCCAGATGCAGTCTCACCAAAGCTCTGTACAGTTTTAGAGGAAGGGAGGGAGGGAATGATTGTGGATGGGGGGGAGAGGTCATTGAGGTCGATGGGGGGGGAGATTGCGGGGGGCAGATCATGGAGATTGGGGGTGATTGTGGGAGAGATCATGGGGGGGAGATCATGAGGGGAGATACTGGAGGACGGAGGATATTGGGAATTGTGGAGGTCGGGAGATTATGGAAGTCAGGGAGAGATGGTGATGGTCAGGGGAAGTTGTGAAGGTGTGGGGGGTTGATGGGGTTGTTTGGCTGATCGCGGGGGTTTGTAAAGTGGTTTGCTTGTTGTGTCTAAAGAAATCATTCCTGCCCCTCCTGGCTCACAAGTAGTTCTGTAAAGGAACTTACCTCATGGATCTAGCCCTTCTTGCCTCCTTTTATTCACCAGATGTCCTGAGCCCTGGGAAACCCAGCTGTCAGTTAAAAATAAAAACAAATTACCTAAAATGGAGGCTTGCATCCTCCTTAAAAGATTTCAGTGACAAACCTTCCTCTTGAGAGCAGATTGATCGCTCTCACCCACCCACCACAGTCTCTGTGGGCGGGGTGAGGTTGGCTTTGAAATTTATGAAATGTTATACTTCTCACCTGACCCAAGCCCACTCCTTCTCGGAGGTTAAAATTACCCCTGTTGAGATCACAGGAGCAATTTTGCAATCCCATAACCACAGTGGTGACTTCTACCGACAGGGCAGTGGGCCGGATAATTGGTGTTACAATGTTGTAGCCTAATTGCCCAATCTCAAAGGCAGATGCACTGTGAGTGGAGTGCTCTCCTGAAAGTGCAGGATCGTGGGAGTACCTGTCATCACTTGACATACTATTTTAATGATGGTGCTGAACTGGCTGTTCTAAGCAAACACCATAAGGATTTTATTTTTGCAAACTGCTGCTGCCGGTGCAGAATTTCACTGATTGAGGGAAGGTATCCGGAATTTGGGTACATGCTTTCATCATTTTCCATTCATTATTCCTTATAACTTTTGTGCATTCAATACATATAACATTCAAATTCCGACCTTTTTTTGGTCTTTCTCCCAGGACTCAATGCTGACTCTCACTGATATGCATTACATTTGAACTATGTCTCCTGATTGTGACAGGTTTTCTCTTATTGCAGTGCAATATGGTAAGGGGAATGCTAGCAACATTTCTCAAGAAATGTTCCCCCATTTTACTTTTAACTGTGTTTTATTTTATTCTAACATCTTCAAGAATCCTTGGTTTTGATTTGCTCCCCTGGTGCAGCCAGTGAAATTTCATATTATATGGTTTAAATCCCCACCCTTGGCATAGTTAATTAATTCCACAAAGATCTGTTGCCATGACACCACTACATCAACAGAAGCAATTCTTAATCAAATTTCTGTAAAAATGTAATAATAATCCATCACCCTCACTATAATTGCTATTTTTATTCCGCGCTGTATCACAGAAGATTAAGGAAGATACTGCATCTTAATAAGTAGCACATTTGTGTCTAACTCAAATGAATTACAAGTGTTTTCTGTTTCTTCATAATAAAAGCTTTTATTTCTGAAGTATAACCAGTTGTGCATTGCACTATGGACAGTTGGCTGGAGGTCAAATCTTAGCCTGACATTTTGAACTTCTGCTCCCTTACATGGGCAAGTTGAAGATCTTGTACAAATAGATACCTTTAGTTGCTACTTTCCATTCAGCTCAAAGTGAGTGGTTTAACGAAAGGTTCAATCACATACACACTAAACTACAGCTGATAGGTAGGAAGCAGCGAGTACTTGTTGGAGGAGTTATGTTAGGATGGGCAGGGGAACATTGTTATGAACGCTGGACTTTGTAGTATGAGTATGTTTTTAAAAACTGTGATTTTTAATGTAGTGTAACAAGGATTCAGAGGAGATATGTGACCTCACACCAGCTCTGCCTAGAGACAAGACAGGGATCTTGGTTTCTATGAAAACAAGGAAGCCAGATCAAAGACCCTTTTGCAAGGCCGTAACACCCGAAGGACAATGGGTTTCGCTCTCCTAGACTCTCATTTCATAAACCGGGAGCCAGGGGCTCTGAAGATGCAAACTTGAGTTAAAATTTTTAACGTCTGGAAACAAAGGAAGACCCAGGTGGTTCTGCTATTGCCAGACCCATGCACTCTGCTTATTGTAAAAGGCAAATGACCATTGGCTTTTGATTCTGGATAAATTCAACAGGCTTTCCTAAGTCTGGAAGCTGTAAGAAAGAATGGAGGACACAAAGACCAGCAGCGGCAGCCTCAGAAGAGAGAGAGAGAAAGAGAGAGAGAAGACAACTGCTTTCACAACACTGATACAGTGAAAGGCTGCTAAGACTTGAACCCAATTCAAAAGTTAAGGTTTGCGGAGGAACAAAGACCAATGAGCAAACCAGAGATCACCTTATTCATGGAAGTCCAGGTCGAAAGTGCTCCAAAGAAGTGAGCAAAGAGGACATCAACTTTGAGAAGGACTGGGTGATCCAACCCAATGCAACTGGGAGGAGTTTGGGACTTTTAACTGCAAGGATATCACTTCAATAAGGACACTGTGTAACGTATAAATATGGTGTGGGGTTTTCAAGAGTTTTAATAAGTTAATGGGAAATACCTTTTTCTGTAATTTAGTGTATTAGCTACTTACAAAGTACTATTTAGTTAATGTTGATTTTTAGTTTAGTTGTTATGGTAAAAGTCTTAAAACGTGAAATCTTGTGTACTTCTTTAAATGGTCTGGGGAGTTCATATGACTGGTTTTAAAGCTAACAGTCTTAACTGAGGTCATAACAACATGCAGAGCAAGGTGCCAAGGGTTCTATGTTTCCACCATCTCTGTACAAAGACATTGGGGGAATTTTAACCTGTCAGAATGGGTGGGTTTCTATGTGGGTGGCAGGTTAAAACAGCTGAAATTATTGGTGTATTAGGAAACTGGCAGGAACCCACTGGCTTCCACCTTTAACTCGACTGTGATCTGCGGCACGGGAAACCCCCGCAGGACAGGCCAGTCTGCTATTTAAACATGTAAAGTGTTCATTAGTTGCTTTTTAAACCCAGGATTCTGAATTTAACAATGTGCACATGGGTTTCCTGGGCTTCTGCAAATTCGTCAGGGAAAACAAAGCAAGAGGATAGTTGGATTTGAGGCTGCTGAGCAATTGACAGGCAAGAAATGCTTTAAATACTGAGAACTGACACCTGCTTCCTGGCATTCCTTGTTCTGAGAGTATATATTCACTGCTTTGAAGGTGGCTTTGAATACTGTGGAGGTCATTTTTACTACCTTGTGTCAGCTGTGGCTCAGACGGTAGCAGTCTGCTTCTGAATCACAAGGTTCTAGGTTTAAGTCCCACTCCAGGACGTGAGCACAAAAATATCTAAGCTGATACTCCAGTGCAGTACTGAGGGAGTACTACACGGTCGGAGGTGCTGTCATTTGGATGAGACATTGAACCAAGGCCCCGTCTGCCCTCTTAGGTGGATGTAAAAGATGCCTTGGTATTATTGCGAAGAGGGAGTTATTCCCAGCATCCAGGCCAATGTTTATCCCTCAAACAACATCACAAAAACAGATTATCTGTTCATTATTACATTGACATTTGTGGGAGCTGGCTGCCTCGTTTCCTACAATATAATAGTGACTGTCCTTCAAAAGTACTTTATTAGCTGGAAAGTGCTTTGAGACATTTGGTGGTCATGAAGGCACTATGCAAATGCAAGTCTTTCTTTTCTTTCTTTTTATCTTGGGGCTTTTTTGTCTTTGATTTTCACTTCCCAGTTGTCAACATCCAGATCAGCAAGGGGTGAGCATGGAGCTCCAGCTTACGAGATGCAATATCCCCAACAGTGAGTATGCAAGCAGAGGATTAGCTTCCTGGACATGTCTCAGCACCATTGCCTCAGGAGGCTCAGAGGTTCCTGTCAAGCAGTCGGAGATTTGCAGCCTCCTGGAAAAAGACCTCCTGCCAAGTGGACCAGGTGGGCAAGCATTGCACGTGGGCATCAAAGTCATCACAGTTCTTAATCTTTTCACCCCAGGCTCCTTCCAGGGATCTGCTGGTGATATTTGTAGAATCTTGCAATCTGCTACCCACAGGTGCATCTCACAAGTGACTGATGTAATGTTTGCCAGAGCCGCTGCTTATGTGCACTTCGCAACTGATGATGCCAGTCAGAATGAGCGGGCACTCAGGTTTGCTGCATTGGCTGGATTCCTGCATGCTCAGGGAGTCATTCATGTGGCAATCAAGATGCCCCAGATCATCCAGGAGTCTTCATCAACTGAAAGGGATTCCACTCCATCAATGTTCAGCTCGTCTACAATCACTGAACAATCATCATACATGTCTGATCAAGATTCCCTGGGATGCTTTCATCCTACACCAGTCAAGTCTCCCAGAGATATTCTCACCTCAAAGCAGAGCTTGCAGATAGTGAAGGAGCATACATTAATCAGAGAGTGACAGGAAGGGACAGAGAATACAAGCATAAGAGTACAGCAGAAATTAGAACCAGAGTAGGTAAAAATGGTAAAACGTCAAAGCTTAAGGCTCTTTATCTGAATGCACGTAGCATTTGTAACAAGATAGATGAGCTGATGTCACAGATAGAAATAAATGAATATGATTTGATAGCTATCACTGAGATGTGGTTGCAGGATGACCAGGATTGGAATCTTAATGTTCAAGGATATTCGACATTCCAGAAGAATAGGCAGAAAGGAAAAGGAGGTGGGGTAGCTTTGTTAGTAAAGGAAGGGATCAGTGCAGTTGTGAGTAATGTTATAGGTGTAATAGATCGTGATGTAGAATCAGTTTGGGTAGAAATAAGGAATAGCAAGGAAAAGAAATCACGGGTGGTAATGGTCTATAGGCCCCCTAAGAGTAGCCTCTCTGAGGGACAAGATATTAATCAGGAAATAATGGAGGCATGTAAGGGCGCTGCAATTATCATGGGTGATTTTAATCTGCATATAGACAGGACAAAACAAATTGGCAGGGGTAGCATGGAAGACGAATTTGTAGAGTGCCTCAGGGATTGTTATTTAGAGCAATAAGTTGCAGGACCGACCAGGGAACAGGCTATTTTAGATTTGGTATTATGTAATGAGGTAGGATAAATAAGAGATCTCGTAGTTAAGAATCCTTTAGGGGGAAGTGATCATAACATGGTAGAATTTCAAATTCAGTTTGAGGGTGAACAACTCGGGTCTCAAACCAGTGTCTTCAACTTAAACAAGAGCAATTACAGAGGTATGTAGAAAGAGTTGTCTAAAGCAGGCTAGGAAGATAGACTACAGGGGAAATCAGTAGATGAGCAGTGGCAGACTTTTAAGCAGATATTTCATAACGCTCAGCAAACATTTATTCGAGTCAGAAGGAAGGACTCGAAGAGAACGATGAACCATCTGTGGATAACAAAGGAAGTTAAGGAGAGTATCAAATCAAAAACAAAAGTGTACAATGCGGCGAAAACAAGTGGCAGGCCAGAGGACTGGGAATTTTTTTAGAAACCAGCAGCGGATGACTAAAAAACTAAAAAGAGGGAGAAAATTGATCATGAGAGTAAATTGTCAAGAAATTTAAAAACAAACAGTAAGAGCATCTACAGGTATATTAAAAGGAAGAGAGTAGCTAAAGTAAGTGTGGGACCCTTAGAGGATGAGACTAGGGAATTAATAACAGGGAACAGGGAAATGGCAGATAATTTAAACCAATATTATGCATCGGTTTACACGGTGGAGGATACTATAAACATCCCAACAATAATAGATGATCAACGTGTAAATGGGAGGGAGGAACTTGTAACAATCTCTATCACGAGGGAAAAGGTGCTGGACATACTGATGGAACTAAAGGCAGACAAGTCACCAGGACCGAATGGCCTGCATCCAAGGGACTTAAAAGAAGTGGCTGCAGAGATAGTGGAGGCATTGGTCATAATATACCAAAACTCACTGGATTCCGGTAGGCTACCAGCGGATTGGAAAACTGCTAATGTGACACCCCAATTCAAGAAAGGAGGGAGACAAAAAGCAGGAAACTACAGACCATGAAGATGATTGCACAATGTTCAGCAGCATTCGTGACTCTTCAGATACTAAAGCAGTCCGTGTAGAAATGCAGCAAGACCTGGACAATATCCAGGCTTTGGCTGATAAGTGGCAAGTAACATTCGCGCCACACAAGTGTCAGGCAATGACCATCTCCAACAAGAGAGAATCTAACCATCTCCCCTTGACATTCAACGGCATTAACATCGCTGAATCCCCTACTATCAACATCCTCGGGGCTACCATTGACCAGAAACTGAACTGGAGTAGCCATATAAATACTGTGGCTATGAGAACAGGTCAGAGGCTAGGAATCCTGAGGCGATTAACTCACCTCCTGACTCCCCAAAGCCCGTCCACCATCTGCAAGGCACAAGTCAGGAGTGTGATGGAAGACTCTCCACTTGCCTGGATGGGTGCAGCTCCAACAACACTCAAGAAGCTTAACACCATCCAGGACAAAGCAGCCCGTTTGATTGGCACACCATCCACAAACATTCACTCCCTCCACCACCGACACACAGTGGCAGCAGTGTGTACCATCTACAAGATGCACTGCAGCAATGCACCAAGGCTCCTTAGACAGCACCTTCCAAACCCATGACCTCTACCAACTAGAAGGACAAGGGCAGCAAATGCATGGGAACACCTCCACCTGCAGGTTCCCCTCCAAGTCACACACCATCCTGACTTGGAACTATATCGCCGTTCCTTCACTGTCGCTGGGTCAAAATCCTGGAACTCCCTTCCTAACAGCTCTGTGGGTATACCTACCCCAAATGGACTGCAGCAGTTCAAGAAGGCAGCTCACCACCACCTTCTCAAGGGCAATTAGGGATAGGCAATAAATGCTGGCCTGGCCAGCGATGCCCACATCCCATGAATGAATTTAAAAAAAAGTTAGCTTAACATCAGTCATTGGGAAAATGCTAGAGTCTATTATTAAGGAAGAAATGGAAGGACAGTTAGAAAAACATAATAAAATCAAACAGAGTCAAAATGGTTTTAAGAAAGGGAAATCATGTTTGACAAGTTTGTTAGAGTTCTTTGAGGGTATAACAAGCAGAGTGGATAAAGGGGAACCAGTAGATGTCATGTATTTGGATTTTCAGAAGGCGTTTGATAAGGTGCCACATAAAAGGTTATTGCACAAAATAAGAGCTCAGGGTAATGGGGAGAATGTGTTGGCATGGATTGAGGACTGGCTAACACACAGAAGGCAGAGAGTCTCAACTATTTACTATCTATATTAATGACTTAGAGGAAGGGACAGAGTGTAGTGTATCCAAATTTGCTGACGATACAAAAATAGGTGGGAAGGCAGGTTGTGATGAGGACACAAAAACTCTGCAAAGGGATATAGATAGGTTAAGTGAGTGGGCAAAAACTTGGCAGTTGGTGTTCAATATGGGCAAGTGTGAGGAAGTCCACTTTGGTAGGAAGAAAAAGAAGGCAGATTATTATTTAGAAGGAGAAAGACTGCAAAATACTGTAGTACAGAGGGATCTCGGTGTTCTTGTGCATGAAATACAAAGGTTAGCATGCAGGTGCAGCAAGTAATTAGGAAGGCAAATGGAATTTTGGCCTTTATTGCTCAGGGAGTGGAGTTTAAAAATAGGGAAGTCTTGTTACAGTTGTACAGGGTGTTGTTGCAGCCACACCTGGAGTACTGCGTACAGTTTTGGTCCCCGTATTTAAGGAAGGATATACTAGCATTGGAGGCAGTTCAGAAAAGGTTCACTAGGCTGATTCCTGGGATGAAGGGGTTGTCTTATCAAGAACGGCTAAACAGGTTAGGCCTTCATTCATTGGAGTTTAGAAGAATGAGAGATGATCTTATAGAAACATATAAGATGTTAAGGCGGCTTGACAGGTTAGATGTTGAGAAGATATTTCCACTAGTGGGGGTATCTCAAACTAGGGGACATAATTACAGCATAAGGGGGCACACATTTAAAACTGAGATGCAAAGGAATTTCTTCTCTCAGAGGGTGGTGAATCTCTGGAATTCTCTGCCTCAGATAGTTGTGGAGGCTAGGTCACTAAATGTATTTAAGGAGGAGGTAGATAGATTTTTGAATTCTCGGGGAGTCGAGGGTTAGGCGGAGCCAGCCCGAAAGAGGAGTTGAGGCCTGGGACAGATCAGCCATGATCTTATTGAATGGCGGGGCAGGCTTGACGGGCTAAGTGGCCTACTCCTGTTCCTATTTCTTATGTTCTTATGCCCCACTGTGAGCGGATCAGAAAATTAGAATTCAGCCCATAGCTTCAGTAAGAGTGCGAACTGGTCAAATTTGCAGATGATACTGAGCTAGGAGGGGCATTTAACTATGAGGAGTCATGTCAGGATCTACAAAATAAATGGAAAATACAATGGAGAAAGAAAGAAAAACTTGCATTTATATAGCACCTTTCACAACCTCAATGTCCCAAAGCGCTTTATAGCCAATTAAGTACTTTGGAAGTGTAGTCATTGTTGTAAAGCAGATGGAATTTACTTTGGACCATGTGAAATACTTCACATAGAAGCAAAGCCACCAGATCTTAATAAGGTAAATTTTCATCTTTAATATTCCACCACATGAAGTTCTACATGAAGAACATGAAAGATGAAAATTGACTCCAATAATTTTTGCCTTTATTGAGGCCAGAGGTTAAAGGCATGTTTCCTTTGAGTCTGACAAACAGAGTTACAAGATATCATTACTGGGGAGATATTAGTTTGATACAACTCTAATGTAACAAGATAAACTTGGATTTCTTGAGAATTCCCATTGTCCTGCCAACTTTCCCAGCCATCTTGAACATCTGCTTAGCCTTGTGTAGTTTCGTTATGATTATATTTAGATTATTCTTAACTGAAAAAAATGTAATGGAATTGAAGCAAGTCAGCAACATTAAGGTCAAGGTCCCCTAACAGTTATTAAATCAGCCTCTACTATTGGTAATACAAAATTCTGTAGCCGACCATTCATTTACTGTCTGTGTCTGATTGCAGGTAAGGAGTTCAGAACCGATTGTAAAAGAAATCTGAAATTTGGATCAGAATTAACATCCTGACCAACGTTCCCTCTAAGCAGCAGCCCAAAAGTTCCCACACAGGCCACACACAAGTTAGGCCCTTTAAGGTACTGCACATGCACAACCATGCACAAAATTTAAAGGGCCCACGCACTTAGACAAATCGGCCATGCACTACAAAATATATTAGTTATGTTGGTCCTGACTGTCTAAAATACATCTCAAATTGTGGATTAACTTTGAAACTGATTCCCTGTGTTCTCTTCATTGTAATCTAAAGCGAGATTTTCAAGTGTTTTCTGGGTGGAAAACCCACAGTAAATGTTGCACACTTCTGTGAATTTCCAATACGTACTGACACATTTTCAGAGACGTCTTATACTGACACACTGCTGTGGATTCCCTATAAATGCCAACACACTCCTGCGGAGGCTTGTAAATACTGGCACTCCTGGGGATCCCTTATCAACACTGATACAATCTTGGTGACCACCTATCAATATTAACACATTCCCGGGGATCCATTGTAAATATTGAGACACTCCTGGCAATCCTTTATCAATACTGAGTCACTGTTGGAGACCCCTTACAAGTACTAACTCAGTCCTGGAGATCCCTTGCAAAAACTGACACACTCTTGGGGACCTTTCTATAAATACTGGCACATTCCTAGGGACCTCATAAATACAGATTAACTCATGCAATTTGGGACCCTGTGACATCAATAGGACCCCAATGTGATTTTGAAGTACCAATCGGTAGAGCTTACACATTGGGCAGTTTAACCTTAAAAGGGCCACTCCAAACCCTCACAAGAAAAACAATTAAAATCAACTCCCAACCCAAGGCTTGAGTATCCACAGTCCTCCCCAGATTGTCTCCCTTCTCTCTTACCTACCGCAACCAGCTTGACACCGAAGAAAAATTGTAGGTTTTTCCATCCCCACCACCCCCTTCCATTCAAGAAGCTGCCTTTCAGCACTTGTTTAGTAGTACAGGATGGCTTGAGCTTTCCATAAAATACAGATTTTTTTTTAAACATATGTACCTTGCTGGGCCTCTTCTGGCCCTGGAACCACATCCTGACAGTTTTGACCTGGCAGGGCAGCCACCAAGGCTTTTCCATGCAACCTTGTGGTTAACATTGCAGTTGGATCCCAGTGATATCATCAGGACTCAACATGCATACTTTAAGGGTGGCACAGTGGCGCAGTGGTTAGCACCGCAGCCTCACAGCTCCAGCGACCCAGGTTCAATTCTGGGTATTGCCTGCGTGGAGTTTGCAAGTTCTCCTTGTGACTGTGTGGGTTTTCACCAGGTGCTCTGGTTTCCTCCCACAGCCAAAGACTTGCAGGTTGATAGATAAATTGGCCATTATAAAATTGCCCCTAGTATAGGAAGGTGGAGATGTGATAGGAATATGGGATTAATGTAGGAGTAGTATAAATGTGTGGTTGATGGTCGGCACAGACTCGGTGGGCCGAAGGGCCTGTTTCAGTGCTGTATCTCTAAATAAATAAATAAGAAGGACCTTGCTGGCTTTGGGCAGGTGACCTTGGTGCCTGCAATTTAAAATCATAGTCGGCAGGCTCGAGGCAGGAGGCCAGGACGTAAATCTTCCACTCCATTTTAACCGTTCCCTTTGCCCACCAGGTGGGGGAGTGTTAAAATCTCCCCATTGCCCCATTGTCTTCGGGTTTGTCTCCTCATCATCTAAATCATGCAGTACTTTAGGAACTCCCAAAGAAATAATAAACAGCAGAACTTTGCTGCAAGTTCAGTTGTATATGCGTGCATGGAAAAGAATTGAGGAAAATAAAACTCTTTTTAAATGCAAAAATTGTGTCTTCCATAGCAACAGAAGCTAATGCAGGAAGCAAAATACAACAAAATACATCAAAGCTTCAAATAAATGACAAGCTATGTAAGAATTTTTCCGACACAATTCTAAGAATCCAACTTTTGCATTCAAGGCATGTTAGAGTGAATTTTCCCTATAATGAATGTATGGAAAATTGTGGGCGGCATGCATGCAATTACCAGCCAGGAGCACTTTGGCCTGTTATTCTTTCACTCTGTATCCTGCTATTCATAGAACCTGCAAAATGACACAGCCTTCATACCAGTTATCAGGTCATGGTACCTTCTTTTAAAACCTTGGATATGATTGTGCCTGGTACAGATAGTACAGGTTCTGTTTGCCATCTCTTGCCAAACTGCATTTTTGGCACCAAGAGATTTGTTTATCTTTCACCTCCCAAAAAACTTGGCACCATTTTTCACTGCCCTTGTATGAGGAAATGAGTCTCGAACTTGGATTAAATTTGGCACTGGCAAAAGCTCAACAGATCGCGTCCAACTGACTTTAAAACTAATGCAAAGCATCTACGTGCCTTTTCTGGATTCACCTATCCCAACTATTTATTGTCACAATTTCTTTTTAAACCATTCCTTCGAAGATACCAAACTACAACTTAGCTGCAATGCGGTGAGAGTCATTGAGAGAGTAAAAGAGAGCCTTCAGGAAATAAAATTACAGCAGTTTCCTGATGACCCGCAACAGAAATTAACTTTGTAGTGGAGTTTAAAAGATTGTTTTTGTCACAGTCCATAATGACAGCATTATGAAATTGTGACATCTATAATAACCAAGAACTCAGTAACAGTTTATGATGTAAACTGCACATCCTATATGTATATAATATCCCATGGCTCTATTTCGAAGAAGAGCAGGGACGTTCTCCCCAGTCTCCGGTCAATATTCATTCCTCAACCAGCATCACTAAAACAGATTATTTGGTCATTGTCATGCAACTGTCTGTGGGACCTTGTTATGCACAAATTGACATTACAATAATGATTACATTTCAAAAGCACTTCATTGACAGTAAAGTTCTTTGGGCCATCCTGAGTTTGTGATTGGCACGTTAGAAAGGCATGTCTTTCCTTCTTTTACTGAATTTAAGTTCACACATTAATCAAGCAGATCCAGGGGCTTCAGGATCTAGAGGAATTCCAGGACACCCAGCACGAACTGGGAGTCTTCAGCCCTTGATTTGTGAAGACAGTAATATTCACTATGAGTAGCAATGCTAACCAAAATGAAACACAAATAGTGGCGTCACTGCCATAAAATCAATATGCCTGAAGCTTCATACCCAAAACATGAAACTGTCTTTTATTTGTTCAGGTGTTGATGGACCTGCTGTGTAATTCTTTGATTTTATTTTAAAGTCAATCAGATGATGGCTGGTCTGGAAAAGCGCCCTTTATCCTTTTGAGGTCTTCTGTTACTTCTCATTGCTAAAGAAACATGAGTCACATGTTTTAAACTCTCATTAGTTGATCCCTTACACTTAATTTTCTAAAACTCGTGTTGTAATGTACCGACTTTGTGCATTTGCTTTTGTGAGTTTGATTAATGTAATAATTTTTCCCACTCATTGATTGGAATTTTAATCAGGAGGAGCATGTGGATTTGGGTGCGGGTGGGGGATTAAAACTGGCAAAAATGTCAGCGTGTTGGTTCCAACCTCACAACTTCTGGGTTTAACTGGAGCTCATTAGGCTGTATGCGTAACTGCCTCGGGAGAGGCGGGTTGTCAATTAACATATGTTAATCATTCAGTTACAGCTATATTTCAACTGACTTTTAAATTTAACAGTGCATTCTTTACACAGAGGGTGGTGAGTGCCTGGAACTTGCTGCCGGGGGAGGTGGTGGAAGCAGGTACAATAGTGACGTTTAAGAGGCATCTTGACAAATACATGAATAGGATGGGGATCGAGGGATACGGTCCCTGGAAGTGCAGAAGGTTTTAGTTTAGGCAGGCATCAAGATCAGCGCAGGCTTGGAGGGCCGAATGGCCTGTTCCTGTGCTGTATTGTTCTTTGTTCACCCCTGGATTTCCTGATCTTTCTGAAACTCACCATTGAAGGCAAGGTGAGAACACAGCAGCAACTGAAGGGGCTGAATCAATCTCATGGAAATACTGTAATAAATACTCAGTACCAACGGCTGCTTTCTTACCGACTCAGGGGAAAGTCTTAGTTCACAGTACTTTTCAACACCTTGGAGGTTTTCTCAATCACATCCGGATGGATGGCATTATGTTTGCTTTAGATTGGATCTCAGGTGAGGATCAATATGACCAGCACGGGGAATAGGACCAGCAGCAGCATCAGCTTGCTGTTTCAGAGACCTGGATCTGGACAGCAGAGAGGACAGCAATGGAAAGGGGAGCAGCAGAGAGAGGAACAAAGGAGAGGGGAACAGCAGGGAGGGCAGTAGCACAGAGGGAAGCAGCAGAGAGGGCAGCAACGGAGAGGGGAGCAGCAGAGAGAGTAGCTATAGAGAGGGAAACAAAAGAGAGGGGAACAGCAGAGTTGACAGCTTCAGAAAGAAAAGCTGCAGACAGGGAAACAGCATGGGGTGCAATTTGCAGGAGGTACTACCCACGATACAGGGTGTACAGGCAGAGGCAGAGTTTCCTTGACGTGCCTGAACAGCAATGTCTCATGAGGCTCACATTGTCTCATCACGTGGTGGCAGTCTCCTAGAAGACCTGCTCCTTGCTGGACTTGGTGGCCATGTGTTACCCATGGCTGTCAAGGTCACCACTGCCCTTAACTTTATTTTGCATTCAAATCTTCCAGAGTTTTGCTGGAGATATATCCAGGATTTCCCTCTGAACAGCCCACAAATACATAAGGCAGGTTTGCCAGGAACAACAATTATGTCAACTTCCCCTGCGATGACGCCAGTCAGAATGAGTGGGTGCTCAAGTGCAAGGTATCATCAACTGTAGACACGTGGCAATCCGGGCACCCCCAAATCAAACAGGAGTATTTGCCAACCACAAGGGCTTCCACTGCATCAATATGCTGCTGGTGTGCAACCAGAAAAAGATATTTATATAGGTGTACACTAGATTCCTGGAGATCTTACATGATGCTTTCGTCCTGCAACAGTTTAAGCTCCCTGGCCTCTTCAGGTCTCTGGATCAGCCGCACAACATTGTTCAGCAATGAGGTTTGGACCTGCAGAGGGAACAAAATGAAGAGCTCAGATCCTCTTTGGACAATTCCAAAGAGGAGAAGGAGGAAGACCAGGGGGAGGAAGGCGATGAGGGCAATGAACCACCAGCTGCTCACATTGCTGCCTGGGATCTCAGAAATACCCTTGTTAATGCAAGGTTGCACAAATGAAGCCATGTCACCAGCACTCAACAGCTACCGTTCACACTCACCCTCCCACCACCCCACCCCCCAACGTGTCATTGTCATAAAGCAGTCCTGCAAACAACCACCTCTTGCACATCCCAGTTGGACCCCTGTCAATTCAAGTCTATTCATCATCAACCAACTTCAAAGGAAGTTGGCACCCAGCAACCAAGAATGGGCAAGATGGGAAAGTTGTGCAAAAGAATAAAATTTATGTACTTTAACGAAACAACTGAAACATAACAACATAGCATTTTATAATACAGACAGGTGCATACTGTTGTGCAACTACAAAGCTTTCCTCTTCATTTTCGAACTACTCCGATATGGTGAAACCTCTGTGACTTGATCAGAGGTAGAGATGGCTGTGCAGATCCCTGCTCTGACTATTGAGATGTTCTTGGCTGATGACTCCTACCTTTTGGAACCTGTGAGGGCACTGTACCAGTGCAGGGGCAGACTTGGCCAGTGAGGCAGGAGGCAGCAAGTTGGTACTGACTGAGATAGGGCAATAGGCTAAAAGTCAATTCACTGGGCTGAATTTTATGGGCTCCTAGGAGATGGGATGCAAGGTGGGAGGCCCATAAAATAACGATGGAGTGCGGCCAGTGGAGTGCCCATTACCTTCCCATCGCCATGCAATTTTGTCGGGGCAGGAAAGGCCGAAAACAGCCTTCCAGCCCAGTGGCCAATATTCTGGTAACTATTGACTTAGTACAGAATATATATATGAGTCTGAGGGTTAAAGTAACAGGAGTTTTTAACACACGTCTTGCATCTAAGGCTTCCACTACAACTCTTCCACAAGATTCTGTACAGATTACATTATATCACTTCCTGTGATGATGCTTACAGTTTATTTACATATTCTGCCCAGCAACAACCCCATATTACATTATATTACATTAAGTGACCAATTAATAGCCACTTAAAACCCTTGTCCCACCACCTCTGGTATTTTACCAATGGGTAGTGGGAGCCCAGTAAAACAAGGTGGCCTGTCTGCAGGCTTGTGGGCTGGGGATGGGGCTCCCTCTGGGGGAAATCTGTGGTCCATGGAGGACCCTGGCCTCAGATACTGAAGCAGTCCGTGTAGAAACAATGATGAGATAATGATCAGATAATCTTTTTTCTTAAGTGATGCTTGTTGAGGGATAAATATTGGCCAGGACATTGGGGAGAACTCCCCTGCTCTTCCTCAAATAGTGCCATGGGATCTTTTACGTTCATGAGAGGGCAGACAGGGGCTTGGTTTCACATCTTATCTGACACTGCCTCAGTACTGCACTAGGTGTGTCAGACTAGGTTTGTGCTCAAGTCTGTGGGGTACTTCAACTTCCAACTATCTCACTCAAAGATGAGAATCCAACCACTGAGCCACAGCTGACAAAATAAAGATATATATGTGTGTATTGTTACGACTGACTGCTTAAGACATAGCCCCCAAACAAAATATATGATTCTGATTGTGATGGCAGAAGCACACGGTTGATTCAGTCCCGCCCCTCCACAGATCGCCTAATATATCATTTTAAACTTTCCAAATTAAAGAAAGACCCAGCCAAATTGTACCATAGAATCATAGAAGGTTTAAGGCACAGAAAGAGGCCACTTGACCCATCGTGCCTGTGCCGGCTGGAAAGCGATCCACCTATTCTAATCCCACCTCCCAGCATTTGGTCTGTAGCCCTGCAACTTATGGCACTTGAGGTGCATATCCAGACTCCTTTTGAATGAGTTGAGGGTCTCTGCCTCAACCACTCTGTCAGGCAGTGAGTTCCAGAGCATTACCACCCTCTGGGTGAAAAGGTTTTTCCTCATCTCCCCTCTAATTTTTCTACCAATCACTTTAAATCTGTGACCCTCGTCACTGACCCCTCTGCTAAGGTGAATAGATCCTTCACCTCCACTCTATCCAGGTCCCTCAAAATTTTGTACATTTCAAGCAGACCTCCCCTCAGCCTTCTCTGTTCCAAGGAGAACAACCCCAGCCTATCGAATCTTTCCTCATAGCTGGATTTTTCCAGTCCTGGCAACATCCTTGTAAATTTCCTCTGTACCCTTTCTAGTGCAAGTACATCCTTTCTGTAATGAGGTGACCAGAACTGCACACAGTACTCAAGTTGTGGCCTAACCAATGAGTTACACAGTTCCAGCATAACCTCCCTGCTCTTGTATTCAATATCTGGGCTAATAAAGGAAAGGATTCCATATGCCTTCTTAACCACCTTATTGACCTGTCCTGCTACCTTCAGGGATCTGTGGTCATTCACTCCCAGGTCCCTCACTTTCTCTACACTTCTCAGTATTTTCCCATTATTCATGTATTCCTTTGCCTTGTTTGACCTCCCCAAATGCATCACCTCACACTTCTCCACGTTGAATTCCATTTGCCACTTTTCTGCCCATCTGACCAGACCATCAATATCTTCCTGCAGCCTACAGCTATCCTCCTCACTATTTACCGCACGGCCAATCTTTGTGTTGTCTGCAAACTTCTTGATCATGCCTCCTACATTTACGTCCAAATCGTTAATATAGACCACAAAAAGCAGGGGACTCAGTATTGAACCCTGCGGAACACCAAAGAAAACAGCCCTCCAGTCGCTAAAACAGCCGTCAACAATTACCTCTAGTTTCCTGCCACTGAGCCAATGTTGTATCCACCTTGCTGCATTTCCCTGGATCCCATGGGATTTTATTTTTTTAACCAGGCTGCCATGTGGGATCTTGTCAAAAGCCTTGCTAAAATCCATGTAGACCACATCAGCTGCACTACCCTCATCTATCTTCCTTATTACCTCTTCAAAAAGTTCACTCAAGCTGGTCAAACAAGATCTTCCCATAACAAATCCATGCTGACTATTCTTGATTAGCCTATGCCTTTCTAAGTGACAGTTCATCCTGTCTCTCAGAATAGATTCCAATAATTTGCCCACTACTGAGGTTAGACTGACTGGCCTATAATTATTCAGACTATCCTTTGCTCCCTTTTTAAACAGAGGTACAATGTTAGCAATCCTCCAATCCCCTGGCACCACACCTGCATCCAGTGAGTACTGGAAAATGATGGTCAGACCCTCTGCTATTTCCTCTCTTGCATCTTTTAACAGCCTCAGATATATTTCCTCTGGCCCTGGTGATTTATCAACTTTCAAGGATGCTAATCCCATTAATACTTCCTCTCTCCCTATATTTATCACATCCAATACTTCACACTCTTCCTCCTTAACTATGATATCGGCATCATCCCCCTCTTTTGTGAAGACAGATGCAAAATATTCATTAAGAACCATACCAATATCTTCTGCTCCTACACATAGGTTACCTTTTTGGTCTTTTATGGGCCCTACTCTCTCTTTAGTTATCCTCTTACTCTTAAAGTATTCATAAAATATCTTTGGGTTCACCTTGATTTTGCTTGATTTTGCCAATATTCTTTCATGCCCTCTCTTCGCTTTCCCAATTTCCTTTTTGATTTCACCCTTCTACTTTCTATACTCCTCTCAACTTTCTGTAGTATTGAGCTCTCAGTGTCAGACATAAGCTTTCCTTTTCTGCCTTATCTTCCCCTGTAGGCTCCTTGACATTCATGGGGCTCTAGATTTGGTCACTTCACCCTTTTTCTTTGTGGGAACATGTTTACCCTGAACTCCTTGAATCTCCCCTTTGAATGCCTCCCACTGTTCTGACACTGGTTTATCTTCAAGTAGCTGTTTCCAGTCTACTTCCCGAAATCACTCCTCAGCTATCACTATCACCAAAATGCTCTCCCACTGTCACTCCTTCCACCTGCCCATCTTCATTTCCTAAAACTAAGTCTAAAAATGCGTCCTCTCTTGTTGGACTTGCTGCATACTGGGCAAAAAAGTTCTCCTGAACGCACCTCAAGAATTCTGCTCCCTCAAATCCTTTCACACAAAAACTATCCCAGTTAATATTGGGATAGTTAAAATCCCCTACTACTACTACCGTATTGTTCTTGCACTTCTCAGAGA
The DNA here is from genome assembly GCF_036365525.1 of Heterodontus francisci. Taxonomy (NCBI): domain Eukaryota; kingdom Metazoa; phylum Chordata; class Chondrichthyes; order Heterodontiformes; family Heterodontidae; genus Heterodontus; species Heterodontus francisci. Next base: position 38,793,322 of record NC_090372.1, read on the forward strand.
TTTGCCTTCATATTTGCTCTTCTATTTCCTTTTGATTGTTTGGGGGTCTATTGTACACTCCCAGCTGTGTGATTTCCCCTTTTTTTGTTCCTTAGCTCAATCCACATGGCCTCATTTGATGAACCTTCCAACATATCATCCCTCCTCACAGCTGTAATAGTTTCCTTGACCAAAATTGCCATTCCACCTCCTTTCTTATCCCCCTCCCTATTGCGTCTGAAAACCCTGTAACCAGGAACGTTGAGCTGCCATTCCTGTCCCTCCTTAAACCATGTTTCCATAATAGCTATGATATCATACTGCCACATGTCTAACTTTACCCTCAGCTCATCTGCTTTATTTGCTATCCTCCTTGCATTGAAATAGATAGCCTTGAGTACTGCCAAACTCTTTTTTTCATTTTCTAACCCTTGTTTCCTCTGTCTTCCAGACTTATCCATTAATTTTCCACCTTCCATTTTAATCTCTGATTTTGTCCCAGCTGAGTCTACCCTCAGATTCTACCCTGCTGAACTAGTTTAAACCCTCCCAAACAGCACTAGCAAAACTTCCTGCAAGGAACTCAGTCCCGGCTCTGTTGAGGTGCAACCCCTCCGGCCTGTACCGGTCCCATCTCCCCCAGAGCCAGTCCCAATGTCCCAGGAATCTGAAGCCCTCCCTCCTGCACCATCTTTTCAGCCACGCAGTCATCTGTCTTATCCTTCTATTTCTATATTCACTTGCACTGGGAGTAATCCAGAGTGTATTATTTTTGAGGTCCTACTTGCTAATTTCTTACCTAGTTCCCTAAATTCTGACTGCAAGACCACATCCCTCTTTCTACCTATGTCATTGGTTCCGATGTTGACCACGACTGTTGGCTGTTCACCCTCCCCCTTCAGGATGCTTTGCAGCCACTCAGTGACATCCTTGACCCTGGCACCAGGGAGGCAATACATCATCCTGGATTCACGTTTGCAGCCACAGAAATGCCTGTCTGTTCCCCTGACTATTGAATCACCTATCACTATGGCTCTTCCAGTGTTCCTTGTACCCCCCTGTGCAGCTGAGCCTCCCGTGGTGCCATTAATTTGGCTCTGGCTTCACTCCCCAGGTGAAGCATCACTTTCCTCAGTGCTCAGATCTGAATACCTATTGGAGAGTGAGATGCACTCAGGGGGTCTCCTGCACCACCTGCCTGATTCTTTGTGACTGTCTGGTGGTCACCCATTCCCTCTCTCTCTGCATACTCTTAAGCTGTGGGGTGACCACATCTATAAACATGCTATCCACGTCACTTTCATTCACCGCAGTGCCACCAGCTGCCGCTCAAGTTCCAAATCCCCGAGCTCAAGCTGCTTCAATTGTCAACACTTCCTGCACAAATGGTTCTCCAGGATACGGAAAGCATCCTGGAGCTCCCACATAGCACAGGAAGTGCACTCTCGAGGTTGAAGTAACCCTGCCATTCCTTTATTTATTAGTTGACCCTTTGTTACTGCTTAAAACAAAACCTTACCAATACTACAACAGCTTAGAATTATTAATAAAACCTTACTAGTACTGATAAATTCTACAAAAAAATCAGTACAGTTCACTTGTTAAAATAAACCTTACTAAACAAAAAAGCTACTCACTTGTTCCTCATTATTAAGCTATTTACACACACACGCTAACGGTAGTGTACTAACCCAGCTATTTAGAGTTATTCCCTAACAGCAGTTACTCACCAACGAATCACCTTGCAGCTTTCCTGTGATGTCACTGTTCACTTTGTTTTCAAACCCTGGCACGCTTGGACTCCTCTCCGCTGCTCTCCCAGAAGATAAGTGATCTAGGCCACGATCCTCGGGCTGTATTTAACTGCTCCCCACTTCTGTTTTCTTCCCACAGGTCCGCTCCTCTCCACTGCTCTCACTGGAAGGTAAGTGCTGTAGGTCGCGATCCTCGTACTCCATTTATCCACTCCTCACTCCGTCTTCTTCCTGCAGGTCCGCTCCTCTCCACTGCTCTCCTGGAAGGTAGGGTATTAACCCCTGAATAAGGCTAACCAAACCAGGTGCCTTTTGATCAACAAATTAACTGTTTAGAACAAAGAACAAAGAACAAAGAACAGCACAGGAACAGGCCATTCGGCCCTCCAAGCCTGCGCCGATCTTGATGCCTGCCTAAACTAACACCTTCTGCACTTCCGGGGCCCATATCCCTCTATTCCCTTCCTATTCATATATTTGTCAAGATGTCTCTTAAACATCGCTATCGTATCTGCTTCCACCACCTCCCCTGGCAGCAAGTTCCAGGCACTCACCACCCTCTGTGTAAAAAACTTGCCTCACACATCCCCTCTAAACTTTGCCCCTCGCACCTTAAACCTATGTCCCCTAGTAACTGACTAAAAACACTAGAAACACTAAATTCTTAAACACTACTGAGATATAAACAACATTTAAAATAGAAAAATTAGTGTCCTTGCAGATTTACACTCCTGCCGAAGTGGAATCTTCCAATGTGGAACTGTCCAAGGTTGCTTGAAGTCCTCACAGCTGTCTGATGGGGGAAAAGAAATGTCCAACATCCAAAACTTCAACTTCTCTTTTGTCCAGCGATGACCTCAGCTGATCAACAACTCGTAAACACTTCAATGAATCAATTTGGCTTTAGAATTTTGAGGAGTGAAAAAGTGATCAGTCTAAAATTCACCTTCCCTCAGTTTAAATTATCAGAGAACTCTGTTAGGTTCATGATGGTCCAGCTGTCTGTCTGTATCAAAAGACAGTTTTTAGCTAGTTTTCAAAAAGCAATCGGCAACATTGTATCTTTGTCTTTGTTCTCCGAATGGCTGTATCCCAGGACAACCAGAATGCACTCTTGGACTCACAGTCCCTGGAGCTTGCTGCCTTAAAGCAGTACTGATCCTTTTCCAGCCTTAAAGGCACACCGCATACTTCCCAGAACAGAAAAAAAAACTACAGGATCATAACAGTATAAATGTTTTGAAAGTGTCTATCACATTTCAGGCATTATACTTAGTATAAAATAGCAACAAATCATAACTGAACACCATTTTTTATATAACAAAATGCATATAAAAAATGTTACATTTCTATGCCACCTTATCATAACCTCAGCATGTTCCAAAGTGCTTTACAACCACAGATTACTTATTGAATTGTAGTCACTGTTTGTTAATGATAAATATGACTGTCAATTTGTGCTAATGAATAAATGACCAATATAATTTGGTATTTTTGGTGGTGTTGGTTGATGGAAGTATGTTAACCGGGACATCAGAAGACGGCTTTGTTCTTAATCAACTACTACCATGGGAACTTTATAGTCACCTCAGTTGGTAGCTGGGGCCTTCATTGCACACCAAAAGCTGGCATCTCCACCGATGTGACACTCCTCCTGCAAAGCCGCACTGAAGTGTCAGTCCAGGTTATGTGCTTATAATTGGGCTTTCTGACTCAGAGTTGAGAGTGCTATCAAATGAGCTGTGTAAAACGTGAAATAAAACCAGCCATCCACAGTTTTTTTTTTCTAATAGCATGAAGAGGAGAATTTTTATACAGCTAATTGTTAGGATCTAGAATGCACTGCCTGAAAGATTGGTGCAACCAGATTCAATAGTAGCTTTCAAAGGGGGATTGGATACATATTGAAAAGCAGCTTGAAAAGCTGCGAAACTCATTGTCATTCTGCTTTTGACCTTATTCTGCTGTCGGCCGGGTTTCCCAGGATCGGCAGCATCCTCTGTTTGGCACCCCCACCACCCCCATTGACCCCCACCTGATCGCCTTCCACCCCAATCAAAACCCCCTCATTTCCTCCCTCCCACACAATCAAACTCCTGATCACTCCCCCACCCAATCGCCCCCCCAAATTGAACACCCCCGATTGCCCCCCTCACCCCAATTGAATGCCCTCCGATCGCCATCTCAATCGAACCCTGCCCAATTTCCCCCCGATCGACCTCCCCACCATTGTTTGTCACCCCTCCCCCCCAATCTGAGACCGCCCCCGCCCCCCCTCACTTGCCCTCCCACCTCCCTCCCAGATCAAACACCAGTCCCGGCATGGACTTACATGCCGTAGTCAGGGACCAGCTCCCCAACTGACTGAAGGCCCATCTGTCAATCAGGATGTGTCTCTGGACAGGGAACTGATCATTGATGTCACTACACGCTGTGGAATGAAATCTCTACAGAGGTGACTCCCCCCACCCAGCTCCAAACCGACTTTCTGACCGACCTGCTCCCTGCAGGTCAGTTCAGTAAAAATTCTGCCCATACTCACTGAGGCTGAGTGTGGAGCTAATCATCCATGCACTTCATGTTTATCCAGTTACTTTAGTAATGCGAAAGTATGTCCTTTCCTCAGCATCTTTAAGCTGCTTTACAAAGTTGCAAGATCTGCTCAAAAGCCTGGTTAATGTTGTATTGTAATGGAGACTTCTCCCTGCTGGAACACCAGCTTTTCAATCGCAGGAGTGGACAATGGGTTACAATGCCAGCCATATGTGTTGTCATATATAGCGGCCATGTCTTCAGCTGCCTAGGCACCAAGCTCTGAAATTCCCTCCCTAAACCTCTCTGCCTCTCTACCTCTCTCTTCTTCAAGACACTCTTTAAAATCTACTTCTTTGACCAATCTTTTGGTCTCCTCTCCCAATATCTCCTTATGTGGCTCATGTGAAGCATTTTCAAATGTTTTATTGTGTTAAAGGCACTATATAAGTGCAAGTTTTTGCTGTCTATTTTGCTGGTTCTCAATCAGACTGTCGGAATAGGTGGGTGATTGCACTAATCTTTCAGAATGCTTCTATTCAAACAATGAAAGTGGGACATATTACCATATTGCTCTCTGTTTACTACCTTGTTGGGATCCCTTTTCTCTCAATAGGCGAGGGAAAAAGCTGCAAAACTACTATGTAGCCAGTTTGTGCAAGAGAAGAAAATAGGGCTACTGTGTATTATAAAACAATAACAATTAATAATCAAATTAAATTGGAAAATATTAATAAGATATTCTGGGATCTCAAACAAACTGCAGAAATGGCTTGTGCCATATTGTACAATAGGGACTATCCTCTCAAACTGCAACTCAAACATGGAATCACAGAATCGCAGAACTGGTACAGCGCAGAAGGAGGCTATTCGGCCCATCGTGCCCACACTGGCTCTCTGAAAAAGCAATTCCCTCAGTCCCATTCCCCTGCCCTCTCCCCATAACCCTGCACATTCTTTCTTTTCATATAACTGTCTAATTCCCTTTTGAATGCTTCAATTGAACCTGCCTCCACCACTTTCTCAGACAGTGCATTCCAGACCTTAACCACTCGCTGCATGATAATTTTTTTCCTGATGTCACTTTTGCTTCTCTTCCCAAATACTTTAAATCTGTGCCCCTTCATTCTCGATCCTTTCACGAGTGGGAACAGTTTCTCTCTATCTACTCTGTCCAGACCCCTCATGATTTTGAATACCTCTGTCAAATCACCTCTCAGCCTTCTCTTCTCCAAGGAAAACAGTCCTAACTTCTTCAATCTATCTTCATAATTGAAATTCCTCATCCCTGGAACCATTCTCATGAATCTCATCTATACTCTCTCCAATACCCTCACGTCTTTCCTCAAGTGCGGCACCCAGAATTGAATGCAATACTCCAGCTGAGTCCGAACTAGTGTCTTACACAAGTTCAACATAACATCCTTGCTCTTGTACTCTATGCCTCTATTAATAAAGCCCAGGATACTGTATGCTTTATTAACTGCTCTCTCAACCTGTTCTGCCACCTTTAATAACTTATGCACATATACGCCTAGGTCCCTCTTCTCCTGCACTCCCTTTAGAATTGTGCCCTTTATTCTATATTGTCGCTCCATGTTCTTCCTACCAAAATGAATTACCTCACATTTCTCTGCATATAACTTCATCTGCCACCTGTCTGCCCATTCCACCAACTTGTCTAGGTCTCTTTGAAGTTCCACGCTATCCTCCTCACAGTTCACAATGCTTCCAAATTTTGTATCATCTGCAAACTTTGAAATTGTGACCTGTACACCAAGGTCTAGGTCATTAACATATATCAGGAAAAGCAAGGGTCCCAACACTGATCCCTGGGGAACTCCACTACAAACCTTCCTCCAGCCTGAAAAACATCCATTAACCACTACTCTTTGTTTCATGTCAATCAGTCATTTTCATATCCATGTTGCTACCATCCCTTTTATTCCATGAGCTACAAGTTTGCTCACAAGTCTGTTTTGTGGCACTGTAACAAATGCCTTTTGAAAGTCCATCAACAGCATTGCCCTCATCAACCCTTTCTGTTATCTCCTCAAAAAATTCCAGCAAGTTAGTTAATCATGCTTTTCTCTTAAGAAATCCATGCTGGCTTTCCTTAATGAACCCACATTTGTCCATGTGACTATTGATTTTGCCCCAAATTATTTTTTCGAGTTTTCCTACCACCACAGTTAAACTGACTGGCCTCTTTTATCTTTATACCCTTTTTTGAACAAGGGTGTAATGTTTTGCAATTCTCCAATCCTCTGGCACCACACCTGAGTCTAAGGAAGACTGAAAAATTACGGCCAGTGCCTCTGTGATTTCCACCCTCAGTATCCTTGGATGCATCTTATCTGGCCCTAGTGCTTTATCCAATTTAAGTTCAGGCAGCCCATCTAATACTTCCTCTTTATCAATTTTAAACCCCTCTAGTGTCTGACTTACCTCCTCTTTCAACATTACCAAGGCAGAAGATGGAACCGAGGCAAAGACAGATGCAAAGTATTCATTAAATACCTCAGCTATGCCCTCTGCCTCCATGTATAAATCCCCTTTCTGGTCTCTAATCGGCCCACTCCTCCATTTACCACCTTTTTACTATTGATATGCCTATCGAAAACTTTGGGATTTCTTTTAATGCTAGCTGCCAGTCTCTTCTCATGCTCGCTCTTTGCTTCTCTTATTTGCTTTTTCACTTCCCCTCTGGACCTTCTATATTCAGCTTGGTTCTCAATAGTATTTTCAACCTAGCATTTGTCATAAGCACACTTTTTCTTCTTTATCTTAATCTCTACCTCTTTTGTCATCCAGGGAGCTCTGGATTTGTTTGCTCTACTTTTCCCCTTCGAGGGAACATACCTTGACTTTGCCTGAACTATCTCTTCTTTGAAGGTAGCCCATTGTTCATCTATCGGTTTTTCTGCCAGCTTTTGACTCCAATTTATTCGCCCAGCTCCATTCTTATCCCATTGAAGTTGGCCTTCCCCCAGTTAATTATTCTTACCCTGGTTTGCACTTTGTCCTTTTCCATAGTCAGCCTAGACCTTATGATATAATAATCACTATCCCCTAAATGCTCTCCGACTGATACTTGATTCACTTGGCCCACCTCATTCCCAAGAACCAGGTCTAGCAGTGCCTCCTTTCTTGTTGGACTAGCAACATACTGTTGTAGAAAATGTTCCTGAACACACTCTAGGAACTCTTGCCCTTCACTGCCTTTTACATATTATCCCAGTCTATGTTTGGATAATTGAAGTCCCCTGTTAAAACTACCCTATAATTTTTGCATCTCTCTGTAATTTCCTTGCAAATTTGTTCCTCCATGTGCTTCCCACCAGCTGGTGGCCTACGGACAACACGGAGCAATGTAACCACACCTTTTCTGTTCCTTAGCACTTGCCAAATTGATTCTGTCCTTGACCCCTTGGGACATCCTTTTTCTCCAGCACTGCAATGCTCACCTTAATCAATACTGTCACCCCTCCTCTTTTTTTCCCTTTCCTATCTTTCCTGAACACCTTGTATCCAGGAATATTTAACACCCAGTCCTGCCCTTCTTTGAGCCAGGTCTCTGTTATAGACACAATATTTATTTATAATGTATATTTCCACAAGGCAATCTGCGCCTGTACCTCACCAGGCTTATTAACCACACTCCGTGTACTCACATACACGTACATTAACCCTGATTCAGACTTTATTACTTTCTCCCTTACTCTGACTCCACCTCATAATGTACTGTTCCCTACTCTTGTGCTATCTATCGCCCTCAGTATCCTGTGCACCTTGGTATTCTTCTCTAATATTGCTCCTGGTTCCTACACCCTGACTAGTTACCAGTTTTGCTTCCCTCCAATCTGAGCTCCCTCTTAGGTTCCCATACCCTGACAATTTAATTTAAACCCTCCCCAACAGCACTAGCAACTCTCCCTGCAAGAATATTCGTCCCCGTCATGCTAAGATGCACCCCGTCCATCTTGTACAGGTCCCACATGCCCCTGAACAGGTTCCAATGTCTTAGAAATCTGACGCCCTCCCTCCTGCACCAGTTCTCCAGCCATGTGCTCAATTTTCCTATTCCTGTGCTCACTTGCACATGGGACTGGGAATAATCCTGAGATTACTGTTTTTGAGGATCTGTTTTTTAATCTCCTTCCCAGCTCCCTAAAATCTGCTTTCAGGACCTCATCCCCCTTCTTATCTATGTCATTGGTACCAATGTGGATCATGACCTCTGGCTGTTTGCCCTCCCCCAGAAGAATTTCCTGCAGCCTCTCCATGACATCCTTGACCCTGGCACCAGGGAGGCAACACATCATCCTGGGGTCACATTTACTGCCGCAGAAACATCTGTCTGTTCCTCTAACTAATGAATCCCCTATCACTACTGGTCTTCCACTCCCCTTCCTCCCCTCCTGTGCAGCTGAGCCACCTGTGGTGACACAAACTGTGCTCTGACTGCACTCCTCTGAGGAACCCTCACCAGTATCCAAAATGGAGTCACGTTTACTGCCGCAGCAATGCCTGTCTGTTCCCCTAATGAATCCCTTATCCACTCCTCTTCCTCCCCTCCTGTGCAGCTGAGCCAGCTGTGGTGCCACAAACTTGGCTCTGAGTCCCACGAAACAGTCCCATGAATGATCTGCTAACCAACCGAAGGCAAGTAGGAGACCTCGTGGATGCTTCATCATGGAGGCACACTTGGAGGTGCAACAATAAATAATTATTTCAGGAGGGAAGGCGGTAGGCCCCCCGGAGTGGAAGGGAACCCCCTCTGCTTGGATTGTTGCGGCCGCAGGGGCCGCCTTTGGGGTCTGCAGTCCCCTCCTTGGGGGTTGGAGCCTCTGCCGGCTCCCCGGACTGTCACAGGGAGGCCACCTCCATTAAGCTGGTGGCCTTCTCATGCAGTGGGCTGCTCCACCACTGGCAAAATGCCAGCAAAGCCTGAAAATCATCCCTAATTGGAGCCTTAATTATGTAAATTATCTGCCCACCTCTGTGATCCAGGCAGCTGATCCACATTCCTGCCTGTGCCCAAGAAGCTTCCCTGGTGGCGGGAATGCATTGGGGAGCCATCTCGACAAGGTTTCCCCTTATATTTCTGGCCTTGCCACCTCCAAGTCCACTACCCAGGGCCGGAAAAATTCTGCCCTTTGTTTCTTTCAAAGAAGCAATTTCAACTTCTCCCAATGACTCAGTTTCCAGTAAATAGGTGAACCAAAACAGACCCAGAAAGTCCCAGGTTTGAGTGTCAGCTGTGCTGAGTTTTCATACGTAGGGTGGCACAGTGGTGTAGTGGCTAGCACTGCAGCCTCATAGCTCCAGCAAAGTTTGCAAGTTCTCCCTGTGACTGTGTGGGCTTTCTCCGGGTGCTCCAGTTTCCTCCCACATGCCAAAGACTTGTGGGTTGATAGGTAAATTGGCCATTGTAAAAATTGCCCCTAGTGTAGGCAGGTGGTAAGAGAGGTGAGGGAAGGTGGGGATGTGAGAGGGAAAATGGGATTAATGTAGGATTTGTATAAAATGGGTGGCAGGTGGGCTAAAGGCCCTGTTTTGGTGCTGTATCTCTCTATGACTCTAGGATGGGGCAGAAATATTGCAATTAACCTTGGCATCCCCAGCCTCCACTCACCCCCAGGTTTTGGGAAGGTGAAACTGTCCAGGGTTTCTGTAAGCCCTACTAGAAGTGCAGATATAAGGATTAGACATGGCAGTGATCCCTCTGTGGTTAATTAATAACCTACCAATATTTACTGTTAAGGCACAGATGTGAATAATGACCACTTGGATGCCTGTGGAACTAAAGTAATTAAGGAAAGGGTGGAAAGTCCAAACAACCGGCATCGCTTCTTACATGTTGATGGTGCCACCCTTGGTTCTTCCTCACTTGCTGTCACCTCTTGATAATTCTAAGTCATTTATTTGCACTAAAAAGACTGAATTTTCCAATAGTTTGAATTAAGCAATTGAATAACACAGCAAAGTAGGAAATTTGTGCTGAAAACATTTAATTTTCACACAATTGAAATTATGCAATGTTGAATTAAGAGAAGACTGCACTGACATTCTTTGTATCACTGTTTCCTTAAATGGAGTTTGAGTCTTGCTCTATAACCAAATGTCTTCAAAAAGATCAGGTTCTTCTTTTGTACCAAATGGAGTTGAAGTGTGAAATTGCTTTTTCTGCTATTTTAGAAAGCGTAGCAACACATTTATCTTAAATAGTGCACAGAGGAATACCAAATGAACATGATAATATGTTGGATACTAATATCACATGGTGCTTTTCTAAACCTGCACCTTTAACTTTCTGTGAATTCAAGCCTACTGAAAACTTGAATACTGCTCTCGCATCAGGTAAAAAAGAATGAATTTGCATCTTTATTGCATCTTTTCATGTCCCTCCTAAAATCCTAACATTCCTCTCATTCTTTTTCAGTCCCACGTGTTATGAACAGGTGAGAAAGGGGTCTAGGGCGCCCCTCTCAGCCTTTTCCTAGTTTGGCCATAACAGGGTTTAACTTTTAAAATACAGTGTTTTTATCTTCCCCTCAGTGAGTCCTTGCTCACTGCTCTCTAATTGTAATTGCAAAGAAATCAATCAGACAGGTTTTCTCAGATTTAAACAAATAAGTTTATTAACCTTAAAATTCCAACTCAGTTAAAGCTACAAAGAAGACACGACACAACCACGCTAGCATGCATACGCAGATAAACACACATGCAAATAGAGACAGAGGAGCAAAAAGAATTAGAAGAGAAAGGTTTGAAGTAATAGATGGAGTTCAGTTACTGGTTTTGGGTTGGATGTAAAGTCTTTGATTGAAGTTAAGTCTTGCAGTTCTCATTGGGGCCCAGTGCACACTTTCAAACTTGATTCACTGGTCTTCTGTGATGAGGCTTAAGTTACTTCTATGGGTCCCTGGAACTTTGTGTGAGGGAGAGAGAGACAGAAAGAGGGAGTGCTCTCTTCTTGAAGTTCAATTGCAGCCTCTTTCTTTCTGTGTCAGGCACATTTCAAAAAGCCCCAGGTTGGTCAGCAGATTAGTCATGTGACTAGCTCTTTGTTTAGAGCAGCCTCGCCTGCAAGGTTTGTGGATTCCTCCAAGCTTACCAGACATTCTCAGTGGGGGGGGGGGGCATGGAATGCTGGCTCTTACACAGTCAATGACTCTCAATATCTTTTGATCATCACTATTGACAAACCCATCTGGCTAGTTGAATCAGGGAGTACTCCTATTGTCTCTTCATGCAACTGTCTTTTAGAATGCAAATGTGCAGCCATATTTTCAGCCACTGTTCTGTTGTCTTCAACAAGTTATTTCAATGTCCAGTATATGTTCAAATAATAATGTTCCATATGACAAAATTAATATGCCTCATTTTGGCAGGTGTGGTTTCCGTCAGACATGTGATATTCACCTTAATGTTTACCTACGTTCCTGCTGTGATACATCGGCTCATGCTTTCTTATGACCTGGAGGTGTGAATTTCCTTACCTCCTTGGCCTTTCTATCATCCTGTAATTGTCAGGTTTTTGAAACCCAAATTTGTCATCATCTGATCGCTATTGTCTGATTTACTGCATGTGCTCTTCTACTCTTTACAACCATATTGCTGTTCTAGAATATTAGTCCTGGCTCCTCACTATGGTTTCAATTGAAAATTCAGGAACGAACTACCAGATGTGAAGTAATGCTCTCTCTATTCTGATGGGCAGCTTAATCCCCTATTGTATTGTGTGAATTATTCTACTTTCCACACAAATCATCCATATGATCTTTTTGAGTGAGATGGCCAATTAATGGGTAATTCTGTGATATGGATCAGCACCAACTATGAACAGTAATGTGACTGCCAAAAGATTATAACGGTGAGGGAAAGGGAATGTTTTTAAGCTTACCCTCCTGTCGGCCCAAAACTGAAAAGGAAACATCAACCTGTCACTGACTCTTTTCTTAGGCAGTGACACTGAGCCTGTCGACAACCATTATCTACAGTACGTACAGCTGGAATAATACCAAACAAACAACACAAATTCAAAAAGAACAGGAGCATAGAGTCACAGAGTTATACAGCACAGAAATAGGCCCTTTGGCCCATCGTGTCCATGCTGGCCATCAAGCACCTATCTATTCTAATCCCATTTTCCAGCAATTGGTCCATAGCCTTGTATGCTATGGCGTTTCAAGTGCTCATCTAAATACTTCTTAAATGTTGTGAGGGTTCCTGCCTCTACCACCCCTTCAGGCAGTGTGTTCCAGATTCCAACCACCCTCTGGGTGAAAAAATATTTCCTCAAATCCCCTCTAAACCTCCTGCCCCTTACCTTAAATCTATGCCCCCTGGTTATAGACACCTCCGGTAAGGGAAAAAGTTTCTTCTTACCAATGCCCGTCATAATTTTGTATACCTCAATCAGGGCCTCCCTCAGCCTTCCCTGCTCTAAGGAAAACAACCCTAGCCTATCCAGTCTCTCTTCATTGCTGATATGCTCCAGCCCAGGCAACATCCTGGCAAATCGCCTCTGCACCTTCTCCAGTGCAATCACATCCTTCCTATAGTGTGGTGACCAGAACTGTACACAGTACTCTAGCTGTAGCCTAACTAGCATTTGATACAGCTCCATCATAACCTCCCTGCTTTTATACTCTATGCCTCGGCTAATAAAGGCAAGTATCCCATATGCCTTCCTAACCACATTATCTACCTGTGCTGCTGCCTTCAATGATCTATGGACAAGTACACCAAGGTCCCTCTGACCCTCTGTACTTCCTAGGGTCCTACCATCTATTGTATATTCCCTTGCCTTGTTGGTCCTCCCAAAATGCATCACCTCACACTTCTCAGGATTAAATTCTATTTGCCACTGCTCTGCCCATCTTACCAGCCCATCTATATCATACTGTAATCTAAGGCTTTCCTTCACACTATTTATGACACCACCAATTTTCGTGTCATCTGCGAACTTAGCGATCATGCCTCCTATATTCATGTCTAAATCATTAATGTACGCTACAAACAGCAAGGGTCCCAGCACCAATCCCTGCAGTACACCACTGGTCACAGGCTTCCACTCGCAAAAATAACCCTCGACCATCACCCTCTGCCTCCTGTCACTAAGCCAATTTTGGATCCAAGTTGCCAAATTGCCCTGGATCCCATGGGCTCTTACCTTCTTAACCAATCTTCCATGCGGGACCTTATTAAAAGCCTTACCGAAGTCCATGTAGACTACATCAACTGCTTTACCCTCATCTACACATCTAGTCAACTCCTCGAAAAATTCAATCAAGTTTGTTAGCCATGATCACCCCTTGACAAAGCCTTGCTGACTATTGCTGATTAATCCCTGCCTCTCCAAGTGGAGATTAATCCTGTCCCTCAGATTTTTTTTAAATAGTTTCCCTACCACAGATGTTAGACTCACTGGCCTGTAATTACCTGGTTTACCCCTGCCACCCTTCTTGAATAATGGTACCACATTCGCTGTCCTCCAGTCCTCTGGTACCTCTCCTGTGGCCAGAGAGATTTTGGAAATTTGTGTCAGAGCCCCTGCTATCTTCTCCCTTGCCTCACGTAACAGCTTGGGATACATCTCATCTGGGCCTGGGGATTTACCCACTTTTAAGCCCGCTAAAACCGTTAACATCTCCTCCCTTTCAATGCTAATTTGTTCAAGTATATCACAATCCCCCTCCCTGATCTCTACACCCACATCGTCCTTCTCCATAGTGAACACAGATGACAAGTAATCATTTAAAACCTCACCTACGTCCTCCGGCTCCACACACAGATTGCCACTTTGGTCCCTAATGGGCCCTACTCTTTCCCTGGTTATCCTCTTTCCCTTAATATACTTATAAAATGCTTTGGGATTTTCCCTTATCTTGCCCGTCAGTGTTTTTTCATGTCTCCTCTTTGCTCTCCTCATTACTTTTTTTAAGTACCCCCCCCCCCCCCCACACTTTCTATACTTTTCTAGGGTCTCCACTGTTTTCAGCACTCTGAATCTGCCATAAGCCTCCTTTTTTTCCTTATCCAATCCTCTGTGTTCCTTGACATCCAGGGTCCCCGACTTGTTGGTCCTACCCTTCTTCTTTAGGGGAACATGTTGGCCCTGAACTCTCACTATTTCCTTTTTGAATGACTCCCACTGGTCTGATGTAGACTTTCCTACAAGTAGCTGCTCCCAGTCCACTTTGGCCAGATTCTGTTTTATCATATTGAAATCGGCCTTCCCCCAATTCAGTACTTTTATCTCCGGTGTCACACTTTGTCCTTTTCCTTAACTTCCTTAAATCTTACAGAGTTATCATCACTATCTCCAAAATGCTCTCCTACTGACACTTCTACCACTTGTCCAGCTTCATTCCCTAGGATTAAGTCCAGTACCGCCCCTTCTCTTGTAGGACTTTCTACGTGTTGGCTCAAAAAGCTCTCCTGTATGCACTTTAAGAATTCCACCCCTTTAAGCCTTTTGAACTAAGACTATCCCAGTTAATATTGAGGAAGTCAAAATCCCCTACTATTACTACCGTATTATCTTTGCACCTCTCTGAGATTTGCCAACATCTCTGCTCCTCTATCTCTCCCTGACTGTTTGGAGGCCTGTAGTACACTCCAGTCAAGTGATTGCCCCCTTTTTGTTTTTAAGTTCTACTCTGAGGAACCTTCTAAGATATCATCCCTCCTCACTTCTGTAGTTGACTCCTTGATCAACAGTGCAATGACACCTCCACTTTTACACCTTCCCCTTTGACGCCTGAAGATTCGATACTCTGGAATATTGAGCTGCCAGTCCTGCTCTTCCCTCAACCATGTCTCTGTGATAGCAATAACATCATATTCCCATGTGTTAATCAATGCCCTCAATTCATTGCCTTACTAGTAAGACTCCTTGCATTAAAATAGATGCAATCCAGCCTTGCATTATTCGCTTGTGCCTTAACAGGTCTATATTTGCTCTGCCTTCCAGACTGACTCCGTTTCACTTCTATATTTGACTGTACATCACCCACTTCTGTACCTCCACTCTGTATCCCATCCCCCTGCCAAATTAGTTTATGCTCCCCGCAAACCTCCCAGCAAGGATATTGGTCCCGTTCCGGTTCAGGTGCAACCTGTCCAACTTGTACAGGTCCCACCTTCGCCAGAAACAGACTCAGTGATCCAGGAATCTAAAGCCCTCCCTCCTGCACCATCTCTTCAGTCACGCATTCATCTGCTCTATTCTCCTATTCCTATACTCACTAGCATGTGGCACCGGGATTAATCCAAAGATTACAACCGCTGAGGTCCTGCTTTTTAATCTGCTACCTAGCTCCCTAAATTCGTGTTGCAGGACCTCATCCCTCTTTCTACCTATGTCGTTGGTACTAATGTGAACCACGACCTCCGACTGTTCACCCTCCCCCTTCAGAATGTCCTGCAGCCACTCCATGACATCCTTGACCCTAGCACCAGGGAGGCAACATACCATCCTGGAGTCAAGTTTGCCGCCAAAGAAATGCCTATCTGTACCCCTTACAATAGAATCCCCTATCAGTATAACTCTCCCACTCTTTTTCCTCCCCTCCTGTGCACTGAGCCACCCGTTGTTCCATAGACTTGGCTCTTGCTGCATTCCCCTGAGAAGCTATCACCGCCAACAGTATCCAAAGTGAAAAATCTTTTAGATAGGGAGATGGACCAAGGGGACCCCTGCACTACCTGCCTATTACTTCTACTCTCCGTAGCGGTCACCCATTCGCTTTCTGCCTGAGCAGTCTTTACCTGCAGTGTGATCACCTCTCTGTACTTGCTATCCACGATGATCTCAGCCTCACGAATGCTCCACAGTGTCCCCAGCCGCTGCTCCAGATCCGAAATGCAGATTTCAAGTAGCTGCAGCTGGAGACACTTCCTGCACCCGTGTTCGCACTGGACCTTACCTTCCGGGAATGGAGCGGAACGCAGCAGACCTGCGGGGAGAACGCTGAGCCAGGAGCAGATAAATACAGCCTGAGGATCGTGCCTAGACACTTACCTTCCTGGACAGGAGCAGGCCTGCGGGGAGAACGCAGAGCAAGGAGGAGAAAGGGTAGTGAATGCAAATTGCAGAAGGATTTTCAGTAATAACTGAATAGATTGCATGTGATCTGGACATGCGACTAAGTGTCAGCTTGGCTCACGCTTGCTTCTGAATCAATAGGTTCTGGGTTCAAGACTCACTCCAGAGACTTGAGCACAAAATCTAGGCTGACAATCTAATGCTGCACTGAGGGACTGCTGCACTGTCAGAGGTGCTGTTTTTCAGATGAGATAGTAAACAAAGTTTGACCTCTGAAATAAATGTAAAAGATCCTAAGGCACTATTTCAAAGAAGGGAGGGGAATTAGCACATTCCTGCTTGTGGGACCTTGCTGTGTGCAAATTAGATGCTGTGTTGTCTACATAACAACAGTGACTAAACTTTAAAGAAGTACTTCATAAGCTGTAAAATGCTTTTGGAGGTTCTGAAAGGCATTGTGCAAATGTTCGTCTTTCTTTTCTTTTAAACTTACTAATTGCCACCATAGAACATTATGCTCAAGCTACAAGCTCCAGAAAGTCCTGACTGACCACTACCCACCCCCATCCATGATACAGTTACCTATCCAGAAAATCTGCAAGCTACTTTGGTTTGGAGGTGCCAACTGTGAATATTTGTAGGCCATACTCACATGGAGAAGTTGAACAATCCAAGACAAGCTGAGATTCAAATGTGCTCAGATTCTTTATTCTCTGCTGAGTCAAATGCTTGACTCTAATGCTTGACTTTTGCTCCTTTATCACCTGCAATGACTTCTTTTCCCCCTCCCACATAGTTACCTCTGCTGTCCCCCAAGAATCTATCTTTGACAGCTTCCTATTTCTCATCTACATGCCGCCCCCTGGACACATCATTCGAAAGCACAACAGTTTCTACATGTATGCTGTCGACTCCCAGCTCGAGCTCACCATCACCTCTTCAAACCCCTTCATACTACGGGCTGGATTTAGTTCTCCTCCAGGCGTCGGGGTCCGTGGCGAGGAAGTGGGGTGCGGGAGAACGGTGGGGGGGGGGCCTGAAAATGCTTCCGGGAGAGGGCCGCCATGTCCCCAAACATCGGGTGGGACCGGCCCGATATTGCCAGCAGCGCTGAGACCTCATGTCGGCCCCTCACCGCTCGGTGACGGGACAGCCATTTAAACACTTAAATAAATTAAAATTAATGAATTAATTATGCTTACGTTCCTACCGTCTGTCCCAGTGCGATCTTCTTGCTGCTGGCCGGCACTGCCATGCCTTTGGAACCCCGTTCAGGGGCCACCAAATCTATCCCTTTCCCTGGCAACTGCCTACATATGATCATGCAAACATATGTGGGGAGGGGGGAGGAGGTAAGTTTCTCAGTGTGGGAGGGGGGGAATGGGGTCAAAGTTACATCATTGGTGTCAGTGATGGTGGGAAGAGTTTTAGGCTAAAGTTTATGCACTTTGTCAAAGTAAGTGTTTGGAGGGGGAGTGGCAGAGAGGGCAAGTAATTTGAAGGTTGTTGGGGGAGTGGGAGAGGGACAAAATTAATGTATTTATTTTTTTAATAACGGCACCTTTAAGTCTTTAAACTTAACAGAAGGGCTCAAAACTCTTTAAAAAAGGCACCAGCACTTGCGTAAAGGCAGCTGACTCCATTGCTGGGAGCGAACAGGTTGCCCCCTCCACATGATCGGGAGGGGCAGCCTGTGCCGGCCATTTAAATGTGCCGCCGCACAGAAGATTGCAGCGGCTCCGCAATATGCAGCCGGCACAGAAGATTTAGCCCTGCGTGTCTGACATCCAGTGCTGAATGTGCAGAAATTTCTTCCAATTAAATATTGAGAAAGCCAAAGCCATTGTCTTCAGTCCCTGCCACAAACTCCACTCCCTAGCCACCGAATCCATCCCTTTCCCTGGCAACTGCCTACATATGAACATACGAACATACGTATTAGGAGCAGGAGCAGGCCACTCGGCCCCTCAAGCCTGCTCCGCCATTCAACAAGATCATGGCTGATCTGATTGTAACCTCAACTCCCTATTCCCGCCTACTCCCAATAATCTTTCACCCCCTTGCTTAACCAAATCCATCTACCTCTGCCTTAAAAATATTCAAAGACTCTGCTTCCACTGCCTTTTGAGGAAGAGAGTGCCAAAGACTCACAACCCTTTGAGAGAAAAGAAATTCTCCTCATCTCTGCTTAAATGGGCGACCCCTTATTATTAAACAGTTACCCCTAGTTCTAGATTCTCTCACAAGAGAAAAACATCCTTTCCGACTGATTCCACGTGGATTCCAACTGCAGTTTCACCCATCATGCTTTGAAACCACCCAGGATCACAGGTATCTCCGAGAAATACAACGTTCCTCGGACTGCTACTCTCGCCGCATCCTGAGATCCATACTCAGTGCTATGCGCCGCCATATGCACACACTGGACCTCTCTCTCCAGCAGCACCGTCTTACCTTATCTCAAATCTGTTCTACTCCGCAGTTTCATCTCATCTTACGTCTCATCCGACGCATTAACAAAAAACTTTTTTTCTTCCTTTCAGGTGTTAAGCTCTAGCAGCTGATGGGGACTAATGCCCCTCCAGATCCTCCTTCCGCTTCACTTCCCTCTGACCCCACCCCTTCTGATCTGACCCCTTGCCGTGTATTCACTATACCCTCTGACCTCCCCCTCTCTGATGCTGAGCGTTCTGTACTCAGCAAAGGTCTCAGTTTTATCCCCTTACGCCCCCACCTCAATGAATTTCGCGCTCGGCATGACGTTGAGCTCTTCTTCCGTCGCCTCCGCCTCCGGGCTCACTTCTTCGACCAGGAGTCCTCCCCCCGACCAGCAGACCCATTCACCCGCCTCCAGCATTCTCCCTCTACCTGGACCCCTCCCCCTGGCCTCTTACCCGCTCTTGATCTCTTCATTGAAAACTGTCGGCGAGACATTGGTCGTCTCAATTTCTCTGCCCCCCTCACTCACTCTAACCTGTCCCCCTCTGAACTTGAGGCACTCCGTTCTCTCAGGTCTAACCCCGACATGGTCATCAAACCTGCAGACAAGGGTGGTGCTGTTGTTGTATGGCGTACCGACCTCTACCTTGCAGAAGCTCAACGCCAACTCACAGACACCTCTTCCTACCTCCCTCTGGACCATGACCCCACCACCGAACATCAAGCCACCGTCCAAAGGACTGTCACTGACCTCATCTCCTCTGGAGATCTTCCCTCTACAGCTTCCAACCTCATAGTCCCGCAACCCCGGACAGCACGCTTCTACCTCCTTCCCAAAATCCACAAACGGGACTGTCCCGGCAGACCCATTGTGTCAGCCTGCTCCTGCCCCACTGAACTTATTTCTTCCTATCTAGACTCTATCTTTTCTCCGCTGGTCCAGTCTCTTCCCACCTACATCCGTGACTCTTCTGACGCCCTACGTCATTTTGACAATTTCCAGTTTCCTGGTCCCAACCGCCTCCTCTTCACTATGGACGTCCAATCGCTCTACACCTCCATCCCCCACCAGGATGGTTTGAGGGCTCTCCGCTTCTTCCTGGAACAGAGGCCCAACCAGTCCCCATCCACCAACACCCTCCTCCGCCTGGCTGAACTTGTTCTCACATTGAAAACTTCTCCTTCAACTCCATGCATTTCCTTCAAGTAAAAGGTGTCGCTATGGGTACCCGCATGGGTCCTAGTTATGCCTGTCTTTTTGTGGGATATGTCGAGCATTCTTTGTTCCAGTCCTACTCAGGCCCCCTCCCCCAACTCTTTTTCCGGTACATTGATGACTGTATCGGTGCCGTTTCCTGTTCCCGCCCCGAACTAGAAAACTTTATCAACTTTGCTTCCAATTTCCACCCTTCTCTCACCTTTACATGGTCCATCTCTGACACTTCCCTTCCCTTCCTCGACTTCTCTGTCTCCATCTCTGGGGATAGGTTGTCTACCGATATCCATTATAAGCCCACTGACTCCCACAGCTACCTCGACTACACTTCTTCACACCCTACCTCCTGTAAGGACTCCATTCCATTCTCCCAGTTTCTCCGTCTCCGGCGCATCTGCTCTGATGATGCTACCTTCCATGACGGTGCTTCTGATATGACCTCCTTTTTCCTCAACCGAGGATTTCCCCCCACTGTGGTTGACAGGGCCCTCAACCGTGTCCGACCCATTCCCCGCACCTCTACCCTCACCCCTTCCCCTCCCTCCCAGAACCGTGACAGGGTTCCCCTTGTCCTCACTTTTCATCCCACCAGCCTCCATATCCAAAGGATCATCCTCCGCCATTTTCGCCACCTCCAGCGTGATGCCACTACCAGTCGCATCTTCCCCTCCCTTCCCCTGTCAGCATTCCGAAGGGATCGTTCCCTCCGCGACACCCTGGTCCACTCCTCCATTACCCCCACCACCTCGTCCCCGTCCCAGGGCACCTTCCCTTGCAATCGCAGGAGGTGTAATACCTGCCCATTTACCTCCTCTCTCCTCACTATCCCAGGCCCCAAACACTCCTTTCAGGTGAAGCAGCGATTTACTTGTACTTCTTTCAATGTAGTATACTGTATTCGCTGCTCACAGTGTGGTCTCCTCTACATTGGGGAGACCAAGCGCAGACTGGGTGACCGCTTTGCGGAACATCTCCGCTCATTCCGCAAGCAGGACCCTGAGCTTCCGGTTGCTTGCCATTTCAACACTCCCCCCTGCTCTCATGCTCACATCTCTGTCCTGGGATTGCTGCAGTGTTCCAGTGAACATCAACGCAAGCTCGAGGAACAGCATCTCATCTACCGATTAGGCACACTACAGCCTGCCGGACTGAACATTGAGTTCAATAATTTCAGAGCATGACAGCCCCCCACTTTACTTTCATTTTTAGTTATTTTTTCTTCCTTTTTTTTTACATTCCTTTTTAAATTTTTTACAATCTTTTTTTGCATTTATTTCATTTCATCTTAGTTTGTTCAGTTTGCTTACCCACTGTTTTTTTCAGGTTGTTTTTCTTCAGGTTTGCACTTGCTGCTGTTCAATATTCAGTATATTCACACCTAATCTGTACTAATGCTTTGTCTTTCAACACACCATTAACATATTGTTTGCCTTTTCTCCGTGACCTTTTGGTCAGCTATGTGGCCTGGTCCAATCTGCACCTTCTCCTTTGTTATCTCTTGCCCAACCCCCACCTCACTTGTTTATAATCTGTGACTTTTCTAATATTTGTCAGTTCCGAAGAAGGGTCACTGACCCGAAACGTTAACTCTGCTTCTCTTTCCACAGATGCTGCCAGACCTGCTGAGTGAATCCAGCATTTCTTGTTTTTGCTCCCTGCTCCTGTATTCAATTCCCCTCAGAATAATGATATTGTTCTATTAGCTTTCCTAATTACTTGCTGAACCTGCATACTAACCTTTTGCAATTCATGCACGAGGACAACAAGATCCCTCTGTATCTCAGAACTCTGCAATCTCTCACCATTTAGATAATATGCTTATTTTTTATTCTTCCTGCCAAAATGGACAATTTCACATTTTCCCACATTATACTCCATTTGCCAGATCTTTGCCCATTCACCTAATCTATCTATATCTCTTTGTAGTCTCCTTATGTCCCCTTCATAACTAATTTTCCTACCTATCTTTGTGTCATCAGCAAATTTAGTAACCATACCTTTGGTCCCTTCATCCAAGTCATTTATATAAATTGTAAAAAGTTGAGGGCTCAGCTTTGATCCCTGTGGCACACCACTCATTACATCTTGCTAACCAGAAAGTGACCCATTTATGCCTACTCTCTGTTTCCTGTTAGCTAGCCAATCTTCTATCCATGCCAATATGTTACCGACTACACCATGAGCTTTTATTTTCCGAATAACCTTTGATGTGCCACCTTATCAAATAACTTCTGGAAATCTAAGTACAGTACATCCGCCAATTCCTCTTTATCCACAGCACATGTTACTTCTTCAAAGAACTTCAATAAATTGGTTAAACATGATTTCCCTTTCACAAAACCATGTTGACTCTGCCTGAATAACTTGAATTTTTCTAAGTGCCCTGCTATAACATCTTTAATAATAGCTTCTAGCATTTTCCCTACAACAAATGTTAAGCTAACTGGCCTGTAGTTTCCTGCTTTCGGTTTCTCTCCCTTTTTGAATAAAGGAGTTACATTGGCTATTTTCCAATCTAATGGAACCTTCCCCAAATCTATGGAATTTTGGAAAATTAAAACCAATGCATCAACTATCTCACTAGCCTTTTAAGGCCCTAGGATGAAATCCGTCAGGACCCGGGGACTTGTCAGACCGCAGCTCCAACAATTTGCTCAGTACCACTTCCCTGGTGATTGTAATTTTCTTGAGTTTCTCCCTCCCTTCCATTTCCTGATTCACAGCTATTTCTGGGATGTTACTTGTATCCTCTATAGTGAAGACTGATGCAAAGTACCTGTTCAATTCATCAGCCATCTCCTTTTTCCCCATTATTAATTCCCCAGACTCACTTTCTATAGGACCAATGCTCACTTGATTAACTCTTCTTTTCTAAATATCTATAGAAACTCTTACTATCTGTTTTTATATTTCTGGCTAGCTTTCTCTTGTAGTCTAATTCTTCCCTCCTTATTAATCTTTTAGTCATTCTTTGCTTCTAGTCATTTTAATCCAATCTTCTGACCTGCCACCTATCTTTGCACAATTTTATGCTTTTTCTTTAATTTTGATACTATCTTTAACTTTTTCAGTTAATCATGGATGGTGGGTCCTCCCCTTGGAATTTTTCTTTCCTGTTGGAATGTATCCCTTCTGTGTATTCTGAAATATCCCCTTAAATGTCTGCCACTGCATCTCTACTGACCTACCCCTTAAACTACTTTGCCAGATTACTTTAACCAGCTCTGCTTTCATGCCCTCATAATTGCCCTTATTTAAGTTTAAAATACTAGTCTTAGACCCACTCTTCTCTCCCTCAAACTGAATGTAAAATTCAATCATATTATGATCGTTGCTGCCTAGGGGTGCCTTCACTATGAGGTCATTAATTAATCCTATCTCGTTGCACAATACCAGACCTACTACAGCCTGCTCTTTGATTGGCTCCAGAATGTGCTGTTCTAAGAAACTATCCCAAAAACATTCTATGACCTCCTCATCTAGGCTATCTTTGCCCATTTGATTTTTCCAGTCTATATATAGATTAAAATCCCCCATGATTATTGCCATACCTTGCTGATAAGCTCCTGTTACTTCTTCCTTTATACCGCATCCTACCATGTGGTTAAGGTTAAGGGGCCTGTACACCACTCCCATAAGTGACTTCTTGCCTTTATCATTGCAAATCTCTACCCAAACCTCTTCTACATCCTGGTTTCCTGAACTTAGGTCATCCCTCTCTATTGCGCTAATACCATCATTAATTAGCAGAGCCACCCCTCCACCTTTTCCTCGCTTCCAGTCCTTCCTAAATGTCATGTACCCTTCAAAATTCAGGTCCCAATCTATGTCATCCTGCAGCCATGTCTCTATAATCGCTATCAGATCATACTTATTTATTTCTATTTGCGTTATCAGTTCATCTGTTTTGTTTCAAATGCTACGTGCATTCAAATACGGAGCCTTTAGTTTTGCCCTTTTATTATTGTTGTAACCTCTGCTGACTTATTCTTAGATTTGTACTCTCTGTCCCTTCCTGTCACAATCTATCATTTCCCATGTTAATATCTTTCTCTCTTGCCTTGTCTCTACTCTTTGATTTACCACATCTTCCCAAATTTGATCCCTTGCCCCCACTATTTCGTTTAAAACCCTTTCTACTTCCTTTGCTAGAACAGTGGTCCTAGCACAGTTCAGGTGAAGACCATCCCAATGGTACAGCCCCACTTTCCCCAATACTGGTGCCAGTACCCCATGAACCGGAACCCACTTCCACCACACCAGTCTTTGAGCCACGCATTCATTTCTCTAATCTTCTTTGCTCTATGCCAATTTGCATGTGGCTCAGGTCATAATCCAAAGATTATTATCTTTGAGGTTCTGCTTTGGTGCCTAAATCCTGATACTGACTACGCAGAACTTCTTTCCTTGTCCTGCCTATGACATTGGTACCTACACGGACCACGACGACTGGATCCTCCCCCTCCCACTGTAGGTTCCTCTCCAGCCCTGAGCAGATGTCCCGAATCCTGGCACTGGGCAGGCAACACAGCCGTCTGGACTCTCACTCTTTGCCGCAGAACACAGTGTCAATCCCCTTCACTATACTGTCCCCAACTACCACTACTTTCCTTTTTGCTCCCCCGGCTTGAACAGCTTTCTGTGTGTGGTGCCAAGGCCAGTCTGCTCATACACCCTGCAGACCTCGCTTTCGTTCACACTGGTTGCAAGCACCTCAAACCTGTTTGACAATTGCAAAGGCTGAGACTCCTCCACTACTGTCTGCTCGGTCCCTTTACCTGCCTCACTCATGGTCACACTTTCCTGTTCCTCAATGCTGGCCAAAACATCAACCCTGATCTAAGGGGTGTGACCATCTTCTGGTACAAAGTGTCCAAGTATCTCTCCCCCTCCCTGATGTTGTTCCATATTTGCAGTTCGGCTTCCAGATCAATAATCCTGATCCAGAATTCCTCTGAGGCTGAACCAAACTGTTCGCAACCTTGGTATCATATTTGATCCTGAGATGACTGTTCAACCACATTTCCATGCCATCCCTAAGACTACCCATTTCCAACTAAAGAACAAAGAACAAAGAACAAAGAAAATTACAGCACAGGAACAGGCCCTTCGGCCCTCCAAGCCTGCGCCGATCCAGATCCTCTATCTAAACCTTTCTATTTTCTAAGGGTCTGTATCTCTTTGCTTCCTGCCCATTCATGTATCTGTCTAGATACATCTTAAAAGACGCTATCATGCCCGCGTCTACCACCTCCGCTGGCAACGCGTTCCAGGCACCCACCACCCTCTGCGTAAAGAATTTTCCATGCATATCCCCCCTAAACTTTTCCCCTCTCACTTTGAACTCGTGACCCCTAGTAATTGAATCCCCCACTCTGGGAAAAAGCTTCTTGCTATCCACCCTGTCTATACCTCTCATGATTTTGTACACCTCAATCAGGTCCCCCCTCAACCTCCGTCTTTCTAATGAAAATAATCCTAATCTACTCAACCTCTCTTCATAGCTAGTGCCCTCCATACCAGGCAACATCCTGGTGAACCTCCTCTGCACCCTCTCCAAAGCATCTACATCCTTTTGGTAATGTGGCGACCAGAACTGCACGCAGTTTTCCAAATGTGGCCGAACCAAAGTCTTATACAACTGTAACATGACCTGCCAACTCTTGTACTCAATACCCCGTCCGATGAAGGAAAGCATGCCGTATGCCTTCTTGACCACTCTATTGACCTGCGTTGCCACCTTCAGGGAACAATGGACCTGAACACCCAAATCTCTCTGTACATCAATTTTCCCCAGGACTTTTCCATTTATTGTATAGTCCACTCTTGAATTGGATCTTCCAAAATGCATCACCTTGCATTTGCCCGGATTGAACTCCATCTGCCATTTCTCTGCCCAACTCTCCAATCTATCTATATTCTGCTGTATTCTCTGACAGTCCCCTTCACTATCTGCTACTCCACCAATCTTAGTGTCGTCTGCAAACTTGCTAATCAGACCACCTATACTTTCCTCCAAATCATTTATGTATATCACATGTAACATCGCCCAACTCCACCCTTGCCTCAGCTCCTCTGCTGCTGAAACCCTCATCATGCCTTTGTTACCTCTAGACTTGACTATTCCAATGCACGTCTGTTTGGCTTCCCACATTCTACCCTCCGTAAACTTGACATCATCCAAACCTCTACCCCTTGTGTCCTAACTTGCACCAACTCCTGTTCACCCATCACCCTGTGCTTGCTGACCCACATTGACTTCCAGTTAAGCAATGCTGCAATTTTAAAATTGTCATCCGTGTTTTCGAATCCTTCCATGGCCTCATCCTCCAGTCCTACAACCCTCCTCTAATTTTGGCTTCCTGAGCATCCCTGATTAACTGCTCCATCATTGGCAGCCATGCCTTCAGCTGCCTAGGCCCCAAGCTCTGGAATTCCCTCCCAAAACCTTTCCACCTCTCTACTTCTCTGTCCTCCTTTAAGACACTTCTTAAAACTTACCTCTTTGACCAAGCTTTTGGTCATCTGTCCTAATATCTCCTTATGAGGCTCAGTATCATGGTTTGTTTTATAATGCTCCTGTGAAGTGCCTTGGGATGTTTTATTACATTAAAGCACAAGTTGTTGTTATCCATATACTTAGAGGAATTTTAGGGCATTCTGTGATTACTAAACAACCAGCCTAAGTGGCAACAGAAGCCATAAATGTGATCCCACGCTGCAGACTGATAGGCACACAGTAACAGTATTCTCACGCAAAAGAATAAGTTTGTCAATTGAGGAGGTGTTTTCACAGAAAAAAAAATCAGTAAAAATAGAAACTTCCTTAGATGACAATGACACCTCAAGTGAAATGGAACAGTATATGTTAGTGAACTCATTGCAAACCCACTATTGGTGGTGGGAAGCACTTCTGGGTTACTGACTTGTCACTCAGGGGTCATTTTATCTGAGGTATAATGGCCCTGATTTTGCAGTCAGCAGCAAAACAAGGACACTTGTTGCTGACAGCAAAGAAAGCTGCCCACAAAAATCTAGCAATCTCTGTGGCATGGTTTTCCCCTTTCTCAAACGCAGTTTAAATCTGATGCCAAATCAAGGGGATCTTTTGTCATGCAGCACCAGTGATGTCAGCAAACAGGTGAGGAGCCAATCACATTGAAATATTCACTCAAAGAAAACCAGGAGGTTAAAAACACTTAAAGTCCTTCACTTATAATTAAAATTTCCAGATAGTGAAATAATTGATTATGATTGGATTAAGAAGCTAAAATAAAGATAAACTATTTAAAAAAGAATGATATTTTATCAATATGGAGAAATTTGACCATCCTAAATATAAAACTGGCTTTTCAGGGCCAGTGAGGGTGTTTAGCAGTAATTCTGAAATTAATACACTATTAAAAACCTAATTCAACAAGGTTTAATCTTTTCCAGGGTTTTAACAGAGAGAATAACAGCGTATGAGTGGAAGATTTTGTCAAATCATGATTGCAAAGGAGGTTTCAATCTGTGGGAACCACTACTGTGTACCCTATAGAGGAGCACAGACTTACTGATAGCAACTTCTGGATTTCTGCATTATTCTGTGCACAAGAACACAAGGAATAGGAGCAGAAATAGACCATATGGCCCCTTGAGCCTGCTCCACTATTCAGTACGAACATGGCTAATCTTCTGCCTCAACTCCACTTTCCTGCCCGCTCCCCATATACCTTTGTTCCCTGAGAGACCAAAAATCTGTCTATCTCAACCTTAAATATATTCAATGATGGAGTATCCATCTGAGTGAAGAAATTTCTCCTCATTTCAATCCTAAATGATTGACCCCTTATCTTGAGACTGTGCCCCCGTGTTCTAGAATCCCCAGCCAGAGGAAACAACATCTCAGTGTCTACCCTGTCAAGCCCCTTCAGAAGCTTGTACAGTTCAATGAAATCGCCTTTCGTTCCTCTAAACTCTAGAGAGCATAAGACCAATTTAGCCAATCTCTCACCATAGGACAACCCTCTCATCCCAGGAACCAATCTAATGAACCTTCGCTCTACTGCCACCAAAGCATGTATTTCTTACTTAGATACGGAAACTAAAACTGCACACAGTACTTCAGGTGTAGTCTCACCAAAGCTCTATACTATTGTAGCAATTCTTCCTTATTCTTGTACTCCAATCCCCTTGCAATAAAAGTCAACCTTCTTAATTGCTTGCTGTACCTGCATGCTAACTTTCCATAACACTCGAGCAAAATACTGCAGATGCTGGAAATCTAAAATAAAGACAGAAAATGCTGGAAATACTCAGCAGGTCAGGCAGCACTGAAACCCAATCGGATGACCCAGGTCACAACATGACCTTATATGTCAAGGGGCCAGGGTCCGAAAGGGTTATAAAGCCACAGCTCACAAGGACATTGTGGCTGTAGCCGGGAAGTGTGACTTAGTCATTCACAGGAAGTTGTGCGGGAAAAGTCGTTCAGTGGACCTGATTACCTGGGAATGAGCTCCTGTACGCGGGTCTACTAAGCAACTGGTGTTGTAAATATATACTATTGCTTGGTGAGTTAATAAAGGTGTTCCAAATAAAGTGGAAATTGTATCCAAAGTCTGTTTGTGTGATTGTGGGGTCAGGACCTTAGAGGGAAGTGAGACACCCTTTTTAAGAGTCTTACACCCTACCGTGGAATGTTGGACTATCACCATCATAGATCTTTGTCTTTTCCATGCTGGGAGACTAACTTTGTTCATCCTTGTGTTTTCAGGAGAAGACAGTCCACAATAGGAAAGTGCATGCCAAGACCAGCAGTGGAGTGCCTTATCTCCATGTCTTAAGCCCAATGGAGGAGGAGGCCATGGAACTGGCAGATCAGTAAGGTAGTCACTCCATAGTTATTTATTTTTATTTAGAGATACAGCACTGAAACAGGCCCTTCGGCCCACCAAGTCTGTGCCAACCATCAACCACCCATTTTTACTAATCCTACATTAATCCCATATTCCTACCTTCCCCCTACCTATACTAGGGGCAATTTATAATGGCCAATTTACCTATCAACCTCCGAGTCTTTGGCTGTGGGAGGAAACCGGAGCACCCGGAGAAAACCCACACGGTCACAGGGAGAGCTTGCAAACTCCGCACAGGCAGTACCCCGAATTGAACCCGGGTCGCTGGAGCTGTGAGGCTGCGGTGCTAACCACTGTGCCACTGTGCCGCCCAGTTGATGGCGAGACATGGGTGCCTACTCAAGAGAGTGATTAAGCATCTCCTAGGGCACAAGGGTGAATCTGCTACAAATAAGCCAAGCTGCTTATCTGTTCACCACTGCATCAATGGAGCTGCATAGTAGGGGTGGTTGGAATGTCGTGATGGGAAAACTCTAACCCTCTGTTTTCTCATGCAAGTCAAGATGAACGACGAGCGAAGACCTGGAGAGACTGGGGGAGAACCAGCCACCTCTGAGGAGGAGGAGAGAGCCTCAGAGTATACACCATCATATTATTCCCCCACACCCTCCACCAGTGCAGATACTTTCACATTAGTGGATATCTGGTCACGGTTAGATTTGGGCACTCAACCTGGTGAGCACAGCATAGACACGCCAGGGCACCTGACGGAAGCTGTGACAGCCAAGGCTACTGGCAGTTGGAGAACTATGGGAGGCCAGGGCGATGCTGAGCCCCAGACTGATGACATGCTGCGAGTGTCACTGGCAACACAGGAAATGCTGCAGCTGCAGCGAGAGGTACAGCAACATCAGGCAGAGATGCCAGAGGCTTTGCGTACCCAAGAGCGGACAATGGAGCACTCCATCCAGGCCTTGGATGCTGCACTGTTTCTGATGGGTGCAGATCTGGCTTCCTCCATTGAGAAATTGGCAGCTCTCATATGGAGCCAGATCCATCAGACCAATCAGTGACTGCCAGATATGTGCACAGACCTGCACTCCATCATTTTGTCCATGAGCTCCATTCATTGGTGGCAAAGTGAGAGGGGATGAGGCACCTCAGTCACCACCAGGTCCACATCCCTCTCAAGAGAGCAGGGTGGTACAAGCGTGTGCCTTCTCAAGGGAAGGAGCAGCTGGCTGCCGCATCTGGGGGCTCCTCTCAGGGTGCTCCTGGTGTTAACAGTACCTCCAAAGCCCCTTTGCTAGTGTCGCCAGCAACTCCATCATCCCTGATGACAGAGGGAGTGTCTGCACCTGCGCAGAAGACCCTCAGTATGCTGGGTCCCTCCAGGCCTCCGGCAGCCAGATGATGACTGCCAAGGTCATTCCAAGCCATAGGGCAGCAAGGTCAACTGCCTGCCTCCACCTCAGCTGACAGTGCAGGGGGAGGACCATGTAAGAGCATCCAGAAAAGATTTAAGAAAAGCAGATGGATGCACTTGAGGGTTCACGGCTGAATGTACACTCCAGATGGATAGGGTTGAGTTTGGTGTTATGTGGAATAAGGAAATGATGTTCTCTCATCATGTCTCCTTCCTGCTGTTGATGTCCTTTGGGATTTCATTTAAACCAATGACCTGCTCGATTGTCACTCGGGTTGACCCATGACAGGTGCTGTAACTCTCCTCTGCATCTGTGCAAGGGTTCCTCACAGGGGTCAGTAGCCATGTTCTCAGTGTGTGGCCCTTGTGGCCAAGGATTCCATCCCTGAAGGCATGCGGAGGCTGGTAAAGTTCTTCTACCTGGGACTGCCAAAGTATGTGGGCATCGTGGCTGCTTCTCATGAATCGTGCAGACACCTATAGGATCCATCTGTGGTGGTCACAGATCATTTGCCCATTGAGCGAGTGGAGGCCCTTCCCGTTGATGATGGCCACAGGCTAGTCAGCTGGATGGCCACATGCGTGCAGTCGATGATACCCTACACCTGGGGGAACCAAGCGATGGCCCCAAATCCTATGGCCCTCTCAGTTTGACTGCTTGGGTTGGTGCAGTAGCGCACATAGTCACCGGCCCTCCTGAACAGGGCATTGGCGACCTCCTTGATGCAGCAATACACCACGGACTGCGAGACTTTCATGCCATGCTTCCTGTGTGGTAACAGGTTTGCACGTTGCTTTTCATCATAATACCATTGGCCCCCCCACCCGCCTCCTAGCCGGTCTCCATGGGTCCCATTAAATTCAGCCCTGTGTGTGTAAATTGTGAGATCAGAATGTGCAGCTAGCAGCAGCACTAGGTATGTGAGGCTATGAATATGAGCTTTGAGTCATGCTTAATAGAGATTATTGGTAGGTGAGTGAACAGGGTGTGGTGAATGGAGCAGTGTGTGAGGCTAGTGCTGCAGTTGGTAGGATATGGTATGTGAAGATGCATTCACTGACCTTGACCACTTGCATGATATCATGCATGAGATTAACCTTTCTCAGCTATGTATCCAGGTCTTTGGGGCTTGACTGCCAGCATTGTCTGTGATGGCTACCTGTTCCCACTGCCTCTCAGTATCTGTCTGGAAGGCCTCCTGACCCCCTGAGGAAAGAGGACCTCTCTCCTCCTGCCCGCCTGCTGGACCAAGGCCTCCAGTGCTGCATTGGAGAATCTTGGGGCATTCTCTCTGCCTTGTTGTACCATTTACATAGCTTCTTCCCGTCTTCATCGCTCTTTAACCAGTTGCAGCCCCTTCTTCAGCCAGAATGCATCTCACCTTTAAGAATGCAGTCTGGCTTTAAGTAGTGCAGGACTCACATGAACTTGTGCCTCCTGCTGAGGCATGCAGCCACTTTAAAAGTGTATTCAGTGCTGGGTTGCACATCACAATCATTAAAATTAGCAGGCAGCACCAAGTATGCGTACTGCCTGTATCACTTTGATTGGGCAAATTGTGCATGGCAATAACTGTGCCTGCTTTCAGTGGCTATTCAATTTTACCTTCTATGTACTCAAGTCCCTGGTGTGGGACTTGAACCCACAACCTTCTGATTCAGGAGGCGAGAGTGCTACCAACTGAATCACAGCTGACACTAGATGGGCAGAGGGAAAATACAGAAAAATAAGAGACATTTAAAATTGTCACCTCTCTCCAACTGCCACCACAGAAAGCCAAAATCAACGCCTGGAAGTGTGCTAGCTGTTGGCAGGTTGGTCGACCATATGGGACCCCTGCATGTGCAGAACAGGACAATATGGCATTACACATATGCTGAAATAAAAACACTAACTGGCACTGCGCAAGAATCAGCTGGATTTTTGTTTCTTAAAGGGACACACCATCAAAATTAGTTCATATTTGTATTTTCTCAAATAAATATTAATCAGCACAATTCAGATTGAAAATGTTATATTCAGGATCTTGGAGCAGAGGTCACACACGAGGGATGAACTATCAGCTGAATTTGTGGATCTGAAATGACTGAATGTAGGTAGTTTGGGTTAAATCACTACTCAATTAAAAGCACAAATAAGGACCTTGTGTACAAATACGCCTCTCCCACTAAATAAAATAGTGATATGGGTTTGCTTTTCCATGGGGATAGGGTGTACTCACTGACATGACTGCTGCCCAGAGGCACAGTGTCAAAGGCAGTTAACTTTTTTCAAACTATGAGGACATTAATCCTGATTACTGTCTGTCTAAGGAGGATGAGGGGTTATGAGGACTGGCAATACCACAGTCTGAAAGCTTGTAGTTTGCTCAGGAACAATCTTGGGATAGTGGCACAGGCATTTAATCCAAGCCCCTTAGTGTCAGTCAAGCTATTCTGTAAAAGCAGATTCACTAAGCAATACTCGTGCTGAAAATCAAAATGGACATTTTCCACACACATTCTCTGTTGAAGTGAATCATTCAGCTGAACAATACATGTGAAATTAATGGCTGTGTTAAACTGATCCATGAATCAATTTTACCTCAAATGAGGAATGCATAACAACAGTCATGGCATTTCAAAATGGCATGAATTTGAGATGTTTTGATGTGAACAGATGCAAGTATTGTTTTCCCTTTTGTTACAAGACATTACAAATTTCCTTCATTTTTTTTAGTTTGTTCCACAGTATTGAAACTTAGACATCTTATTTTGAGTTTCCAAATCAGGATACAGGAGTCCAAATGTATCAAAAGGTATGCCCCTGACCCCCCCCACTCCCCCCCACACACCCATCCCCTCACCCACCCTCAAACTGATGTTTTTGAAATGGCCACCCAGTAAACTATTTATGAATGGTGACAGATTGTGAAGGAGTTCTAAAACCTCAAATTGATGAAATTACTTAAGGGCTGAATTTGACTTGGGGCAGGAATTGGAGGTGTGGGGGCTGAAGCCAGCAGTGAATCATCCAAGCTCCCCCACCATCGCCACCTGCCTCACTCCCAGAGGTGAGCCCTGAGAGATCTTAACTCCCAGGCCTCATTTAGCAGCCTCAACTCTGACTCCCACCCAAGGCCAGTGGGAATGATGTTACCACCAATGGGCAGAGTCAAATTTGGTAAAGGGTGGTCAGGCCACTGCCAGGGATCCAGAGAGATGGTTCCCCTCAAGAAAAGTAGGGATTGGTAGAGGAGATTGTCAAGTCAATGATGGGTGGAGGGAAGAAAGCCTAGGGCTGTTAAGGGCCATGGCATTGTTGTTGAGCCAGGAGAGACACTCCTCCTCCTCCTGATCCACAAGGGAACTTCAAAAAGTAGACTTACCTGGATCCTTGCTGCCATCAGCATTTGCTAGAGGGCCAGAATCAGGCCCTTGATTAAAATAGTGTGCCCATCCCAATAACATCATTGGAATGCGACATTATGATTTAAATTAGGCCCCCTCCCCTCTGGGGCAGTCAGCCTTCTCATGCCTGAAGACAGGTCAGTGAAAAATGATGGGTGGAGGGAATGCGTCACGAACCACACTCCCCCACCACCTTACCATCCCTCCTACACAATTCTCACTAGGGGTTGGCAGGGAGGAGTTGTGTTAAAATAGGCCCTTTAGCTTCATCTTCTCATTTTGATTGCCATTACTGCCAATTGCAGCATCGAATCTGCATGTTCCTAAACTAGGATTTTAATAGGATGCATCTTTTTTGTGGGCTTCAAAATTTGGCAATATCTGCCATTTCCAAGGAGGAGAAGCATTCTATTATTTCAATAATTTAGAATGATTATTAACAAGTGAAAAGCAAATAAAACCAGCAATATTTTTATGGACTAAATCTAATCACACAGTTATTAAAGTATGACACTGCAATGATCTAAAGGTCAAAGTTCAGAAGAAATCTGCAAGATTTTTATTTTTAGCTTTGGGAGACTGGAAAGAAAGCAAACTCCTCAGGAATCAGCAATTTTAACAAAATCAAACTGAACACTCCTGGGGAGCTCCTGTCTGCTCTCAGCCATGATGTCAGTATTACATGGGCAATGTGCGGGAGACTCCAGGCAATGGTCAAGTTCAGTTTGTTTTACACGCAGCTCCAGCCTATTCGATACGGCAAGGGAAGTCAAGCTTCAGTCAATTGTTAACATGGAGAGCAATAAAATATTCTTGGTAGCCCTGATGTGTCCTTTTCAATATCTACTCAAGTAAACAATTGCTTAACTATCACCTTTGTACAACAAACTCTTGTTTCGTGAGCATCCTTGTATGTTGTTACAGCAGTATGACTTATCAAATCTCCTTCATCTACACTTTATATAACTGACAGACATTCATATCATGGAATGTTTGGAGGAATTCTTAAAGGGAAATAATTCTCTTCACAGCCTCGTCCCTCCCTCTTTGTAACCTCGCCAGCCCTACAATCCTTTAAGAACTCTGCATTCCTCCAAAGCAGGCCTCTTGTGATCCTCCCACCATTGGTGACTGTGTCTCCAGCCATCTAAGCCCTAAGCTCTGGAACTCCCTCTCCAATCCTCGTTACCTCTCCTCCTTTAAGAGACTGCTTAAAAACTACCTCTTTGACAAAGTGTCTGGACCCCCCCCCCCCCCCCCCCCCAATCCTTCTCTGGCTTGGTATCAACTTTTGTCTGATTACGCACCTGTGACAGCCCCTGGGGTGTTTTATTACTTTAGAAGGCACTATATATATATATGCAAGTTGTCATTCTTGTTGAAGATAATTCTTGAATTCCTTCCTATAAACAGGGGTTCTTCATTGGGAATTACTGAAGACAGACATATTGCTAACTTACACCCTACAAGGACTTGAATTTCATGCATTGTTTTGTAAAATTTTGGCCTAGAGCATTGAAGAACGTTCTAGATGAAATTCTCTGGCATTTTTATTGCATCACTCAGTATTAAAGCACTTAACATAGTTATCGGTCACATTTTATCGACTATGATTAAAAAACTGGGAGTGGGTAGGGCTGGAGACAGCAAGGTATGAAGTATTTTCTAGCATTTGGTGTCTTGATAGCCCAGTTCTTTATATAGCATTCACAATAAACTACTTCAAACATCTACAGGAAAGATTATATCACCTGCAGCTGTGTTCACTCGTTACTCACTTTACTGCCCGTACAAATTAAATATTAAGTTGAACACAAGCTGCCAAACATGCTGCTTGCAGACACTAAGCAGAGGTTTTTTGTAAATGATGCCAGATTTATCTTGTTTGCCTAATTATCCCATTAGCCTGTACCTAAGATCCAATTACTCCAGTTATATCATGACAAATGGCCTATGGAAGACTCTTCCATGAAAGAGGGCATGTCGTTCCCTTGCCACCATTTCCTACATTAATGAGTTTTAGGGAAGTAGCTCGTGGAGAACTTGTTAAGATCCAAAATACGGAAGTCTTACCAACTTCTTTGTCTTTATTTGATAGCAAATACCTCCACTTGGCTGCATCGTGGTTGTGTCTACACGAGTCCATTCGACAGCACTTCAGCTGTGTGGTTCCCCCAACACCCGACCCCCTTCCCTCCCTGTGTTTAGACTGCTTTAAATTATAGGCAAACCTAAGTAATCTGACAAGATCAAATGCACAATTTTGTTAGGTATTGCTTTACATCAGGGCAGAAGTGAATTCAGAGGATAACAAACAGCAAAGGAAAATAAATAAATACTGGTCTGTGCGATGGAACTGAGATCTGTCCTGTTTCAAATTATAGCATTTCTATTCCAACTATTATATCTTTTCATCCAAAGTTTAGCTGGGCCAGATATAAACATTTTCTGGTAACTGTTGTCTAGAAGGAACTTGTTCTATATATATGCATGTGTTTTGCGTGAATTCACACAAACCTGTCTGGAAATTTAAACCGGTTTCTATTAACTGGTTTCTGAAAGGAATTTCTATTGTCTTCAGAGAGACAAATACATAAACCCTCCTGCAGCATGGATGCTTGCTTTAAAGGACATCCTTGCTCCCCTCCTCCCCCCACCAATCAGTTTATGTTATCAATTCTTTACTCAGTATTTGCCATTTTTGGCTTAGAATTAGGAGCATAGGAACAGGAACATTCTGCCCCTCGAGCCTCATCCACCATTCTATTTGATCATGGCTAATCCATATCTGAACTGTAGCCGCATTTTCTGCACATCTCTTGATACCCTTACATAACAATCTATAATCTCAGTCTCGAAGGTTTCAATTGACCCCAGCATTCACAGTGTTTTGGAGAGAGGGTTTCCAGAATTCCACAATTCAGATAATCTGGGGCAAAATCCTTTTCCACTGAGTTTCTGTCTTTCCTGGCTTCATTCAGACAGCCAGTAGTCGGGCTACACCAACAGCAGCAGTCGCCGGGGCCCGCGGAGAAGCCTACACGCCCCGGCCAGGACACAGCGCGGGGCTGCAGTCGGAGATTAGCCCGGTGCTGCACACCCGGGGACATCGCAGAGCTGTGGGGCGGGTGTGTGGACCCGAGGACTGGTTAAAGGCCCGGATTGGCGGAGCCCCGAGTTGGAGATTCCCGGAGTCAGCGACTCACATCCACATCAGCATCGACAGCGGCTTCTTCCCTGAGGTAAAATCCAAAAGCGCGATTAAAGATCCAAGAGCGGCCATCTTTGGGAGGGGTGCGAGGTCGCAGTGCTGCTGGTAAGGTCAAAGTGCAGGCTTCGGTGTACGTCGGGCTTCGGTGACGAGGGTGAGTATTGACCAGGTAAGGCTTAGTTTTTTTTATTCCCAATTTCTGTCCTTCTTTCTTTCTTTAAAGCCAGAAGTAACGCGAGGGGTAGGAATGGCAGTCAGTGGGGTAGTATGCTCCTCCTGTGAAATGTGGGAGATCAGGGAGAAGTCAAATGTCCCTGATGACTACGCAGGAAATGTGTCCAGCTGCAGCTCCTTTCAGATCGCATGGATCGGTTGGAGCAGCAGTTGGACTCACTGAGGAGCATACAGGAGTCAGAAAGTATTATAGATAGGAGTTTCAAGGAGGTGGTCACACCACAGGTTCGGCCAGATAGGTGGGTGACCACCAGGAGGGGCAGGCAGGTAGTGCAGGAATCCCCTGTGGCTATTCCCCTCAATAACAAGTATGCTGTTTTGGATACTGTTGGGGGGGATGGCCTCTCAGGGGAAAGCAGCAGCAGCAGCCAGGTCAATGGCACCATGACTGGCTCTGTTGTATAGCAGGGAAGGTCAAAGTGTAGGCAAGCGATAGTGATAGGGACTCTATAGTCAGTGGGCACAGATAGGCGTTTCTGTGGCCGCGAGCGAGGATCCAAGATGGTGTGTTGTCTCCCTGGTGCCAGGGTCAAGGATGTCTCGGAGAGGGCACAGGGCATTCTGAAATGGGAGGCTGAGCAGCCAGAGGTCGTGGTCCATATTGGTACTAATGACATAGGCAGGAAGAGAGATGAGGTC
This sequence comes from Heterodontus francisci, assembly GCF_036365525.1. Taxonomy (NCBI): domain Eukaryota; kingdom Metazoa; phylum Chordata; class Chondrichthyes; order Heterodontiformes; family Heterodontidae; genus Heterodontus; species Heterodontus francisci. Next base: position 38,831,040 of record NC_090372.1, read on the forward strand.
CCACAAAGTGAATATAGGGAGTTAGGCAGAAGGTTAACAAGCAGGACCTCTAGGGTTGTAATCTCAGGATTAGTCCCTGTGCCACGTGCTAGTGAGGGTAAGAATAGGAGGATAAGGCAAATGAATGCATGGCTGAAGAGCTGCTCTAGGCAGGAGGGTTTCAGCTACTTGGACCATTGGGATCTCTTCAGGTGCAGAAATGACCTGTACAAGAGGGACAAGTTATATCTGAACTGGAAGGGGACCAATATCCTTGCGGGGAGGTTTGCTAGTACTACTCAGGAGGGTTTAAACTAGTCTGGCAGGGGGGTGGGACCCAAAGTAGTAGGGAGGAGGTTTAAAGGGGATCAGAGGGGTAAATTTTTCACACAAAGAACAGTGGGAATCTGGAATGAGCTGCCAGAGGGGATGGTGGAGGCAGGAACAGTAGCATCTGGACAGGTACTTGAATGAGCAAGGCATAGAGGGATATGGAATTAATGCAGGCAGGTGGGATTAGTATAGATAGGCATTATGGTCAGCATGGATGCGGTGGGCTGAAGGGCTTGTTTCTGTGCTGTATGACTCTATAACTATGACGCTATAATGAGCGCCTCTTCTCCCCATGCACCTCCTCCAATGTGATTTCAGTTCTGGATATGGGTTGGGGTGGGATGTTGGTCTCCCAAAAATCTGACGAGATCCACCCAGGGCATGACCAGTGGTAAATATGCCTTTAAGGCCTGTGAGGGGGACCACAGTACGATATCCCCCAGAACCAAGGATATGGGTAAAAGTGATCCATTTCAAGACTTAGGCCAGATGATGGGGGAGATGGTGGCATAGTGATAATGTTCCTGGCCAGTAATCCAGAGGTTCAGGCTAATTTCCTGGGGACATAGGTTCAAATCCCACCATAGCAGCTTGTGGAATTTAAATTAAATTAATTTTCAAAAATCTGGAATTGAAAGTAGTGTCAGTAACGGTGCCATGAAACTATCATCGATTGTTGTAAAAATGCAAATGGTTCATTAATGTCCTTTAGTGAAGGAAATCTGCTGTCCTTACCTGGTCTGATTTACATGTGACTCCAGACCCACAGCAATGTGATTGACTCTTAACTGCCCTCTGAAATGGCCAGTCAGTTGTCAAGGGTAACTAAGGATGGGCAACAAATGCTGGCCTTGATAGCGAAGTTCACATCCCATGAAAAAAAAGGTTAAAAAACCTACATTTCCCCCTCCCCTCTCTCCAATAAAGCAAGTAGGCCATGCTGTGAAATTCCAATGCTACCGTAAGGTGTGCATCTCAGAAACATCATTTTTTATTTTTTATTATTCCTTCATGGGATGTGGGCATAGCTAGCTAGGCCAGCATTTATTGCCCATTCCTAATTGCCCTTGAGAAGGTGGTAGTGAGCTTCCTTCTTGAACCGCTGTAGTCCATGTGGGGTAGGTACACCAACAGTGCTGTTAGGAAGGGACTTAATGGTGCAGATGTCCAAACCTATTGTTAAAATGACCTTTCTCTGGAAAGAGTGGTCAGGGCCAGGGCAGATGAGTGGTTGGAAACCTCACCTACCATACCTCCAGTGGCAGAGCAGAATTTCTAGCCTTGGGCCTTTAACTGTAATGGCCATCCTATTGGAATAGTATCCCATGAGGGAGCTAGCACTGCACCAAAATTTTCACCATTGAGCTGAAAGTCTTCTTTTGGCATAAAGGTTTGAGATTGCCGCTGATCTTCAGTTCACTTCAAAATCATGGGTTGGAATTTGTTAACACCCATTTGCAGGTGCTAAACCAATGGCACACACATGGGTGAGCTTTTAACTTACTCAAAAGCCATTCACTTACACAAAGTTAACCATATGTCACAACTGGGAGGGCCGAGGCTTATCTGGGACTTGGAAACACTTACAATAATTTGGGTGAGCTGCCAGCGCCTGTCAAATGTCCAGAGGCAGCTCATCAAATTGCTGACAGCAGCCCTCAGGTAAGTATGTGGGAAAGGGATATGGGATGGTCCCAATCGCAAGCCACCAGTGTCTGTCAGGAATACTGTGAAGTTGGGAGAAGAAAAATTTGAGCAGAGCAGACCCAACATCTGCTCCGCTCATGGAGTCCAATATCTTCAAGGGGTCCTAATACTAGCATTAGGCCCCTCACTAGCATATACAAGGGGTCCAATGCCTGTTTTAGGCATCCCACCTGGACACCTGCAAAGAGATCAGACCTAATATTGGCTAGTGCAACAAGTCCAATTTCTATCCTCACATGTCCAAATCGCTAAGATGAGCTACAACTCCTTGAGTACAAGGCAGGTACATAAGGAAAGGGTTATTCACAAGAAATCTACAAAGAACTTAAGAATCCTGAAGCAAATTGGACTCAGTAAACAGTTAAATATATCAGTATAGGTTAAGCACTGTATTGCTATTTCATCTACTGATGCAACCTGCCATGCTATATATTTCTTTATTGTAACAAACAATTTTTAATTTAGCCTGAAATATACAGCAAGTCAGTGTGGTGTTTCTCCACCGATCAAAATCATCAGTAGTAGTCCCCAGCACTTATACTGTTCTCTCTTATCTTGAACAGCTGGCTATATCAGGAAAATGACACTCACCATTTCCTATTACCATAGGTGCCAATTACAAAGGCTCCATTTAAACCATGTGAAGCATGCCGAATATTTTGGGCAGTTCAAGCATCTGTCTGCACCTCATTATTAAACTGCCACTGAGTCGTTCAGTCCCATTCAGCTCTCCAACACGACAAATGAAATTGTCCAGATCCACTACCCCTCTCTCTCTCTAATGTTTGGATCAGTATTTGGGCATTTGAACTGAGTGGGGAGTGTGCAGACAGAGGGTGAAGATGCCCTCTGTGCTTTTTAAAAGCCTTTCCCATTTACACCAACCACCACTTATAGCGGGTAAATGCTCTACGTGGCGCAGGTCTGGCCCATACCCCACTCCTGCGCCGTGGCAGTCACCCGAGCCATTTTCCGCTTCGTCTGGGGATCTAAAATGGACCGGGTCCGGAGGGACACGATGTTCAAATCTCTGGACAAGGGCGGGAAAAATGTACCCAACGTGGCCCTCATCCTGATGACCACCTTCGTGTGCGGCTGCATCAAGCTGTGTGTAGATCCCCAGTACGCAAACTCCAAGTGTCACTACGTGCTGAGGTTCTATCTGTCCCCGGTGTTGTGAAGGATGGGCCTGGTCACATTGCCGCGGAACGCTCCATGCAGTTGGGCGGTGCCGTACCACCTATCCTTCGTGGAGCAGTTTCTGCAGGAAAACACCTTTGACCACCGGTCCATCAGGCAGTGGTCTGCACGGAATGTCCTCAAGGCCCTACGGGAAAAGGAAACGGTGGATCCTGTCGGATGGTTCCCCGAGCAGACCATCAAAGTCATTTGGCGGAATGCCTCATCACCAGAACTTTCAAACAAGCACCAAGACGTAGCTTGGCTGGTGGTGAGAAGGGCCCTCCCCGTCAGATCCTTCATGCACACCCGAAGTCTCGCCCCCTCTGCACAGTGCCCCCGCATTGGCTGTGGTGGGGAAGAGACGGTCGCCCACCTCCTCCTGGAATGTGCCTTTGCAAAGCAGGTGTGGAAAGAGATGCAGTGGTTTTTGTCAAGGTTCATCCCAAGCAGCTCTGTAACACAGGAGTCTGTGCTCTACGGGCTGTTCCCAGGGACGCACACCGAGACAAACATCAACTGCTGCTGGAGGACTATCAATTCGGTGAAAGACGCCCTTTGGTCTGCCCGAAACTTGCTGGTCTTCCAGCGCAAAGAGTTGTCCACCACCGAATGTTGCAGACTGGCACATTCCAAGGTCCAGGACTACGTGCTGAGGGACGCACTAAAGCTTGGGGCAGCCACAGCAAAGGCTCAATGGGGAAAGACCACAGTGTAAGGTTCCCCCACCAAGCTGGACTGAGGGGCTGGATCCATGGGAAACCCCTCGAACTGTATCGTTAATATTCTCAATTGCTGTAAATGTAAAACTGTAATTGACATGACAATTGTGAAACGGAAGGGTTGGGAAGAAACTCATGACAGTATTGAAGGAAACTGATCTCCCTTGCAATGTTTGTATTTTTTGGTGCTGTTTGGAAACTGTTTGGCAATGTAATTTTTACAGATTTTTATGAATAAAGTATATTTTGGAAATTAAAAAAAAAGTAAATGCCATCAACAGCAATGTGCCCAGTCTAAGTGATGGGAACAGTATATGATAGGAAATCCATCACTGTACTCAGCACTGGTAAAAAGATAGATAGTTAGTCCTGATGCACACCACATGCCACTCACTGCATGCATACAGTTAAGTTTCAGATAGCGAATAGTAGGTTGGAGTAAAGAGAGTTGGATGACAGTCCAAATTGTTGTGGAATGACTTTAAGAGAACCACCTTAAGAAACTGTAAGTGAAGGTCACTGGAGGAAGTGATGCTTTGTCACACATAACCAGGGAGTTGTGGGTGTAGCCTGATCGAGTGAGGTATATGTTGGTTTGGCTGCTGCAGTAGCTGTGTATATATATGTTCTATGGAAGTTACGATAAAAAAAACACATTTTCTTCACATACCAAAGGAACAAGTAATATTAGATGGTGGCAACGCTTGGGATATATTTTTTCTGAAGACCACCAAAATATTACATCGTGGCAATGTTTGATTTTTTTTCTGAAGAGCACACTAAGAAAATGTAGGGGGGTACTTAAAAAAGTAATTAGGAGAGCAAAGAGGGGTATGAAAAAACACTGGCGGGCAAGATAAAGGAAAATCCCAAGGCATTTTATAAGTATATTAAGGGCAAGAGGATAACCAGGGAAAGAGTAGGGCCCATTAGGGATCAAAGTGGCAATCTGTGTGTGGAGCCGGAGGACATAGGTGAGGTTTTAAATGATTACTTTTCATCTGTGTTCACTATGGAGAAGGATGATGTAGGTGTAGATATCAGGGAGGGAGATTGTGATATACTTGAACAAATTAGCATTGAAAGGGAGGAGATATTTACGGTTTTAGCAGGCTTAAAAGTGGATAGGTCCAGGCCCAGATGAGATGTATCCCAGACTGTTAAGTGAGGCAAGGGGGAAGATAGCAGGGGCTCTGACACAAATTTTCAAATCCTCTCTGTTCACAGAAGAGATGCCAGATGACTGGAGGACAGCGAATGAGGCACCATTATTCAAGAAGGGTAGCAGGGATGTATCAGGTAATTACAGGCCAGTGAGTCCAACATCTATGGTAGGGAAACTATTGGAAAAAATTCTGAGTGACAGGATTAATCTCCACTTGGAGAGGCAGGGATTAATCAAGGACAGTCAGCATGACTTATCAGGGGGAGATCATGTCTAACAATCTTGTTTGAATTTTTTGAGGAGGTGACGAGATGTGTAGATAAGGGTAAGGCAGTTGATGTAGTCTAGATGGACTTCAGTAAGGCTTTTGATAAGGTCCCACATGGGAAATTGGTTAAGAAGGTAAGAGCCCATGGGATCCATGGCAAATTGGATCCAAAATTGGCTTAGTGGCAGGAGGCAGAGGGTGATGGTTGAGGACTGTTTTTGTGATTGTAAGTCTGTGACCAGTGGTGTATGCAGGGATCGGTGCAGGGACCCTTACTGTTTGTAGTGTACATTAATGATTTAGACATGAATATCGGAGGTATAATCAGCAAATTCGCAGATGACACGAAAATTGGTGGTGTCGTAAACAGTGAGGAGGAAAGCTTTAGATTACAGGATGATATAGATGGACTGGTAAGATGGGCAGAGTAGAGGCAAATGGAACTTAATCCTGAGAAGTGTGAGGTGATGCATTTTGAGGACTAACAAGGCAAGGGAACATACAATGGATGGTAGGACCCTAGGAAGTACAGAGGGTCAGAGGGACCTTGATGTACTTGTCCATAGATCACCGAAGGCAGCAGCACAGGTAGATAAGGTGGTTAGGAAGGCATATGGGATACTCGCCTTTATTAGCCGAGGCATAGAATATAAGAGCAGGGAGGTTATAATAGAGCTGTATAAAACGCTGGTTAGGCCACAGCTGGAGTACTGTGTACAGTTCTGGTCACCACACTATAGGAAGGATGTGTTTGCACTGGAGGGGTGCAAATAAGATTCACCAGGATGTTGCCTGGGATGGAGCATTTCAGCTATGAAGAGAGACTGGAAAGGCTAGGGTTGTTTTCCTTAGAGCAGGGAAGGCTGAGGGGAGACCTCATAGAAGTATACAAAACTATGAGGGGCATAGATAGGGTAGATAGGAAGTAATGTTTTCCCTTAGCGGCGGTGTCAATAACCAGGGGGGATAGATTTCAGGTAAGGAGCAGGAGGTTTAGAGGGGATTTGAGGAAACATTTTTCACCCAGAGAATGGTTGGAATCTGGAACACATTGCCTGAAGGGGTGGTAGAGGCAGGAACCCTCATAACATTTAAGAAGTATTTAGATGAGCACTTGAAATGCCATAGCATACAAGACTATGGGCCAAGTGCTGGAAAATAGGATTAGAATAGATAGGTGCTTGATGGCCGGCATGGACACAATGGGCCGAAGGGCCTGTTTCTGTGCTGTATAACTCTATGACTCTATAAGAGAGAACAAGGAACAACCAATTGCCTAGCTGAAGTGGCTGAAGATCCGGCAGGTGTGCAGTTGGCAGGAGACCCCAAAATAGTGCAGTGAGCTATGACCACAGCCAGGACCCTGGGAGGTGTTGAAACTCTGTGAGTACAGTAGGCAATTTGCCAGGAGATTGGAGCTTTCAATTAACCTGGCAGAGGGTCAAAAAAATTGATAAGTAGTACAGCCATAACTGCTTTAGTTTTCTATTTTTTTCCTTTGTGGGTGGGGCCTAAAGCAGAAACAAGCAGGAAGAACCCAACAGTGTTACTGGAGGCCCAGCACAAAGTAAAAGGCTAATTGTGGCAGCTGAAAGTACTGCAAGCTACAGCTCTCTTAAAAACAGCTCTCAGTTTAAAAAAATGTACCATCCTGTGTAAACAAAGAAAATTGCTCTCTCAGTTTAAAAAATGAACAAGCTGTGCAAACAAAAAACAGATGCTGTGCTCTCAGTCTTAAAAGGGGCAGGCCTGCAAAAAGGAACCTGTCTAAAAAAGGAAACAGAAAGCTGTACCTGTGAAAAAGTAAACCTGTGAAAAAGCCTGTATTTGTGAAACAGCAGGAATATCCAGAAAATGGCTTTCAGGATCTAGTTATGGACTTGAAGGTGTCGAACATAGGGTCTGAATTTAAACTGTTTTGACAATGGATGGAACTGTGTTTCCTGGATCAAGAAGTGAGTAAACCAGAAAACGAGCTGTGAAGATTAAGGTTGCACTGGGCAATGAAAGCTTGCAGTAGATCAACACATCAGGATTGTCAGCTGAGGATCAGAAGGACCCTAGTAAGCTATGGACATTCCTAGATAAGCAACTCAAGGTAAAGTTCAATTTCTAAGTACATAGCTTGAGTTATGACCTGCCTGCAAAGGCAAGATGAGTCCATTGACCAGTTTTTTGTAATGTGCTGAGACAAAGCCCAAGAACGTGACTTCATAAATTGTCAGAACGGATTATAGAACCAGTAATCACATCTACCCCAATCATGCCTTTCAAAAAGACCTACTGAAAAGAAGAAAGGACACACCATAAACGCACTACTCAATTATGTTGGGCTACACCCATAACTCCTGGTCATGTGTGATGCGACATCACTTCCTCCAGTGACCTTCAATTACAGCTTCTTAAGGCGGTCCTCTTAAGCTCAGCCCACAATATTCCCCTTTTCTCCAAAGATAAAAACATATTTACAATATTCGCCACAGGCATGGCTGCCCTCTGGCAATCCAAAATCAAGAGAATCGCCAGCAGCAGCTTTATACAAATCACAACCAGTGATGAGAATGAAAGAACAAATAAAAACAAACAGCTTTTTTTACTTTAGCCTTTATCCCAAGATTATAGGTTAGGTTATACCATTGTTATACTTAGGTTATAACATGGCAGATTACATACAACAGACATCTCCCTGTAAAGGGCACATTATCTTATTGCTTTAATAGTGCACTGAGGTTCAAGGAACCACGTACAAGTCTGTTGCTCCAGTTCTGTGGAATCTGATCCACAAAATAAACAACACAGACTCCACAGCATTAGGAGTCAAGGCTAACATAGAACCAACTCCAAGTGAACAGTTCTGTGTCACTACTTTACATCTGGGATCAATGTTTGCAAACTAGAGCTCAGAGGGTGCTGATAATAAGGGGAAAAAAACATTGTAATTCCAGCTGCTTTTTCTATGTCACAACAGTGACTACAATTCAAAAGTAATTCATTGGCTGTAAAAGTGCTTATGGGATGGTCTGGAGTCATGAAACGCCCTATATAAATGCAAGTCAGTCTTTTTCTCATAAACGAGAAGCAGTTTCCTCTACACGTTCTTCAAAAGGAAGCCTCATTTTTCCAGTCAGTGTAGAAATAATACTGCCCAAGGAGAAAGTGAAATTGGAACTTCATGCTTGTTGCCTTTCGATAGACATATTAATTATCTCATGCGGACGAAGTGACTTCGATAGTAATAAAATATATATAAAAGATTTACCCAGCCTTATCCTCCAAAATTGCAGAAATTAACTTGTAGTTGGGCATGACTTATTTTCTATCAAATACAGTATATGAGTTTTGTATTCCAGGAGAATTAGCTTCAATGGAAGGAATCAGTCAAAAGCCAAGTGCCTCTTAAGAATTTAACTGAGCCTCAATGTAGCTCAATTGGTCACTAGTGCATGCAGATTCATTATGAGTTACTTCCTGTATTGATATTTTGCTCAAAATCCTCCGCATGGCTGCTCATCCCTCTGCCTTCCTGTCCATTATTTTTTAGTTCGACTCTCACCTATTAGTACATAAAACACCTTTCAAATGCCTTCTCATTGGGCTGGTGTGTTTGGTGACATGGGAAGGGGTCCTTTGATCTGGCTTCGCTGTACAAGAGGAACCTGGGTTTGGTGGAGCTGTGGAAGGTGAAGCCGAGGTTTAGCACAACTGGGGATGAAGCATAATGTTTGATTCATTGGCATCACTCAGCAGTGAAGGGAGTAACAGGGCATGGACCTGATAATATTGGATGCATGTGATCCCATATCTTGTTCCACTGGTTTGATACTTTCTAAGGGATACAGATATTAGTATTTTTGTGACTGGTTCCTGGAAATTTGTATCTCCTATTTATCTCACTCTCAACAAAGCACAGGTTATATTAAAAGCTGTTTCTATTTGGTTTCAAAATTCAATTTCAACTCATGTTAAGTTAAGGAAAGGCACTACGTCTCATTTTGTCCCCGTGTTTCTCTCTGCCAGTTGAGTAACTGGAATGTATATATTTTATATCAATAAAACATAAACAACAATCAGGTGATACTTAATTGCTTTTACATTTTAAAAAAATGAAATTAGGAGGAGGAAAGGCATTAAGTCTCTCCCCATCTGTCTTTTTCCTTTTAAAATGACCTCACACCAGGATGATGCTCTGGGGTCAATTCTCATTTAATGATAGCAAAAAAGGGGGCTGTAGGCAGACATCCTTCTTCTCACTGGTTGCCTGAGGCCTGCCCGACTCGATTGTCAAGGGGGCTTGAAATGAGAATCCAGTGTTGTGCCGGGAACAGGGAAAAATCTTATATTAATCCTTATATTGAGGTTGTATAGAAGTTGTAGGACCCTGCTGCAATTATTCGGTAACAAAGGGCAAGCACACACTCCACCCAGTAATACTGGACATAAAACGATTGAACCAATGGTTTTTGATTCTTTAAATATACTGTTAAAAAGACCAAGGTTCATTGCAATAATTAAACCAACCGCCAGCCTGCTTCTAAATTCCTGTCTAGTTTCCCTCTGCACATACAAATCACTTCTATGGTAAAACAGTTTGTTGACATATTAGTTTAAATCTTCTTTATCTATATATGCTCAAGTATTCTAAGACAGAGACAAAAAAAAACACGTTTCAATGCCTTACTCAGAATGGTTGAAAAAAAAACAAATCAAAGCTCTGTTATTGTATCATTAAAAATTCTTTTAATCTAGGGAGAGTTGTCATTTCATTACTGAAGGTCAGATCTATCATTGTCAAGTCAAATTTATTGCTCCAGGGTATGTTTTCTTATATTGGCTTGTGATTGCCATACAATAGAGAAAAAATAAATTAGTTTCATTTTATTGCACTAATGTGCATTACAAAACATATTAAGTTAATTTTTAAAATATTTTCAAATTCAGCCACATCTTTTCTACAAGGAAACAAAGTTCAATATCTGTTCACATTGTACAGTATTTTTCTGAACTAATAATTGCTAAATCATTGCATTTCATTACTTTCTTCTCTTCATTTCAGAAATCAATGTCCTATGGCAATATTTCTCACCAGTTCTATATATCATATGTAGGTTGTTTTTGAACATAAATCAAATCAAACCTCCAAAATAGATAGTACCCTCCAAAGAAAAGATTATTGAAGAGTTTAAAGGGGCATCGTATTCATTAAAAATACTATTTCACCAATGTGTTTTACTGAGGAAAGGTGAACAAGAGAGCTGTGTGTCATTTTTGAGACACTATGGGAGGAATTTTAACTTGGGTGATCGTGTGGCATTGAATATGGGTGGGATGTTAAATTGGGAAAAATTCCAAGTGTGTTGGGAAGCTCCAATTTGTCAACTTCTAGGTTTTACAGAGGTGGAACAAGGGGGCAGGTAGCCAACACACTCCCATGTTATTCAGCCAATCAACCTCTGATTCAACCTGCTTTGCGGCTTTTACAAAGCAAGGAGAGGATAGTTTTAGTGAGAGATAAGTGCCTTCACAGCACTGCTTGTGGGCCAGGAGGAGCAGGAGTGCTTCCCTACTGGCGCCCACCGCAAGCTCCCCCAATCAGACCTGTATACAAAGATACTCAGAGTCTGAGATCAGAACCCCACAAGAGTTGGGGATTGGACCTACCTGGTCAGTGGCCTGCACCAGAGTGCTTCTCACTCAACTGGAAGCCAAGCCTGTCAATCAGGCTGACTTCTGAACGGGGAACCTGTCAGGGCCAAATAAGTGCACGCTGTGGAGTTAAAACTTTATAGCATGTGGGGAAAAACAGACTTCCTGGTTTCCTGTCAGAAACTCCACCCGTACCTCTGTAAGCCACCCCTGTAAGTATCCAGGTCTACATTTAAGTGTCATAAGAATGTGCTTCAGTAAGTTGAATGTCTTGTGCTTGTGAACAAATGTTTGCTCAATACTTTATTTTCTCTTCAATTCTTGCTCAGCATTCACATACACAGCAGGAAGGAAGGAAAGGTCAATCAGCAGCATTCTGTTCTATAAAATCAGCAAGCAGTCTGGTATATGCAGCAAATCTGCCTCCATTGGATCAAATTGATCAGAGTTGACATAGGCCGAACTGTTGACCAAGCTCCATTAGCGTTATGTAGGATTTCAGTCCGTGTTCTGGGCAGTCAAACTCTGCACCTGACCCTGTTCCACATGGGCATAACAATAAGAACAAGAAATGCTGGATTCACTCAGCAGGTCTGGCAGCATCTGTGGAAAGAGAAGCAGAGTTAACGTTTCGGGTCAGTCACTGACCCGAAACGTTAACTCTGCTTCTCTTTCCACAGATGCTGCCAGACCTGCTGAGTGAATCCAGCATATCTTGTTTTTGTTTCAGATTTCCAGCATCCGCAGTATTTTGCTTTTATAACAATAAGAAGATTTGCTGTTATGCCTTGTTTTTAAAATCTAAGGATTTTTAACAGAAACTGAGGGAAAGCACGCTTCCCCATTAAATTATCTTTTTCTAGCTTTTCATCTTGCTTACATTATACAAAGATGTTTTATGTGTGAAATCAGTCAAAAATGGGAGCAAATCTTGACCCTTTAGTCAATTTACATATAAATACGTTGAAAATTGATTTAAGACACAATCATTTAGCAGCCATCAGAGCTTGGTCCTTGGTCCTCTGAGTTGGCCTCACTATATTATTTCTTTTAAGTTAAGACCCTCGTATTGTATATATTTTATCATACAATATAAGCTAAAAACTGACACTGCTAAAACATATTGCTGGATATCCTTACCTTTAATTAGAAAATTTTTGAAATGGCAATGATTTGACTTTCCAAAATTTGAATTGCTGTAATGATCCATGTGAAAATGGTAGGGTTATCAGTATGTAATGCTGTGCCATAAGAAAGAATATCTTCTGGATGTCCCAAAGCACTTCACACCCATGGAATTACATCTGAAGTGCATTCACTATTGATATGTAGTTAAATGTGACAGCCAATTTGAATAACTATGTTGTTGCTTTTAAGTTCCAGTACGCTACAATGTCCCTACATTATAAACAAAGGGCCGTTTTTATATGTAGTTATCAAAAAATGTAAGACAAAAGGTGGCAGAAGAATTTGAATGTGGAGAGATGAGGTAATGCAAAAATAAGTAATATGAATGGAAACAATTTGGTGGAATTTTATGGGCACCCCAGAGACAGGTTCAGAGTTTGGGGGGGTGCCACAGAACTGCAACGGTAGGCGGGGAGCGGAGGACCCGTCACCTTCCCATCTCACCGGCATTTTGTTGGGGGGAGCGGGATAGGCTTTCCTGCTCAGAGGCCAACTAAGGCCCTTACATGCCCTAATAATGGCCACTTAAGGGACTCTTCCTGCCGCAGCTGGGATTTAACCAGTGGCCGCGGGGGGCCTCTGCCACACGGGGAGGTCTCCCATTAAAACGAGGCGACCTCCCAGTGGGCTTGGGTGGGTGGGGGGGCCCACGGAAGGCCCCCGCTGAGAAATAATCCACATAGATTAACCCCCCTCCTCCTACACTAAACGCCCACCCCTTCGCTGTGCCTGCTGGTCTGGCCCCAGCAACCCTGATTCATTTATCTTGGATCTGGGCTCCAGCGCTGGGCCAGGTCCAAGGCCCCTAGCAGTACTGGCAGTGGCCACCGCTCCTGCTGGCACTGTCGATACTGCTGAGCTGCCAGCCCTCTGATTGTCCAGCAGCTCTTGGAGGCGGGATCCCCGTCTTTAAATGGACGAGGATCCCGGCGCTGGGCACTTAAGTGCCAGAGCACCATAAGATTGTGCCAGGGTGCTCAGAAAGTCTGAGGTGGGGCTCCCCCCACCTTTTTGGCCTGGCGCTGGGAGCCCCGCTGGCGCGACAATATCCAGCTCAACGGATGCAAGTATACATACAAATGGAAAGACATTACAGGCTATGGATCAAGTACAATGGGGTGTTAGCTGATGAGGAGTTGTCAAAAGGATTGGAAAAATTATAATCTGGTATATGGGGAGACCCATATGAAGCCATTGTAGCTGGACAACAACATCTACAAGCACTAGGTGCAGCCAATAGTATCAGCCCAATAACCAGGTCAAAAAGAGCAAGCAGGCTGTGTGATAAGTGTGGTTGGTCCCACTCACCGTGAAGTGGTTCTGTATTTCACGATCTGTGCAAGGCATGCAGTGCAAAGGGGCACTGGGCCTGCCTATGCAAGAAATCTGGCACCAAAGCCACAGCCAGAAGTCACAGTAGGACACTAGCAACAGAATTCAGGCACAGCAACAGGGCAACAGCAGCAAGGAGAGCACCAGAGACCTGCGTGAACGCAAGCTGATACACGACTTCCACAATGAAACAGACCTGAGACAAGACTCAGGGTGGAGCAATTCTCAGCCAGAAGATGAGCAGGCATTCCACATTGTGAACCTGACAGATTGTGATGATGAAGTCAAACAACTGGAAGCTTTTGCTACTATTAACATCATGTGCCCAAATAAAGTTGGCAAGCACACTCTCAAGGTTAAGATTGACCCCGGAGCTAGTGCAAATATCCAACCAATCCGAATCCTGAAGGATATGTACTGGAGTCATTGGAAATTAATGATACAACCAACAACTGCAAAGTTATCTGCATATAATGGGTCACCCATTCCTTGCAGTGGCACAGTGACAATGCAATGTAACTATGGCAAGTTGGCATGGAAAGTGGTGGTGGCATAGTGGTAATGTCACTGGACTAGTAATCCAGACACCTAGGCTACTACTCTGGGGACATGGGTTTGAATTCCACCATGGCAGATGGTAAAATTTGAATTCAATTAACAAATCTGGAATTAAAAGCTAGTCTAATGATAACCATGAAGCCATTGTCGATTGTTGTAAAAACCCATTTGGTTTGCTAATGTCCTTTAGGGAAGGAAATCTGCCATCCTTATCTGGTCTGGCCTACATGTGATTTCAGACCCACAGCAAATGTGCTTGACTCTTAACTGCCCTCTGAAATGCCTAGCAAGCCACTCAATTCAAGGGCAATTAAGGATGGGCAACAAATGCTGGCCTTGCTAGTGACACCAACATCCCATGAAAGAATAAAAAAAAACACAAATATTTTACTTGGTAGACACCGAGCAGACCAGCAGTGGCAGGACGACCAACGTGTAAGGACTTCAACGTCATAACTATCCACGAGATCGCCAAAGTACCCATTCCAGCAGAAAAGATCAAGGGTACCCACGTTGAGTCACAGTTCCTTCAGGATCTCAGTGGTTCTGGTTTGGAGAGTATCAGCCTCTTCTCAGAGATGCCAATCCAAGAGAATGAAGATCCAAATTAAGATGGTGGAAGTTCTTTGTCAACAGGCAGTGTTTCTTTGCGCTCCAGCAACTCAGAAGAAGAGATTGATGTTGTAACCACTGAAAAGTAAAGGCTGGCAGTGGGGAGCATTCCCAAGAGGAAATCTCCAAGGACCAGAACCCGCTCGCAGACTCTAGCCAGCATCAGACAATGCAGTCTGGAAATCCACCAACAGCACAACTATGCCGTTCCTTCACTTCTGCTCTCTAAAGAACCACCAGCACTACAATGAACCAGAATGGACAGGTACAGCCATGAGGCCAAGTACTCCTTCCTCAACAAATCCTCGACCTTGAGCCCAAGACCTTCAGACGTGGAGGATGAGGAGAAGTGAAGGAAATGCAATGTCCTGAGGAGGCAGAGGAAGAATGAGTTGAAGCATTGTCTGTTGGCTCTTCGAGATGAGGTGCCGGAACTTCCCAAGAATGACAAGACCTCAAAAGTGATCATCCTGAGAAAAGCAACAGAGTATATTAGCAGACTAAAGGCAGAGAAATAGAAACTGAATGCAGAGATGGAGAAACTTCAGAAAAAGCTGCAACAGATGAGATGCGAATTCCCCGAGCAAGAGTTGTCAAACCATCGAAACGATATATGGACTTTTAAGCCTCTGCACTTGTAAACTTCACAATCCCTATCCTCATACCTGTAAATTTTATAATCTCTATGCCATATAATTAATTTTGATGTTATCTAATTTTATGTGTTTTTTACTTGTAGCATACGAGACTTATCTATGGAAAAAAACAGGATCTTGTATGATTGCTGTAACAGTGATATCCCTTTAAGATCTCAGTATGCTATGAGCCAAGTACCAGGATATAGTTATGTGACTCAAAGCCAGAGTCACTCTGCAATTGTAACACACAGACGTAGATTCTGTAAGTACTTTGCTCTGTACTGTACTGTAGTTTAGTGTTAATAATCTTAAGATCATCAACGAACTGGACTCCACGCATCTCATTTATGTTGCACAAGACAACATAAAGAATTCATTGCAGAACTAACATCAGAAAAACAGATAACTGGCAATTTATCATAATGCTGATTGTTGGACCTTGCTGTGTGCAAATTGGCTACTGCATTTCATGCATTACAACAGTGACTATACTTCAAATATAGTACTTCAAGTGCTGTAAAGTGCTTTGGGACATTCTGAGGTTGTAAAAGGTGCAATACAAATGAAAGTTAATTTGCTCTCTGATAAGTTGGACGTTAAGGCATCAGGAAATGTAGCCAACATGATCAACAGACTATCTGGTGGTCTGGTTAAGATTTGCAATTTGAAGGAGTTGTTCAGAGCTCTAAAGCACTCTGAGCATCAAATCTGCTCCAGCCCGTGATACCATCAGCTCTGCATGGTTGACCTGCTGGAAAATTTGGGCCAATCTGGCTGATTGGCAAGGTATTACATTGTGGTTCGAATGTTCAAAGAGGTAGCACAGCTGACCCAGTATTGTGTAAGATATGAAATCAATGAAATCTCCGAGAAGGTAATTTCAGACGATTGGCCACAATTTTCAGCTCTGGACTTTGCTACTTTAGCGAGGCAGTATTGATGAGTCTACACAATGAGCTGTCCTCAGCTATCCATGAAGTAATAGTAAGGCGAGGGAGAGTGAGAAGCGTACACTAGAAATAACCTGTACGGGAATCTGAAATATTGGTACTGAGATCTACTAAAAACACTCTATCCAATAGCTGCAAAGAATTAATGCATGATCCGACACTCCCAACAATGAGTGGTACCTGCAGGGACTGCATCTTGGGAAATCATAGGCCCGCAGCACATGATTTTGGGTCAATTAAAATGAATGGCTAAGCCAGGTCACAGTATTACAACAGGGATCTCTTGGGCTTTGCAAGAGGTGGTGCCTCCACCCCCTCTCATTAAGCCAGTAGCAATAGTAATATCAATAGCCTTTCACTGTTGTGGTTTCTTGCTTCCCTGGCCTCACAGAGATCCAGTGCATCATTGGCAGTGGTTGATGAACCCACGTAGGGGTTCAGGACAGGATTGTGGCCTGGACCTTAAAGAAGCCAGATTATTTTTAACTTTATTTAAATATGATTCATTTACAGAAGAGACCACTGAGGGCAGTTTGGTGCTTTCTGTCTGGTGACGGTGGGAACACCAGCCCTTTCCCTTGTTGGTCAACTTTGTCACATATGCAGCAGGTACACATCCAGGACATACCCCAGAGGAATGAGCACCTACAGTTGCTAAGCAAATAATTGCATATCGCCTGATCCTGCCAACTTTGCTGGGGTCAGCGGTGAATGTTCGGGTGGCTCTATCCCAGCACTTACATCAGGATTTGTGCCCAAACAGGTTTTTAACCTTAATATCCCTTTAAATAACAAAAGGAAAATGTAAGGTAAGGATGCACAAGTTTTTGTTTTCATGGGTCATGTTGACATGAACCATGGAGGCTTCAGGGTCAGGGCCACATCATAATATTAAATCCAGTTTCCTGTTATTTTGCAGATTGTAACAGACCTTGGTGTTTCTAAATTGAGCAACTGCTCTAAAATCCAGGTTTTCCAAACTTCCAGACTCATAAAATTGGAAACAGAAGAAAATAGCAAGTTAGAAATATAAATACAGCAAAAGAAAAAACAACAAATTGCATTTAGTTCTGAGTTGCCTGGATTGGATTGCCAGGGCTTGGAGCCAGGTTGGACAACAATAATGTGGCAATATTCAGCTAACAGGGCTGTGCTAATATGTTATCCTGGTTTAGGGGCTACAGAGATTGGAGCAGTTGCCTCCTCCACTTTGTAAGTGGACAGCCACAAAGTAATACTGGCATTGCAGTGATCTTGCTTCTGTGTTACTAAAATTCACTCGTTCACTATTTCACACATCTGACACTGGTTTTAAGACACTCAACACTCCAAAAATAGATGTGCTGCACTGTTATTTTTGTTGCAATACATTCTAGGATGTTAAATAAAGCTTGATTTAAACCATTGATTTATCAAATGAATTGCCCATCCATCAGAGCCTTTCATTATGGACAAACACTGCAACAAGTTAAGTGATGTTTAAAGAGCTTGACCCATTTTAATAGATATTAATTGGAAGTTGGTTATAAACTACTTACTGTACAGCGGGTAATTCTGGTGGTTTTAGGAAAAGTGCCAAGCACAATTAGAACTGCAGGGAGGTCAAGCAGAATAGCATTTCCCAAAGTCTACAGTATAGCTGAAAGTGACAGGGCAAA
Organism: Heterodontus francisci; assembly: GCF_036365525.1. Taxonomy (NCBI): domain Eukaryota; kingdom Metazoa; phylum Chordata; class Chondrichthyes; order Heterodontiformes; family Heterodontidae; genus Heterodontus; species Heterodontus francisci. The sequence continues at coordinate 38,848,972 of NC_090372.1, forward strand.
ATGTCAACCCTCAAATATTTCAACGATGTGGAAACGTTACTAACTTCAGACTCCACAACAGAATTTAGAGAGAGAGAGTGAGGTACAAGCAACAGGTTTGTTTCAAAAACCCTCAACAGCAGTTAAACCACTTATGTAGTTCACGAGTGGTGGCAAACATTTCCACAGAAGTTACACAGCAAAACAGTGACTTCTGGCATGAGAATTTAAAGCTAAACTTACTGCTCCAGCACTTGCAGCAGGGAGCTACACTCAAAGGGAGCAGGAGTTAGAAAACCAATGCTGTAGGCCAACCCCAATAGTGCATGAATCTCCCTTTTAGTTGTGCTCAGGATTGGAGAATTTAACCAATATTTTCATCCAATTTTTCCCTAAAAAAATGGGAGAAAAAAACTTACATTTATATAGCACCTTTCATGACATCAGCATATTTCAAAGCACTTTATGAAGTATAGTCACTGCTGTAATGTAGGAAACAGCAGGAAACCTGTGTACAACAAAATCTGACAAATAGCAACGCAAGAATTTACTAGATTAACTTTTGTTTAGGGATGTTGGTTGAGAAACAATTGACCAGGACGAAATTCCTTGCTTTTCTTTAAATAGTATCATGTGATCTTTTATATTCGCCTGAGAGGGCAGCTAGGGCCTTGGCTCAACATCCCATCCAAAAGACAGCACCTCGAATAGGGCATCATTCACGCAATACTGTGCTGAAGGTTGTCAGCTTAGATTTTGTGCTTAAGTACCTAAATTGGGGCTTGAACCCATGAACTTCTGATTCAGAGGCACCAGTGCTGGTGCTGAGCCATGGCTGACACCTAAAGCCACACTACCTGTTTCACTTCATAATTTAGGACATATCCAGTAACAATACTGTAACATTGCTATTTAACTTTTATAAATGTTGCCCAATTTGTTAATGCAAATATGCAATCCTTGTAGATAAAGGCTCAAAAAAACTGAACAAAGCTTGACTTAGTGACTGGGCCTTACACATACTAGCAGGAGGTGAAATTCATCGATACCAGTAGTGTGAAATGGGTTCACAGTGAATCAGCAGCCCTGATTTGCACCATCCCAATTTACTTTTCCAAGGAATATAACTCAGTAGAGGCTCTCAAAATACTGTATACAAATGACCTTCCATCACTGCCACCATGACTGTCCTCTTATCACCAGTATCTCTTAGCTCCCTTGGTGTTTCCTCCTCAATGCCATGATGATCTTCTCCCATAGTGTATGTGGTGTGATTTGTGCCTGGTATTCAGGTGAGTGATTCTCCGTGAATGGAGCAGATGGCAATTATGAGTGCACACATTAGCTTTCCATTAGAATCATAGAATGATACAACACAGAAGGAGGCCATTTGGCCCATAATGCCTGTGCCAGTTCTTCGGAAGAGTTATCCAATTAGCCCCACTCCCCTGCCTTTTCCCACAGTCCTGTAAAGTACTTACCAATTCCCTTTTGCGAGTTATTATTGAATCTGTTTCCATTACCCTTTCAGGCAATACATTCCGGATCATAACTAAACACTGCATTAAAAAAAACCTCTTCTCAGCACCCCTCTAGTTCTTTTGCCAATCACCTTAAATCTGTTTGAAACAATTTTTCCTGATTTATTTTATCAGAACCTTTCAGAATTTTGAAACCTCCATTAAATATCCACTTAACCTTCTCTGCTCTAAGGGGAACAATCCCAGCTTCTCTAATCTCTCTACATAACTTTAGTCCCACATTCCTGGTACCATTCTAATTTTTAAAAAATAGAAAATGCTGGAAATCTCAGTAGGTCTGGTAGCATCTGTGGTGAGAGAAATGGAGTTAATTGGGCTGAATTTTACTGCAGGCTTTGGGAACCTGACATCAGGGTGAAAAGCGGGTCCCGAGCCTGCACTTGCCAGCAGCAGGACCTGCTCAGTGATTTTAACACAGGCCCACCAGGAGAGATGGGTGCTGCTGCAGTTGGAAGACTTCAGGGCACCTCAAAAAGGAAGTGCCCTCAGACTGGCAAGTTAAATAAAAAAATAAAAAAAATTCAGGAGGCCGAGAGTCAGAGGGGAAATCCCTCCATGGGGACTGTTGGGTCTGCAGGAGCTGCCTTCCCTGCCTGTGAGCCACTCTTTGGGCCTAGGAGACACTGGCTACAATGGCCCCCAGGCTGCAGCAGGGATGCTGCCTCCATTCAGTTGGTGGCCTCCCCATGTGGCAGGGAGTTTCCACGCTGTCGGCAAATTGCCAGTGGCCCTGTAAAATGACCCTTAATGAGGCCTTTAATTATGGAAATTGGCTGTCCACTCCCTCTGCCTCGCAGCCCAGCGCTGGGAAAATTCACATGAGACAGGACTGCATCGGAGAGTTGACCAGATGCGACTCCCCTCTATTTACCATCCCTCACTTCCATTCCCGCCACCCGGTGGCCAGTAAAATTCTGCTCAATTTTTTAGATCAATGACCTTTCATCAGGATTGATGAACTTCCATCATTTTGTGCTTTATTTCAGATTTCCAGCATTCGCAGTATTTTGTTGTATCATTCTAGTAAATCTCTTCTGCAGCCTCTCCAAGGCCTTGACATCTTTGACAAAGTGCGGTGCCCAGAACTGAACATCATACTCCATCTGGGGCCTAATCTGTGATTTATAAAGATTTAGTATAATGTCCTTGCTTTTGTACTCTATGCATCTGTTTATAAAGCCAACATCCGTAAACTTTTTTAACAGCCTTCTCAATTTGTCTTGTCACCTTCAAAGATTTGTGTCTGTACATTCCCCAGATCTTTCTGTGCCTGCACCCCCATTAAAATTGTACCATTTATTTTATATTGTCTCTCCCCATTGAACCTACTAAAAAGGCACCATATAAATACAAGTCTTTCTTTTTATTACATGCACTGTTATTTTATACAATGCATCTTTATTCAGTCTGTAGAATATAATATATATCTTTTTTGCATGGAAAAGAAACTGTAAAGCAGGCTACCGATTCACTACCAGCCCATTTTGCAGAACTGGCATATTGGCATGGACCAATTTCATCCGTGTGACCTCTATGTTTAGGCACTGTGATCATATTTTTTGTATGAAGGGCTGTACTCAATAAAAAAAAGTAGGCAACACGTATCATCATTTGTCAAAGATAAAGTGAACTCAAATGACCTGCCCCATGTCTGGAATAAGAAACACATAAAGGTAAGTCCTGAATATTACTGTAAAGTAGCACAGAACATATAGGGACATGATGTAGTAGGTGCTAAAGATATGGGAACACTGACACAGAGAAATGTTAGCAAGGTTGCAGCAAGTGAGAAATTATAAATAAAAATAATGAGCTTATGGAAATACATTATATACATCATTATAGAAGAAATAATGTACTACAAGAAGAAATTTTAAATGCACCAAATCACTTTGCCTCCATCCCCATGCTCTTATGTTTAAAGGAAAAACTGTTAATAAAAGGGCACGGCACGGAAGAGGGAGCACGTAATATATCCAAGAACAGCTTGATACATACGAGCAAGCAACAGTTGAATTTTTGGAAGAGAAACTGTGAAGAACAGATGTGTTTACAGAGATACATTGTTAATTATATTCCACATTCTGCAAATTATGTTGCATAAGCATGCCCATTACTCATGCATTGTGCAAAGAATGGTGCATATAAGAAAAAGAAGAGTCTTTGCATTTATATAGTGCCTTTCAGAACCTCAGGGCCTCCCAAAGCTTTTTTAAAGCCAATTAAGTGCTTTTGGAGTACTGTCATGTGAGAAATGTAGCTGTCAATTTGCATATAGCAAGGTCCCACAAACAGCAAAGTAATAATGCCTAAATAATGTGCTTTAATGATGTTGTTTGAGGAATAAAGATTGGCTAAGATGTTAGGGAAAACTCTCCTTTCTTTAACTAATGTCATGATATCTTTTACCTGAATGAGAGAGAGGACAGACAGGGCCTTGATTTAATATCTCATTCAAAAGGTGGCATCACTAACATTACAGCACACCCTTAGTACTGTACTGGACTGTCATCCTGGACCTTTGTGCTCAAACTTCCAGAGTGGAACTGAAACTTCAACTCTCTAACTGAAAGGTGAATGTGTGACCCATTGTGCCATGGCTGACACCATATGACAATACAGTAACCAAATGGAAAGCTTATGTATGCACTCAGGTGCCATTTGCTCTCTTTGACAAACAAGGACAATCCAGTTGCCAATGGTAAGTCACATGAGAAGCAATGGTCACCTGAACACCAGGCACAAACAGCAACACATGCACTATGGGATAAGATTGCCGTGGTGTTGAGGAGGAAAGCAAAGAAATACTGATGATAAAAGGACAGCAGTGGTAGTGTTGCTGGGGGGACCGGTCAGTTGTACAGATTATGCTAAGAACTTCTGCCAAGTTGTATGGGGTTACAGACCTGAGTGAGCATGATTGTTGAAGGCAGGAAATTAGCCCCCTCAGTTTCTTTGGGACAGACATGAAAAATTCAGAAATTTAGGGTAACCAAGAAACCAGCTCCAGAAAGTTCTAACACTCGTTGAAAACAAAAATATATATATTTTGTCAAGTCACTGTACAGTTTCATCACATATAGGAGAACACATTTGGTTGTCAAAACGATTCTCTGAGAACAATACACTGATTCAGAGTCAAAATGAATTGGCAACTTTCCCTAGGGTTTGATTGTATCAGGAATATCATGTCTTTTGCATACTTGGAGAGGTGTTTTGCAGGTTTGGTCTGTTTCCCTTTACTGGGCTTCAGGAAGTACTTGTTAACTTGTAGCCTTATTCCACAGGCAATAATGTAGCTCCTGAAGATTGCTTTGGTGGTTTCCTGTGGTAGCATTGTAGAATTATCGGGGGAAATTATCTGCTCAGTGGGAGTGGAGCAGGCAAGCAGTTAAAATGGAGAGGCTCCAATTCCCTCTCAGTTAAGCTGATTCCCGATTTTAACGTGCTAGTTTTGGCCACGGATGAGGCCCCACTGGACTCAGGTGGAATCCTCATGCCTGAATGCTAATTGGGGTCCTATGACGTCAACAGGACATTGATAGCATTTAACCTTGTTTTTAGTGGGGCCCCACTCAGTGACACCTGATCTAAAGGTGGCGGAGGCCCTTCAAGGCAAGTAAATTACTTCTGGTCATGGGACCAGGAATGCACCCCATCAAGGACATGGAGTTGAACATACAATTGCGACTGCAGTCACTAATTACATACCTGAGGCTGTCAGGTATCCAAAGCAGCAGAGCCAACTCAAAAGGGCATCTGGTAAAGTGAAGCTCAGCACAGAAGTTATATCAGCTGAGTCTCTGCCAAGAGCCTTGAGTGAGAGCTCACCTGCTGGGTGAGTCAAGTACCGTGACAGGCTAATGTTTTATTGAAAGAATTTAACTGCCCTGTTTTCATCCAGGAAAACAAATTAGCAACATTGCTATTCTGCGACGGTTTCCACCTTGAAATAAGTGGTCTGCTGAAGATTGGCCCTCTCCGATGTCTGCACCAGTAAGGCACATAGTAGAAAAATGGTGTCAATAAATTCCAACATAAAACAGAAAATGCTCCAAATACGCAGCAGCTTTCTTGGCATCTGAAAAAAGAGGTTGGTTATTTAGAAGGATCCATTTTAGGAGGAGAGATAGCTCCCGAACAGGACAGACCAAAATAAAGAGAGGTGGAAAGAACAAGCAAAGATTAAAGCCCCAAGTTTAAGCCACCTTGTCTGGCTGGAATTGGGCAGAATCAGATCGAATGTCCATTTGGCACCTCACTTGATTTTACATATCATTGACTTCAATTGAACAGGGTATAAAATGGTACAGGTTAGGTTCAAAGGCTGGGAATTCTGTGGCGAGTAACTCACCTCCTGACTCCCCAAAGCCTGTCAGCCATCTACAAGGCACAAGCCACTTGCCTGGATGAGTGCAGCTCCAACAATCCTCAAGAAGCTCGACACCATCCAAGACAAAGCAGACTGCTTGATCGGCACCTCATCGACCACCTTAAACATTCACTCCTTCCACTATCGGCGCACAGTGGCTGCAGTGTGCACCATCGACAAGATGCATTGCAGCAACTTGTCAAGCCTCCTTAGGCAGCACCTTCCAAATCCACAACCTGTACCACCTAAAAGACCAAGGACAGCAGACACATGGGAACACCTCAAGTTCCCCTCCAAGCCACGCACCATCCTGACTTGGAACTATATCGCCATTCCTTCACTGTTGCTGGGTCAAAATCCTGGAACTCCCTTCCTAACAGCATTGTGGGTGTGCCTACACCACATGGCTTGCAGCGGTTCAAGACGGCAGCTCACCACCACCTTCTCTGGGGCAATTAGGGATGGGCAATAAATGCTGGCCTTGCCAGCGATACTCACATCCCATGAATGAATAAAAAAAGATTAAATTCAGGGCTTAAGGCAGCAGATATGTTATTCTTAGCACACAGAGAATGCTTTAAAGTAGATTTTTTTTGATTACTCTCAAGAATGCACATGCTGACTCAATGAAAAGATAAGAAATGAAGAACTTGCATCTATATGTCGGCTTTCATGATCCCTGGTCATCCCAAATCACTTTTCAGCCTTCGTGTACCAGAAAATGTTGATTTGACGCTATCCTGACATTACACAGCCACACTAGCTAACGTGACACTGGGATCCCAAATGGGCAACGAATGTGAAGGCAGCATCAACATTGTTTACTCATGATAAAAAAAGTGTGAAGCTGGAAGGTGGGGCCGTACTGTTGTTTAAAGGACCAGGCACCCTGAATACACGTAAGATAATTTTTTTGGAACATTTCCCATTGCAAAGTTTGTGAAAGCACTTTCAAGTGTTTTTGGAGGTGTTTGGTGAATTCCTGGATTTGCCAGAGAGTGTTGCCTCATCCTCACAGGAATGGCAAAGGAGTAGGTGACATGTCCACACAAAGGCTGCACAGGTGTGGAGGGGGGCGTGCAGCAGTGGCTGTGCCTTTCGGTCTGCAGTACGATGGGGAGATGGAGCAGAGGCTGCAGAGAGAACAAGTTCTGCACCATTCCTTCTGCTGAGTTAGAGTCTGGGAAGGGGGTGGGGTGGGAAGCAAGAGGTGTATTGTCATACCATCAGCAGCTTGCTCTTCATGCCAGATAGCAGGATGAGGGCATGCTGGGAGTTGAGAAGGGGCATAAGGTAGAAAGATGCTGTCATCCTCAATGTTCTCAGCGATGTCAGATGCCACAACCAGTGTCATAATGCAGAGAACCATCTCCTCTGTAGGATTCAGGAGATTTCAGCATCTTTGTCCCCCATCAGTTCTGCTGTGCTCCTTTCTATTGTTGCCACCTTGTTCTGCAAGAGAGAGGGAGCAGAATGTCAGTGGTTGTGTACCACTGTATTTGGGTGGTATGCCTGCCACACCATGAGGTATGTGGAAAAAGTCAGGGGTGGGTTTGAGGCTGACAGTATTGGCTGGCTTGTGAGGGTGAGGTGGAGTATCTGGATGTTAGCTGTGAGCCCTGAGTGCCAGCAAGTACTACTGGGTGAGTGACGGGGGGGGTGTTGTATTGAGCAGTGTGAGAGATTGGTGTTGTGGTAGGTAGGAGATGTCACATGAAGATGCATTCACTGATGTTCACCACATATATGAGGTGATTAAACCTTTTGTGTCACTGCTGCCAGGTCCTCAGGTCCTGCCTCTGACAGTTGACCCTCCTGGCTACCTGCTCCCATTTCTTTCTGAGGGTGGTCCTTGAGGATCTCTGGTCCTATGTGGAACCATGGCATCTCTCCTCATGCCCACCTGCACGACTAATGCCTCCAGCATTCATCACTATGTATCCCTCTGTCTGTCCTGGTGTTCACTTTGCAAGAATTTACATTGCAGCATTCTTTTTATGCTGCTTCCCTTTATGATACAGCCTGCCTTTAAGAAGTGCAAGCTACCTGTACCACATGCTCTGCAAACAATGCTGCTAGAGTCTCCTCTATGTGCAGAGCTCGCTGGCCATGTTCAGGAGCAGACAGCAACGCCAGAGGTGCACCAACTACTGTTACAATATTCAGATGAGGTAGATACACAAATTTTGAACAGGCCCGGGTAGGTTGCAAATCGTGACCCCTGCACGCTTAAAAGGGAGCTATCTAATTTCTAGCCCCATAAGTATGCAGGATTCCTGGGGGCAGCTCAAAGATGGCTGGAGAGAACAAGGCAATGTAAAAAAATTTTTAAATTCTTCTCCCCCATCTCAAAGAATATGCTTGTAGACAGTCAACTTCTTTACAATTTGATATTTCAGCAACAATGTGCATTTATATAGCAGCTGTAGTGTATTAAAATGTCACATGGCACTTCACAGGAGTGTAATCAGATGAAATTTGACACCAAGCCGCATTAGGAGATATTAGGACAGGTGATCAAAAGCATGTCCGAAGAGATAGGTTTTAAGGGTCACCTTAAAGGAGGAGAGAGAGGTGGAGAGGCCGAGGGGCAGAATTCCAGAGCTTAAGACTCAGTTGACTGAAGGCTCAATGGTGGGGTAAAGGAAGTGAGGATGTGTAAGAGGTCAGTGTTCTTAGAGAGTTGTTCGACCTTTGCGCTTCTCTATTCACCTTCCTCGCTACCCTTCAGGAAGGCCACTTAGGAAGGCTGCACTGCAATAACTTTCTTAGTGTGTCTGTCCAAAGTGAAAAAAACATATGCTTTAAACTGGTTTGCTCCAAAGTGAGAAAAGAAAGTCAACTCTCTTTAACATATCTGTTTAAATGGAATGCACATAGGTGTAAATGGCAAGTTGTGTGTCAGTGCTTTTACTGCTATTGTCACCACTATTGTACCTCTGAATGAGGTTTATGGACTTACAATGAGACAGGCTGACCAAACATCCTAATCAGCAATACATTCAGGTAACCCAAGTGCTCTTGAATGTGATTAAATTGACATCTTAAACTCTAATGTCTGGAACAGTTCTGCCTTCACAGCTGCTCTATCAAGGAGAACCAATTGGCTGTCATCCAAACCTACTTCCCACTGGACTCTTGATGTTTAATACACACCTGCCAATTGGAGTAATGAGGAAATGATGTTGCACTACCTGAACAAGATCATCCACCTGAACTCTGGGACTATTCTCTATTCACTCTGTTTTGGCAATCTCTGATTTCTCAAAAATAAACAAGTTAAAGCTTTCCACCACCGCTCAGAGATAAATAGCTGTCCCTAAATTCCTGTCCTCCAAAGATTGAACTAATCCTTGCAAATGGGAAGTCATGAAGGAACTGAAACATTGTTTTCAGTCAGCAAAGTCGCTGGAGCAGACAGGGATCTGCACAAATAAAAGTTGACATTGGGATAGCAGCAAGAAACAAATTGGAGCTCTTGGATTATGCAGAGCTATTAAGCAGAGACAGGATATCTCAGTGAATGGATTTGAACAGAGCTGTGACTCAGTGGTAGCATTCTCCCCACCACTCAGGAGGTTGTGTGTTCAAATCTTGCTCCAGACAGTTGAGCACAAATATCTAGGCTGACACTGCAGTGCAGTATTAAGAGGTACCTACTGTCAAATGAGATATTAAACCAAGGCCCCATGTGAATTCTTAGGTGGATGAAGAAGATCCCTTGGCAATAATTGAAAGAAGATATATACTTAAAGGGATAGACAGGGTAGATGCAGGTAAGATGTTTTCCCGGCTGGGGAGTCTAGAACCAGGGGACACAATTTCAAAATAAGGGGGAAGCCATTTAGGACTGAGATGAGGAGAGATTTCTTTACTCAGAGAGTTGTGAATCTTTGGAATTCTCGACCCCAGAGGGCTGTGGAAGCTCAGTCATTGAGTATGTTTAAAGTAGAGATTGACAGATTTCTAAATATCAATGGCATAAAGGGATATGGGGATAGTGTGTGAAAAAGGCATTGAAGTGAATGATCAGCCATGATCATATTGAATGGCATGCAGGCTTGATGGGCTGAATGGCCTACTACTGCTCCTATGTTCCTAAGAGCGGGGGAGTTTTCCCTGGTGTCCTGGTCAATTTTAATCCCCCAACAACATCATTAAAACAGATTATCTAGTCATTATCACATCACTCTTTGTGGGACCTTGCTATGCGAAAATTGGTTGCAGCATTTCTATGTCACAACAGTGACTAGACTTCAAAAGGACTTAATTGGTTGTAAATTACATTGGGATGTCCTGAGATCATGAAAGGCACTATATAAAAGCAATACTTTTTTGTTAATAGCATCTGCATATGAGAGTCATTGTGGACCTTGGTTGCATGTTAGTGGAACAATGAAAATGTCCAACTATTACACCACCACAGAGGCAAATTCTTCAGAATGGCTAGGTGGTAATCCTATGACATCCTATGTGACTGTGACAAAGGTAAACTATCCGTGTCTGCAGCCTTTGACACGGTTGGCCACGTCATTCTCCTCCAACTCCTTGCTATTGTCATCCAGCTGTGTGGGACTGCTCTCTCCAGGTTCCATTCTTACCTATCCAATCATAGCCAGAGTATCACTTGCAATGGCTTCTCTTCCTGCTCCCACAACGTTATGTCTAGTGTCCCCCAAGAATCTATCCTTGACCCCCTCCTATTTCTCATTTACATGCTACATCTCATCGACAACATCCGAAAGCATAGCATTAGTTTTCACTTGTACACTGACGATACCCAGCTCTAAACTCACCACCCGACTCCTCCACTGTTGCTCAATTATCAGACTGCTAATCTGACATCCAGTACTGGATGAACAGAAATTTCCTCCAATTAAATATTGTTTTTGGTCCCCGCTCCAAACTCCATTTCCTAGCTACTGACTCCATGCCTATTTCTTGGCAGCTGTCTGAGACTGAACAAGACTGTTTGCAAACTAGGTGTCATATTTGACCCCGAGTTGACCTACTGACCACATATTTGCACCATCATTAAGACTGCCAATTTCCGCTTCTGTAACATTGCCCAATGTCGCCCCTGTCTCAGCTAACTGCTGCTGAAATCCTCATTCCTACCTTTGTTACCTCTAGACTTGACTGTTCCAGTGCACTCCTGGTCTCCCACATTTTACCCTCCATAAACTTGAGTGATACAGAACTCTGCTTCCCATGTCTTAACTCCGATCAAGTCCCGTTCACCCATGACTCCTGTGCTTACTGACCTGCATTGGTTCCCGGTCAAGAAATGTCTAGATTTAAAATTCTCATCCTTATTTTCAAATCCCTCCATGGCCTCACACCTCCCTATCTCTGTAATATCCTCCAGTGCCACAGCCCTCCAAGATTTCTGCACTCCTCTAAATCTGGCTCCTTGAGCATCCCGATTTTAATCGCTCCACCATTGGTGGCCGTGCCTTAAGTTGCCTAGGCTCTAAACTCTGGAATTCCCTCTCTCCACCTCTCTACCTTGCTTTCCATCATTAAGCAATTCCTTAAAAGCTATCTCTTTGACCAAGCTTTTGGAAATCTGACATAGTGGGCTGTGTGTTACAGCCCCCCCCCCCCGACATTGGGGATCCTGGCGGGAGGTGGGCCGGAAAATGCCTCTGGGAGAGGCCCGCCACGGGCCTCGCTGCTGGGAAGGTCCAGCCCGATATTGCCGGTGGTGGCGAGGCCTCGTGGCGGCTCCCCCACCGCTCGGCGACAGAACCAGAATTTACATAAGCAAGTTTATTTAAGTACCTGCATTAATGAGCATCTCGCTCCCGACGTCCATGCCACACCGATATTAGTGCCAGTGGCCGGCACTAACACATTCGGAGATCTGAGATGTAACACTGGTGGGAAGGGGGTAGAAGGTAAGTTTCTCTGTGCAGGTGGGTGGGGGGAGCGGGTTCAACCTATTTGGATTGGTCTAGGGGATGGTGGGAAAAAGTTGAAGATAAAAGTTTATAAACTTTGTGGGGGGTGGGGGGGTGTTGGTGGGGGGAAGGTCAGGTACATGAGGTACGTATTTTGGGGGTGTAGAGGGCAAGGAATGAACAGTATGGTTATGGGGGAGGGAAGAGGGGTTAGAAACATAAACATAATTTTTCTAATTTAATTTAAAATTGCTATATGTTTAAATATTTAAACTAAGCTGAAGCACATGGAGCCCTTTTAAAATGGCATTGGCGATAGCGCAATGGCACCCCCATTTAAATGAGCCACCGCATTTAATATCGCAGCTGCTCCGCAACATACGGCCGCCACTGATTTTGGTGGCAACCATGCAAAATCCAGGCCAATATCTCCTTACGTGACTTGGTGTCATATTTTGTTTATAATGCTCCTGTGAAGTGCCTCGTGACATGTTATTACATTAAAGGCGCTATATAAATATAACTTATAATAATCTGAAACTGAATTGTGTGATTTTCAGCAGATTTTATTAATATATTGCTGCTGAATGTCATAAGTGCCATGTTGCATTTAAGTACCAAAAGAGCTGCCAGATTACCATGAAATAATTTAATTTTATAGAATATAAAGCTTGCAGTTATTGAAATCATTGGGTCTTAACATAAAAAGTAATGAGAAATAGGAAATGAAAAAAACTTTAATTGATTCCCCTGGGCCTGGGTATTATTTTTTTAAATCCATAAATGAAACAAGATGTTATAAAGGAACATTTAGGAATTTTACAGTAATACAGGCTGCTGCTAGTAAGGATAAGGTATTGTTTGATGATGTTATTCCTAACTTTGCCTCTTGCTTGTTTTTCATTAGGTAGCAAGAAAAAGTGATAAAAATATTAAAAATGCATTTAGTTCTATCAGCCAGTAATAAAACTGGCAACATACTTTCCTTATATTGTTAACTGGATTGCAGAACACAAGTCTGGAAAATTTATGAAGTAAGTATTGTGAACAAAACTCAAAGCCACTATCAAGCACAATTACAATGGCTGCTTCTAATACATTTCACCAAGGCAATTCTCATGGAGTCATTGAGGATTTATTTGACTTAATCTTGACTAATTTTTTAATACAAGGATTTGTTTCCTATTTTTTTCACAGGGAGTCGGGGAGCGGGGGGGACTGGGTCGGGGGCAGTCGTGAAAATTTTCTACTTCACCAAAACAAGGAATGCTCGGGCTAGCAAATAGAAACTTTTTCCATTTCACTGGTTCAATGTCATCATCAAGCACTGACAGCTGCTGTCACTGATCCAACACCTCAGAATACCTCTACAGTACATTGATAAAACAGCCAAAAAGATTTTAATTATTAACAGTTATGTCCTATAGACTCATAACAGAGACATGTTTTTATTCATTCTGAGGGTATGACCATCACTAGCAAAGCCAGCACTAATTTCCCATTCCCAGTTGCCCTTGAGAACCACTCCTGTCTGTGTAGTGAAGGTACTCCCACAGTGCTGTTCAGTATGGAGATCCCAAGATTCTGGCCCTGCAACCATGAAACATTGGTGATATATGTCCAAGTCAGGGTGGTGTGTGACTTGGACGGAAACTTGGAGGTGAAGGTGTTCCCATCCACACTGTTGTCCTTGTCCTATGATGTGGTTTGGGAGATGCTGTCAAAGAAGCCTTGGTGAGTTGTTGCAGTAGATTATACATACTGCAGACGTGTGTGCTGATAGTGGCTGTTGATCAAGCAGACTGCTTCTTCATAACTAGATTATGATTCGGTGTATTCCTGTTGCCTGATTCTCAACATTAAGAAAATGAATACAGCCAACCATAATCTAGTTATGAAGAAGCTTAACACCATCCAGAACCATACCCAGTTGGCTATTGTACCAGTTTGCTTAATAGGAAATGTTCATCCCATCAGACATTCACCGCCAAGTTAACAGATGTAGGCAATAATTTGACAGCTGAGGTCTAGCAACAGCAATATTGTTATTTAGTTTATATGGTACAGTGTTAACAAATCCTGAAACTTGCCATCAAACTAACAAAGAAATTCAGTTTATGACTGCCATTTTTCAATAGTTAGTCTGCAACCGTGAGGTCAGGAATTCTGCAGTAACTCACCTCCTGACTCCCCAAAGCCTGTCCACCATCTACAAGGCACAAGTCAGGGGTGTGATGGAATACTCCCCACTTGCCTGGATGGGTGCAGCTCCAACAACATTCAAGAAGCTCAACACTATCCAGGACAAAGTAGCCCACTTGATTAGCACCCCATTCATAAATATTCACTCCCTCCACCACTGACGCACAGTGGCAGCAGTGTGAACCATATACAAGATGCACTGCAACAACTTACCAAGGCTCCTTCAACAGCACCTTCCAAACCCATGATCTCTACCACCTAGAAGGACCAGGGCAGCAGATGCATGGGAACACCACCACCTGCAAGTTCCCCTGCAAGCCACACACCATCCTGACTTGGAACTATATTGCCGTCCCTTCACTGTCACTGGGTAAAAATCCTGGAACTCCCTTCCTAACAGCACTGTGGGTGTACCAACAACCCAAGGACTGCAGCAGTTCAAGAAAGCAGCTCACCACCACCTTCTCACGGGCAATTAGGGATGGGCAATAAATGCTGGCATAGCCAGTGATGCCCACATCCCCAGAATGAATTAAAAAAACTAATAGATCTCCTCACTTCCAGATTTCATTTTTTTCCTCAGTGGGTGACATTATAAAACAAGGTACAGTAAGGCACCTCCAAACAAAATGAGACACATCATTGTTTTGACCCTGTAAAATAGTTCACAGAGAAAGATTTGGGGGAAATTCTACCAAGAAAGTAATAGGTAAATCACTGATTTCCCTAGAATAATGCATCCTTCTTTATTGCTGGATCAAAAGACAAGTATCTCTGTATTTAGAAGACTTGAAGAAGAAGACTTGCATTCATCTACCTCCTTTCATAACCACAGGGCATCCCAAATGCTTTACAGGCAATGAAGTACTTTTGAAGTCTTGTAATGTAGGAAACACAGCAGCCAATTTGCACACAGCAAGCTCCTAAAAACAGCAATGTGATAATGACCAATGTGATGTTGATTGAGGGATAAATATTGCCCAGGACACTAGGGATAACTCCCCTGCTCTTCTTCAAAATACTGTCATGGGATCATCCACCTGAGAAGGCAGATGGGGCCTTCTTTTATCCAAAAGAAGTCACCTCCAACAGTGCAGCACTCCCTCAATACTGCACTGAAATGTCAGCTTTGATTTTTGTGCTCTGGTCCTGGAGTGGGACTTAAACCCACAAACTTCTGACTCAGAGGCAAAAGTTTTGTCAACTGAGCCACAGCTGACACCTACATTTAACACATCCACTCACTTAAGCATTCGTAAAACATATTAGGAGAATCTTTGACTATGGCTTTGAATGACTATTGTTACTTATAAGATAAAAAAATAAGCTTTAAATACTGAAATAAATCTTAGCATTTTAGTGGCTCAGTGATCACGCTCTTGCCTCTGTGTTAGAAGGTTGTGGTTTAAGTTCCACT
The DNA here is from genome assembly GCF_036365525.1 of Heterodontus francisci. NCBI lineage: Eukaryota > Metazoa > Chordata > Chondrichthyes > Heterodontiformes > Heterodontidae > Heterodontus > Heterodontus francisci. Next base: position 38,864,386 of record NC_090372.1, read on the forward strand.
CCAAAGACATGAGCACAAAAGCTAGGCTGACAATCCAATGTGGTACCAAGGGGGGTGTAGCTCTGTTGGAGGTGCTGCCTTTTAGATGAGGCATTAAACTAAGACCCCACCTGCTCTCAGGTGGATGTAAAAGATGCCATGACACTATTTCAAAGCCAATATTTATGCCTCAACCAACATCATTAAAACAGATTGTCTGGTCATTATCACATTGCTATTTGTGGGAGCTTGCTGAGTGCAAATTGTCTGCCATATTTCCTACATTAAAACAGTGGCTACTTCATTGGTTGTTAAGTGTATTAGGACACCCTGAGGTCATGAAAGGCGCTATATAAAAGCAAGTCTTTCTTTCTTTTCATGAGGATCTAATTTGGCTTAATGATCTTCTTAAATTGTGTCTGTATGTCTTAAACTCTCAGGTATAATATTGCTGCTCTTCCATTGTATGTGTGTGCATGTTCTTTTTTAATGTGCTATAGTTTTCCCAGGGCTTGCTCACTTTTGATACATCTGATAAAAATCTGGTCTGAGATATTAATGTGTGGTATTTTGTAACATGGGAGCAATCTGGAATTATAAGTTTTGCCTTTGCCAGTTCTCATTTCTGCAACTGATGTATTCTATTCTTCAATTACACCGTACGCAAGTCAAACTGCAAAACTATTTCCAAGTGACGCAGAATGCTCTTCTACCAAGAAGGTGCACATTGATCTATCTGTCCTGTGCATCCAATACGTTTGCAGCTGATTAATGCACTGTGAAGCATTAGGAGGGAAATGAATGCTTTCTGCATTATTAATATCCGATTGAATGAGAATGTACATTCAGAGAGGTCCTTTTCATTGTCCCTTTGAAAACCATTTTCAGTACCTAGAGTTGCACTTTATATATTATTCTGAATAGTTTGGATGTGAGGTATAACGAGGAGGTAACTAATGAATGGATAATATGGAGAAGAATGGAGGAGTCATACAGCCGTGCTAATAGCAGAATCTCAGGCTTTAGTTCTCAGTCTTTTGTGTTGTGCAGTAATTTTCCATTCGAAGATAGCTAGGGCCCCCTACTGAGAAATGGATAGCAAGCACTCCCCCACTGCAGTGGTTGGAGAAGAGCAATAAATAAACCGCCCGCAATGGAAAATTTTCATAAATGTGGAATTCTAAGTATATTTTAATCACCTTCACTTTTGAGTGATTAATACAAGTGTTTCTGCATAATGAAAAGCAACTGGGGAAAAAATGGAGATTCAAAATATAGCGTTCTATTTGGTTCATTAAATGCACAGTGAATACACAATTATAGCTGATATCAGTTCACTTTCTAATATCACTGCATTATCTGAGGCTTATTAACAGGATATTGTTTGTAAACACATTTTTCTCAATGCGGAGATAGCTAAAACAGTCTGATCTGGGGCGTTTGGATTTGCTGCTGTGCGGAATTTTATTTCTCAGCTTTCCTCCCATATGAATTGCCAACTCAAAAGCTTAGGTTTGAAAAATAAAGAGAATAGATCTCGACAGTGTAGTGAACCATACAGGGAATTTCTTTCTCCGCATAAATAATGGCACTTTCACTAATCGATCCAGTGCTCTGCTGTTGTCTCTACAAAGGGCAGCTGCGGCGAAATAAGTCATTATTTTGCTGCAAAATTTAAAGTGCTAATGTATTTTTTACAAATCTGATAAACATTTACTAATATTGTGATTGGCTTTTATTTTTGCTAGAAGTGATTACACAGTAAGAACAGTAAACAACTAATCACACATTCTTAATTCAGGATATTAGCACTTGTTTATTATTCTTAACTAATACAGCTAAACACTGCTGTAACATGCAACTAAAAAAAAGCCACAACCACTGCAGTTCATATTGGAGCTACAGTATGATCTCAGTTCAAGTCATGGTTTAATCATAGATTCCTGCCAACCTTCACTGTGCCTCATGATACCTGCAGGATTTATAATGCAGCATAACACAGGCCAACAACATACATTTATATAGCACCCTTTAGCATAGTAAAACATCCCAAGGTGTAATAAGACAAAATTGATACTAAGTCAATATAGGAGATATTAGGATAAGTGACTCAGTCAAAGATGTAGATTTTATGGAGGAAATTAAGGGAGGAGAGAGAGGTGGAGAACAGGACAGCTTTATGGAGGGGATTCCTCCCTTATCTTTGCAGGCAATTCTTTTCTTTCAAAGTCAGAAAGGGGCATTGTTCCATAACAAAGAAGCGGGACTTCTTTTTGTTTTGTCATCTGCTTCAGATAGAAATTCTCCAAACCAAAAGGAGTAAAGGGCCTATTTTCCTGACCCTAGCTTCCTGGACACAAAAGGGGTTTTCCTGTGGAGGTGGAACTTGGCCTGCTCCTGCACTAGGTGCCGGTTATTTGCAGCCATTTAAATGAAGCAGAGGGGGCAGAGGATAAACACTTAACTATAGCCCACTGCATTTCCTGAGACCAATATCGGCTGAGTGTCCCAGCACAAAATATGGCACTGTGGCCTGCCCGAGTCCTCACCAATTTTTCTTTATTTAATTTCCCATATGCCCCCCACCACACCCCCAGAATGTTTAAATCCTACTGGGGCCATGTGGCTCACAATCCCCATTGGTATCCGATGATCCCAATCTCCGAGGCCTACCTCATTTTCCTGCCCCTTCTGTCATTGTCAGGCTCTGTCAGGGGGCAGGAGATTCTGGCAGCGCTGGACCTGAAACACTTAGGGTGCATTGCTCCTGTCTATCAACGGGATGGCATTTAAGACTTGCTGTGACAGAGAAGAAATGTACAACATCAAAAGACTTGACCTTAGTATCATTGAATCACAGAATGTTACAACGCAGAAACAGACCATTCAGCCCATCAAGACTGTGCTAGCATTTCATTCCATAAACCACATAGTCTAATCCCAGTCTATTGCTCAATCCCATAGACATTCATTATTCTTTTTTCAAGCAACGATCCAGTTGCCCTCTTAAAACTATTCTTGGGGTGATCAAGTTTAAAGAGGAGTACATGTAACTAAGTCACATCCAAATATTTTGCTTAACCTGCCTGTTGATCCCAAAATGCAACTGAACAGAAAAACAGAAGGAACTGCACAAAGGCCAGGAATTTCCATTTGGGTTCTCCCTGGAGAAACCGCACAAGTAGGTAAAAATGGCATTTATGCTGCTTCTCTAGGGTTTCTGCTGATCTTCTACCTAAACTTCAATGGGGAATTAGGAGAACCCTGTGTAAAATTCAAGGCCCCTTGGAGGTAAATATAATTTTAGGCAATAGTGTAAAAGGGCCATTATCAGATTGGGAATGAAAATCAGTATAGTTGTATTACAGGTGGTTAATCCGATATTCCCCGTTTTACACTATAATTCAAAGTTAAAATTCCCCCTGCCTGTCTTTACTATTCAATATATTTGATGCTCAATTTTGCAAGAAAGCGAGGAGAATGTCTAATCATTTTTACAAAATGAATTGTCATTTAAATCTAGGTGGACTTTCTCTCAGCATAGTGATATAAAACACTGGCAGAATCCGGACCCGCAGGAAGCAGGTTGGTGAGAAAGCTGTGGTGAACCTACAATTCAGGGTTACCCCACACTCTGTGGAGCTTGAACTCCACAATGTGTCTCTGATGTCAGTGATTAATTCCCTGCCTAGATGCCAGCCTGACTGACAGGCTGGGCCTCCAGTTGGGCAGGGAGCTGGTCACTGGTGGCCGCAGCAACAAATCCGCGCTGTGGACGGAGGGGGGGGGATCAATAGAAGGAGGGGTCGCCCTGAGTGGGGAGGGTATTGATTGGCATGGTGGGGGGAGAAGGGAGGAGTGGAGGAGTGGTTAGTTGATCAGGTGGGCTGCCAACTCTGGAGTTGGGGTGGAGGTTGGGAGCCTTGTGGTAGGGGACATCAGAGGTCTGGAGAAGTGGTGGTGGGGAATCAGGGCCTGGTGGTGGGGGAGGATCAGGGCCTGATAGAGGTGGGGGGAATCAGGGTCTGGTGCAGGGGTGGGGGGAGGGTGGTCAGAGGTCTTGTGGTGGGGGTTTGAGGAAGATATTGGGGGCCTTGTAGTGGGATCAGGGGCCCCAATTATTGAGTCTCCTCTGGCAGGTACCTGGATACAGGAGGTAGGTGTGAAGGCATTTACCTGTTGAATCCACCAAATCCTCGCCTCGAGGAAGCTGCCAGATTTCCAGGATCCCCATGGGCTGGGAAGCACAGCCTCATTATCATATTTAATGTTTCAACCCACCTCCTTGGAGCAGGTTGGTCGCTCACCCAACTTCCAGCCTCAGTTAAAAGAGGAAATGGATGGATTGGAGGTGGGCTTCAGTCGGCAAACAAACTTCTGACACTTTAACACCCCCCACCCCATTCAAACCCAGCATTTCTAAAGTTAAATTTCAGCCCAATATGTGGGATTACTACAGCAAATGAAACCTGGCCCTCTTCAAATAATTTCTGTAAATTCTTGAGTTATTTTGTTCATTATTTTAACAGAGGAATAACCCACTTATATTAGGCAACCTTATTTCATGGGGTTGTGCCTCTAATGAAATTGCTAACAAACAATATTCACACAAATGTGCAAAGGGCTCATATGCTGAAATCGCTCAGCACAATTTCTAGGCTTTGGTCATTCAATTAAATTGCGGTGGTTCTAAATTATAGGAGCATATGTTTACGACAAAAATGTTCAGCAAACATTTTATTGAACACACAATGGACTGCAGCAGTTCAAGGAGCATTACCTTATTAAGGGTAAATAGAGATTGGCAATAAATGTTGATCTTACCAGTTACCCCCACTTCCTGAAGAATGATTTTAAAAATGTACTTATACAAATTGTATCAGCACTCATTAACATATTGTGCGAGACCTCACAGTGAAAAAAGGTGATGCACATCTTTCCTTAGCCAAAACAAAATGCCCAACACATTTTCATGAAGACGCTTCCCCTTTAAGCAGTAATATATGTGCAAATAGATCATAGGAGGAGATTTGAGCCTCTAAATGATGGGGAATGACTCATCATCCCACTTCCAATGGCATTGTGTGCCAGTCTTTATCTTACCACAAGTTTGCCGCACCTTTGGCAGGGGTGCACAATGGGCAGCTGTGGATTGGCTGCTCACTATACACCCTGATCAGTTGTCCTTTCCCTAATGGAAGCGAAAATCGGGCTGGTGTATAACCAGCGACTGATCCACCAGTTATTGTTTTACATCCCCATCCAAGTTGAATTTTCGCCCTGTGCCCCCTGTTTAATTTGCTTCCTTATCTTTTCAGATCAGAGTATATTATGCAAACCCTTCTCCCATGTTATTAAGGAGTTGGGTGGAGTCCCTGTTAGAGCAATTTGCTCTTAATCCATGGAAGAAGCAGGAGTGATGACCTTACCTTGCTCCGTATTTCCTTCTGTTGCTAATACCCACCCATATTACAAAGCTCGAGGCCTCTTTAGCATAGCTGTTGGTAAAACTGCTTCATTACTTCAACCCGATTCCCTGTTGGAAATCTTTTGCAAATCTTAGAACTCTCCTGTGCAGCTCTGTGGCAAAATAGATGACATCTCCATCAGAAGGACTGCAATCTGATTGGTCCCTCTAAGCAGATAATACCATATGGTTAACATGGACCAATCAGGATGCCAGAAAGAACTCAACATTTATGTAGGTGCAAAGGGCTGGATTTTCAAAAGCCCGTGAGGGTGAGGTCGGGTGCATGGCGTGCTTTGAAAATTTCGCTCTCAGATGGCAGCACTGAATCCTGACATCTCTGAAACGTGATGTGATTTTCAAAGAGAGGGCGGGAGGGAGGGAGCCAGCAACACACACACCTCCAATTAACCGATCGTTGATGGGGGGGAGGGTGCCTTCCTGGGAGGTGCAGCCATCGCTACCAGGCGGGGGGCCCTCCAGGGGCCATGGAGTGCCTCCAAAGGCGGGACACCCCCATCCCAATAGGAGGCCGCCAGGTTTTACCTGGCAGTGTCTCCATGCTGCGGCAGGCCCCTCCATCCTCCACAATATTGGAGTGGAGACGAGGAGAAGCCCTTCAGTGGCCATTAATTGGCCAATTAAGGGTGTCAATTGGTCTTGGGTGGGAAGGCCGTCCTCAGCATTCCCCATCCCAGACAAAACGACAGGGGGTCTGCGCAACACCAGGATCAGCATCCCTTGCCATTTTGTTTGCCCCCCGACCTCCGATCCCATCTCCAAGGGCAGGATAAAATCCTGCCCAGAGAGTTTGGGAGATGTTAGGGAGCACCTATCGTGAACACAGCTAGGAGCCATCAGTGCTAATGTTTAACACTTGTGAGAGACAGGAGACAAACTCAGCTGCTCAACTAGTGGCACAGAGTTGCCATCGCTGATGCTGAGAGGCTTGTATTTGTGAAAAGTGAGTGATGGATTCTTGAGAGGGTGGTGAAGCTGCTGGCATCACTTCGGCATCTGAGGTGGGTAGAGGACGCCCTGGTGAACCAACGAGCGGCAGCTGAGGGAGTTGAGATGGGTGCAGGCTATTCTGACATTGGACAGAATAGTGAGGATGCATCCACCTGGTCAAGAGAAGGCCAGAGGAGCACAGCAAGGGTCTGCAAGGGGAAGAAGGCGCTACCCAAATGTCAGCTAACTGGAAATGACAAAGCCCCAATGCCGTAGGAGACTGAACATATCCAGGCAGTTGGTCTTGGACATTTGTGCTGTGGTCCAAAATGACCTGATAGCTTGCGGCCCCCATTGCAGTCCCCTACCTGCAGCCATCAAGGTCACCATCGCCCTGAATTTTTATGCATCCAAGTCATTCCAGGGCTCAGCCATGGACCTGAGTGGCATTTTGCAGTCTTCAGCTTATTATTCCATCAGGCAGGTCATGGATGCCCCATTCCAGAGGACAGGGGACTACATGCATTTTGAAACAGATGCGCCAGTGCAGGCACAGAGGGTATTGGGCTTTGCACCATCAATGGTTTCCCTCAGGTCCAGGGGGTCATCAATTGCATCCACGTTGCCATCAAATCACTGACAGACCAGCCAGTCAGATTCAAGGCTAGGAAGACTGAACTCCCAAGGCTAGTGGCCAACCATTTTTCCCTTGAATCTGAAGACACAGAAACAGGGTTAGAAGCAGAGTCCGGCGAGGTATTGTTAGCAAAGATACAATTGGAACAAAGGAAACTTGAATTTGAGGAAAGAGAAAGGGAGAAAGAGAGAGCCTTTCAGTAGAAATGTGAAGAAACAGAAAGACAGGAGAAAGAAAGAGAGAGGCAGGAGAGAGAAAGAGAAAGAATATTCCAGAAAGAATGCAAAAAAAGAGAGTTGAAGTGGCTTGAGTTAACTAGGGGGCGACAGAGTAACCCCAGTAAAAGCATGGCCAATATGGAGCAGTATAATTCAGGTCTGGGTACAAGATTACTAAAACTCACTCAACTAATTCCAAAATTCAATGAGGAAGATGTGGAGGGATTTTTTGTGTATTTTGAGAAACTGGCAAGGCAGCTAAAATGGCCAGCTGAGACATGGTCACTTTTAATACAAAGCAAGCTAACTGGAAAAGTCCATGAGGTTTATTCCTTGTTGCTAGATGACAATTCATCAAATTATGAACAGACCAAAAATACTATCCTTGGGGCATATGAATTAGTACCCGAAGCCTACCACCAAAAGTTTAGAACCCACAAAAAGCAAGCTAATCAAACTTATCTGGAGTTTGAAAGAAGTAAGCAGCTGGCTTTTGACCAGTGGCTGAGGGCTCTTTAAGTACAGCTCAGCCATGAGAATCTCAGAGAAATAATTCTGTTAGAGGAGTTTAAAAAATTTCCCATCCTCAATAAAGACCCATGTAAAAGAGCAGCGGGTTCAGGGAGCCCGGCAAGCAGCCGTTCTAGCCAATGAGTTTTCTTTAACTTATAAGTCGGTTTCCCAGGGGAGAACCTTTCCTAATCATCCCCACAAATCCGAAAAAGACAAAGGGTGGGAAGGTGATCTCTGCCCAGGCAGTCCTGGAAGAGAAAGGAAAGCAGGAGACATTGGGGCCCTTCCTCCAGCCAAAAAGGAAGGTGTTGTGGGCCAGAGTGAGACCCAAAGACCTGTGTGCTTCCATTGTAATAAGACAGGGCATTTAAATGCTGACTGCTGGAAACTAAAGGGAAAACTGGTGGGGTTAATCAGGACACACCTGCTCAGTGAAGACAGGACCTGATGGAATGCACAGAGCAAGCTGTGGCTTTAACTGCAGTAAGAGTGCAACCCAGGAAGCTTACTATGGCCAATGCAGGAAAGGTTAATAGGATTCCTGAAGGTTATCACGGTTTTGTATTTGAAGGGAAAGTAAAACAATACCCCTCGAGTGGGGCAAGCAAGCCTATAGTGCTTTTCAAGGACACAGGGGCCACTAGATCCCTTTTACAGGGAAAAGGCATGACCTTTCCCCCAGAGATTGCCGTGAACACCAAAATGGCGGTGAATGGTATTGGAGGGCAGTGTAAGCCTCTACCTTACATTGGGTGCACCTGGACTATGACCTAGTTTCGGGACTGGTGACCATAGGGATTGTCGCTAGTTTGCCTATGGACGGGGTTGACCCACTTCTAGGTAATGATCTGGCAGGGGCGAAGGTGGTAGTCTCACCAGTCGTGAAAAAAAGACCGCAGGAGGTCAGAGAGACAGGATAGTGGCAGGAGACGGTCCCCTGCAGAGTCCCTGAATATGTAGTCGTCAGGCCATGATGAAACCAGCTTCCCCAGAGGAGACTGCTTTGGCACTACAGGCAGATGACCATGAGGTCTGCCAGTCCGAGACATTTTTTGGAAAGTTAGGAGACCCAGGGAATGAATTAAATGGATTTTCCCTAGCTGAGGCTCAGTGAGCCGACCCAGTATTGCGAGATTTAGCACAGGCTGCCCAGTCTGAAAGTGAAGCAGAGGGAGTCCCTGATTGCTACTGTTTAAAGAATGAGGTACTAATGAGGAAATTGAGTTCGCCTCACAGACCTAAGGGCAAGGAGTGGATAGTAGTTCATAGTGGTGCCACAGAGGTACCAGGGAGAAATATTAAGAAGGGCCCACGAGACTACAGTGGCTGTACATGCCGGTATACAAAAGACCTTTTTGTTAATTTTAAATCTGAGATAGATTTTTGTTAAGCAAAGATATTAAGGGATATGGGCCAAAGGCAGGTATATGGAGTTAAGCCGCAGATCAGCCATGATCTCATTGAATGGCGGGACAGGCTCGAGGGGCTGAATGGCCTACTCCTGTTCCTAGCTTCCTATGTTCCTATGTACCAAAGCCCGCATAAGACAGCAGTTTGACTGGCCAAAACTCCACAAAGATGTGGCGGAGTACTGCAGGAGTTGCCACATGTGCCAGATTGAGGAGAAACCCCAACTTACAGTAAACCTGCACCCTTAAGTCCTGTACCAGTGTTAGGAGGACCCTCCAGTGTTAGGAGGACCCTCCAGCAGAGGGCTGGTGCACTGTAAAGGATCCCCACTGAGAACTAAAGGGGACAGGCAGGCACACGGCTGGAAAAGGTTTCAAAAGAGAAGGGGAAAAAATGACCAAGAGGGCAGGTTAAAGGAAGTCCGGGAGAAATCCCGAATGAAAACCCTTACTGCTAGCATGGGGCGCAACATGTATCCGTAGGCATTAACCGAATTAGAGTTTAATAAATTTCAACTTTTCTTCTTTAAACCTAAAAAGGCCTGTTTGTGCTCATTTCTTTGCCTTATAATTGGGAAGCGGTGAACATGGATTCACCAAGAGGTAGCTAAAAGCACGGTGTATTTAAAATTAAACCCTGTTACAATAAGACCAGGCGAAGGCAGAGAAAGACCCCTAGCACCTTTCTCACCTGGTCATAACAGTGTGATATCCACAAACATTTTTCTAATACCATGTGAAAAGGAGTACAGGGAATGACTGAGAATGGATCTTTTCCTTCAACGCATGATGGCTGAGCATCAGGAACAGGCAGAACAGGAAGGATGCTGCGACTGACAACACGCAGGAATGGCATTTCTATAAACAGGGACTGGCACATCATAGCATCCTCAGGACAAGGACAAATGATCTTCAAATGTCAGAGAGGCAATGCCAGAGCCACATAAGATGTATCATGAAATGGTCAGAGAAAAATCTATGATCCTGCAGCATGACTTGCAGCTGCTTGGGTTTTGTGGGACACCCTTAAGGTGACTGCTGCACTCAATTGATTGCCTACTGGCATCTTCTAGGGATCAACGGGTGACATATGTGGCATATTACAGTTTGCGACCCATAGGTGTATCGAAGGTGACCATTGCCCAATCTCTTCATGCCAAAGAGTTCATCTACTTACGTGTAGACGAGAACAGCCATGTAGCAAGGTCTGTGGACTTCAGCGCCATTGCTGGGTTCCCTACAGTGCAAAGGGTGATCACTTGAACTCATGCGGCCATTAGAGCTCCCTGGGAGATGACTGCTGCATTTGTGATTTGCAAAGGCTTCCAATATTTGAACGTAAAACTGGTTTGTGAAGACAGGAGAAAAATAATTCAGGTTTGTGAACGTTTCCAATGGAGCTGTCACGACTCATAAGTTTTGACCAAATAACAGCTTCCAAAGGTTATCGACAAACAAGCCAAATTGGACACCTTTATCATGCGTGACAAGGGTTACCCCTTTGTACATGGTTGATGACACCAGTAAGTCATCGCCAAAGTGGAGCTGAAGATAGATGCAAAGCTGCTCACACATCCACCAGAGTTATAATCGATAACACCATTGGCATTTTTAAAATGCCCTTGCGCTGCTTTCAGAGGTCTGGATGGGGCTCATCATGGAACACGCGAGAGGGTCTCATGAGTCATGCTTGTCTGTTGTGCATGACACAATCTGGCCCCTAGACACAGCTATTTTCTGCAGGTGGAGGAACAATAGTCCTATGCAAATGAGAATCACTTTGAAGAGGGTGAGGAGGAGGATGACAAAGCAAACAATGCCGTTATAGATATAAGGGCCATGGGGAGACGTGTAACAGGCATCAAGGAAAACCTCATTTTTGCACTTTTCACACAACAGTAACCCAATTTAAAAAGTTACATTGAGAGGCGAAAACATACGTTCTCCAAATGTGTTCACAAACGCCTGAGGTCTCAATCATTGCTGCAGTCAAAAAGGACTCTTCAGACAACATCACATAAACCTGCAGTGGGGATGTGGCAAGCAGCCTTTATGCTATCCACTTCATTGAAAGCAACATGCATCTACATTGAAAATATTCAAATGCATCAAGCCATTAACCCGCAGATCTAATGTTCTGTGGAATACAGGGAGCACAACAATGCTAGGAAAGTAAGGTTGTGACCACAGATCCATGAATGGAAGGCATGTTTGTACTTTGAACATTGAACAATGTACAGACGTGATACAGCCATCATTGAGGACTGAAGGCTAACATCAAACTGATAAATGGACACTGGACACTTTCTGAAAGACATTACAAGCAACAATGCGTTCCTGCCATATGCCTCCAGTTAACATTTTCCTCTTCAAATGAAACCAAACAAATGACTTATGAGAGTGCATTAAATATTAAACTAAATAAAGATGTATTGAAATTTGATCAAAATGTGAGCATTATTTACAACACCTGTGCCACCTTCGTGCTCATATCTTTTGCATCTTACATTTCCTATCACTATATCCAGGGTGCAACCCTGACATTAGCAGCTGAGGTGGAGGCAGTCTGCTCGGTTCGCTGCCCCGTTGCTGTGGATGACCATGGAGGAACTGGGCCTTGATGGCTCCATCCTACTGGGGGACTGCAGCAATGGTGGTTGAGTATTCCCTATGTGCTCATCTGCTGGAGGTAAGCGGGTCAATGTCGGGGGGTGGGGACGCTGCTTACCCTGGAGGTGTCTTGAGAGGAAGGCCCCGGTTGTCCTCCAGCTGTGTGCACAATGATACCTGCCTGTCTCCCTGAGGGGAAGGAGCACCTGGAGGGAGGTCCGGGTTCCTCTTCCACCCTCTCGCTTAGACTCTGTTTGATGGAGCCCAAGGCAGCAGTGATGGAGTGCAGGTCAGATCACACATGGCCCGAGTGCTCCCAGGTTTTGCATGTTTTGAGACTTCCTCTACTACCTCCATCTAGGCCACCTTGGTCAGGTGGGAGGGTCTTCTGACTCCATCTGCAAGAAAGAGGACCTCCCGCCTTTCCCTGATGGCCTGGAGGAGAACCTGCAGGGAGACATCACTGAACCGTGGGGCGGGAAGCTGCCTGCTGGCTGACATCTGCTTCACTTTTGCTGCAGTGAAAATAAATGATGTGAAGTTGGTGCTGGGTTTCTCAAATAAGGGAGGCAAAAGCATTTTGAATTAAGAACAAGCTTTAATTTAGATTACTCTGCAGAGACTTACATGAAAGGAAGGCTGCTGATCCTCGAGGCTGCAAACACAGAATGTTTTATATCTGTGGCGATCATGGTGCTTGGGACAGTGACGGAGGGTTCCACCAAAGAAAGCTGGCCCCGCCGCATGATCCCACATGTCTCCCATGCCCGTCGCCGCACCATTCATTTAAATATACAATCATGTGGGATACGAGAAAAATGGCAGAAGCAGACGTTACCCCAACTTCCAGTCCCACAGTCGGAAACGCCGCGGGACTCATAAAATTCCAGCCAAAGGAGTGATAACACAAAAATCTGCTCATAGGTATAATGAACGATATAATAAAGGAGAATTCAATAGACATATAAGCAGGGAAAATAAATCACCCAAGTGGCCCATAAGGTGCAAGTAATGATGTGGCGCCTTCCATTCCCATCCGCTTCTACAGGTGCTCCCTCTGTGGCTGAGGATAAGCTGGAGACAGCCTGCTCCCTTGTCTCTGCTCGTGGCTGAGATACCTGTGGCTTCTGTCCTTGTCATGGTGGTGCCTGTGGGGCTCCTCCATGGGCTGCTGTACCTGCGTTATTGCAGGGGCAGCCTCTGTCACAGGGCCTTGCTGCATGAATGGTTCCTGAGTCGGAGGGGCAGAGGAGACAAAGGATGATGCCAGCGCCCTCTAAGCGGTGGACCCCTCATCATCCTCTGACTGCCTCAACTCTTTCATGGTGCCCTTGCATGCCGGATGAGGCCACCAGCTGGGATGCAGTTGGCATCCACTCTAAGCTTCTCTGCGCCATCAGCAACACTGAGAAGTCAATGATACAGAGAGTCTCACTCTTTCTGTGCATGTCAGTGCGCTGCTCCTGCATCCACTCAGAGTGGTGCTGCATATGGCTCTCCAAGAGGTGTCCCAATCTCTCAATGGAGGAGCTCCTGTGTTCAAAACCCTGAGTCATGACAGTGTATATGCACTTCATGGACTCCTCTATTGTCTGCCCATAGCTCCTCAAGGTCTCAGAGATTTCCGACATACGGGAACTCATCTGCCTCTGATGCTCCAGGAAGACCCTTCCCGTTTGTGACACCCGAGGCCCAGCATCTCCGCTCAGTGGAGCATGGCTGTGTATGGCCTCCATCCTCCGAGGGGAGCAGCCCAGAGCTGACTCTACCTCACTGCTTACTCATGAGGTGCAGTTTACCCAGTTCTAATCTAGATTGAGGCCCAACCAAGCTGAGTGTGTCTGCGCTAGTGGAAGGTGTGGAGGAATGATGTGACAGTGTTGCCTCAGGGACAGTTCTCCCCATCGAGGAGGCCAGCAATGCCAGGGCTGGGACAGTCTGATCCCCCTCTGCAACTGGCCCAGTGGGAAACACATGAAGGTAGGAATGAGAACTCGGCCTACTGTGCAGGTGCTTCAGCACAACCAACCCAAAAAATGACAGCAGTTGTATAGCCACAGTGCGCATTGAGCAAAAGTGATCTCCATGGTTTTCACCTGTAGATTGAGCTATCAAATGACACTTCTCTAGACCTCCTCCGGGGGGTTGGGGGGGTGGGATGGGGGGGAGCTGTCAGTGCCTGGAGCTGTAGCACACCACCACCAGCCAGAGACATCTCTCTGGGATTATACGCTCTCGTCTCCTACAGGATGAAGAGAGAGATTTATGCCCTCCCTTACCCATTCCAAGATGTTGTGCTCCTTAGTGATGTCCCCTGCTCAATTGCTTTCCATGTGTGAGGGTTGCTGATGGATCAGTGATGCAACTGGCTGATCTGACAATGTTAGGGAGAACTGTAGGCACTCAGTCTCCTCTGCTAGTGTGTATGCTGGTTTATACAGAGTTAGAGGCCTGTCCTGCAGGAGTTTCTTGCCACTCATCTTTTCAGATCTTATCAGATCATTGAAGTGCTTTTTGCACTAGTCCCACGATCTCCTTGTGACTCCTCCATCCATGTCCTCTTGAAGGATTTCTTCTTCCAGATGGAGGGAAAAGCACATATCTCCTGTCAGAGACTGTGTCCATCAAAGCATCTGAAAAGTGTGGGGCTGCCCGGGGACGCCTGCTCAGGCCAACACTGGCCCTCTGAGCTCCCTGCTGCTCCAGACCTTCTGCCAATGGTACGCCCAGTCATGGCTGCCGTTATCCTTTTAAAATCCCCAATTACTAGGTCCCGTCCTCAGGCTGCTCCTGGTGCTTCTAATTGGGGGCGGGGGCCAGAGGAGTAGGCGACCTGTACACACACAGGCTGCAACAGGTATGGGGGCAGCAGTGCCAGTGCCTCTGGACCTGCAGCACAACAGGGAGATGGAGCAGAGGCTGTGGAGGGGGAAAGCTCTTTGCCATGCCCTCAGCCAAGATAGACACCTCCACGCCCCTTGACAGTGACAGCAGGCTGTCTCAGTCTGCGTGTCCATCTGTGCTCTCCTGTACACTGCTCCATTGAGGTCCTCATCTGAGTTCTCAGCAGCAATACTTACCTGCCACCTCACTCACTGGTGAGCAAGCAAAACAAACCATCCTTTACCCCTGGCCTGGCCATAGCTCACTCGTGCCTGGATGATTCACCACGTGCTGATCCCAACTCTGTACTAGCCTCACAAGGTACGCACAGTGCCTTTACCTGACCTGGTGGCTGTATCAGATCAAATGACAGGGCCTCTTTAGTGCTGTGTTGTCACTCTCTTTCCTTCTCAGGGTTGCTGTGGCTGGGAAGGCAGTAGTTCTGGGGTGTCTGAAAGAAAGAGCTCAGAAGGGAAAGGTTGGTGTGAGGGAATGGGGTTTGGGTGGGAAGCAGGAGGTCCATGGTCACACCATCAGCAGATTGCTTATCATGCCAGATAGCAGGATGAGGGTTTACTGGGAGGTGAGAAGGTGCATAAGGTGGAACATACCATCATCCTCAATGCTAAGGGCCCCGTGGCAGCCTGCACAATGATGCAGGCAACCAACTCCTCCGTGGGGCTCAGGAGATGCAGGTGTCCTTGTCCCCTACCTGTTCTGTTGAGGCTGGCAGCATTGGTAGGTGTGTGAGGGTGAGGTGCAGTATCTGGCTTTTAGGTGTAAATCCTGAGTGCCAGGGAGTGCTGCTAGGGGATGTTTTGCACTGAGCAGTGTGAGAGGCTGGTGTTGTGCGAGGTAGGAGATGTCATGTGAAGATGCATTCACTGACCTTGACCACCCCCTTGAGGTCATTAGACTTCTTGTGGCACTGCTGTCACAAGACCTTCCTGACCATTTGCTCCCAATCCCTTCTGAGGGCAGTCCTTGAGGGCCTCCTGGCCCCTCCATGCACCCATAGCATTTCTTCCCCTGCTCACCTGCATCACTAATGCCTCCATTGCTGTGACCTGGTGTTCATTTTGTAATAATATACATTGCAGCAATATTTTTATGCATCTTCCCTTTATGATTATAAACCAGCAGACTGGTTATACCACATGATCAGGAAACAATGCAGCTAGCTCCTCCTGCTGTGCGCAGAAGCCACAGGTAGCTTGGAAGAGGAGGAAGCAGTGCTGGAGCTGTTGGGGCCAATACTACGCTCATGCAGATGAGGTGAGTACATCAAAATTGCATGGTACCCACTCAATCTGCAAGGACGAGGCAGGTTGCAAGTCTCCACCTCCGTAACCAAAAACCAGGGCAACCCAGTCTTTATCCCTTAATCTCTTGGCTGGGAGTTCCATGCTGTAGTCATTATACTACCATACCCATCAAATATATTAGGGCTTCTGAATATGCTGTTAGATTGTCTCAGATAATGACAGAAAGACTTGCATTTATATAGCACCTTTATGACTAGAGGACATCCAAAACTGCATTAGAACCAAGAAAGTACTTTTGAAGTGTGGTTGCTGTTGTAATGTAGGAAATGTAGCTGCCAATTTTACACACAGCCAGATCCCACAAGCAGCAATGTGATACTAAGCAGATAATCTGTCTTTTAGTTATGTTGGTTGAGGTATAAATATAGGCCAGGACGGTATAGAGAACTCCCCTGCTCTTTTTCAAAATAGTGCCATGGGATCTTTTACATCTGCCTGAGAGCGTAGACAGGACCTTGGTTTAATGTCTCATTCCAAAGACAGCCCCTCCAACAGTGTAGTACTTCCTCAGTACTGAACTGCAGTGTCAGCTTGGATTTTATGCTCAAGTGGGGCTATGAACCCAAAATCTTCAGAGTCAGAGGTAGATGTGCTACCACACTGTGCAACAGCTAACAGAGATTTTTCTCAATCCAGTCATAGGCAAAATGGCCAGACTTTAAAAAATAGGGAACAGAAATACAAGAACTAAATTTCTACTGTGGATGAGGAAACCAAGTGGCAGTGAATTGGCTGCCTGATATGGAAATAATATCAGGCCTGTATATCAGCACCCCGATTCACCAACCCACCACACCTGCCCCACCCGCACCCACCAATCCACCCCACCCCGACAATTTATTCTGCCCTTCAAGATGGGAACAGAGCTGGGAGGGGGCACACAAAATAGCAAGGGGAGCATGCCTGATGTTGCCCTGGCTCCCTGCCATTTTGCCTTGGGTGGGGAAAGCCAAGGACAGCCTTCCTGTCCCAGGCCAATTGAGGGCTTTCAGTGGCCATTAATAGCCACTTAAGGGCAGCTTCCCATCTCCAGTCCAATTTTACTGAAGTCAGATGGGCCTGCTGCCATAAGGAGGCACCGCCATATGAAACCTGCCGGCTTCCTAGCGGGCTCGGGGGTGGGGGGGGGTCCCTTCTCTGGGGGAGATTATGGACCCCAGAGGGCACCCCGATGGCAATGGCTGACTCTGCGGCAAGAGCGCCCATCACCCTCACCAACACCACCCCCCCAACCCTCTCACCGGGGCCTGCCTAACTGGTCCTGGCAAACCTGACCCCACTTACTTGCGTCCCAGCGTCTCCGACTTCCTTTTTCCTCAACTGAGGATTCCCCCCCACTGTTGTTGACAGGGCCCTCAACTATGTCAAATCCATTCCCTGCACTTCTGTCCTCATCCCTTCTCCTCCCTCCCAGAACCACGACAGAGTTCCCCTTGTCCTCACTTTCCACCCCATAAGCCTTCATCGTCCTCCGCCATTTCTGCCACCTCAAGTGTGATGCCGTCAACAAATACAGCTCCCCCCCACTCCCCCCATCAGCATTCCAAAGGGATCATTCTCTCCGCGACACCCTTGTCTACTCCTTCATCACCCCCAACACATCATCCCCTTCGCGTGGCACCTTCCATGCAATCGCAGGAGGTGTAATACCTGCCCTTTGACTTCCTCTCTCCTCACCATCCAAGGCCCCAAACACTCCTTCCACATGAAGCAGCAATTTACTTGTACTTCTTTCAATTTAGTATACTGTATTCACTGCTCACAATGTGGTCACCTCTAAATTGGGGAGACCAAATGCAGATTAGGTGACTGCCATGCTTGCAGACTGAGCGGAGGTGTTGCGCAAAGCAATGAGCTTCCAGTTGCTTGCCACTTTAATTCACACCCTGCTCCCATGCCAACATTTCTGTCCTTGGCCAGCTGCAGTGTTCCAGTGAACCTCAATGCAAGCTCAAGGAACAGCACTTCACCTTCCGCTTAGGCACTCTACAACCTTCTGGACTCAACACTGAGTTCAACAATTTCAGAGCATGACTGCCTTATTTATTTTATTTTGTTTTATTTTATTTTCAATTTTTTTTTACCATGGGCCTGTCTCCAATTTGTTGTTCAGGCTTTTGCTTTTGGACAGAGCTGTTCGTTATTCTGCTATTAACACTCTCTCTGGACTAATGCTTTGTCTTTTCATACAACTATTAGTACTCCCTTTGCCTTTGTTCCATGGCATCTTTGTCATTTAATTTCTCCTGCCCTCTGCCCTATGACACTCATTCCCTTTTGTTCTTCTTCCCCCTCCTCCTTTTCACTTGCTCAAAGCCTGTTACATTTCTAACCTTTGCCAGTTCTGATTGAAAGTCACAGGCCTGAAACATTAACTCTGTTCCTCTCTTCACAGATGCTGCCTGACCTGCTGAGTATTTTCAGCATTTTCTGTTTTTATTTCAGATTTCCAGCATCCACAGTATTTTGCTTATATATTATTGTCTTGGGCATCTTGTTCATTGTAGGTCTCTTGCAATTTCAGCAGTGGCCACCGCTTTCAGTGGCACTGCTGGTACTGGAGATCTGCCGGCCCTCTGATTGGCTGGCAGGTCTGGAGGTGGGCGCTCGTCCTTTAAAGGGACGGCGTCCCCTCTGGTAGGCAGTTAATTGACTGCCAGCTGTGAAATTCCAACGGGGGCCCGATGGAGGTCCGAAGCGGGGTCTCCTCCTCCACCTTCCGGCCACCACCAGGACCCCCATCGCAGGGATAAAATCCCAATGTCTCCAATTAATTAAACAATTTTGTTACGAATCAAACAAAATTAGCCAAACTATTAACAGACTTAAACTAAGCATAAACATGTTTAATGTAATATTTGAATGCAATTATTCTGGAAATAAGATTAAATTTGGCCACCATAATAATGTTTTCAATATTGAGCCATGCACACTGTATATTCAAAGTATTATCAATAGATTCAATAACCCATATTTTTCAGTAAAGTCTTCCTGCATCACTGTCCAAACCAGACTGTACATAGATGCATAAGAAGTGACCCTCGAGCTCTTGAATCGATGATGACATAAGTGAATGCAACTTGCAAAATGCACAATATTGGAGTAATTATTTCAGGCTGAAAATCCAATTTCTTTCTTTATCGAAGTGTTAATATGAGGTAATGGTGATGAATACAAAGAAATGAAAGGTGAAGCAAGCTACACAGCCTTTGTACAAGTAAAAGGGTAGATATAGCACTTTAACAGTCTAGAAATAACAAGCAATGTACGTCACCCATTAGCAACTGGTACTAATAATGTTAATTAAGCTTTAAGTGCCTCACAAAAGTAGTACCTTCCTGTAGATAATGATTTGCATCTGCACACCTGCAGAACCATACTAAAACTATGTCTCCATCTATGATTGGTTTATATAAAAGATACATAAGAGTGACACTAATAATGGAGGCATCAACAAAGGAAATAGCAAACTGATGAGAACAGCGTTTATATAGTTTCAGACAGCTTGTTATCTGAAGTGGATTTTAATTAGCTATTTTCTACCTAGCAAACGAGCAAATTAGTCAGAGCCATAAATAAGCATTGGCAATCTGCCCCGTAGTGAAACTACTTGAGCAGTGTAAATGACATGAGTTCAGAGAAGATACTTTGATAAGGAAACTTGAATATAACAGCAACTGGAGTTTGGATTCGACGCCATTCCTTCTAATGAAGTAAAGAGAGAATTGATGAGGGTCATGTAGTTGATGTTGTGTAAATGCACTTTCAAAAGGTGTTTGATATAGTACCATAAACTTGTTAGCAAAATTGAAGCCCATGGGATTAAAGGAGCAGTGGCTGCATGGATATGAAATTGCTCAGGGACGGAAAACAAAGAGTAGGGGTGAATGCTTGTTTTTTAGACTGGAGACAGGCACACACTGGTGCCTGTAGGATTTGGAATTAGAACCAATGTTCTTTCCGACATATATTAATGAGGCAGACTTGGTTATACAGGGCATAATTTGACAGTTTGCAGATGACACTAAATTTGGAAATGTAATGATCAGTAGTGAGGATGGTAACAGACTTCAGGAGAACATAGACAAACTGGTGAAATGGGTAGACACATGGTAGATGAAATTTAATGCAGAACTGTATGAAGTGAATCATTTTCGCAGGAAGAATGAGGAGAGGCAATATAAACCAAATGGTGCAATTTTAAAGGTGGCGCAGGAACAGAGAGATCTGAGAGTGCACGTACATAAATCTTTGAAGGTAGCGACAAATTGAGAAGGCTGGTAAAAAGGCATTTGGGATCCTTTGCTTTATTAATAGAGGCATAGAGTACAAAAGCAAGAAAGTTATGCTAAATCTTTATATAACACTGGTTAGGCCTCACACTTTAGAAGGGATATCAAGGCTTTGGCTAAGGTGCAGAGGACATTTACTAGAATGATACCAAGAATGCCAGACTTCTGTTACATGGAAAGGCTAGAGCTGGGCTTGTTCTCCTGACTGCATAAGAAGGTCAAGGGAAGATTTGATCGAGATGTTCAAAATCATGAAGGTTTTTGGAGAGTAAATAAGGAGAAACTGTTTCCAGTGGCAGAAGGGTCAGTAATCAGAGGACACGGATTAATGGTAATTGGCAAAAGAACCAGAGGCAATATGAGAAAACATTTCTTTACAATGAGTTGTTAAGATCATGCCTGAAAGGATGGTGGAAGTTGATTCAATAGTAGCTCACAAAGGGTAATTAGATAAATGCTTGGAGAAAAAATTTACAGAGCCATCAGGAAAGAGCAGGGTTGTGGGACAAACTGGATAGTAATTTCAAAGAGCTGGTACAAGTATGAATGGCCAAAATACCCTCCTTCAGCACTGCATCATTCTATTGTCTCACTGTGTTTTTGTGAGGAATATGAAATGAGTTGACTTTCTTTTCCCCCAAACAATTTGTGCTCAGGTTTCATGGTCTCGGCATAATCAAAAAGACAAATTTTATGAGCTGTAGATTGACATGAGTTATTTGAGATTCTTAAAGGGAACGATAAATTGAGCCCCGATATGTCGGAGAACATTACAACTTTAGAACCAAGGGACACAAGCTCAAACTTAGAAAAGGGATTGAGCAGCTTAGATTTAACTACTTTACACAGGGGTGGTGAATGTGGAAAAACCTAAAGGAGAATTGGATAGGAATTTGAGGAAGTGAACAATTGAAAATTAGACAGATATATGAAGGGGTTAAAAAATTGAAATGATTATTTTTTGGAACAAGCCGGATGAACTTGATTATTTCCTGTTCCTGTATTTTCCAATGGCTGAATAACTGTAAACAGGGAAGGTACAAGTTCTATTAAGAATATAAGAACATATTAGTCCATGTCGCTCCCCTGGTTTCACCATTTTTTTCATAGTGCAAGAAATGTGACCAATAACCAGAGGAATGCAGCAACCAGACTGCAATAATGATGAAATCTTAAATTGTTTTCATTTTTAATACTCTTAGCTGAAAATAAACCTTAAAATAGTAAATTAAATCATGCCTGCACATGTATAGTAAATTCAAATGTGGACCTCATATTCAAAAGGGAACCCAAGTGTAACACAATCTGCATGTGGGTGCACTCATTGAATTAGTTTTGTTATTTGCCAATGATTTTAACAGCAAGTTTCTGCTAGTTTTGTATCGATTTTTGTGAAAACATGGCAATTTTCAGAGATTGCCCAATGCACAGAATGCATGGAAGACACAACAAAAGGAATTGGGTGCACTTTGATGGCACATGATTGTTGATTTGTACATGGATCTAAATGTAACATGAAATTAAAAACAAAAAATGCTGGAAACAATCAGTAGATCAGGCAGCATCTGTGGAGAGAGAAACAGAACAAATGTTTCAGGTCGATGACTTTTCATCAGAGCTAGACATTAGAGATTTAACAGTTCATAAGCTAGTATAGAGCCAGGAAAAGAAGTTGGGGGCAGGGAGACGGGGCGGGGTGAAGAAATATTCTGTACGATCTAACAACGTTGGTTATGAACTAAACTCCATTTAGAACAGAATTCACAGCATTCACTGCAGCACTTACACTCGCTTAAATGATGTTATACAATAAAACATCAGGGGCTTGAAACTCGAGCCCAATTTGAGCACAGAGGCCACAAAATTGGGTGCTGTAGTGCCCATATTTCAGCACTACAAGTGCCGCTTTGGTACCAAAATGGTGTTCACGCTGTGCACGCACACTTCCAGTGCAGGCTGTGCTGAATGCCATCTTGGTGAGGGCGTTGGCGCAGATTAGGAGCATGCTCCGGAAGAACGTAGAGTAGGCAGATTGCGACGTCAGGAACATAGGAACAGGAAGAGATCATTTAGTCCCTTGAGTCTGTTCCACCATTCAATGAGATCTCAGCTGATCTACGACATAACTCCATATATCCACTTTTGCCCCATATCCCTTAATAGCTTTGGATAACAAAAATCTACCAAGCTCAGATTTAAAATTTATAATTGATCTAGTATTAATTGCCGTTTGCAGGAGAGCTCCAAACTTCTACCAACCTTTGTCTGCAGAAGTGTTTCTTAATTTCACTCCTGAAATGTCTGGCTCTCATTTTTACGAACCCTAGTCCTAGACCCCCCAACCAGCAGAAATAGTTCCTCTCTACCTACCCTATCCGTTCCCCTTAATATCTTGAAAACTTTGATCAAATCACCCTTAACTGTCTAAATTCCAGGGAATACAACCCTAGTTTGTGTAATCTCTCCTTGTAACTTAACCCTTGGGGGCTAGGTGTTATTCTGGTAAACCTACTCTGCACTCCCTCCAAGACCAATATATCCTTCCCAAGGTATGGCGCTGAGAACTGTTCAGAATACTCCAGGTGTGGTCTGACCAGGGCTTTGCATAGCTCAAGCATGACTTCTTCCCCTTGTATTCTGGTCCTCTAGATATAAATGCCAGCATTTTATTCGCCTTTTTGATTATTTTCTGTGCCTGATCATGACATTATAACGCTTCCATACTAGCTCCCTGAGTCTCTTTGGACTTCCACTATTTCTAGCTTTACACCACTTAGGAAGTAATCTGTTCTATCCTTTGTAGGTCCAAAGTGGGTGACCTCATATTTGCCTACATTGAAATCCATTTGCCACAGTTTTGTCCATTCACTTAATCTATCAATTTCTCTTTGTAATTTTACGCTTCCATCTACAGTGCTCATAATGCCCCCTAGCTTTGTGTCATCGGCAAATTTAGGCATGTGACTTTCTATCCCATCATTTAAGTTGTTAATAAATACAGTGAGTCACATCATGACAATTAGAGCACCTGCCTATTATCCCTGCTCTGGCTTCTGCCACTCAGCCAATTTCTGAACCGGTTCATTAATTTGCCTGTAACAGTGATTTGATGCCAGTGCTGCCATTTTTGGCCTCGCCACTCCAGCTTATGCCCCCTGAATGCTGAATATGTGTTCAGCAGCAGGATGGAACCCCCACTAGTGCTATTTAAAGGGATCAACAACCACTCACAGATTAGTTGGTGATTAATTTCTACTGGCTCTGTTTGAGTTTGTAGAAGTGCTTGGTGGATTGCAGAGTTACCTAAAGTTGGTGAAGCTAACAGGGAGTGGTGATGCGCCTGGAGAAGCTCTTGGTTCTGACTTCAACTGTTTTGGTCAGACCACTTGATCCCAATCGAGAGCTGTAGTTGCCATCCCCCTTGGGCTGCAGCATGAGAGGAAGATAGAGCAAAGATGAGAACAACTTGACCACAATGGGAGAAGAGGGGGGTGCACAGCTTTCAACAGGAGTCCTTATCCACCTAAGGCCTCCCAGGAGCATTTCTCTTACCTCAACCTAAGCCAGGGATAGTGGGTGCGTCGTCTGCATTTTACAAAGGAGGTGTTCACAGAACTCTGCCTCATGAAGCCAGATCTGCAACCTCAGAGCAGGGCAAGGACAGCACTGCCAGTAGCTGTGATAGTGACCGTGGCCCTGAATTTCTTTGCATTTTGATCTATCCAAATTGGAGCAGATGGAGTATGAGCATGGCTTTGCCAGGATAGCAAGCTTCCTCATAGTGCCTCCCCAGCAACTGCACACACATGACTTTATGGGTGCTGAATCTAAATGCTGAGATGTACTGTAACCACAAAGGTTACCACTCGCTGAATGTGCAGTTGGTGTATGACCATGCTCAGCACATCACGCAGGCCAATGCCCGCTATCCTGGCAAAAGTCCTGATGCTTTTATTCTGCGCCAGTCTGCTATACCCTCAGTATTTTGCCACCACATTAAATGAGAGGGTGCTGGGTGACAATGGCTATCCACTTAACAGCTGGTTCATGCCTCTGCTCCATAACCCACATGTGACCAGTATATGTTGAATGAAAGCCATGTTGCCACATGGAGTGCTGAAGCAATGGTTCCACTGCCTGGACTGCTCTGTAGGAGCCCTGCAGTACTTGCGCAGTGTGTGTGTCCTGATTTGTGGTGGTCTGCTGTATCCTCCACAACTTCGCCATCATAAGGGCACAATCCTTGCCACCAAGAATATGGCAAGCAGCTCAGAAGCAGGAGGAGGTGGAGGAAGAGGAGAAGCAGCTGGCACATACTCCTTCTGGCCGGAATATCCATGATTACCTCATTCAACTACAGTTCCACTAAGCACAACCCCAAATTCCTATTACACAAAAGTCACGTACCTTACCATCCCTCTGTGACAGACGATCACAGCATCCTCCTGACCACAATGCTGAAATAAAAGCCACCACAAAACAGCCATTCCAAACCAACTTTATCCAACAAATCATGCAATATTCAATACAAAAGTCAATTAATCATCCTTGTACACTCCCTTAGTGCCTGTCTACTGCCTGTCTTTGCCTGGAATTTGCTCCTTTGCCATGCTACTCCAGTGCCTGCAGCATGGCTGGTGGAAGGCTGCTGACCTTCAGTGGGAGAGACTGCAGATGGCAGGACAACCTCAAGCAGCTTGAGGGCCCAGTTTCGACTGCACCACCTCAGCATAGGCAGCAGCAGTCTGGGTTGGTTGGCTGGCTGAGAGGCAACAGCAGGGGTATTGGTGGAGTGGCAGTGATGGATCACGAATGCTGTCATCCTGAGAGAGGACAGCAGATTTGTGCTCCATGGAGCCACTGCCACTCCCCTGGGCAGTGCCTCAGCAATCCTAGTAATCTGTTGGAGGACAGATTGCTGGACTTCTTTGAAACTCTGAAAGTTCCTTTGAGAACTGGTATCCGCAGCCATGATGGCAGCAGTCTGAGCCTGCATGGTAACAAGCTGAAATTTCATCACCTAAGCCATTTTCCAATGTAGTGTGCATGGTGCAAAGTATCCCTTTTAAACAGCCTCAGTTGGAAAGGAAGCAAAGGCCCTTCTCCAACTTAGCAGGGGCAGTCATCATGACTAAGGTTGCAGAAGTCATGTGTTGACTGTTAAATTCTAGAAAGTTTGTTGTGGAAGGATAATGCTGGAGCCTATCCTAACTCAGTTTCACATTTATTGTACAGACTAATAGGATTACAAACATGTAGCTCCTCACTCAAGCCTGCCACCAATCTCAGTAAGTGTCTGCTTATAAATGCTCATGTAAGACCACAATTAACACCCTCCACCTGCATATAATCAAACAATTGATATACAATTAACAGATTCCCTTCTTTCTTTTATAACAAAACATAGATTACTATGCATTACTAATCATAACAACATTTCAATATAAATTCCATATTATGTACAATGTATTACATTGTGAGACGCCCCTCCTCTAGCACCGCTAACAATTTCTTTGTACTAGCATTTATTTTGTGAAACAATCGGATATCTGTGACTTGCATCTACCCATTTAAGATTTGAGATTTCCTTTCTCTCTAGCATTTGTTTCAATCCAGCAAGGTCAATGCGTAATCTTTTCTCACTCACATTTTTTGTTGTGTGTACATTGTCCCACAAACAACAATTATCCACGCAACATTCAATGGGTATCCTGTCATCAGTATGTCCCTTTTTCAGAATTTTACCTAAAATAATTGACAAATAGAATCCCATATTCACTGACTCCACAAGACGCAGTATTTTGCAGCTAAAGTGCTTTTAATGACTGTTACGATCAGGTGAGGAGGGGTCGAAAGACTCCCCTTTTGTGCCTCACCTTGCTTGACCGCAACAGGGTTTATTTCTTTTAAATAGTGAACGTGCTTACCAATTCAGTGTTTAATTTTTTAATTTTTTGTGCTATGTTCATAAAAGAACCAATCATACAGGTTTTCTTGAGTTTAAACAAGAGGTTAGTTTATTGTACTTAAAATCAAACCCCGATATAAATAAATTAATAAACTATGCTCCAACTTTCAAACACACACACACAGATAGGTTACAGAGTGAGAAGAAAGGTTTGGTTGGATTAGAGTCCAAAATAAATAAAATAATATGCAGTCTGTGGGGTCTGGTAATTTATTTGTCTTCCGGCTGGATTCATGGTTTTGAAGTTCCTGGCTAGTGGAAGTGTCCTTTCAGCTGGTCCACCTGGTTCAGGGTGTTTTGGTGACAGTGATATAGTGGCTTTCTCCCCAGGGTCTCTGTCTATAGTGATGATAGGCTTAGACAGGATTCAAAGCTTTTAGAGAGAGAGAGAGAGAGAGAGAGAGAGAAACAGCCCCACTGGGGTCCTGCGCTGATTAGCTTTTAAGGCTTGCCTGCTGTGCATATCAGAAACTCCAAGTTTTCACACAGATTGGGGAGACTGTCACATGATTCTCTCAGTGAATGCTCCAAGATGGCTTTGAATATCTTGCTAATAAAGGCAAGACCAGATAATTGACTCAACTGTTCAAGCCATTGCTCTGGATGAGAGCTATTAGACATGCGTCTTCACTTTGATGCCTTGGGAATGTGAAGTATTTCAATGCAAATTGTGGTGGCCATCTTAGCTGCCAGTTTTATAAAGTTAAATGTAGGATTCCAGCTTTCCTTTTTAAAAGTTTAAGGTATGTTTCCAACTGATAATTAAAAATACTCATTCAGTACAGCATGTTTTCCTGACAATGACCCTTTTATTTTCTTAGCTTCCCAAGCTAAAGGACAACATTCCCCATTTTCACCCATCAGAAATATTATGAAACCAGCGGTACTTGAATACCCATCAGGAAAATTAGCATGTGAAGAATCACTAAAAATGACTAGCTTCATGTTTTTTTTAATCGTTCGGGGATATGGGCGCCTCTGGCAAGGCCAGCATTTATTGCCCATCCCAAATTGCCCTTGAGAAGGTGGTGGTGAACTGCCTTTTTGAGCTGCTGCAGTCTATCTGGTGTAGCATTATGACCCAGCGACAGTGAACCCACCACCTGCCGCAGGCCCAGTCTTGCAGCTATGTCCTTTAGTACTCGACCAGCTCGGTGGTGCTATCGAGCCACCTTTGGTGATGGACATTGAAGTCCCCCACCCAGAGTACATTTTGTGCCCTTGCTACCCTCAGTGCTTCTTCCAATTGCTGTTCAACATGGAGAAGCACAGACTTATCAGCCGAGAGGGGATGGTAGGTAGTAATCAGCAGGAGGTTTCCTTGCCCATGTTAGACCTGATGCCATGAGACTTCATGGGGTCCGGAGTCAATGTCGAGGACTCCCAGGGCAACTCCCTTATGGCTGTATACCACTGTGCCGCCACCTCTGGTGGGTCTATCCTGTCAATGGGACAGGACATACCTAGGGATGGGTATATTGTCTGCAAGGTATGTGATATTGTCTGCAGGTATGATTCTGTGAGTATGACTATGCCAGGCTGTTGGTTGACTAGTCTGTGAGACAGCTCTCCCAATATTGGCACAAGCCCCCAGATGTTTGTAAGGAGGACTTTGCAGAGTCAACACGGCTGATTTGCCGTTGTCATTTCCGGTGCCTAGGTCGATGCCGGGTGGTCAGGCCACTTTCATTCCTTTTCTTAGACTTTGTAGCAGTTTGGTACGACTGAGTGGCTTGCTAGGCCATTTCAGAGGGCAATTAAGAGTCAACCACATTGCTGTGGGTCTGGAGTCACATGTAGGCCAGACCAGGTAAGGACAGCAGATTTCCTTCCCTAAAGGACATTAGTGAACCAGATGGGTTTTTATAACAATCAACAATGGTTTCATGATCGCCACTAGACTAGCTTTTTTTAAAATTACAGAATGTTCTCTGGGTCACCTGCTCCAGATGTAATTTTTTTTAATGTCTTATTTGCCCTTACAACATTCTCAACTTTTCTCAATCTTTGTACTTAGCTCCAGCACATCAAAACTATGATCAGGTCTAGTTTGAGTGCACAACCAATTTAATTCACCAATCAAGCTTCGCAATTTCTCAGTCACTGCTTTAAATATATCATTATCTTTCTGCGATGCCCGAGCATGATTAATCAGGATGGGAGTAACACTCTCTAAATAGAATTGTTGATTTAAAGATATTCCAGACTTAAGGCTGAATTTTAATAGCTCGGTGCCGAGATCCAGATCGGCGCAGCAGCCGCGCGAGACGTGCATTGCGGAACCACCGTGATATTTCACACGGCAGCTCATTAACATGGTGGAATGCCCGCTCCCAATGATGTAGAGAGGCAGGCACTCCGTCCCTGGCAATGGCATCTGGCACTCACCGTGCAGACGCCAGTGCCCTTTTTAAAGGGCTTCAAGCCTTTCAGTTGTATTCAAGAAGGGCCGAGAAGGGCCCGCCACATATTACCTTCATCTTCATCTTCATCTAAATATTCAAATGAACAATAATGAGATTTAAATTAACTTACTTGCAGGCGGCGGCCGTCCCATGCCGATTTTACAGCTGCTGAATGCTGCTCGCGCACCTCCAAGGTGAGAACCTGGTGGGGAGGGATAACATATTCAGGGCGGGAGGGATGAGGGAGTAGGGAAAACAATTTTTATTGACTGTGGGGATGGTGGGAAGAGGTTGAGGGTCAAAGGGAACAAATTTCAGGCGGGGTGGAAGTTAGGGTAGAATAAAAGTTTATTATGGGGGAAGAGGGCAATTTATATATAAATTACCCATTGGGGGGGTGGGAGACATGATCTAGAGTTGAAAGAAAATTGATTTTCATTTCCCGGAGATCGGGACTTTAAAATGTTACTGAAGGGTTTGAAGGCCCAGCCCCATGTTGCCGGTGGCGGTGAGGCCTTGTGGCGGCGCCGCCCCCACCCCCCGCCGGTGGGCGAGGGGAGCAGCATTTACAGAGTGAAAAAAATGCAAATTAATGAATTAAATATTCACCCACTCCCATCGTCCATTCCGGTGCCATATTGGTGGCGGCAGCCGGCACTCGGAGATCCGATGCAGAACACTGGTGGGGAGGGGGGAGCAGGTAAGTATTTCAGCATGGGGTAGTCGGGGGACCGGCTCAAACTAATATGATTGGTGGAGGGAATGGTGGGAAAGGTTAAAGATAAAAGGTTGTGAACTTTGTGGGGGGAAAAGGTCAGGTACACAAGGTCAGTATTTTGTGGTGGAAAGAGGGCAAAGAATGAACTGCCTGGTCATTGGGGGGGGGGGGGGAAGTGGGGGGCGGTGGGTGGGAGAGCAGCTAGATAGACATTTATTTTATTTTTTTAATTAACTGTAAAATGCTTATATTTTTATATATTTAAACAAAATGAAAGGGCTGGAAGCCCTTTAAAAATGGCGTCAACGCCAGCATAGTGGCGCCGGATGCCATTGCTGGAGATGGACCGCCCGCCCTCTCCAAGTCATCGGGGGGTCCACTCCGGCCATTTAAATGAGCCACTGTGCTGAATATCACGACAGCTAGTGGACCGCAATTTCTGAAGCTTGGCAGCAAGCATTTAAAATCCAGCCTATCAGGTTTTGTTAAGGGTATACAATAATGCCCAGACTGGGTAAACTGCAAATTCATTGCCTTTCCAAAAACAATTGCCTTATCATGCTCCATATCAAGTTTTGTTTGTGTCTTTTTCATTGAAGATTTACTCAACAGTAAAGGTATCTCAGTAGAGACTATATCAATACTGATAAGGTGGCTTACTCCAGCTATTTTACATGGAATTACTACTCTCTTCAGTGACTACAATGTGTTGTCATCACCAAACCTAAAGCTGGTCATACTTTATACTCCTTAACCTTGCATCGATCCTCACTACTGAGTACCAACCAATCTGTTCCACATACTGTCGATGTGCAAGCACTATCTAATACAGCACAGTTGAATGAATCCACAACTAACACATTCATCATGGGACTAAAACTCCTTGTGACTAGTACAATTTGTTCAGTTTCATCAGTATCTTCCTCATTTGCCTCAGAATTCTCTGTATCGTGTATTATTTTGAGGACTCTGCCCCTCTGCTTTGGAAGTTAATTGCAGAATGATATTTTGAGTCACACCTGAAGCACCTATTAACTGTTCCTTGGGCATTCCTGGGATTCATTTGCCTATCATTGTTGTTCCAATTCTGTCTTCCACTGTAATAGTCAGACCTGCTAAATGTGCGTTCATGCTCATTCCTCCTGTCTTTAACTCTTCCATTGTACTTATGTCTGTGTCCAGTATCTGGACCATTTTGAAATCCAGTAAACATTGATTCCTCTATTCTCTGTGTCACCGCAGAATACCCTGTTTGTTCTGCCAGGGCTGCAGGAAATAACTGTTTCCCGAGGTGTTTCTTTAAGGCAGCAGACATCTGATCTAACAGGGAGTCTTTTTGCAAGAACCAAACCCAAGTTAGCACCAGGAGCCTGTGCATATGCAACACCCTAGCACAATCTAGCAAATGAAACGCTAGCACTGAACCAGGGATCTCCAAATTGAATTTCCTCAATCTTCTATACAGTCTGTTAAAGTCCATGATATTGTCCTCCATTGAATAAGCATCTGTTTTCGGAAATCTATCAAAGTCTGACCATGCCTCATACACATTCAATAGGTCATCTTTCTTATAAATTTCATCCAAGAATGCTAACAGAAGATCCAATCCTTCATCAGTATCTAACTGATGAGCATCCAGTTCACAATACACTTCTGATTTTACTTTTGGTAGGAAGTGACAATGCCAAGGCCATACCTTGTTTTCTCTTTGGTAGAAATGTAGCCCGTGTCCACATATCCACTTCATTCTTCCACTGGTCATATGGTTCAAACTCATAGAACATCAAATGATAACCATACAATGACAATTTACCCTTGCTTTCTGCCATATTTTCTACAATAGCCAGTGAGATTTTCATTTTCTATGTTTAAAAAATCCTAATTTCCAACCTTCAGCTTTAAGAAACCATCCTCTGCTACCATGTTAAATTTCAGAAAGTTCGCTGTGGAAGGATAATGCTGAGCCTATCTTTACTCAGTTTCACATTTATTGTACAAAGTAAAAGGATTACCAACATGTAGCTGCTCACTGAAAACCCTCCACCAGTCTCAGTAAGAGTCTCCTTAGAAGTGTTTGAGTTCTGATGAAAGGTCGCAGACCTGAAATGTTAACTCGGTTTCTCTCTCCACAGATGCTGCCAGACCTACTGAGTATTTCCAGCACTTTCTGTTTTTATCTCCTTATAAGTGCTCAAGTAAGACCCAGTTAACACTCTCTACCTGCATATAATTAAACAATTGATACACAATTAACTTTGACCCCAGGAATTTGCAATGACCTGGAGAATCATTTTCTAAGCATCACAAACATTGAGCAGAAAAACCATTGTGGCTTATAGAGGGCATTAGAGTGGCTGATAGACTTCCGTTAGGATACAGTCACCTGCATCCAGCATTCAGGTAAAAAGAGCAATGACAGAGAATTTTTTGCTGTCTCTTCGCAATCGTGGAGAAATAAATCAATCTGTAAGCCTTCTGGAGTAGTCCATCAGTTTGTAATGAATGTAATGAATAAAAGTTGTGCAAAGAATCGTCTGGTTAAAAACAAAGAACAAAGAACAAAGAACAAAGAACAGTACAGCACAGGAACAGGCCATTCGGCCCTTGAAGCCTGCGTCGATCTTGATGCCTGTGTAAACTAAAACCTTCTGCACTTCCGGGGACCGTATCCCTCTATTCCCATCTTATTCATGTATTTGTCAAGATGCCTCTTAAACGTCGCTATCGTACCTGCTTCCACCACCTCCCCCGGCAGCAAGTTCCAGGCACTCACCACCCTCTGTGTAAAGAACTTGCCTTGCACATCCCCTCGAAACTTTGCCCCTCGCACCTTAAACCTATGTCCCCTAGTAACTGACTCTTCCACCCGGGAAAAAGATTCTGACTATACACTTTGTCCATGCCACTCACAACTTTGTAAACCTCTATCATGTCGCCCCTCCACCTCCGTCGTTCCAGTGAAAACAATCCGAGTTTATCCAACCTCTCCTCATAGCTAATGCCCTCCAGACCAGGCAACATCCTGGTAAACCTCTTCTGTATCCTCTCCAAAGCCTGCACGTCCTTCCGGTAGTGTGGCAACCAGAATTGCATGCAATATTCTAAGTGTGGCCTAACTAAGGTTCTGTACAGCTGCAGCATGACTTGCCAATTTTTATACTCTATGCCCCGACTGATGAAGGCAAGCATGCCGTATGCCTTCTTGACTACCTTATCCACCTGCGTTGCCACTTTCAGTGGCCTGTGGACCTGTACGCCCAGATCTCTCTGCCTGTCAATACTCCTAAGGGTTCTGCCATTTACTGTATACTTCCCACCTGTATTAGATCTTCCAAAATGCATTACCTTATATTTGTCCGGATTAAACTCCATCGGCCATTTCTCCGCCCAAGTCTCCAACCGATCAATATCCTGCTGTATCCTCTGACAATCCTCAACACTATCCGCAACTCCACCAACCTTTGTGTCATCCGCAAACCTACTAATCAGACCAGCTACATTTTGCTCCAAATCATTTATATATACTACAAAGAGCAAAGGTCCAAGCACTGATCCCTGCGGAACACCACTAGTCACAGCCCTCCATTCAGAAAAGCACCCTTCCACTGCTACCCTCTGTCTTCTATGGTCGAGCCAGTTCTGTATCCATCTTGCCAGCTCACCTCTGATCCCGTGTGACTTCACCTTTTGTACCAGTCTGCAATGAAGTACCTTGTCAAAGGCTTTACTGAAGTCCGTACAGACAACATCCACTGCCCTTCCTTCATCTATCATCGTCGTCACTTCCTCAAAAAACTCAATCAAGTTAGTGTGACACGACCTTCCCGTCACAAAACCATGCTGCCTCTCGCTAGTAAGTTCATTTGTTTCCAAATGGGAGTAAATCCTGTCCCGGAGAATCCTCTCTAATAATGTCCCTACCACTGACGTAAGGCTCACCGGCTTATAACTTGCTGGATTATCCTTGCTACCCTTCTTAAACAAAGGAACAACATTGGCTATTCTCCAGTCCTCTGGGACCTCACCTAGGCTGAAATACAATGATTTCTGTCAAGGCCCCAGCAATTTCTTCCCTTGCCTCCCTCAGTATTCTGGGGTAGATCCCATCAGGTCCTGGGGACTTATTTACCTTAATGCTTTGCAAGACGCCCAACACCTCCTCCTTTTTGATAACGACATGACCCAGACTATCTACACTCCCTTCCCTAGACTCATCATCCACCAAGTCCTTCTCTTTGGTGAATACTGATGCAAAGTACTCATATGGTACCTCGCCCATTTCCTCTGGCTCCACACATAGATTCCCTCCTCTGTCCTTGAGTGGACCAACCCTTTCCTGGTTACCCTCTTTCTCTTTATATACATATAAAAAGCCTTGGGATTCTCCTTAATCCTGTTTGCCAATGACTTTTCATGATCCCTATTAGCCCTCCTGACTCTTTGCTTAAGTTCCTTCCTACTGTCTTTATATTCCTCAAGTGCTTCATCTGTTCCTAGCCTTCCAGCCCTTACGAATGCTTCCTTTTTCTTTTTGACTAGGCTCACAATATCCCGTGTTATCCAAGGTTCCCGAAACTTGCCAAACTTATCCTTCTTCCTCACAGGAACATGCCGGTCCTGGATTCTAATCAACTGACGTTTGAAAGACTCCCACATGTCAGATGTTGATTTACCCTCAAACAGCCGACCCCAATCTAAATTCTTCAGTTCCTGCCTAATATTGTTATAATTAGCCTTCCCCCAATTTAGCACCTTCACCCGAGGACTACTCTTATCCTTATCCACAAGTACCTTAAAACTTACGGAATTATGGTCACTGTTCCCGAAATGCACCCCTACTGAAACTTCGACCACCTGGCCGGGCTCATTCCCCAATACCAGGTCCAGTACGGCCCCATCCCTAGTTGGACTATCTACATATTGTTTCAAGAAGCCCCCTTGGATGCTCCTTACAAATTCTGCCCCATCCAAGCCAAGCGAAGCCAAACAATTTGATAAAGAATAGCCCATTATAATCCCTTAGATAAATGAATAGGTCAGATGATTAAGCCATAGAGTCTAGGTCATTGGTTCAGTTCACAATCCTCCCAGCACTGAAACATGCCACAGTTAGTTTTGAAGGTTTCTGTTGGTCTTGATTGCTTTCTCGTGGCTCCTGTTGGAAAGTGCGTATGTGTGGACATTCAGTGAAAAGAAAAGGGGAAGTGAGGAAGGAAGGGAGAAATGAATTTTGGACCTTTCTGGATGTCTCAAACACTTTACAGCCAATGAGGTATTTTGAAGGGTTGTCACTGTTATGTAGGAATCACATGGCCAATTTGTTCACAGCAAGGTCCCACCCAATGAGATAAATGTCCAGACTATCTGTTTTAGTGAGGTTGGTTGAGGAATAATTATTGGGCAGGATACCGGGAAGAACTTCCCTGCTCTTCTTCAAAATAGTGCCATGGGATCTTTTCTATCCTAAAAACATCTCTGACAGTGCAGCATGCCCACAATATTCCACTCAACTGTCAGCCTAGATATTGTGCACAAGTCTCTGGACTGGGACTGGAAACCCCAACCTTCTGACTGAGGTAAGAGTGCTACCACTCAACCAAAGAATAATAACGAAAAAGAAAAGAAAAAGGACAACAAATTTCAAACGCTGAATCCGACTGGTATTTATTCCATTGTTTCTAGAAGATAAAAATGTTTTTGGCAATAAAAGAGCACATCCTGTGTGCAGAAGACTAACAGAATACAATCTTGTATTACTTTAAGCAAAACAGTTTTTCGTTTCAATAGTATGAGCTCACCCGCTGTGAAAGCTATTCAACTTGAGTTGACACAACACTCCTCTTAACAGACAGAAAAACATCTCAGAAATTCTTCACAGTAATTGAATAATTCAATATAAAATGATTTGAGTGTAAGCAGCAAGAAAGCAAATCATCTTTTATTTAGTAGCTGAGAGGAGAAATAATACATTTTATGGCCATAGGGTATTGAAGCGCCATTCATTAAATATTTACTGCATGCAATTTTTTTCTCTGTTCTGAGTTATCTTTGTTTCAAGAAGAAGAGAACTCAAGCTCCATCTTCACAGCACAAATTAGTTTCACAGATTTCTCTATACTAATGAGGTCTGAAAGACTTCTTCCCCATGGTGCCTGTGACTGTCTATGTATCAGTCTCCGTATTAGTTTGAATTAACTTAGATATGAAGTCAATGATTGGTTCGAAATGCAGCTCATCAATTCCTCATCCAAAACAAAAGTCTTTTTTTTTGCGAATGTGGTACGTAGTCATAACATACTTTCAATGGAATTCTCTTAAACAGCATAGCAACAGTGCAAAGAGGCACTTGTTGTTAGGATGATGATCCCAGATCTGTATTCAGTCAGTGCTGAATTTTGCCAGCTCAGGTTTCTCCTTGACATCAGGTTTAACCCAGATTCCAATCTACCTCATCTCTGCAGGCAGTGCCTGTTAACAGGTCCTGCTGCTGACAACAGTAAAGTGGCTCACAGCTGTGTGCGGAGATATGAAAAAGGCAAATAAATACACTATAAAATATATATTTATTTCCTACCAGGTAGGAGCTTTCTTTACCACATTACGTATTTTGCAGAAGTACTTAATATTGAAAATGCTCTTCTCTACATTTATTTCCTCCTTTAAAAGCAAGTAATTGAGACCCACAAAAGTAGGCCTTATTTCAAAGCAGGCCTTACATTGTACTCTGACATTAGTAAAGCTGACAACTAATGTTATATTTTACTTTTAAATGCCAATTTTCACATGGTCATGATCTTGTATTTTAAATGTATATCTTCCTATTTTCTTTTCGGTTCTACATTTTTTTTCTGTAATTTGTTTTAAGCAACTTTTCCTATGCTTTACTGACTGCAAATAAAAGCTCTCCAGCTGCTGCCAGTTGGGGTGAATAAAAAGAATGTCTGGCCGCCGATAGTAACCCTGCACTCCCCCCCACCCCCACCCCCAACCCCCATCCCCCACCCCTCCACCTTGCCTCTTGGGGTTTACATTGTCACCATGCCAACATTATCACTGGAGGCAACCACTAAAATCTAACTTAGTTGGTCACGTGCATCACCTTCAGTGGTAGCAGCACCACCACTACCACATTGTCACTGAGTTTCCATCAACGGCAAACTGGTTTATATGAATGCAGCAATATTAGGTAAGCCTTTACGTCAAGAGACTGATATTCCATCAGATCATATTTAAGAGCACAAGCAAGAAATATCCAAAGAATTAATTGCAGTATGAATGCACATTGCCACAGGGAAGGAGGGACATTTAGGGAGAATAGTTAAAAATAGCATTAGCAGTGGGTTTCATCCAGCCTCTCATCTGTTGTAGGTGCCTGATCCAGGGGACAGGGACTGAGAATAGAGAAAAATAAATAGATTTTTTAAATACTCACTGACTGACTGTAACTTACGAGTCAGCAATATCCAAAATTCCAACTCTTGAGGTTCAGCTAATGAAGAAAAAAAAGCAAGTTAATCGAATCGATTTCCCTCCGGGTTTGGTTTCCTGCTGACTCATGTTCCAACTCCATATTCCTTTGTTATCTGGCACTCCAGAAAGGAGAGCCCATTGGATGAGAAAGGGGAGAAAAATAACTGCTGATAAACAAAATATTCACCTGTCAGTAGAGTGTGGCACAATTCACCCAAAAATGTTCACCTGACAAGAAAAATGACATCAGAATTTATTTTAAAGGCTTTATTGTGCCTTATTTCCTTTTATTGGCCAAAATAAAACCCTCTTTAGTTTTTGGTCATGCTTGTTAAGAGCTCCTATGAAGTCTGGTGTTTTTTTAGTAGACATCATTCATCAAGACTCTTAACATCAGGCAGTGTCTCACTGCTCACATTTTATGTGAGAATGTCATTTCTCTGACTGCTATTAAAGCAAAAGAGCACACGTTTTTTGATGAGCTGTCTGGGATCATTTACAATTTTTTTTGTTCATTTGGCTGCATCATTCCCTCGTGTATTTCCATCGTGCAGCCAAAAAGCTTTCAGAGATGGAATCAAAACACTATGACAATTTTCAGTCAGACTTGGCAAAGGCATAATCAACATGGGGTCAGCAGAACCTGCCTGCTCACCATTGCTTTACTGTTCTGAGGAAGCACTTGGGAATGTCTTAGAAACCATCAATCACTTAGAAAATATTTAAAAAACATCGGATTTGCAGTATTTTGGATTAAGCTGCTTATCAAAACACATTTAAATTATTAACAAAATAGTAAAATAATGCTCTTTGAAAACTGATTCCTTCACTCACAGTATAAAATTCCTCATTACAGCTTTTACATTATGTGTGTTTTCTGCCATATAACGTAACTAAGAGAAAAAAGTAGAAAGAGTCGATGATAGGTCACAAACCAGAAACATTAACTCTGTTTCTCTCACAGATGCTGCCAGACCTGCTAAGCATTTCCAGCACTTTCTGTTTTTATTGCATTTATGTAACATCTCAGGATGTCCCAAAGTGCATTACAGTCACTTAAATGCTTTCAAGTGTAGTCGCTATTGTAATGTAGGAAACGTGGCAGGTATATTGGATACAGCAATCTCCCACAAATAGAAACGTGATAATGACCAGATAGTTTATTTTAGCAATGTTGGTTGAGAGATCGCTTCTCTTTTTCAAAAATGGGCCATGGAATATTTTACACCTACCCTGAGGCCTCAGTTTAATGCCTAATCCAAAAGGCACTGCAGTGTCAGCCTAGATTAATTTACATATCTGTAGTGGAACTTGAACCTACAACATTTGGACTCAGAAGACAAGAGTACTACCACTGTGCCACAGCTCCAGTTTTCAATGGGACTTTGTACTGTATAACAGCCTGGAGGTGAAACTAGCCAGTTCCCCAGTTCTTCCTCCCCCTTCTCCAGCCTTTTTTGCAATGATGTCTATTTTCCCCAAGTACAGCATTGTTCCATGGAGTCTAAACTCTTCATTTCTATCCTCAATCTTTCTAATACTGCCAGTCCAGAGTAATCTCAGCTGCCTAATCTGAAACATTGGGTGGGATGGTCTTCAAAGCTTGCTGCATTTCTACATTAGATATGATATTTAGAGTCTATCATGCTATTACGTGTATAAATATTGGGAAGACTGAAGCCATTGTTTTTGATGCCACTCCAAACTCAGTTCCCTAGCTACCGATTCTATCCCTCTCCCTAACAACATCTGAGATTAAGCCAGTCTGTTTGCAACCTTGATGTCACATTTGACCCCGAGATGAGCTGCCAACCTCATATTCGTGCCATCAGTAAGACCCAATAAAACCCTCTTTAGTTTTTTGTCATGCTTGCTAAGAGTTCCTATGAAGTCTGGTGTTTTTTTAGTAGACATCATTCATCAGGCAGTGTCTCACTGCTCACATTTTATGTGAGAATGTCATTTTTCTGACTGCTATCAGTAAGACTGCCTATTTCCACCTCCTGAACATTGCCCGACTGCGCCCCTGTCTCAGCTCATTTGCTGCTGAAACCCTCATTCATGCCTTTGTTACCTCTAGACCTGGCC
Source organism: Heterodontus francisci (assembly GCF_036365525.1). NCBI lineage: Eukaryota > Metazoa > Chordata > Chondrichthyes > Heterodontiformes > Heterodontidae > Heterodontus > Heterodontus francisci. Next base: position 38,903,319 of record NC_090372.1, read on the forward strand.
ATTCCAATGCACTCCTGGCTGGTCTCCCACATTCAACTCTCAATAAACTTAAGATCATAACTCACACCAAGTCCCGTTCCCCTATCACCCCTGTGCTCGCTGACCTACATTGACTCCTAGTCAAGCACTGTCTTGATTTTAAAGTTCTCATCCTTGTTTTCAAATCCCTCCATGGCCTCACCCCTCCCTATCTCTATAATCTCCTCTGCACCCTCTCCAGTGCAATCACATCCTTCCTATAGTGTGGTGACCTGAACTGCACACAGCACTCCAGCCGTGGCCTAACCAGCATTTTATACAGCTCCATCATAACCTCCCTGCTCTTATATTCTATGCCTCGGCTAATAAAAGCAAGTATCCCATATGCCTTCCTAACCACCTTATCTACCTGTACTGCTGCTTTCAGTGATCTATGGACAAGTACACCAAGGTCCCTCTGACCCTCTGTACATCCTAGGGTCCTACCATCTATTGTATATTCCCTTGCTTTGTTAGTCCTCCCAAAATGCATCACCTCACACTTCTCAGGATTAAATTCCATTTGCCACTGCTCTGCCCATCTTACCAGCCCATCTATATAGTCTTGTAGTCTAAGGCTTTCCTCCTCACTATCTATGACACCACCAATATTCATGTCATCTGAGAACTTACAGATCATACCTCCTATATTCATGTCTAAATCATTAACTTACACTACAAACAGCAAGGATCCCTGCACCAATCCCTGCGGTACACCACTGGTCACAGGCTTCCACTCACAAAAACAATCCTCGACCATCACCCTCTGCCTCCTGCCACTAAGCCAATTTTGGATCCAATTTGCCAAATTGCCCTGGATCCCCTGGGCTCTTACCTTTTTTTTTACAGATACAGCACTGAAACAGGCCCTTCGGCCCACCGAGTCTGTGCCGACCAACAACCACCCATTTATACTAACCCTACAGTAATCCCATATTCCCTACCACTTACCTACACTAGGGGCAATTTACAATGGCCAATTTACCTATCACCTGCAAGTCTTTGGCGGTGGGAGGAAACCGAAGCACCCGGCGAAAACCCACCTTCTTAACCAATCTCCCATTCAGGACCTTATCAAAAGCCTTACTGAAGTCCATGTAGACTACATCAACTGCTTTACCCTCATCTACACACCGAGTCACTTCCTCGAAAAATTCAATCATTTTTGTTAGACACAATCTTCCCTTAACAAAGCCATGCTGACTATCCTCGATTAATCCCTGCCTCACCAAGTGGAGATTAATCCTGTCCCTCAGAATTGTTTCCAATAATTTCCCAACCACTGATGCTGGGCTCACTGGCCTGTAATTACCTGGTTTATCCTTCTACCCTTCTTGAATAATGGTACCAGATTCGCTGTCCTCCAGTCCTCTGGTACATCTCCTGTGGCCAAAGAGGATTTGAAAATTTGTGTCAGAGCCCCTGCTATCTCTTCCCTTGCCTCACATAACAGCCGGGGATACATCTCATCTGGGCCTGGGGATTTATCCACTTTTAAGCCTGCTAAAACAGCTGATACTTCCACCCTTTCAATGCTAATTTGTTCAAAGTATATCACAATCCCCCTCCCTGATCTCTACACCTACATTGTCCTTCTCCATAGTGAACACAGATGAAAAGTAATCATTTAAAACTTCACCTATGTCCTCCGGCTCCACACACAGATTGCCACTTTGGTCCCTAATGGGCCCTACCCTTTCCCTGATTATCCTCTTGCCCTTAATATACTTATAAAATGCCTTGGGATGTTCTTTATCTTGCCCACCAGTGTTTTTTCATGTTCCCTCTTCGCTCTCCTATTTACTTTTTTGAGTTCCCCCTACACTTTCTGTACTCCTCTAGTGCCACTGCTGTTTTTGGCGCTTTGAACCTGCCATAAGCCTTCTTTTTATTCCTTATCCAATCCTCTATATCCCTTGATATCCACGGTTCCCTGGACTTGTTGATCCTAACCTTCACCTTTAGGGGGACATGTTGGCCCTGAACTCTCACTATTTCCTTTTTGAATGACTCCCACTGCTGGTCTGATGTAGACTTTCCTACAAGTAGCCGCTCCCAGTCCATTTTGGCCAGATCTAGTTTTATCATATTGAAATTGACCTTCCCCCAATTCAGTACTTTTATCTCCGGTGTCATACTTTGTTTTATAATGCTCCTGTGAACCACTTTGGGAAATATTATTACTTCGAAGGCACTATATAAATATAAGTTGTTGTTGTGGTTGGTCTCATTATAAGGTAATGATGCTGAGTGTTCTGTCCTCAGCAAAGGTCTCAGTTTTATCCCCTTACGCCCCCACCTCAATGAATTTCGTGCTCGGCATGACGTTGAGCTCTTCTTCCGTCGCCTCCGCCTCCGGGCTCACTTCTTCGACCAGGAGTCCTCCCCCCGACCAGCAGACCCATTCACCCGCCTCCAGCATTCTCCCTCTACCTGGACCCCTCCCCCTGGCCTCTTACCCGCTCTTGATCTCTTCATTGAAAACTGTCGGCGAGACATTGGTCGTCTCAATTTCTCTGCCCCCCTCACTCACTCTAACCTGTCCCCCTCTGAACTTGAGGCACTCCGTTCTCTCAGGTCTAACCCCGACATGGTCATCAAACCTGCAGACAAGGGTGGTGCTGTTGTTGTATGGCGTACCGACCTCTACCTTGCAGAAGCTCAATGCCAACTCACAGACACCTCTTCCTACCTCCCTCTGGACCATGACCCCACCACCGAACATCAAGCCACCGTCCAAAGGACTATCACTGACCTCATCTCCTCTGGAGATCTTCCCTGTACGGCTTCCAACCTCATAGTCCCACAACCCCGGACAGCCCGCTTCTACCTCCTTCCCAAAATCCACAAACGGGACTGTCCCGGCAGACCCATTGTGTCAGCCTGCTCCTGCCCCACTGAACTTATTTCTTCCTATCTAGACTCTATCTTTTCTCCGCTGGTGCAGTCTCTTCCCACCTACATCCGTGACTCTTCTGACGCCCTACGTCATTTTGACAATTTCCAGTTTCCTGGTCCCAACCGCCTCCTCTTCACTATGGACGTCCAATCACTCTGCACCTCCATCCCCCACCAGGATGGTTTGAGGGCTCTCCGCTTCTTCCTGGAACAGAGGCCCAACCAGTCCCCATCCACCACCACCCTCCTCCGCCTGGCTGAACTTGTTCTCACATTGAACAACTTCTCCTTCAACTCCACGCACTTCCTTCAAGTAAAAGGTGTCGCTATGGGTACCCGCATGGGTCCTAGTTATGCCTGTCTTTTTGTGGGATATGTCGAGCATTCTTTGTTCCAGTCCTACTCAGGCCCCCTCCCCCAACTCTTTTTCCGGTACATTGATGACTGTATCGGTGCTGTTTCCTGCTCCCACCCTTCACTCACCTTTACACGGTCCATCTCTGACACTTCCCTTCCCTTCCTCGACTTCTCTGTCTCCATCTCTGGGGATAGGTTGTCTACCAATATCCATTATAAGCCCACCGACTCCCACAGCTACCTCGACTACACTTCTTCACACCCTACCTCCTGTAAGGACTCCATTCCATTCTCCCAGTTTCTCCGTCTCCGACAGGTCAGTTCCGAAGAAGGGTCACTGACCCGAAACGTTAACTCTGCTTCTCTTTCCACAGATGCTGCCAGACCTGCTGAGTGATTCCAGCATTTCTTGTTTTTGTTTCAGATTTCCAGCATCCGCAGTATTTTGCTTTTATCTCATTATAAGGTAGCATGGAATGTAAGAGAAGCCATTCATCCTACCAACTCTAGTCCTATGGACTATATGCAAACATCCTATTATTTGATCATCTGAGGAAACAACCAGTAAAATATCCACCCAAACTCATCTCCGTTTTTCAAACTTGGCCAGTAGCGTTCCATGGATGATGATCCTGGAGTCTTCAATCATGTTGGTCTATATTTATCCCAATGACCTTAATCTGTTCCTAACAACATAGTATTATTCTAGAGATTTCTGTAATTGCTATACTGGTGATTATAAAAACTCAGATAGCATTCTCCACATAGGTTTTATAGTCAAGCTGGGCAGCCTTCTCTAGATGATTTTTTTTGTAAATGTTTTTGTCCTCCTCTCATTAAGACCCTGATTCTTGGTGCAGCACAGTTCTATTGGCAACAATGCCCTGTACTCGCTAAACACACTGGCCATTGTTGTGGATGTTGACTGTTGTCAGGTTATTCGAGGGCATCACAGCCAACATCATTCCTGTTCTTAACCAATTTCCAGACATGCGCACTTTTTCAGCAGGAGCCTTAAGGTCAAGAGTTAGCAGCAGAAATCCTGGATTATTATCCCTCCTAGCCTGGGGTACCGGAGGCCAGATTTTGCACTCAGCTGAAATCAGCACTGACCGGAATCGAGGATCTTCCAAATGTGTGTGATGGTTCCACTATGTCATAAATTATATTAGTTCCAGCAATCTACCACTGCATAGGCCTTTGTGTGTTCCCACATCTGACATTCAGTCTGTCAGATTCTAGAACGTTTTCTGTTATGCTTTTAGAAAGAAAGGAAGAGCTTGCATTTATATAGTGTCTTTCCCAACCACAGAATGTCCCAAAATGCTTTACAACCAATGATATACTTCTGAAGTGTAGTTATTGTTGGAATATAGGAAACTCGGCAGCCAATTTGCACATAGCAAAGTCCCACGTACAGCAATTAAATAAATGACTGGATAATCTGTTTTATTGGTGTTGGTTGAGCGAGAAATATTGGCCACGACACCAGGTAGAAAACCCTTCTTCTTCTTGTATATAGTGCCATTGAATCTTTTGCATCTACCTGAGACAGCAGGTAGGGCCTCGGTTTAACATCTCATCAGAAAGACAGCACATCTGACAATGTAGCAGTCCTTCAATACTGCACCAAAGTGTCAGCCTAGATAATGGCAAGAAATTCAGTTGCATACTTATGCTTACCTTCATTGGCCGTGGTCAGGATGTGCCACTGGTTGCTTCCTGCGTAGTACACGCGGTGTTGCCTGAGGCTATGGGCACACGCATGCGCATTCCGGAAGACATTGATTTGACATGCTTATGACGTCACACAGCCCAACCTGCAAATAACGTGCACGTAGTGCTTGCATTAGTTAACTCATGAAAACAGAAGCATGAAGCTGCAAGATGAGCCCTACAGTAACCTTAATTAAAGGGATGGGTACCCCCTGATTGCTGGTAAGTTAAATTTCTGGAGTTTTTTCGATTGCAAAGTGTCTGAACATACTTTGAAGTGTTTTTGGAGGTGTTTTGGTGAGTTCCTGCATTTGCCAGAGAGTGTTGCCAAGTCGTCACGGGGATGACAGAGGAGCAGGTGACCTGTCCACACAAAGGCTGCAACAGGTATGGGGGTAGCAGTGGCAGTGCCTCTGGGTCTGCAGGATGACAGGGAGCTGGAGCAGAGGCTGCAGAGAGAGCAAGTTCTGCGTTATTCCCTCTGCCAAGTTGGAGCCAGACTCCTCCATGCTCCTTGACAGTGACAGGAGGCTGTCTAGCAGACCACTCGTGCACTTGGCTGTGCATGTGCCTGTTCAGTGTTCTCCTGTATGCTACTCCATTGAGGCCCTTATCTGAGTCATCTGCAGCAGTACTCTCTTGCCACTTTGGCCTCTGGTGAGCTGGCAAATGAACCATCTTTCATCACTGGCCTGTTTGCAACTCATTTGTGCCTGGTGACTCACCCTGTGCTGATCCCAACTCTATACTAACCTCCAAAGTAAGTGCAGTGCCAGTGTCTGAGCTGGTGGCTGCGAGTGTCAGATCAAGTGATGGGGTTTCTTCATCATTGCTGTGCTGTTGCTCTCTCTATCCCTCCTTGGGCTGCTGTGGCTGGGCAAGTGGCCTTTCCTGGGTGTCTAAAAGCAGGAAATCGGAAGGGGAAGGTTGATTTGAGGGAAGGGGATTGGCATGGGAAGCAAGAGGTCCATGGTCACATCACCAACAGCTTGCTCATCGTGCCAGGTAGCAGGATGAGGATGTGATGAAGGTTGAGAAGGGGTATAACGGAGGAACATACTATCATCCTCAGTGTTATCAGCAATATTGGATATTACCAGCCCAGTCGCAGCTGGCCCCATGATGTGGAGAACCATCTCTTCCGTAGGGCTCAGGAGATGCAGGCTTCCGTGTCCCCTGTCAGTTGTGCTCTACTCCCTTCTTATTGTGTGTCACCATGTCCTGCAAGGGAGAGGGCAGAATGTCAGTCATTGTGTCGCACTGCGTTTGGGTGATGTGTCTGCCATAGCCGAACAGCTGAAAGTATGTGGAGACAGTGAGAGGTGGGTGTGAGGCTAGCAGAATTGTTAGGTGTGTGAGGGTGGGGTGGAGTATCTGGATGTTAAGCTTGTGTCCTGAAGGCTAGAGATTGTAGCTGGGTGAGTGATGGAGGTGTGGTGCATTGAGCAGTGTGAGAAGCTGATGTTGTGGTGGCTAGGCGATTTCCTGTGACGATGTATACACCACTTGACAACCTTCGTGAGGTCATTAGACATTTTGTGGTGCCTTCCACGTTCCTGGGTTCTGTCTCCGAGTATTGATATTCCTGGCCACCTGTTCCCACTCCCTTCTGGGGGTGGTCCTTGAGGGTCTCCTGCAGGACCATGACATCTCTTCTCCTGCCCACCTGCACCACTTATGCCTCCATCACCACATCCATCACTATGGATCCCTCTGCCTGCCCTGGTGTTCAACTTACAAGAATTTATATTACTGCAATCTTTATTGTGCAGCTTCCCTTTAAGAGGCAGCCTGCCTTTAAGAAGAGCAGGGTGTCTGTACTACAAGGTCTGCAAACAATGCTGCCAGGGCCTCCTGCTATATGAGATCACCAACACTGTTCCAAAGCAGAGAGCAGAGGCACACTAGCTGGCTTCACATTCATTGTGATGAGGTGGGTACACAAATTTTGTGTTGCCCACATCGATCTGAACATGAGTGGGGAGGTCACAAATTGTGATCACCAGACGCACAAAATGGGGTTATCCAATTTCGAGCCCAATGTGTTCAAGGCTCTGCAATAGGCTTGGGCCCACAACCTTCTGACTCAGTGGCAAGACTCTCAAGCAAAGCACTGACCTGCAATGTTGGGCTGGAGTTTCCTCCATTGTACCAATGCTCTAGGAAACCCCATCTAGAATACTGCATTTAGTTTCGGGCATCACACCTCAGAAAGGATGTATTTGCCTTGGAGGGGGTGCAGCACAGAGTCACCAGAATGACACCAGAGTTTAAGGGATTAAATTATCAGCGCAGGTTGCATAAACATAGCTTATATTTCCTTGAGGACAGAAACATGACGGGTGATCCGATCGAGGTGTTTAAAATGTTAAAAGGATATAATAGAGCAGATAGGGAGAAACTATTTCCTCTGATGGGGGAAACAAGAACAAGGAAACATAAAATTAGAGCTAAACTAATCAAGAGCAAGCTCAGGGTAGTATAAATGTAGAGCTCGCTCCCCAAAAATGCTGTGGATGCTGAGGGACAATTGCTCCGACTGAAATAGAGAGTTAGATTTTTTTAGGTAATAGTTTCAAGGGATATGGAGCAAAGGGGGGTAAATGCAGTTGATGTGAGAATCAGCCATGATCTAATTGCATGGTAGAGCATCTTTGAGGGACTGAATGGCCTATTCCTGCTCTTAAAGTTCCTATGTTACTAAATCTGAAATCCACTCTCCCTTACAACACTGCTATATATCACTCCTGGGATCACAAGAAGCGGGGTGGCAGTAGACCCTGGGGCAGCAGAAGGTCTGTTAGTTCATTAATTGGAGGGAGAGGGTCAGCAGTGGCTATCTCTCCGACCATAACGGTTCCAGTAATTGCAGGCCTCAGTTTCCTTTCAAAGCCTGGGCAGTGCTACATTATCACGGACTCCATACAGAAAGTTGAACTTACAGGGAGTAAGGGCTCACTGAGCACAGAAGAGATATCTGAGTAAAACAGGAAAATGAAGCATACTTAATAGTATTCCATGATGTAATTTCAGTACTCTAGTTTATTAATCAATCTGGAAATGTTGCAGTTTATTACAAAATTATGAAATGTATTCATACATTTACAAACAAATAGAATAGAAAATGTGATCAAAAGTAACAATGAACCCTTTCTGCTGAAAGGATTCAAATAAATAAAAATAAATAAAAACCTGTACTGTCATGGCTCAAAATAACCTGCCTGCCACTAGTTCTTGATATAATTCAGAGTCCATTATTAAAGTAGATTGCTTAAACGTGTACACAATATCATTGACAAAGGAAGTTTATTTTTATATTTTAAAAAGTCTCAATGAAGGCTATAATAGAAGAATTCATGCTGTGTTAATTTAAATGTTAACACTTTTCTGTGCTTCTGCCTCACGTTGGGCAAGTGTCAAATGTAACAGCTGCTCAAGTATTTTTTTCAAATCAATGACTAGTTAATGTGATGGAGCTCAACCAATTGATCAAATCACAATTGCAAACCTAATACAAAGTCAATAGTTTACTATTATAATCAGCACAACAAATAGAATCTGCACCAGGCTATTATGTCTTATTGCTACAGGATGCAGACTCAGGGTAAGGTTAGGATTTTTTTCCAACTGCAACTTACATGGATGGCTACAATGCTTCTCATATGCGGAGAGACCTCTCAAAGCACTTTACAAAGGCAGAGGGAAAACAGTGGAACCAGATCAGCAAGGAAAAGAAAATAGAGTGGAAAAATTGGGAGACGAGCCAAAGGCTGGGTCAAAAATAAATTGAGGAGGCTTTTGGAAGTTGCAAGTAAAAGAATCTAGGGAGGGAGTTTATTCACATTCCACCTGTCTGAAAGCTAAAATTGATTAAATTTAGAAGCCTGGTATGACGTGATTACTTTGATCTGGATATCATAAGCCTACTTGGAGCAGTGTAAAAGTTGTTGGTCTTCCATGTTCTGCACTTCCCTTAAATTGCCTGTTTCCACAGCATTGTGGTGAGATGGAAATTCATGGCACATAGGCAAGCCGTTTTACATTCTTCAAAGACTAAGTGCTCAAAGAGATTTAATTTTAACATTATTTTTAAAAACAGTTTAAATTGTTGTACAAATCAAGCACTGTGTGGCTGATTAGCAGCTATATTATTTTGCTTCTGTCTAATTATAAATATCATAAATAAACTTAACTATGGGTTTTAGCCTGAATGTTATGGTCTGAATTTATGGCATTTCAACCTTTTGGAATGGATAGGAATACATGGGGGGCAGCATGTTCAGCTTCCAAATCATGAAATCTCATGGTAAAAGGATGATCGGTAGTTTTGCAGCCTGCTACCTCTATTCAAGGGATGAGTAAGACAGTCAGTTTTGATCATGCGAGAAACAGGGCTGCCTATGGAATCTGCATTTCTCTGTAATCATAAGTAAAGAAACCTGGGAGAAAGCCTGTATTGTAACACTGCTGTCTTCCAGTTTCTTAGATTGAACGTTAAACCGAATCCCCGTCATCCCTCTCAAATGAGCGTAAAAGACAAGATGGCATTGTTTTGAAGAAGAGCAGGGCAGATATGTCCTGGCCAATATTTATCCTTCAGCCAGCATCACTGATCACTATTTCATTGCTGTTTGTGGGAGCTGGCTGTGTGAAAATTGGCTGCCACATTTCCTAAATTACAACAGTGACTACACTTCAAAAGTGCTTCAATGACTGTGAAACTCTTTGGGATGTCTTCCTTTCTTTTCATTCTATATTTTATTTGTCATATATACTTCTTTCTTTATAGTTATCAATATTACATTTCAGTGTTTTGCTGAATGTACCTAACTTGATTTGGTAGTTCCGGGCCTCACCCCATTCTATACTTTGTATCAGCTGTGACATATGTAAAATCACACTGCATCCAGTTGGAATCAGAGGTTGTATGAAAGTATTGTGGGTTTAAATAATCAGAATCAACTGGACCAGTGTTCTCATAAATAAACAAGCAACACTTGGCTTTCGGATGAGATATTCAACAGCGGCTCCACCTGCCCTCTTAGGTGGATGTAAAATGTCCCACGGCACTATTCAAAGAAAAGCAGGGGCATTTTCATGTAATCCGAACCAATATTTATTCTTCAGACAACAGCACTAAAACAGCATACCTGGTCATTTACAGCATTGTTGTTTCTGGGATCTTGCTGTGTGAAAATTTGCTGCCACATTTTCTACATTGCAAAGGTGACAACACTACAAAATTACTTTATTGATTGTAAAGCGATCTCGTGAGATTGTGAAAGGTACTGTATAAATTCAAGTTCTTTCTTTCTTTAAATACAATGGGGTCTGAAATATCACAAGTGTATGCTTGATTCAGCCAAGGAATTTCTAATGTATTATTTCTGTTCCGTGCAGTAAAATAAAAGTCTTCATTGAAGCATAAACTTGATCCAAGCATTGCAGTTTTTTTTTGGCAAATGAGTTGCGTGCTTGCCAGGACTAAACTGTATTTTTCTCTATAGCTGGAGCTATGTTGGATTTTTTCCAATCATCTCCCCGTCAGTTACAGGTCAGTTCCACGAATGTTCACAGTCCACCAGCTGCTGAGATCTGTGTACTCTGGCTGACCCAGCAGAGGTATTGTCAGTAAGCAGATTACGCCAATAAACGTTTTTGAAACTTTTAACCAAAGAAAAGGAGCTGACCATCATGACATAAATAATTACGGAAATTCCAACTAGTGGGACCTGATAACCTGATCATGATATGAGTGTATAAAGCAGGGCAAAAGAAGCAGGCAGCACAGTTTGGGGATAGACACTGTCAACTTTCATTTGAGCTAAAATTTCATTTGTCCTGAAGGGGTACCAGATCACACCTCCAGTTAAAAGGCAATTTCTGTTTGTATAGCATTACGACTGACGTGGGAAGAGTGCACTGTCTTTTCTAGTCCGACGTGTCCCCGGGTCACAACATATATTTTTAAAATGTTTACCCAGTTACTGATTCAGTCAATCATATACTCTACTCTTTATCCCAGAATAAAATACACCAACCAGATTTCTTTAATAAATAACAAAATTATCAGTTTATTATCAAACAAGACTTATCCAGTAACGAAGCAAAGCATTAACGCACAGATTGAAATGTGAAAGTTCCCATTTTAAACTCCCCCCACACACACTCAAACTCTGAAAAAATACAGAAATTCTCTCTGTCGAGGTCTATTACAAAAAAAAGAATACTTTGGCCAAATACTTGCTAATTCTTGAAGAAAAAAGAGAAGATATGGAAGGAAGTCATTTGTCCCTTTTAGTCTGGCATCCGGGTATATGGAGACAAGTCACTGAGATCTTTTCTAAAGCAGTCTTTTTAGGCAGCATTGAGAATGAATCTGGCAGGTCTTTCCAGCTTCTCACTAGAGTTGCAGCACTAGGGATTTTAGCTCTCCCACACTGGGGCCCGGATTTTAAGGAGCCCTCGACGTCGGGATCCGTGGCGGGGGAGGGGGGGTGGTGTCTCAAGATGGCCCCGGCTGATGCGCGCCACAGACCTCGACGCTGGCAAGGCCCGGTCTGATCCTCCTGGTGGCGGCGGGCACCATGATCCCCCTGCCGCTTGGTGACAGGAGCACAATCACCATATGCAAATAAAGTAAATTAATAGATTTTCATGTACTTACCATTAATCTTGATGGTTCACTGTGATCTTGGCCTGGCGGCTCACACTCCCGCGCCTTCAGATGCCTGTTCGGGGAAACGAGGTGCAACACTGGTGGGGAGGAGGAAGGTGGTAAGTTTATCAGTGCGGTGGGGGGGGGAAATGGGGTCAAATTAACATCATGGGTGTAGTGAATGGTGAGAAGGGTTGTAGTTTAAAGTTTATGCAGTTTGGGGAGTGGAAGTACGGATAGTAAAGGTAAGTGTTTTTGAGGGGGAAAGGGCTGATAATTAACAATTGTTATGGGGGGGGGACATGGGAGAGGGGCAAAAGAAATGTTTTTACTTAATTTAATTCATTCTATCTTTCATAATTTTAATTAGCTGATAGGGCTAACAGCCCTTTAAAAATGGTGTCAGTGCCTATGCACAGGCAGCTGATGCCATTGCTGGGGACGGACAGCCCACCCCCTCCACATGATCGGGGGTGGGGGCGACCTGCCCCAGCTATTTAGATGAGCTGCCATGCTTAAGATCGCCACGGCTCTTTGGCGTGCAGCTCGCACAGGCAGGACACCATTTTTGAAGCTTGTAAAATCCAGCCCTGGATCTTTGCAGGGTTTCTTCAAAGAAGTAGAGAAAGAGCTGAGCTGTGTGGTTTATTTTTCCTTGGCAGGCAAAACACCAACTGTCTTCAAAACAGTTCACACCCCAACTGAAAGTCAACCTCCTGACCCCCATAAACCTTGACATGTGGCTTCTCTGTAAACATCTTTCCCAGGTCACCAAGGCTTCTGTTGTTTATTGAGCTTAAAAGTACATGATTTCCAGCACAGGTTGTTTTCAAACAACATGTCAAGTGTCCTTTCAGTGAACTTGGTAAAACAAAAACACATCCATGGAATCTTCAGTTTTAACACAAGTCCTCAAAAAATAAAATATTTTAAAGATGGAAGAACTTTCATAACAATAGGTTTTACAAAGGTGGCAACTTGACCCCAGATCCTGATGCCCCTTATTTTTAATCCGGTTAGACAGGCATGCCCCTACACTTAAATAAGAGCAAAATACTGCAGATGCTGGAACTTTGAAATGAGACCAGAAAGTGCCAGAAATACTCAGCAGGTCTGGTAGCGTCTGTAGAGAGAGAAACAGAGTTAACATTTCAGGTCTGTGACCTTTAAGGAGAATTTCCGGCACTGTCTGTTCTCATGCCCCTATACTTACGTTTTCAACATTTATTCCAGTAGTTTTGGTACTTTTGTTTTTTTTTTCTGGTATGTCACACACATTCATTAGGCACACTTCTGAAGCAACTAACCAATCAAAGCACTCCCATCCCAACCAAACCCAGCACTCCATTGTATCTGCTGCACTATCCTGCACCCAATCAGCTGTGCAAGGCCCACAGTGTTGAAAGATTATGGCCAGTTCAACTCCACACACAACTCAAATGTCTGACTTGCCTCCTTCTGTACTTTAATGTCCTTCATTTCCCAGAGCTGCAACTTTTATCATTTTCTGGGGAAAAAGGGAGAGGGGTGGCAGTAATGATTATGGAGAGCATTGCAATGCTGGAGAAAAAGGATATCCCAGAGGAGTCAAGGACAGAATTAATTTGGCTAGAGCTAAGGAACAGAAAAGGTGCAGTTACATTGCTCGGTGTTGTCTACAGGCCACCAGCTGGTGGGAAGGACGTGGAGGAAGAGATTTGAAAGGAAATTCCAGAGAGGTGCAAAAATTATTGGGTAGTTATAATGGGGGACTTCAATTATCCAAACATAGACTAGGATAGTAGTAGTGTAAATGGCAGTGAGGGGCAAGAGTTCCTAGGGTGTGTTTAGGAAATTTTTTCACAGCAGAATGTTGCTAGTCCAACAAGAATGGAGGCAGTGCTAGACCTGGTTCTTGGGAATGAGATGGGCCAAGTGGATCAAGTGTCAGTAGGAGAGCATTTAGGGGACAGTGATCATTGTATCATAAGGTTTAGGCTGACTATGGAAAAGAACAAAGAACAATCCAAAGTAAGAATAATTAACTGGGGGAAAGCCAACTTCAATGGGGTAAGAATGGAGCTGGGGCGAATAAATTAGTCAAAAGTTGGCAGGAAAACCAGTAGCTGAACAATGGGCTACCTTCAAAGAAGAGATAGTTCGGTCACAGTCAAGGTATGTTCCCTCGAAGGGGAAAGGTAGGGCAAACAAATCCAGAGCTCCCTGGATGACAAAAAAGGTAGAGATTAAGATAAAGAAGAAAAAGTGTGCTTATGACAAATGCCAGGTAGAAAATACTATTGAGAACCAGGCTGAATATAAAAGGTCCAGAGGGGAAGTGAAAAAGCAAATAAGAGAAGCAAAAAGAGAGCATGAAAAGAGACTGGCAGCTAGCATTAAAGGAAATCCCAAAGTTTTCTAGAGACATATTAATAGTAAAAGGGTGGTAAAAGGAGGAGTGGGGTTGATTAGGGACTATAAAAGGGATTTACACATGAAGGCAGAGGGCATAGCTGAGGTATTAAATGAATACTTTGCATCTGTCTTTACTAAGGAAGAAGATGCAACCCAGGCAATGGTGAAAGAGAAGGTAATTCAGACACTAGAGGGGTTTAAAATTGATAAAGGCGACGTATTAGATAGGCTATCTGTATTTAAAGTGGATAAGGTAACAGGACCGGATGGGATGCATGCAAGGATACTGAGGAAAGTGAGGAAAGTGAGGGAAATCGCGGAGGCACTGGCCATAATTTTTCAGTCTTCCTTAGATTCCGGGGTGGTAATTGCAAATGTTACACTTTTGTTCAAAAAAGGGTGTAAAGATAAGTCCAGCAACTACAGGCCAGTCAGTTTAACTTCGGTGGAGGGAAAACCTCTCGAAAAAATAATTTGGGACAAAGTCAATAGTCACATAGACAAATGGGAGTTAATTAAGGAAAGACAGCATGGATTTCTTAAGGGAAAATCATGTTTAACTAACTTGCTGGAGTTTTTTGAGGAGGTAACAGAAAAGGTTGATGAGGGCAATGCTGTTGATGTGGTGTACATGGACATTCAAAAGGCATTTGATACAGTGCCACACAACAGACCTGTGAGCAAACTTATAGCTCATGGAATAAAAGAGACAGTAGCAACATGGATGTGAAATTGACTGAGTGACAGGAAACAAAGTTTAGTGGTTAATGGATGTTTTTCGGGCTGGAGGAAGGTTTGTAGTGCAGTTCTCCAGAGGTCAATTTTGGGACCCTTGCTATTCCTGATATATATTAATGACCTAGACTTCAGTGTATAGGGCACAAATTCAAAGTTTCAGATGATAGGAAACTTGGAAGCATTTTGAACTGTGAGGAGGAAAGTGTGGAACTTCAAAAGGACATAGACAAGTTGGTAGAATGGGCAGACAGGTGGCAGATGAAGTTCAATACAGAGAAAATGAAGTGATTCATTTTGGTAGGAAGAGCATGAAGAGACAATACAAAATAAAGGGTACAATTCTAAAGGGGGTTCAGGAGCAAAGGGACCTAGGTGTATATGTGCATTAATCATTGAAGGTGACAGGGCAGGTTGAGAGAGCAGTTAATAAAGCATTTAGTATCCTGGGCTTTATTAATAGGGGCATAGAGTACAAGAGCAAGAAAGTTATGTTGAACTTGCAAAAGGCACTAGTTTGGCCTCGCCTGGAGTATTGTGTCCAGTTCTGGGCACTGCAGTTTAGGAAAGACATGAGGGTATTGGAGAGAATGCAGGAAATATTCACGAGAATGGTTCCAGGGATGAGGGACTTCAGTTATGAAGATAGATTGGAGAAGTTAGGACTGTTTTCCTTGAAGAGAAGGTCAAGAGGTGATTTGATAGAGGTATTCAAAATCATGAGGGGTCTGGACAGAGTAGATAGAGAGAAACTCGGTCATAGAAGACAGAGGGTATCAGTGGATGGGTGTTTTTCTGAATGGAGGAATGTGACTAGTGGTGTTCCGCAGGAATCAGTGCTGGGACCTTTGCTGTTTGTAGTATATATAAATGATTTGGAGGAAAATATAGCTGGTCTGATTAGTAAGTTTGCGGACGACACAAAGGTTGGTGGAGCTGCGGATAATGATGAGGATTGTCAGAGGATACAGCAGGATATAGATCGGTTGGAGACTTGGGCGGAGAAATGGCAGATGGAGTTTAATCCGGACAAATGTGAGGTAATGCATTTTGGAAGGTCTAATGCAGGTGGGAGGTATACAGTAAATGGCAGAACCCTTAGGAGTATTGACAGGCAGAGAGATCTGGGCGTACAGGTCCACAGGTCACTGAAAGTGGCAACGCAGGTGGATAAGGTAGTCAAGAAGGCATACGGCATGCTTGCCTTCATCGGTCGGGGCATAGAGTATAAAAATTGGCAAGTCATGTTGCAGCTGTACAGAACCTTAGTTAGGCCACACTTAGAATATTGCATGCAATTCTGGTCGCCACACTACCAGAAGGACGTAGAGGCTTTGGAGAGGGTACAGAGGAGGTTTACCAGGATGTTGCCTGGTCTGGAGGGCATTAGCTATGAGGAGAGGTTGGAAAAACTCGGATTGTTTTCACTGGAACAGCGGAGGTGGGAGGGGCGACATGATAGAGGTTTACAAAGTTATGAGCGGCGTGGACAGAGTGGATAGTCAGAAGCTTTTTCCCAGGGTGGAAGAGTCAGTTACTAGGGGACATAGGTTTAAGGTGCGAGGGGCAAAGTTTAGAGGGGATGTGCGAGGCAAGTTTTTTACACAGAGGGTGGTGAGTGCCTGGAACTTGCTGCCAGGGGAGGTGGTGGAAGCAGATACGATAGCGACATTTAAGAGCCATCTTGACAAATACATGAATAGGAAGGGAATAGAGGGATATGGGCCCCGGAAGTGCAGAAGGTGTTAGTTTAAGCAGGCATCAAAATCGGCGCAGGCTTGGAGTGCCAAATGGCCTGTTCCTGTGCTGTACTGTTCTTTGTTCTTTGTTCTTTGAGAGGGCACAGATTTAAAGTGTTTGGTAAGAGAAGCAAAAGTGACATGAGGAAAACGTTTTCATGCAGCGAGTGGTTAAGGTCTGGAATGCACTGTCTGAGAGTGTGATGGAGTAACGTTCTATGGAAGCATTCAAAAGGGAATTAGACTGTTATATGAAAAGGAAGAATGTGCAGGGTTACGGGGAGAAGGCAGGGGAATGGAACTGAGTAAATTGCTCTTTCAGACAGCCGGTGCAGACACGATGGGCCAAATGGCCTCCTTTTGCACTGTAACAATTCTGTGATCCTGACCGCTGCAAGCTCATTATCATTCTGAACAAGCTTCCAAAACATGAATCTCTTAATTTGATAAGGGGTCATTTTTCTACGTTAAGGGTGCTATATAAATGCAAGTTGTTGTTGTTGTGATGGTCATTCACTCCTTTAAAGAATCAAATAAATAGCATTAAAATGCTCAATTATCCATATATAGTGTGCAAGGAATGAATTTCCACACCAGTTAACTGATGAAGAAATGTTCTTTACGCTCTCTAGCCCATCAGGAAAATCTGGGCAGTAGTGCAGTAAAACTGTACTTGTGAAAAGGGTTAAAACCTGATGGTTCAAGCATTCCCAATTGTAAAGGAAGTGTTAAAGAGATGCAAACTAATGCTGGCCATATTTCTATAATTATTTTGTTCGTTTATTTAAAATATTTCAGTTGGTAACTGATAGAATGGGTATGTTGTGTTCGAATCTGCAATTCAAGAGAGCAATGTATTGCACTTGCATTAATTAATTTAGAAGGATTTTTAATTGGGCTCTAAGCACCCATTCATTAATCAAATTAATCCTCCTCCTCTTTTACTTCCATTTACAGGTTTTATTACATACTTCTCACACAATTGACACGGCTCAAGCAGCCCTGCAATAAGTATGTCATATCTTTCTTGTGCAATGCAATTTCTATTCAGATTTAAGGTTTTTACTTTCGCAACACTTTCAAAATATCCCTTTCTGTCAGTTGTTTATTGCATTTATCTGCAAAATGCCTGAAGGGAGGGAGATTCAGATTTAACTAATTCATTCTGCAGCTCCAGTGTGGGTATTAGCACTATTATTCCACTCAGAATCTCCCTCTTTACCACACCACCCTTTCTTAGACTTCAGAGACGCTGAGGAGAATTGATTGTTGTGTCCAAGTTGTCCATCCCAGACCTCCCCCAACTCCATAAAATAGAAATTAGAGAGTCATCTCTACGTCCATAGAATTTTCAAGTTATCTATATCTTTCATAGCAAATAATCTTCCTCTCCACATTTCTAGTTTCTGTGTTAAGCCACCAGAAGCCCTGAGGAGACATGAAGAAGTAATGATTGCAATATGCACTATCCCCACCCTGAACCCCACCCACAAGTTTTAAACAAGATGGCACTTGTTGCTAGGCAGTCATGTGGCTTGATTGGAAGACATACCTTGAGCAGAGAGATTGTTTCCATGGCAACCTCTTCAATACACCACTTTATTAAAGGTGATGATCATAGATTCAACCAACAACCTATCAAATGACTTTAAAAACACATTGATATAAAATCAGTGAGGATCCTGCTCATTCCTGGCAGTTTTTATTTTGCTCATTCTGATGGATTTATTGCTATACACTGCACAAATCTTTTATAGCTTTTGTGATGCTGAGTCCAGAAGAATCATATTAGTAATACAATTAAAGGCAGCATCATTTTAATGCAGTGTGCACTCACTCCAAACATGGCAAGAGTAAGCCTTGCCAGGCTAGTCATGTGCAACTGGTTCTCATGATAGAAGGCAACTCATTGAAACTATGGCCGGGATTTAACCCTTGGCGGACGGGAGCCAGCCACTGACTGAAAAGTCGGTGGCGTACCCGCTTCCACCTGGTCTGGGGATCCGACCTGTATTTTGCGGGTCCCCGGTCTTTAAGTGTTCTGAGGTGGGACTTCTACCCGCTTGAGGCAGGAAGTCCAGCCTAATAGAGCTGCCAGCCAATCAGCGAGCCCAGAGATAATTTAGACGTAAATTTTGGGGCATTTTCGTCTTGGCCTCCAGGTTTCACTGAGCGAAGCATTCATGGCACATGCCCTCAGTAGACCCTCAGATTTGCATAGATACAGAGACTTCAGATTGAGGCAGGTCCAGGAAAGCAGACGACAGAGCAGGAACAGGATGGCAAGTCGACAACTTAATTTTGACTATGCTACTGTCCGTTTGTGCCAGCCAGGCAGAGTTAAAAGCCTCCCCTTTCATATCCTTTCCTGTCCCTGTAAAGAAAGGTTTGATTGTAGCAGCAGTGTGATTAAGTAATAGAGACATCACTTCAGGTTTACTCCATTTGGATTTATACTAAGATTACAAGGCCGAATCTGGGCTGAATCTAGTATTCCACCCACACCCCCACCCCCGCCCTCCCCCAACCTCACCCCTTGGCCGCCCCTTACACCAATGTATTCTTGATATCTCCACATATATAAGCAGCTTTAAAGACAAGACAATAAAGATAATGAAGTCAGCTAAAGGGATTTGACATGCTCCAATATGGATTGATTCCCTTAATGCCTGATTCCATTAAGTCGAATGATCGCCTCATAGTAAAAAAGGTTCAAATATTCTGTTGTTACCTAGTATAGAGTTTAAATCTAATGATTTAGAGGATACCCACTGTCAGCAGCTTTCAGTACATATGGACCAAAACCTTTTTATCCAAATGTCTGACAACCAAATGCAAGTATTCTGACACCAGCCAGGTTATTCAGCCACTGTGGCGGACGTCTTGACCACCTTAATGGTCTGCAGCTAAGGGGAGGCGCACTACAAGGCCAGGAGACTGTCAACCGGTTGCCCGTGAAAACTCTGCTGGAATTAGATGGTGTTCGGTATGAACACTAATCTCTGCACCAATTCCTGCACGTGCTTCAGGTCACATTGCTGTGGGATGAGGAATGAACAAAGGTCAGAGAGCCATGTATCGATGAGGGAAGCCATTCAGCCCATCTAATTCACCCATCTATAGAAGCTTCCAATTCCTCCATTACAGCCTGTTGAATGATTCCAGAGGCTTTGTCTCATTTCTTTACCCGGAAAACTATTCCAGGAGTTCATCACTCCTTGGGCTGAATTTTATTAGCGCGCCAAAAATGGTGGTCCGCCTGCCTGCGCGGAGCGCCCATCGTGGAGCCGCAGCAATATTTTGCGCGGAGGCTCATTATAATAGACGCAACGCGCGCCCCCTCAGAATGACGTGGATGGGGCAGGATTTCTGGCCGGTATCGATGTCGGGTCAGAGCATCAGTTGCTGGGCCCCTATTTAAAGGGGATCCAGCATATCAGCGATACCTCCACTGCCAGTACAGAACGGCTAAGGGAAGTGAAAGAACTCTTTATCTGCATAAGACTCATCTCTGACTGGATACCCCAAAAGTTTGAAGATGGCATCAGAGGGGCATTCCAGGGTGCCCCCACTGTTTAGTGATGCCTCCCTGCTCACTCTCCTCCAGGCTGCGCGGGCAAGGCAGGAGGTCCTCTTCCCCAGTGATGACAAGAAGAGGCCCTCCCGCCTAACAAAGGCAGGCTGGCTGGAGGTGGCAGAGGAGGTCAGTAGTCGTGGGGCCATCCGACATGATTTGGTCCAGTGCCGGAAGAGGATGAACGATCTACTGTGCTCCGCCAAAGAAGTAAGTGTGCCACTGCCATGCCAAAGACATGGAGGTTGGGCAGGGAGGAAAGACATGACTAAAATGGAAGAATGTATGTTAGAATTTACCCTTGTCTGCTGCTCAGAGCATGCCACCTACATGAGTGGCTCACTCAGTAGTGCAGATCGAGCATCCCCCACCTTTGTGCCCAGCACCCCTCTTGTGACATGTGTCGTGTTGTTAATCAGCCAGCTTAATATCTGCCTCCTTGCTCTGCCAGGCGAAGAGGGCACACAATGCAAGGAAGGCCAGTCATATGGGTGGAGGCACACAGACGCTGTGGAGGAGCCCCTGGAGATATCGCCTCGCCATGTGGAATGCTCATTCGGTGACGTAATCCTTGGGGTCCTGGCTGAACATACGTCCTTTTCATATAAATAATGATCACTGTGAACTAGTTGTTGCTTGAGAAAATGCTGTTATAATCGTGACATGCGCAACATCCAGACTGACAGTGTGCTCTTCCCATTGTATCTCCCAGGACAACGTTCTGAATCAGCCTCGGCAGCCCACAACACCTCCCACACCTCGGAGAAACAGACATCCTCCGAGGAAGCAGCGTCCCATGACAGTAACGCACCTTCCATAAGCGCAGATACCGTTACCTTGGTGGGTATCCATTCAGCCTCAGAGTCTGGGTCACAAGCTGCTGAAAGCACTGCACACACACCCGAGCAGCTGATTGAGGCTGAGACCTGAGGAAGATGTTTACAGAGAACCTCCAAAAAAGTGACAGGCCACCACCCAAACCAGTGGCAAGAGGAGGCTACCGTCTGAGACAGATTACGGCAACTTCTCCTCACTGGACGAGGAAGGACCAGAACGATGGCACCTGCAAAAGAAGCAACATAACTCAAAGGAGCTGGAAGATAAAGCCCCCCAGCTCTGGGGCACTGGAAGCTGTGATGGGCCCAGTGTGCCCCAAACCCAAAGCGCTGAACCTAATGACATGCCCAGCACATCCCAGCTCCGGGACACTGAGAGCAAAGAAGCAGCGGGCGCATTCCAGCTCTGGGAAGCCGGGAGCAGTGATGTCTTCGAGGAGGGACAGAGGGGAAAGACACCAACAGCAGAGGACAGCCCAAGCCTTGCTGCCTACAAGACCCCCCAATATCACCCCAGCGGAACAAACCCTGCATGAGAAACCAAGAGGGGTTTCTGAGCCCAACAAACGTGAAACAGCTTGTGTACACTATGGGTATGCAGGAACATACCGAAGGACTGGGACTAGCAAGGACAACTGGTGTGGGAAGCAACAACGAACTTAAAAATGGATACAAAGATTGCTTCAATTAATGTGCGTAGCATTAAATCCACTGCACGATGTGTTTCAACCTTGGATTACCTCACCAAGGTCAAAGCCAACCTATTGTTTCTGCAGGAGTGTGGAATACCACACCTCAGCACCTACAGGCAATGCTTGCGATGGTGGTCCCATGGGCCATCGATCTGGTCAGGGGGTAATGATTCCTGTTCCTCTGGCCTGGGTATTCTGCTGCACGGAGGTAACTTCACCATCTCCGAAGTTAAGGAGGTGGTGGGCGGTCGCCTCCTCGTAGCAGATGTACAATAATGCTCCGCTCCGGTTGATCAACGTGTACGCCCCAGTTAAATACAGCGAGCGGCTGACCATTTTCCAGCAGCGCCCACTGCTGCTGGTGACGTCCAGGCTGGTCATTCTAGGTGGTGACTTCAACTGCATCATCAATGCAGCTGGACGATCCAACTGTGACGACAGCAAACTGGACACTATGTCCAGATTCCTAATGGAAACAGTAAAAGATGCCAAGCTGCACAACGTCTTCAGCAAACCTGCAGATGGAGCGCAGCGTAAATACACCTGGTCAAGATCGGACGGGTCTGCCCATTGCAGGATTGACTTCCTGCTTGTGTCCCGTGCTGTCACGGTCAGATCCACCAACGTCAAGCTGGTGTTCTTCTCTGACCATTGCCTTTTATTGGCCAACTGTCACTTACAGGACGCCCAGCAGGTTGGCAGGGGGACATGGAATCACAGAATAATACAATGCAGAAGAGGCCCTTCAGCCCATCGAGTCTGCACGGATGCATTAAAGACACCTGACCTGTCTACCTAATCCCATTTGCCAGCACTTGGCCCATAGCCTCTACCACCCTCCCAGGCAGTGCATTCCAGACCGTCACCACCCTCTGGGTAAAAAAGTTCTTCCTCAAATCCCCCTTAAACCTCCTGCCTCTCACCTTAAACTTGTGTCCCCTCGTAACTGACCCTTCAACTAAGGGGAACAGCTGCTCCCTATCAACCCTGTCCATGCCCCTCATAATCTTGTACACCTCGATCAGGTCACCCCTCAGTCTTCTCTGCTCCAGTGAAAACAACCCATGCTTATCCAACCTCTCTTCATAGCTTAAATGTTCCATCCCAGGCAACATCCTGGTGAATCGCCTCTGCACCGCCTCCAGTGCAATCACATCCTTCCTATAATGTGGCGACCAGAATTGCACACAGTACTCCAGCTGTGGCCTTACCAAAGTTCTATACAACTCCAACATGACCTCCCTGCTTTTGCCGCCTCGATTGATAAAGGCAAGTGTCCCATATGCCTTTTTCACCACCCTATTAACCTGCCCTTCAGCTTTCAGAGATCTATGGACAAACATGCCAAGGCCCCTTTGTTCCTCGGAACCTCCCAGTGTCAGGCCATTCATTGAATACTTCCGTGTCACATTCCTCCTTCCAAAGTGTATCACCTCACACTTTTCAGGGTTAAATTCCATCTGCCACTTTTCTGCCCATTTGACCATCCTGTCTATATCTTCCTGTAACCCAAGACACTCAGCCTCACTGATAACCACTCGGCCAATCTTTGTGTCATCCGCGAACTTACTGATCCTACCCCCCACATAGTCATCTATGTCATTTATAGAAATGACAAACAATAGGGGACCCAGCACAGATCCCTGTGGAACGCCACTGGACACTGGCTTCCTGTCACTAAAACAGTCATCACTCTCTGTCTCCTACAGCTAAGCCAATTTTGAATCCACCTTATCAAGTTACCCTGTATCCCATGTGCATTTGCTTTCTTGATAAGTCTCCCATGTGGGACCTTGTCAAAGGCTTTGCTGAAATCCATGTCAACTACATCAACTGCACTACCCTCATCTACACACCTGGTCACATGCTCAAAAAATTCAATCAAATTTGTTGGGCATGACCTCCCTCTGACAAAGCCATGCTGACTATTCCTAATCAAATTGTGCTTCTCCAAGTGGAGATAGATTCTCTCCTTCAGAATTTTCTGCAATAGTTTCCCTACCACTGACGTGAGACTCACTGGTCTGCAGTTCCCTGGCTTATCGCTACAACCTTTCTTAAATAGTGGGACCACATTAGCTGTTCTCCAGTCCTCTGGCACCTCCCCCGTGGCCAGAGAGGAATTAAAAATTTGGGTCAGAGCCCCTGCAATCTCCACCCTCGCCTCCCACAACATCCTGGGACACAAATCATCCAGACCTGGAGATTTGTCCACTTTTAAGCCTGCCAAAACCTCCAATACCTTGTCACTCCCTATGACAATTTGTTCAAGAACCTCACAGTCTCTCTCTCTCTGAGTTCCATTTCTACATCCTCATTCTCTTGGGTGAAGACAGATGTGAAGTATTCATTCAACACCCTACTAATGTCCTCTGGCTCCACCCACAGATTTTCCTCTTGGTCCCTCATGGGTCCTACTCTTTCCCTGGTTATCCTCTTCCCATTGATATACTTATAGAATATCTTGGGATTTTCCCTACTTTTACCAGCCAGAGCTTTCTCATATCCCCTCTTTGCTCTCCTAATTGCTTTCTTAAGCTCCATCCTACACTTTCTGTACTCCACTAATGCTTCCGTTGATTTGCTCTCCTTGTATTTGCTAAAAGCCTCTCTTTTCCTTCTCATCGTACCCTGAATGTTTCTGGTCATCCATGGTTCTCTGGGCTTGTTGCTCCTACCTATTACCCTAGAGGGAACATGTTGGGCCTGTAACCTCCCCATTTCCTTTTTGAATGACCCCACTGCTCTTCTGTAGATTTCCCGACAAGTAACTCTTTCCAGTCTACCTTGGCCAGATCCTGCCTTATTTTACTAAAATTCGCTCTCCCCCAATCCAAAACCATTTTTTGCAACTTGTCTATTTCTTTCTCCATAACAAGCTTAAATTGTACCATGTTGTGGTCGCTATCACCAAAATGCTCCCCCACCAACACATCAACCACCTGTCTGGCTTCATTCCCCAGAATTAGGTGTAGCACTGCACCCTCCCTTGTTGGATCCTCTACATATTGAGCTAAAAAGTTCTCCTGTATATATTTTAAGAACTCCACTCCATCTAAGCCCTTAACACGATGACTATCCCAATTAATGTTGGAAAAGTTGAAATTACCTAATATAATTACCCTATTATTATTTTTACACACCTCTGCGAATTGCGCACATATTTGCTCCTCAATTTCCCGCTGACTATTTGGGGGTCTATAATAAACACCTAGCAATGTGGCTGTCCCTTTTTTATTCCTAAACTCTACCCATAAAGCTTCATTTGATGCCCCCTCCAAGATATCATCTCTCCTTACTGCAGTAACTGACTCTTAAGCTAATATTGCAATGCCCCCTCCTCTTTTACCCCCGCCTCTGTTTCACCTGAAGATTCTTATATCCCGGGATATTGAGCTGCCAATCCTGCCCCTCCCTCAACCATGTCTCCATGATGGCTACTATATCACAATTCCACGTGTCAATCCTTGCCCTTAACTCATCCGTTTTACCTCTAATACTCCTGGCATTAAAGTAGAGGCCATCCATCCTGGTCTTACTCCCTTGAAACTTACTTCCGCTGTATTCCCTCTGACTTGTTTGCTTTCCTGTGTTTAGCTGTGTCCCTATTCTGCTAGGAGTCTGCATCCCCTCCCCCTGCCAAATTAGTTTAAACTCCTCCCAACAGCACTAGCAAACCCGCCAGCAAGGATGTTAGTCCCCCTCTGGTTCAGATGTAGACCGTCCCGCTTGTACAGGTCTCACCTTCCCCAGAAACGGTCCCAGTGGTCCAGGAATCTAAAACCCTCCATCCTGCACCAACTCTTAAGCCACGCATTCATCTGTACTAGTCTCCTATTTCTATACTCGCTAGCACGTGGCACTGGGAGTAATCCAGAGATTACAACCCGAGAGGTCCTGCTTTTTAGTCTACTGCCTAACTCCCTGAATTCTTGATGCAAGACCTCATCCCTCTTTCTACCTATGTCATTGGTACCAACATGTACCATGACCTCTGCCTTATCACCCTCCCCCTTCAGGATGTCCTGCAGCCGTTCAGTGACATCCCGGACCCTGGCACCAGAGAGACAACACACCATCCTGGAGTCACGTTGACGGCCACAGTGGCGCCTATCTGTTCCGCTGACTATAGAATCCCCTATTACTATTGCTCTTCTTCTTTCTCCCCCTTCCTGTGCAGACAGGCTGCTTGTGATGCCAGAAGCTTGGCTCTGTCCGCAGTCCCTGGAGGAACCAGCCTCATCAGCCTCCAAAATGGAATACCGATTTGCAAGCGGGACCCCAGAGGACTCCTGAACTACCTGCCTGTTTCTCTTGGACTGCCTGGTGGTCACCCATTCCCTTCCTTCCTCAAGTCCCTTCAGCTGTGGTGTGACCACCTCTCTAAACGTGCTTTCCACAATGCTCTCAGACTCGCGGATGCTCCACAGTGTTTCCAGCTGCCGTTCCAGCTCTGAAACCCGAGCTTCCAGGAGCTGCAGCTGGACGCACTTCCTGCACACATGCTGGTTCCAGGGACTGGAAATGTTCCCGTATTCCCCCATGCAGCAAGAGGAGCAAACCATGGCTTTAAGCTCTCCTGTCATGACTAAACCCTTTAAATTTAAAACTTTAGAAGACTGTTACAATAAAAAAAAATCAACTAAGTCTTGCTAAAACAATGACTTACAATTCAATCCAGTTTGAAAAATACCCACCAGGACTTACCAGTCAGCTGTGCTCTTTGGAAACTCTTGGCTCCCCTCACGCTCTTTGAGGACAGGTAGGAAATGAAAGGAGCTCCTTGCTCCCTCCTCACCGAACTCCCTCAGTCACAAAACTCCCACTTTAGCACTCTAATGCAGCCCCAAGTCAGCACTCCAGTGCAAACGAAGCTCAATGCTACACTGCTAACCCCAGATTAAATTGAGGAACTTAAAATGAATTACAAAGGTTGGAGAACCGTGAAACTCCTTTTTGAGTCTCCAGTTCACTAGTGGGAGGCGATCAAGGAGAACATCAAGAGGTTCTTTATCTTCAAAGGTGTTCAGAGGGTGAGAGAGAGACAGAGGGAAATGTCCCGACTCCAGAAAAGAAGGCAAAATCTGCTCCGGCTGCAGTCGATGGGATCAAAGTCAAGGAGGATCTCCAAGAGGTGAAGAGCCAGCAGGCCTCGCTCTTTGCCACGGAGGCCTCCATGTTCATCCTCCGGTCCAGAGTCCGCTCCATTGAGCAGGATAAGATGTGCTCGCATTATTCTTCCAAAAGGTACACAGAGAGAGCTCTGTGATCAGCAGCCTGAAGGAAGAGGATGGCTCGGTAACGTCTTCACAATCCGACATACTAATGATCAGCAAATCCTTTTATGCCGGGCTGTCCGACGTGAAGCCCAAGGACAGCATGGCTTCCCAGTCCTTCCTGTCATCTATCACAGAGGTCTTAGATGACAGCATGAGGGAGAGACTGGACAAACCCATTAACTCTGGATGAGCTGACAAACGCTGTCAGGTCCTTTGAGACAAGTAGAACTCCCAGAAGCGATGGCTTACTGGTTGAGTTGTATTCGGCTTTGTGGGACTGGGTCGGCCCAGACCTGCAAGAAGTATACGAGAGTATGCTTCTGGCCGGCAGCATGTCAGAATCCATGAGGAAAGGCATCATCACCCACATCTACAAGCGGAAGGGGGAGAGGGCGGAAATCAGAAATTGGCGGCCCATCTCACTGCTTAATGTTGACGACAAGATTCTGTCCAAAGTCATAGCCAGTCTGGTCAAGTCTGCTCTGGAGTTGGTGATTCACCCTGACCAGACCTGTACTGTACCCGGCAGGAAGATCTCTGATAGTCTTGCGCTACTCAGGGATACAATCGCCTATGTACGGGACAGGAGGCTGGACACCTGCCTCACCAGCTTGGACCAGGAGAAGGCTTTTGACAGGCTATCGCACAACTACATGATGGACTTGCTCTCCAAACGGGGTTTGGGGAGGGAATCTGCAATTGGATCAAACTGCTCTACACAAACATCAGTAGCGCAGTCTCAATCAATGGATGGGAATCAGGAAGTTTCCCGATCCAATCTGGAGTCATAAAGGGCTGTCCTCTCTCCCCTGTCTTGTTTGCTTGCTGTATTGAACCTTTTGCTGAGTCCATTAGGAAGGATGTGGGAAGAAGAGGGGTGACAACCCCAGACAGCGGAGGCACTCAGGTAAAAACCTCCCTGTACATGGACGACGTCGCCGTCTTCAGCTCAGCTCCGCTGTCCGTTCGCAGACTGGTGAGCATCTGCGACCAGTTCGAATTGGCCTCGGGAGCCAAAGTCAACCACAGCAAGAGTGAGGCCATGTTCTTTGGGAACTGGGCCGACTGATCCTTTGTCCCCTTCACCGTCAAGTCAGACCAACTGAAGGTGCTGGGGATATGGTCCGGAAGGGCTGGGGCGTGCGCCAAAACCTGGAAGGAGCAAATAGCCAGGGTACACCATAAATTGAGCATGTGGGAGCAGCGATCTCTCTCCATTGTGGGTAAGAACCTGGTCATCAGGTGCAAGGCGCTCACATTGTTGCTATATGTGGCGCAGATCTGGCCCATACCCCACTCCTGCGCTGTGGCGGTCACCCGAGCCATTTTCCACTTTATCTGGAGATCTAAAATGAACCAGGTCCGGAGGGACATGATGTTCAAACCTCTGGATAAGGGCGGGAAAAATGTACCCAACGTCGCCCTCACCTTGATGACCACTTTCGTGTGCAGCTGCATCAAGCTGTGCATAGAGCCCCAGTATGCACACACCAAGTGTCACTATGTGCTGAGGTTTTATCTGTTCCTGGTGTTACAAAGGATGGGTCTGGTCACATTGCCGCGGAACGCTCCATCCAGTTGGGCTATGCCATACCACCTATCATTCGTGAGAAAGTTTCTGCAGGAAAACACCTTGACCACCAATCCATCAGGCAGTGGTCAGTACGAAATATCTTCAAGGCCCTATGGGAAAAGGAGATGATGGATCCAGTTGGATGGTTCCCCAAGCAGACCGCCAAAGTCATTTGGCAGAATGCCTCATCACCAGAACTTTCAAACAAGCACCAAGACATAGCTTGGCTGGTGGTGAGAAGGGCCCTCCCCGTCAGATCCTTCCTGCATGCCCGGAGTCTTGCCCCCTCCGCATGCTGCCCTCGAGGTGGGAAAGAGACAGTTGCCCACCTCCTTCTGGAATGTGTCTTTACAAAACAGGTGTGGAAAGAGATGCAGTGGTTTTTGTCGAGGTTCATCCCAAGCAGCTCTGTAACACAGGAGTCTGTGCTCTCTGGGCTGTTCCCAGGCATGCACACCGAGATAAACATCAACTGCTGCTGGAGGACCATCAATTCGGTTAAAGATGCTCTTTGGTCTGCCCGAAACTTGGTGGTCTTCCAGCGCAAAGAGTTGTCCACGACCGAGTGTTGCAGACTGGCACATTTCAAGGTCCAGGACTTCGTGCTGAGGGACGGACTAAAGCTTGGGGCAGCCGTGGCAAAGGCTCAATGGGGAAAGACCACTGTGTAAGGTACCCCCACCAAGGTGAACTGAGGGGCTGGACCCATGGGAAACCCCTCGGGCTGTATACACCAGATATGGGTTTGCTGTAAAATGTACATGGCATGTAAAATGGAATGGAAGGGTTGTGAGGCAACTCACTCGTGTATCGAAGAAAACTGATTTCCTTTGCACATTTTGGAATGTCAACTTGGTGCTATTTTGAACTGTTTTGTAATGCATTTTTAAAAGATTTTTATGAATAAAGTATATTTTTGGAAAAAAAAAGCTGAGGCCACTGACAGTTGGAAGGCTGAGTGGTCAGGCCCATGCTGAGCCCCAGTCTATTGATGACCCTCTGTTGTCAACAGCTCAGGGCATGCTGGAGCTGCAGTATTAGTCCTGGAAACATCTGGTGGAAATGCCATGGGCTGTGTGCAGCATTGAGCGGATGATGGGGGAGTCCATCCAAGTCATGACAGCTGCCATGTCCCAGGCAATTGAGTGCCTGGCATCATCGATTGAGATGGCGGTGGCTGTCCTGGTGAGTCAGATTCCATTGATTCGCGCTGATCTGGAATCCCTCGCCGCGGCCATGACATCCAATCAGCAGTGACAAGGCGAGAGAGGGACGAGGGGCATGGAGATTGTCCCTTCCCAGCTCATTCCTGGGAGAGCAGAGGGGCTCCAATGAGCCCCAAGATGGAGGAGCCGAGCCTGCGCGTCCCCCCTCATGGTGATTCCAATATGGATGCCAGCTTCTCCGCAGGTGAGTCAAGCTCCAGTAGCTATGACATCTGAGGAGAGTTCTGCGCTGATGTAGGATTCCCCCAGCCAGCCTGGGCCCTCCAGGCCCCGTGCGGGCAGAGAACAACCGCCAAAGTCATCCACAGCCAAAGGGCAATCTGATCAGCAGCCTCCCTCCAATGAGGCTGCTAGCACAGAGGTGGCGCTGCGAAGGAGCGCCCGTAAGCGTTTTAAAAAAAACACAGACACAAATGGGAATGCACAGGTGCCACAACAATATAAATAAGTATATCACTAAATGTTCTTCACTAGCATGTGTGTCGTTTTTAATATGCGAATGACGTCGGCCAGCATGTAACGCTCATGTCTCATCCTTTTACATTACTGGTGCTACATAACTGCCAGTGTACGGAATGACATCATTGCCTTGCCAGCATTACTCATGTGCATCTTCACGGATGCAGTAACTTGGACGAGGCTCAGTATGCTGCTGTCTCTAATGGTTGAGACAAAGATGGTGCAGCTGCGGACTGCTTCACAACAGGTGAACAAGGCTGCTGTGTGCTTGCAGAGCATATGTTGGTTTTTATGCCGTGGAGAACCTTTGATCAATAAGGCATTGCCGTGCATCCCTAGCTCGCTGCTCACCCTGCATGCGGCACCTGGATGCTCTCTGTCCTCCCACCTACCTTTCCTGCTGTAAGTCCTCAGCATCCTCATCGTCCGAGGATGAGTCCTGCTCAAATCTTTCCTCATCCTGCAAGGCCTCCCTCCTATTGAGCATGTCGTTGTGCAGAGCACAGAAAAAAGCAAATATGCAAGCTACCCTTTCCGGCTCGTACTGCAGGGCACCACCTGATCTATCCAGGCAGCGGAATTGCATTTTCAGCATGCCGATCGCCTGCTCAATGATGGCTTCTGTAGCTCCCGTGGCTGGCATTGTATCTCTCCTCTGCAACAAAGTGGGGTGTCTCACTGGTGTCAGGAGCCATGTCTGCAAGAGGTAGCCCTCATCTCCAAGAAGCCACCCCTCGAGCTGAGCCAGTTCAGTGAACAGCAACGGCAGCTGGAACTGGTGCAGGATGAAGGTGTCATTGCAGCTGCCTGGAAAGCAGGCACAGATCTGCATGAAGCATTTCTAGTGATCACATACGAGCTGTACATTG
The DNA here is from genome assembly GCF_036365525.1 of Heterodontus francisci. Lineage (NCBI taxonomy): Eukaryota > Metazoa > Chordata > Chondrichthyes > Heterodontiformes > Heterodontidae > Heterodontus > Heterodontus francisci. Next base: position 38,934,342 of record NC_090372.1, read on the forward strand.
ATAGAGTGGAATCCCTTATGGCTGACGTATTCAGCTGGTCGCCCGGCGGGAGCCTTGATGCAACATGGGTGCAATCTATGATCCCTTGCACCTATGGGAATCCCGTGATGGAGCCAAAACCGATGGCCCTCTGGGCCTGGCTTACAGGGTCTGTTGTAAAGTGGACATAGTCACCAGCCTTCTGGTACAGGGAATCAATGACCTCCCTGATGCAGCGGTGCATTGCTGATTGTGTAACCCCACAAAAGTCTCCAGTGGACCCCTGAAATGATGCAGAGGCATAGGAGTTAAGAGCCGCTGTCACTTTGAGGGCCACAGGCATAGGATGTCCCCCGAAGCCCATTGGCTGCAGGTCATCATTGAGCAGGACACAGTGATGTGTCACCACCTCTCTTGACATCCGCAGTCACCTCTGACACTGGTGGTTTGACATCTGCAGGTATCTCATGCGTGACCTGTGGATGCACAGCAATCTTTAATGGTGAGCTGTCCTTGAGGGCTGCTGCTGTTCATGACCGGTGGCTTGCTAGTTTTGCCTGCGCCACATATGGATCCTCACGACAAGCTAGGCAATGAATTTAGGGTGAACCATCCCCATCTGCAAGTTGCAATTACACTCGGTTCATTCACTTCCTCAAAGTTACCTAACAGGGCAGAAATAGATGTTGACTCATGCATCAGGTGCTTTCATGCAGCAACGATGTGGCATGGCATTGCCCGTCTTAGCTCCCACTAAGAGTGGCACAGCATGACCACATTCAGATTGTAACAGCTGCATCAATTGGCCCACCAGCCAGATAACCTTTACACGCCTACCATTTCTGGCACTGTCCCCACACACAGGGTGACTGGAGCGCCATTGCTCCTTCACTCACACAATCAATGGCGTAGAACGGACAACCTTTACAGAGGGCTGGTACGCAGTACCTCCCTACATATCTGCAGCATTGTGCCCCCAGTAATGCCATCCCCCCTCCCACTTCCCTTGATGCCTGCAGAGTTGTGCCTCCTTTAAGGCACTCCCCCTCCCACCTCCCTACACGTATGCAGAGTTGTGCCTCCTTTAATGCACTCCCCCCCCCCCACCTCTCTTGATGCCTGCATAGTTGTGCCTCCTTTAATGCACTCCCCCTCCCACCTCCGTACACATATGCAGAGTTGTGTCCCCAGTAATACTGTCCCCCCTGCCACCTCCATGAAAACGTTTGCAGAGTTAAGGCCCATCTCGCAAGACTTAACTGCAAAGGCTCCGATTACTGTAACTGCTGTCCTGCCAGCTTTTATAAGTCATGAACGGGACGGCACGCAAGAGATGTCTGTTCACCGGAAGATGCCGAACGAAGAAGTTGGAGGCAGCGGGATGCATAATGAGGCAAGGTAAGTAGTGCTTTGAATATTTAAATTGGGGTGTATATACCTCTCAGTATATACACTGGGAATTTCCTTAGGCATTTCTGGTCTTGAGAGAACATTGGTAGAAACTCCGGATAAACTTTGCAAACAGAGTCCCTGCCAAAGTTACACCATCCAATGGGGAGAACCTATGAGAAACTTTTCAACAATAATGTCTTTGGCTAGCTTGACTGATTCCCTTCAATGGAATTCTGCAATTCTCTAAAAATGGAAAACATAGCATTGATGGCATATTGGAACAGGTTGTTTTATTTTTCATTTTGTTTCAGTACCAGGATGATCCCTTAACAAGTGACTCCTTTAAAAGGACATCATTGTAACGGGAAAGGGGATAATCCTGACACAAACACACATCAGAACAAAAAGATTTAGAAACTGCTTCACTTGCCTGAACTTCTCACTATTGAATGAATGAAGATATAGATACAAAACAAATGGAATTTGTATAATAGGTCTTCGTCTCAAATTGTTGTCTTATCATTGGAAAGAACATAGTCTGGCACCCGACTATAATCAGGCTTGTTGCCAAGATGCCATAATGTGAGTTCCTTGTTGCCACAGCAATGGTAAGGAAAAGTCCCATTTTTAAGATAATCCCTTGATTTTTCTTCTTGATATGGTTGCTACACATGTGATGTAATAAGCAGAAAAGTAGCATGGTGTTGATGAATGGAACGGTTTCAGTGTGTCAGCACCTAACACTCCCAGGTCAAGGATTGTACAGCAACTGCATAACAAGAACCTCCTTCTTTCGACCCCATGAGGGCATTTTAAACCTGATTTCATAAAGGCACCCCCTACTGCACCATTTTCCATTTCCCACACCAGCCATCCTGAGTGGGATTGTCAATTTAGGGGCACCCTGCTCTACCTGTCCACACCATCAGGCACTCGATTGAGTCTGTTTCAACCCATTTCACATGTGGTCCATTAAAGTCAGCATTCGTCCCATTAATCTCGCCAGAATTTGAACACAGGACCCAAAATTGAAATTGCATTAACTCACCTAGCTTTTCCTATTCAGTGTAATTACTGGCAGAAGTCGGGCAGAAGACAGATTGTGCTCCTCCAATGGCATGAGCACTGACTCTGCCGTAATTTGACCAGAAGATCTGCAGAACCCGAGAAGAAACATTTACACCGTTTCTCCAGGATTTCCACAGATCTTGCAGAAGTTACAGCAGATGACTGGGAGAACTCCTTCAGAAATTCAGCCCCCTTAGCCCCTTACCCCAACAGACCCTGCCAACTCCACAGGCACTTTGGACTCCTAGGGACATTTTCATTAAAACTATTAACACCCTAACTTTATTTTCAAATATTCTAGTGCAGTGTTTCGGACAAGAACAATTGTAAATAAACCAAATGATAACATTACAAAAAATCTGCAAATGTTGGAAATCTGAAATAAAAACAGAAAATATTGTAAAACATAAGAACATAAGAAATAGGAGCAGGAGTAGACCATAGGCCTCTGGCTCCGCCATTCAACTCGATCATGGCTGAACCTTTGCCTCAACTCCACTTTTCTGCCCAATCCCAATATTACTTGGTTCTGTGAGAGACTAAAGATTTATCTCAGACTTAAATATACTCAACAATGCAGCATCTTCAACCTCTGGGGTAAAGAATTCCAAATAGTCACAACCCTCTGAATGAAGAAATTTCTCCTCATCTCAGTCCTAAATGACCGACCCCTTATCTTGAGACTGTGTCCCCATGTTCTAGATTCCCCAGCCAGGGGAAACTACCTCTCAGAGTCTACCCTATCAAGCCTCTTCAGAATCTTGTATGTTTCAACAGGATCACCTCTCATTCTTCCAAACTCCAGACAGTATAGGCCCAATTTACTTAGCCTTTCATCAAACAACAACCCTTTCATCCCAGGAACCAATCTAGTGAATCTTGGCTGTACCCCCTCCAATGTAATTATATCCTTCCTTAAATATGGAGACCAAAATTGCATAGAATACTCCAGGTATGGTCTCACCAAAGCCCTATACAGTTTTAGAATTAGAATTAGAACATTACAGCGCAGTACAGGCCCTTCGGCCCTCGATGTTGCACCGACCTGTGAAACCATCTGACCTACACTATTCCATTTTCATCCATATGTCTATCCAATGACCACTTAAATGCCCTTAAAGTTGGCGAGTCTACTACTGTTGCGGGCAGGGCGTTCCACGCCCCTACTACTCTCTGAGTAAAGAAACTACCTCTAACATCTGTCCTATATCTATCACCACTCAACTTAAAGCTATGTCCCCTCGTGTTTGCCATCACCATCCGAGGAAAAAGACTCTCACTATCCACCCTATCTAACCCTCTGATTATCTTATATGTCTCTATTAAGTCACCTCTCCTCCTCCTTCTCTCCAACGAAAACAACCTCAAGTCCCTCAGCCTTTCCTCGTAAGACCTTCCCTCCATACCAGGCAACATCCTAGTAAATCTCCTCTGCACCCTTTCCAAAGCTTCCACATCCTTCCTATAATGCGGTGACCAGAACTGCACGCAATACTCCAGGTGCGGCCTCACCAGAGTTTTGTACAGCTGCAGCATGACCTCGTGGCTCCGAAACTCGATCCCCCTACTAATAAAAGCTAACACACCATATGCTTTCTTAACAGCCCTATTAACCTGGGTAGCAACTTTCAGGGATTTATGTACCTGGACACCAAGATCTCTCTGCTCATCTACACTACCAAGAATCTTCCCATTAGCCCAGTACTCTGCATTCCTGTTACTCCTTCCAAAGTGAATCACCTCACACTTTTCTGCATTAAACTCCATTTGCCATCTCTCAGCCCAGCTCTGCAGCCTATCTATGCCCCTCTGTACCCTACAACATCCTTCGGCCCTATCCACAACTCCACCGACCTTCGTGTCATCCGCAAATTTACTAACCCAACCTTCTACACCCTCTTCCAGGTCATTTATAAAAATGACAAACAGCAGTGGCCCCAAAACAGATCCTTGCGGTACACCACTAGTAACTAAACTCCAGGATGAACATTTGCCATCAACCACCACCCTCTGTCTTCTTTCAGCTAGCCAATTTCTGATCCAAAGCTCTAAATCACCTTCAACCCCATACTTGCGTATTTTCTGCAATAGCCTACCGTGGGGAACCTTATCAAACGCCTTACTGAAATCCACATACACCACATCCACTGCTTTACCCTCATCCACCTGTTTGGTCACCTTCTCGAAAAACTCAATAAGGTTTGTGAGGCACGACCTACCCTTAACAAAACCGTGCTGACTATCGCTAATGAACTTATTCTTTTCAAGATGATTAGTGGCGCAGTGGCGCAGTGGTTAGCACCGCAGCCTCACAGCTCCAGGGACCCGGGTTCGATTCCGGGCACTGCCTGTGTGGAGTTTGCAAGTTCTCCCTGTGTCTGCGTGGGTTTTCTCCGGGTGCTCCGGTTTCCTCCCACAAGCCAAAAGACTTGCAGGTTGATAGGTAAATTGGCCATTATAAATTGTCACTAGTATAGGTAGGTGGTAGGGAAATATAGGGACAGGTGGGGATGTTTGGTAGGAATATGGGATTAGTATAAAAAAAAAATGGGTGGTTGATGTTCGGCACAGACTCGGTGGGCCGAAGGGCCTGTTTCAGTGCTGTATCTCTAATCTAATCTAATCATAAATCCTGTCTCTTATAACCTTTTCCAACATTTTACCCACAACCGAAGTAAGGCTCACAGGTCTATAATTACCAGGGCTGTCTCTACTCCCCTTCTTGAACAAGGGGACAACAATTGCTATCCTCCAGTCTTCCGGCACTATTCCTGTCGACAATGACGACATAAAGATCAAGGACAAAGGCTCTGCAATCTCCTCCCTGGCTTCCCAGAGAATCCTAGGATAAATCCCATCTGGCCCAGGGGACTTATCTATTTTCACACTTTCCAAAATTGCTAACACTTCCTTCTTGTGAACCTCAATCCCATCTAGCCTAGTAGCCTGAATCTCAGTATTCTCCTCGACAACATTTTCTTTCTCTACTGTAAATACTGACGAAAAATATTCATTTAACGCTTCCCCTATCTCCTCTGATTCCACACACAACTTCCCACTACTATCCTTGATTGGCCCTAATCTAACTCTAGTCATTCTTTTATTCCTGATATACCTATAGAAAGCCTTAGGGTTTTCCTTGATCCTATCCGCCAATGACTTCTCGTGTCCTCTCTTTGCTCTTCTTAGCTCTCCCTTTAGATCCTTCCTGGCTAGCTTGTAACTCTCAAGCGCCCTAACTGAGCCTTCACATCTCATCCTAACATAAGCCTTCTTCTTCCTCTTGACAAGCGCTTCAACTTCTTTAGTAAACCACGGCTCCCTCGCTCGACAACCTCCTCCCTGCCTGACAGGTACATACTTATCAAGGACACGCAGTAGCTGCTCCTTGAATAAGCTCCACATTTCGATTGTGCCCATCCCCTGCAGTTTCCTTCCCCATCCTACGCATCCTAAATCTTGCCTAATCGCATCATAATTTCCTTTCCCCCAGTTATAATTCTTGCCCTGCGGTATGTACCTGTCCCTGCCCATCGCTAAGGTAAACCTAACCGAATTGTGATCACTATCACCAAAGTGCTCACCTACATCTAAATCTAACACCTGGCCGGGTTCATTACCCAGTACCAAATCCAATGTGGCATTGCCCCTGGTTGGCCTGTCTACATACTGTGTCAGAAAACCCTCCTGCACACACTGGACAAAAACTGACCCATCTAAAGTACTCGAACTATAGTATTTCCAGTCAATATTTGGAAAGTTAAAGTCCCCCATAACAACTACCCTGTTACTCTCGCTCCTGTCGAGAATCATCTTCGCTATCCTTTCCTCTACATCTCTGGAACTATTCAGAGGTCTATAGAAAACTCCCAACAGGGTGACCTCTCCTCTCCTGTTTCTAACCTCGGCCCATACTACCTCAGTAGACGAGTCCTCAAACGTCCTTTCTGCCGCTGTAATACTCTCCTTGATTAACAATGCCACACCCCCCCCCCTCTTTTACCATCTTCTCTGTTCTTACTGAAACATCTAAATCCCGGAACCTGCAACATCCATTCCTGCCCCTGCTCTACCCATGTCTCCGAAATGGCCACAACATCGAGATCCCAGGTACCAACCCATGCTGCAAGCTCACCCACCTTATTCCGGATGCTCCTGGCGTTGAAGTAGACACACTTTAAACCAAGTTCTTGCTTGCCAGTGCCTTCTTGCGTCCTTGTAACCTTATCCCTGACCTCACTACTCTCAACATCCTGTACACTGGAACTACAATTTAGGTTCCCATTCCCCTGCTGAATTAGTTTAAACCCCCCCGAAGAGCACTAGCAAATCTCCCCCCCAGGATATTGGTACCCCTCTGGTTCAGGTGAAGACCATCCTGTTTGTAGAGGTCCCACCTACCCCAGAAAGAGCCCCAATTATCCAGGAAACCAAACCCCTCCCTCCTACACCATCCCTGCAGCCACGTGTTCAACTCCTCTCTCTCCCTATTCCTCGCTTCGCTAGCACGTGGCACGGGCAACAACCCAGAGATAACAACTCTGTTTGTTCTCGCTCTAAGCTTCCACCCTAGCTCCCTGAATTTCTGCCTTAAATCCCCATCTCTCTTCCTACCTATGTCGTTGGTGCCTATGTGGACCACGACTTGGGGCTGCTCCCCCTCCCACTTAAGGACCCCCTTAAGGACTTCTTAATTCTTGTGCTTAAATCCCTCTGCAATAAAAGTCAAAATGCCATTTGCCTTCCTAATTGCTTGCTGTATCTGCATGTTAACTTTATGTGTTCCTTGTAGAAGTACACCCAAGTCTCTCTGAACAACAACATTTCGAAGTTTTGTGCTCTCATGCCCAGTAAAGACATATCATATTCCCACTTTTAAGATACAAACTTTATTCACTGTGGAATCTTTGAAATTGACTTTTCCTTTAAAAAGTAGACAATGTGCTGTAAAATGGCCACTGCAAGTCAGATGACCTGGCTTGTGTATTTGAAAATTGCCTCACTGTCTCAAAAGGACAAAAGGATACATTCCAGACTAAGAGTTGGTGACTACACCCATCCTGGAACCATCAAGAGACATTCCAGAATTGAATGGATTTCTTCTGAGACAAAGAAAGTAGACACATCATAACAGAATGAAACTCATCCAGACATTAATGGATGGTCATGAATTTCATATCCCGGTCCATTGTGTGGCCTCAGCAGGGGAGAAGACCATGCGTCAGTTACCAGAAATGCTAATATGATGAATTGTGACCTTAAAATGTAACCCTCTGGGGAGACAGCATAGCAACATTTACAGAAAAGCAGTCCAGCGAGGGCTGTGGAAAGATCCAGCCTAAACAAGAAGAAGCCCTGCTGCTAATTCTATGCTTCAACTTGGTGCAGCAGAGAACTGAAAGTGACTACCACCTTCAATCTGAAACCTTAACCACCAGAAATTTACAATACCTCAACAAGTTTAAGACTACAAACACCCAGGCCTGCATCTTTGAAAAAGACTGTTCTACCTAGAAGATTCAACTGGTTTACTGTAATCCATGAACAACTATCACACCTTGAACTCTTACCCTTTACCTTCTATCTAACTTCTCTTGAGAGTGCATGTGAGAGTGAATGTGTGCGTGAGTGGTGCAGCGAACATTTCAGGGTATGAATATTGTATAATAAATAGTTAATCTTATGTTTTAAACCAACAAGAAAGCCTGTCACTGTCTGTTTATTTGGCAAGTAAAACAGTCAGGGGCTAACTCATCATTTTAAACAAAACACAATTACGGTCAGTTGAGAGGTGTACAGTGGGAACCACCCACACCCCTTACTACCTAGCTGTGACAATGCCTTTTAAAAAATATTCTACTTTTCTATTCTTACTACCAAAGTGAATAACCTCAGGTGTTAGCCTTTGTCAAAACACTGTTGTTCACTTGCTTGCTGTGTAATTACAGCCCTTTTTTGTTGTCAAACATTCTCATATCCAGCCAGCTGATCCCATGATAGCTCAGGGTGGTATATTAACACCATTGCATTGTAAAGCACTCCTTGACAGCCATAATATTGCTATATGGTGTTATTCATGGACACGACAATTGCAGATAACAAACTCAAAGGTCTACAGAGGTAAATAATAGAATGTAGACTAATCCTTTTTTAATTTTTTGGGGGTATAACCCTTCATTAGAGGCCAATTGCTGACTGTGTAATTCTAACACTTTCTGTTTCTGTAGCTGGAGATGTAGCTTGCTCTTATGACTTTTGAGGGGAGGGATGGGGTTAAATTGGCTCACCCCCTGCAAATGCATGTGGAGGTCACAGTACACGATTAACCCACCCCCCCCATACTGTTCATTGCCTGCACGCATCAGCAGAGGGTCCAATATATCAAGTTGCTACTGCTACTTAAAGGCAGCCTCGACCTCTTAAAAGGGAATTGCATTGTGGCTGTAAGAAGTGGCAGGTATTTGTTGAAAAGTGAATCTGGACTGTGATACTTTGAGGAATGGCTGAACAACTGAACATTCTAGAGAGCAAGAATCAAGCTTTTCTGAAAATGCACTGGAAGTCTTGGTGCAATATGTGAAGAGAAGGAGAGACATCCTATAGCTGCAAGAAAGCAGAGGGCTGTCCAGCCAAATGCTCAGGAGGCATTCGGCATAAGTAGTGGTGGAGATCAATGCCAGGAGCGTTGGTCCAGGAACATGGATGCTGTACAGGAATAAGTTTAACAATCCAACATAAGTTGTCAAGTTGAGTGCATTCGTCTTCAAATAGCATATCCTACCAACTGAACCACGAACCTCATCCACTGCTCAATTCACTGCACCTCCATCATTCACCTACCAACAACTTCTGTCAATCAGGACTCAACCATTCAATTCATTAGCTTTAACTCATCCCCACATACTTAACATTGTTGGATGCCTTGCAGTCACAACTCACAATTCACACACATTGACAGCTATTCAACCATGACAGCCACAACACCCAAACATATTGCAGAACACTCACTGGCACATTTCCCTCTTTTTTGCAGGAGAAGATAGTGCATAAGAGGAGGCAACAGGAAAGAACTGGAAGAGGACAAGCAGGCCTACATGCTTTAATCCCCATGAAGAAGGCAGTGCTGGCTAAAGGCCTGCTCGGGTCTGCAAAAAAAACCCGACCCAAGCCAGACAGAACTACATCCGACCCGAGCCCGACCCGGCCCAAGTCCTTCCATTTTATCCTACGCCCGATCATCAGTTAACTTACCTTCCGTTTTTCACTTTCTTCCTGATCTGCACAAGCTTAAAATAACTGTAACAAAACCACATTTCTAGTCCAAAAATTAAATCAACATTGGAGCCACTTACCTGTGATAGAGCGTGTCTGACCCGGCCCGACCCGACCCGAACCCGACACGTCATCGCGTCCCGTCGGGTTCGGGTCAGGTAGCAGGCCTTTAGTGCTGGCCATCATGAGAGAGGGGGCATCATTGAGGCTATGGCCATTGGCAGGACTGGAGGGATCGATGATGAGGGTAGTTGCATACCTAATCCTCCTTCTCACATCACATTTCTTCCTCATCCCACAATCTCTTCTGATTCAAAAGTTGCAATTGGTGCAAGCACACACTTCTTCCTTTCTCCCCACCTCTCTCCACAACTCAATTCCTGTCCCTTTTTCATTTCAGATATCTAGAGTCTTCCCAGTTAGTGACGGAAGAGGACAGTGAAGATGAAGAGACACTGTCACTCTAACTCACAGTCAACAGCTTAGAGACTGACACAGCAAGTATTTTAGAGGGTAAGACAGAAGAGGGATCTGAACCTGCTGAGACACCAGCACAATGGCACAGGAGCAAAGGCAGGTGTAAAGGATAGTGCAGGTGCCAGCTCGCCAGAGAACAAGATTGCACACTAATCCTACTGAAGTGGAGTAAGATGAGGGCTTTGATGGGCCAGGCTACTGAAGAAGGCTCATGGGTGTACACACCCAAATGCTTGGTGCACTGAAAAGCCTGCCAGAAAGTTTGAGCCCAATATCAAAGAGCACGGAGGTGTCCAGCACTAATTTGGCATCGGGCATTACACAGAGCTTGGGGGCAATATTTTTCAACATGAAACGGGTGGTAAATCTCCATCAGCATACCTGTGGAACCCACCATGTTGCAATGTCTATTGGCTGATGCCACAGTTTCTCTTACAACACAAACAACTTCCATCAAGGGTCTGAGTGCTGTGGTGGAAGCTCAGACTGCTACCACTGTCGCTCTGGATACCACTGCTTAAAGGGGCTTCCAGGGCATCATAGCAGTCTGTCAACCTGTGCTCCAACAGATCAGTAGGATTGCTGAGACAGTGCCCTAGGAGAGTGGCAGTGGCTCTGTGGAGCGTGAACCTGCTCTCCTTTCTCCCATCACTGTCGCTCCATCATTGTCCTTGCTGTTGCCTGTAAGCTAGCCAGCCCAGACTGCTGCAGCCCAGGCTGAGATGGTGCAACCTGAAGATGGGCCTCCTAGGCAAACAGCTGCTGGAGGTCACCCTTCAAGGCCATCTGCAGTCTCTTTAATGGAAGGTCAACAGCCTTCCACCAACCATGCTGCAGCCACTGGTGACACACTGTAGGAGCAGTAGGAGAGGAAAAGGCACACAGAAGACAGGCATTAAGGGAATGCACAAGGTGGTTAGTTTATTTTTGCATGCATTATGTAATGATTGAACTAAGAAAATTGGATTGGAATGTGCTTTCTGTGGTGGAAGAATGATGATGTGATGGTCAGTGGTAGAGGAAAGCTGAGTGTGGAACTGTTGGTGAATGGTGAGGTGCGGTTGAGGTGACTGGTATCGCTCATGAATTATTTGATCATGTGGAGCCCAGACAGAAAAGTGCTGTCCACATTGTAGCCTCCCTTCCTCTTCCCATTCCTCTACTTCCTGTTGCACTTCCTCTTCTTCCATTTTCTTGTCCTCCACCTTGTCCTCGTGCTCCTGTTCCTCAACTTCTCACCTGATAGGTGGTGGAAAGGGCTGTTCTGTTATAATGTCAAGGTTGTGCAGCATGAGCCTACTACCACATATCTTTTTACCCGCTCAGCTCCGTACTGCAGGGCTCCTCCAGAGGAAGCATTGTTTGAGGATGATAATATTCTTTGTGGCAGCATGGCTCGCACAGTGCACATGTGCATGGGTTCCGGACTGGAGTCGTGAGCCATGTCACAAGTAGATAACTCTTGTCGCCCCATGGTCAGACAAGTATAGGTGGCACAGAGGACTGCCGCAGAATAAAGAAATCATGAACATTGCCAGCATATAGAGCATTGACCTGCATGATGCACTGCCTGTGATGTAAAACAGATTCACATTAAGGGATGGAATCCTTTTCATGAAAATGGGCAGGTTCACATGAGGTACATGAACGACAATGTGCATGTAGTCAATGGCACCCTGTACCATGGGAAAGCCAATAATCCTTGTTGATCCTTGTGCTCACTCTGCCTGCTTGTCCCTGGCAAGTTGGAATGAGCTTAAACTGTTTCTCTGTGTATAGAGAGCCTCAGTGATACCCCTGATACAGCAGTGAACTGCAGTCCATGAGATGTTGCTTACATCTCCAGCAACAGCCTGGATGGAGCAAGATGCATTAAAGTTAAGAGTCACAGTCACCTTGCCAGCCACAGGCAATGCTGTTCTTGCCCTGTTTTGAGGTTGTAGTTGTAGCTACAGCAGCTAGCAGATTTCAGTCACCACCTCTTTAGTGAAGTGAAGACATCTCTGGCATTGGTCCACACTGAAATTGAGGTAAGAGAATTGCTCCCTAAATACCTTCGGTGGACATAACCTCCTACTGAGAGCCCTTGCTCTCTGTCCTCCTTCTCCCTCTTCTGGCAGCTTGTCCTGCTCTATGTGGCCTCTCCTCATTCCCAGTGGAAGCTATTCCAGTCCACCCATGTCTGGAAGCAACATATTTGAGCACACACCTCTAAATGAACAAAAAAGTACTTCAGCACCAACGTGTAGGCTATGCAAACATTGGCCAAGAATAGGAAAACTCTGAAAACATGTTCAATTGCACCAGCAGCCAGAGAAATAATCCAGCAACTAGCCTATAAGTAGTTCATGATTTCTTTCAATAGAGCTGTTGTGGGACCTCCAGCCATTTCATGTCATGTTCAGCTGTGTGAGCTTAAGACAGCTTAGTATGCAGTTGGAAAATGGCAGCGCTAGTTTCAAATCATTGTTGCACACTGACTTGCGTCACAATCTTCCTGTGGTCATTATGTGCCTGTGTGCAAACCTCTTTACCAAGATATCATTCTGTAATTTCGTACACTTCTCACCCGTAATATGCAGACACACCTCGGACCGCGTTTCTGTGTTTTAGGTGGCTGCACCGAAAAAACAGGCACTATAGAGCCCAATCTAGCCCCCATGATAAACTCTCTAAACATGTTATTACTCTGACACTCCCAGCAGTTAGTTTCCTGTCAGCTAACACTTTGAATTTAAAATCCTCATTTTCAGCTGTAATTCCCTTCGCAGCCATGCGACACTCTCGCTCTGCTACCTCTTGTGGCTATATATCCCCTCCTGTGCCTTCTGCGTCTGACTTTCTGTGCACCTTCCCCCACTCACCCCACTTCACCATTGATGGCAGAGCCTTTGGACATTTCAGTCCTAATCTCTAGAACTCCCTCCTTAAACAAACCCCATCCTTCAACCATAAGTCTCTGCTTTCATAGGGAAAGTTATAAAATCACAGCAAACATAAGGAGGCCATTCAGCCCATTTTGCCTCTGCCAGCTCTTTGAAAGAGCTGTCCAATTAGTCCCACTTCCCTGCTGCTTTCTCCATAGTTCTATAAATGTTTCATTTTCAGGTATTTATCCAATTCATTTTGAAAGTTATTATTGAATCTGCTTCCACCACCTTTTCAGGCAGTGCATTCCGCATCATAGCAACTCACTGCATAAAAAACTCTCCTAATCTCCCCTCAGATTCTTTTGCCCATTATCTTAAGTCTGTGTCTTCTGATTATCAAGCCTGCTGCTAAAGGAAACAGCTTCCTCCTATCGACTCTATCAAAGCCTTTCATAATGTTGAACATCTCCATTAAATCACCCTTAACCTTCTCTGCTCTAAGGAGAACAATCACAGCTTCTCTATTCTCTTCACATACCTGAAGTCCCTCATTCCAGGTATCATTCTAGTAAATCTCCTCAGCACCTTCTCAAAGAGTGATAATTATATAACTATAATAACAGTTCTGCTGTTTTAAGTGCAGCTCCCAGTCTTGCAGAATTTTCCCCAGGTATATTGCAGTGAGTTTTCCACGGATCGAGTCAAATTTTTGAACAAAGTAAATCTTGGCTCTACAAAGTAGTTCGAACAGCCCACCTGGCTGGGAACTTCCCTAATGCCTGAGGGAGCTTCATACAAACTAGTAAGATGTGTTTTTACACATCTCCATTGGCACTACTGCAGCCTCTGGGATCAGTAAATCACCTTTAGAGCTTTTATTCTCCACTTTTCCAGAAGCTGTGGCAATGCCTAATGCACATTAATAGATGTCAGCGTTGGCTCAGAGTTAGCACTCTCAGGTCAGAATCAAGGAATTGAGTACGTAATCTAGGCTGACACTCCAGTGCAGTACTGAGGGAATACTGCACTGCCGGAGGTGCTGTCATTCAGATGAGATGTTGAACTGAGGCCTCATCTACCTCCTCAGGTGGATATAAAAGATTCCATGTCACTATTTCGACGTAGAGCAGGAGAGGTGCCCAATATTATCCCTCAACCAACATCATTAAAACAAATTATCTGATCATTATCACAGTGCTGTAGGTGGAACCTTTCTGTGTGCAAATTAGCTGCTGCATTTCCCCACCTTGCAACAGCGGCCACACTTCAAAAGTAAAATGCTTTGGGATGCCTTGAGGTTGTGAAAGTTGCTATATAAATGCAAGTTGTTTCTTTTACTGCACAGCAGGGGCTGCTGTTGGCAGTGGCACTGTAGTATTATATGGGGGGGGGGGTGGGGGGGGGGGTGCAATAGGACTACAAGCTACTTGACCTTGGATTAATATCAGTACAGTAACCCCAAGCACGAAGGACCGGACTATGCAAGCATCGGTGAGCTGGATTTTTCACTCCTTTCTAACTATGTTGCAGCATAAATCAGGCTTGACAAGCAAATGATTCAATTCAATAGAGGACTCAAAATAAATTGCTGCAGGTACATGAAAATATCTTGATGCTGGGCGAAGATACACTGGCTTGCTGCCACTTGCATCCAAAATTGAAACAGATCCCTGGGGAAGCACCAACTTCCCATTTGTCATATAACCCAGTCAGACACGCAACAAATCTAACAAAGCAAGAAGTGTCCTGCTTTTTAAGGGAACAGTTTGTTTCAAGTGTAAGAGAAAAGAGAAGGAAAGTTTAAAGGGGTGTAAGTTTTGTTAAAGGCACTCCTGGTAAAATACTCCTTCAGAGTTTGAGAAATAATTGGCAAATTTCCCAACCCAACAGAGACCAACCATTCCAGATCTCTTTTCCTCCAAAATGCTCTAGTGATATCACCAGCAGGAAGGATCTATGTATATCATGGAACAACTTCACTCATTTTAATTCAATTTGGTATGGCCTGGAAGCTGATCTAGAACAGAGGTTCTCATTCTGGGGTGCCCGGACCCCTGAGGATCTGCAGCAACCTTCCAGATGGTCCACAATGCAGGGCTCACCTTATGAGTGGGCGACCATCCAGGGCACCATGGTCAAGACTAAGTGAGCGAGCAGCGGCCAGAGGCATGCTCAGTTCTCTCCATGCTCCTGCTCTCCCCGGGCTCCTGCTTTCTCTGTGGTGTGCTTCCCCTTTCCTCCTGCTTTCCTCCTGCTTTCTTAGTCCTTTCTCCATGTTCTGCTCTCCCTGGGATCCTGCTCTCCCCAAGCTCCTGCCCTCCCCGGGCTCCTGCTCTCTCTGTGCTCCTGCCAACAACGGACAGATACTGCAGTGATCTCCCTGATATCTATAAGAAAATACTTGTTTTCTTAAAGGCATCATTAAAACACGCCACATACAACTGTTTCATATTATGAATATTATATAGTATTTTAATTTAGATAGGGGGTCCATGATTACTAATCGTATTGAAAAATGTTTGAGAACCACTGATCTGGAGTTACCTGATCCTAGAATGGAGTTTGCTGCTGCTTAAACTATGACGTGCTTTGCAAAGTTTGGGCAGCTGCAGAGTAACTCCTAAACTGGCTCACAGTAACATTCCCCATTCAAATGAAGGTGCAGATGAGTCCTCCCTGTGGATGACATCATGGCCTGGGGGAAATTCCTATTGGGGTAGGAAATGTGACAATTTTTGAATGCATCATGGCATATCTATTCTTTTTACATATAAGGTCTGGGGATTTGAACAAATATTACTGCCAAAGACCCTCTGTTACAAGACTCATCTAATTGTACAATAGTGCAACCAAGGAAGTGGGCAGGAAGTGTAACAAAATGCCCCCGTGTCATGAAGGCCCCCACCTGCCAAGAATGGGGTACATTAATTTTGCCACATGGACATTAAATTTCAAATTGTTGCTGGGAAGAAGAGAAGGCCTGTTACAAGTAATTGCCAGGCTCCTGGCCGGAAAGACATTTTTGCATATTAGCAGACAGAGTTGGAACAAAGAAGCTATCCCCTTCTCCCATACAATCCACAGAAAAGACCTGGTCAAACCCATCGGTCACGTGACCACCCTGCTGGCCAACTTGGGGAGTTTTTAAATTGTAGAAACAGTATTTGAACTGGCAGAAAGCTCTTGGCTCCTGGACTGAAGCAGACCTCCTCTCCTCCTGTCTTCTCCCATCTCTTTCTCACGGAACTCCAAAACCCACTGAAAACACACGAGCCCCAAGAGAGAAAAGTCTCCTACAGTGAACAAGATTTAAGAAGAATACTGGGCCCCAACGGAAAGCAAGGCCATATCTTTAATCAAGGACTCTACAGCAAGCTCAAAGCACAGTAACAAAAAACCCTCCTCAGAGATTGTCTCAATCTTTTCCACTTTATTTTTCTTCTGCTCTTTTCTGTCTCTATTTGCATGTGTGTATTGCATATGCATGCTAGTGTGGGTGCATCATGTATCCATAGGCGTCAACTGAACTAGAGTTTAAGTTTTGATAAATTGCAATATTTCTTCTTTAAACCTAAGAAAACCTGTGTGTGTTGGTTTATTTGCCTTATAATTGGAAAGCGGTGAACAAGGATTCACCAAGGGGGAGCTAAAAACACAGTGTGTTTAAAAAAAAACTCTGTTACAGTAAGACCAGGTGAAGGCTGAAAGGGACCCCTAGACCTATTTTTCACCTGGTCGTAACATCCCGTATTCACCAAAAATGAGCTATAAATGATTTTTACCCCAATGAGTTTCTTCTGCCTGCTGTTTTAACATAGGTATTAATCTGTTCAAAATAAATAAATACATTTTTGGGAAGAAATTTCCAGTCTCAAATCTGAGCCAATTTAGAAAAATTGTAAGGTGCCAGGAATTCTTTTAAATTTGGAAACTTATCAACTTCAGAATGCAAATGAGGGAAAACTGATTGAAAATTGTAACATCAGGGAAAGCCAGTAGAATGTGAAAGTAAGGATACTGCATGGATATAGGTAGCAACAGAGAAAGTGCAATGCACTCACTACCTCAGTATCGAGGTGTTATGTATATGCACATTAACAGGACTCACGATTTACTTCTCAATCAATCAGTATTTGACACTGCTTGTTCTGATAGAGAAAAAATAATTACCTCTCTGATGCAGAGCATCTTAAAATGAACCTGAGTGTGCAGGCAAGAATCCACAATATCAGGCTTTCTTAAAGCTCTAGAGACAATTGCTTCTCATCCACAAGCTTTTAGCCTACCAGTGACAGCCATAGTACCTCAAACATGGCAATCCTCCTTTAAAGCTGGTGGAAAGCGTCAGGTGAAGGGGGAGAGAATTTCCAATTGCCAAGTTATCATACCAGAAAGGATAAAAAGTCTTCAGACACCTGTCACCTTGATATCAGCAGTGCTGTCCCATGACCTTTTCAGGTTCAAGGTTGATAATGAGAAAAGTCAGGCTTGAGGGGGGAGCTGTGGGCTGTCTCCATTAATGTTAGCTGTGTGTGCAATCAACACCACTGCGTCTCCTGTCAATTAATGCAGGTAGACCATGGGGCATCTGATTATCTCAGACATGCAGCCACTCAGTGCCACAAGCTGCCATTTCACTTCATTCTACACTTTCCTGAATTCTAATCAGCTGTCATCTTGCAGCCTCAGTTTACTAAAATAATATGATCAGCAAAGATTTCATTACCATTCTTCTCCAAAAATACAGAAATATTTTTTTCACAATTGCTGTTCATAATTTTTTCACAGTAAGTGATGCGAATTCATATATACTGATGAGCAGGTAGACCTAAGTTATTGGTCACTGTCAGCCTTGTAAGAAAATGTTCAGTTGTCCTTTACACTAACCAGGTTGCCATGGCTGGAGTGTCAAAAATTCTGAGGGTGGTTGAAAATCATTGACCAAACTACAAAACACCAAGTATAGTTTACTTTTGCAAATAGAAATCTGCAACCTTCTTGTATGAGATTTTCCCGTGACCTTTATAATAATGTTGCATACAACGTTTCATTGAAACCCGTGGAGCCCAGTCACAGCTAATTACTTCACTGACTATGCTCATTGAAAAGATGAGGCACTACAGTATGGAAATGTTCTCCCTGCAGAGTGGATCTCAAGGAGGAAGATGCTAAGGTGATGACTTTAAACCTGGCCACTGGGAGCACAAAGTCATCCCATCAGTAATGTGGCAGTGACAAGACCCAACTTCGGCATCCAGCGGTGTGTGCTAAAGGACCCAAAGCATATTAAGCAAATGTTGCTCTATTGGGTCAGTAACAAAGCCTAATACTGAGGCCTGACAGACAATAGAGCACTGAAAGGGAAGAACACTGTAACGGTACTGGTACAGTATAGGATACATTGTTTGTCATTGTATGCTACATATTTATTCAGCAGTCACTCCAGGGATTGCAGAGTAATCTTCATGAAAATATGATTATTGCTTGCAAGGTGCTTAAGGCTAGGAAGTCATTGCTAAAATGATACAGAAGATCTTTTCGAATATGTGTGACAGCCTTACAAATTCTGATGTGATTTCTTGGGTGTAGAGCAGGGTTAAAGAAGTTTGGCAGGTGCATCTAAAGACATGCAGTTAGGACAATTTTCTTTACCAGAAAGATGCAAAACATCCACTTGGGATTTTTTTCTCCTCTCCAAAAGAGGAAGCAGCCTGGGATATGTTCCATGCACAAAGGTACCTTTCCAGCGTGAATTAAGACCATGCATAGTGACAATTGTGGGGAAGGGACATGACAACCAGTCTTGATTTTGTCCTGACCCCGTGTCAATTTACATATACACATAGCCCTGAAATTCTATGGGGAGTCTCTTCATCCCTCACAATAACACTGGCAAAGCCCCAGAAAAATGGTGGAGGCCCAGCATTACCTGCTTTTTAATGGGGGTAGGGTGGGTGGGTTGGGGGGTGGGGGAGAAGAAGGAGTTCTGCCAGTCTTCCACCAGAGTTACAGCGAGACCATAAGAACCCTTGTAGAATTTCAGGGCCTTGCACTGGCCTGTAGAGGATGTCTGCTGTGACTCAGTGGTAGCATCATTGTCTTTTACTCAGAAGGTTGTGGGTTCAAGCCCCACCCCAGAGCATTGCGTATATAATCTAGGCACCTAACCCAGTGCAGCACTGAGGACGTGCTGCAATGCTGAAGGTGTTGTCTTTCAGATGAGACATTAAACTAAGGCCATATCTGCGCTCTCAGGTGGATGTAAAATATCCCATGGCACTATTTGAAGAAGAGTAGGAACGTTCTTCCTGGTGCCTTGACCAATATTTATCTCTCGACCAACGTCACTTAAAAAGCACATAGTCTGGGAATTATTACATTGCTGTGTACAATATTGGCTGCCATGTTTCCTATATTATAATAGTGAATACACTTCAAAAATACTTCATTGGTTGTAAACAGCTTTGAGACATCCTGAGGTCCTGAGAGGCACTGTGTAAATGCAAGTTCTTTCTTTAAATTATCATCAATAAATGTGATGTCTCTCGGTACTACAGTGAGGTTTAGCTGGGTTTGGTATAAGATTTGTGAGACACAGACTGCAGGCTGTTGAACATAATAGAGTCTTCTTTATTCTCTTTTACTGTCTTTTTCCCTTTGTGTGTTCTACAGCAGCCCCAAGAGTACACCAAGCACAATGCAATTGCAATTTCAAAACACTACAACACTACATCCCTCCCCTTCTTGGTAAATGAGAGACATAGCTTGTTTCAATGCTTTGTTTCCAAAACTGTAAACAATAAACTTAAACATAAATAGTTCACTTCGTAGTATAATAAGTATGGTGGGCATTTTCTCTCATGAGCAGGATATCGTCTGATATCAGGTATAGTCTTATTTGACTCATGTTCCTCATCTGAGATGTCGATGTCGGAATCAGATTCATTACTTACAAGTTGTGTTTTCAGTGCTTAGAAGAATGGCATGCTTCTTGTGATGATTTGTGAATCACGCTTAACAGTGATCATCGATCCTTTTGTGTTGGTGACAACAAGTGGTTGGATGTCCTAAGCGGTTCCTTGCTTTCCAACATGACCATCACATTTCACTAGTACTTTATCTCCTGACTTTAGCGGTGTAGCTCTAACTTTCATGTTTCGTTCTGCATTTACTTTCATTTGATCTTTCTGTTTTCGATCATGTTCATGTACATGTTGATCATTAGCTCCGCAGGTAGCTCAGGAAGACATGTGTGCAAATATAAGTGTAGCCGGAGGTTTTCCAGTGAGGAGTTGCTCTGTAATTATGAAGGAAGTGATATTGCTCTTGTTTCCATGACTTGTTCTCAGCTGTAGCTGTACGTGTCTCTTTCAAGGTTCACATAAATCTCTCAACTTTGTCATTAGCTTTTACCCAACAGGGTGTGATTTTTCTATGAATGAACCCTAGGTAGTTCTCAAATTTGTTGAACTCATTGCTGTTGAATGGGGCATCCATTTTCAGTACTTACCATTTGAGGGATTCCAAACAAAGCGAAGATCTGGTCAAGCTTTGGGATGGCTGCTTTCATTGAAGTTGAGATAACTAATTCCATGATTGAGAATCTGCTGTAGTAGTCAGTGACAACAATCAGGTGATCACCTGTGTGGAAATGTGTGAAGTCAATGCTAACTTCAATCCATGGCTCTGGAGGTAGTTCGGACATCTTGAGATTTTGAGAGGATCATGAAGATTTGAAATTGTGGTTGCTTGATATGGCAAACACTGATTGATTTTGTGCTCTACCATGCGGTCAATTCCTGGGAACAATGCCTTTTCCTTAAGGAGTTGTTTGGTTTTGACTATTCCCTCGTGTTCTTCTTGTGCTATATCGACAACACATTCCCTCAATGAATGTGGAAAAACAATACAGTTGTGTAAAACAAGATGAGATGTGGTTGTAATGTTTAGCTCATTTCGAAAATTGTGAAGACCTTGTGGTGTGTGAGCGATTTCGTTTGTAGACTTTCTCGATCACATCTTTCCAGTTTTGTGATTCCATAGCCTTCATACATAATTGCAAAGCCTCATCTTGTTTTGCTGCATTAATGTCCGCTCGTTTTAGTGACTTTGGCACCGCATTCATGCTTACATGGTTAAGATATTGCTCAGCAACCTTTTCCAGACGACTGGCAGAACCGACTGTCGGCAATGGATGTCGCGAAAGATAGTCCGCTGTCCAGCTGATACTCAACATGGAACTTGTACTGTTGTAGCTTGAGTATCCAATGGTCTATTTGAGTGGGTGGTTTGCTATGTGGATTGTTGAATAAGTTCACTAGTGGTCTATGATTGGTTATTACTTTAAATTCGCTTCCATATAAGTAGAGATGAAAGTGTAAGCTACCCCATGTGATTGAGAGCGCTTCTCTTTGCTTGCAAATAACGTTGCCCCACAGGCGTTAACGATCTGCTTGCCATCACAACAATTAATGGGTTACCTGTCTTGTCTTTCTGTACGAGAACTGCACCTAAGCCAACTGGGTTTGCATCCACGAATAGCTGGGTGGATTTCTCAGGGTCAAAATAGGCATTTTTGCAACTTGCTGACAAACGTCATTTGATCTGGTGTACTGCCTGTTTGTGTGATTTAGTCCATTCCTACTTGGGGGTCTCTTCTGTCAGATCGCATAGGGGGCAGATAGCATGGCGAGATCAGGAATGAAACGACTACAGTACGTGAAGAATCCCAGCAGACTCCGGATTTCTTGCACGTTGATATGATCCACAACGTTTGCAATGACTTTAACTTTCCGTGGATCTTGTGATACTCCTTCACCGCTGAACACATGGCCAAAGAATTCAATTAGGCTTTCATTGAACAAGCACTTGTCTTTGTTCCAATTGAGGTTACATTCTCTGTGACGTTGCAGGCATGCATGAAGGTGTTTTGAGTTCCTTTTTGGTGCGGCCATAGATGAGAATGCCATCATTGATGTTCAGCATGCCTTCAAGTCATTGAAGCGCAGACTGAAACAAGTGCTGAAATAACTCAGCTGCTGAGCTGACTCCAAACTGACTCCTCTTCTATTGAAAGGTCCGATGTGAGTAGGGAACACAGTAAAATATTTCAATTCTTCTGCAAGCTCGATTTGATGGTAGTCTGCATTGAGGTCAAGTTTGGCGAAGTGTTTAACACCATTCACTTTCTCTATGATGTCATCGATTGTCGGTGCCAAGAGCCTTTCTCGCTGTATGGCTTGGTTTGGTGATCGCATATCAACGCAGATTCTAATCTGTTTCTCGCTCTCGGGTTTCTTGATGACTTGTATATGGGAGACCCAAGGGGTACCCCCAACTTTCATAATAATGTCAAAGTCAAGTAGGTCCTTCTCTGTCTATTTCCTGATATGAAATGGTATTCTTCGCCATTGATGCGCAACTGGGGGCACATTAGGGTCTACATGCAGCTTTCAGTTTGCCAATACTAGTGAAGTGATCAGCATATAGTTCGAGAATGTTTTTGTTATTTGTAGGAATTGCGTATGTGACTGCAATCAGGTGCAGATCTGCTACTGTGTGGAAACTGATAAGCATGCCACATTGTCCCGATATGACATAGAATAGAGCATTCATACTGGTGTCTTTGAATGAGACTGGCATTTCAATAGTTCTGAGAATTTTCAGCAGTTTGTCACTGTTGTAAGGGAAAATTTTCATATTCCCTGTTTTGCAGAGAATGGGGCAATCCTGAAGTTTGTTGAATGTTTTGTCTCCCATGACACTGACAGACAGTCTTGTATCTATGAGAGCATCTACGTCCCAGCAGCCAATGGTCACAGTCATACGTGGCTGTTTGCTGTGTCTGAGAGAGAGCTCAAAAGTATGTTCTGGGACATCTGCTTTGACATTAGCTACATTCTCTCGCCTTTTTGCTGTGGTCGCATGCGTGGCACCCTTCTGCTGGTATTGGTCTGAGCAGTTGATTTTGCTGATGAGTGACTAAAACAAGCAAAGTGGTCGGGTTTTCCACAAGCTTTGCACTTTTTAACCAGTAGCAGGATACTCTGTCTGGTGTGGGTAAGCACTGCCACAATGGAAACATTCTTTGGATAAGTCACAACTCTGTGAGACGACTGTTATTGCTTTGCAGGTGGTTTCCTGGCACATGAGCGATGAACAGTGTTCAGAGGAGTTGAACTTGGAGCGTGGTAGTTACCGTTAGCAGCCTCAACTTCAGTAGTTTTAGACTCTGAGAGTGATAGTGATCTTGCTAACTCCAGCAGCTCTGACAGCTTTCTGTCTTTCTCAAGTGCTTTTTGGCATAGTTGACATGAGAGACAGCCTTCCACTATTTGTGCTTTGATTTCCTGTTTGACATGTTCAACATCACCAAAGTCACAGTTGGTTGCAAGTTGCCTCAATCACGTGCAATATTGGTCAGTTGTCTCATTTGCTTCTTGCTTAGTGCATCGGAAGACAATAGTTTCAGATATGGTGCTTTTCTTGGGTGTGAAATAGGTCGTTGGTGCATTTTTAACTGAATTGCAGTGAATTTGCTCAAACGTAAGTGTCTCAAAGATATCTTTTAATTCCTCACCTCCATGGGAAGAAGTAAGGCCTTTTTCCTTGCGCCATCTATGATTGCGAAACCTGCCATCACGCCTTCGATACATCGCAGCCACTTTTGCCAACATGGGGATAGCTCTGAATACACATCAAAAGGTGGTAAGTTGGGCATAGACAATGCCCTATTGATCAGCAAGGCAGTGATAAAGGATCCAGGATCACATTCCCTTTCAGAGGAAACTTCTCTGCAGTGATACGACATATATATTTTGATTAGATCGTTATTTTGGAGAGATCAGTGTGTGAATATGCACTGTACAAGCTTCCTGCATGTCACACTAACACAGACTGCAACTTAAAAGGTTGTCTGGAAAAGTAGAGAAAACCTTCCAAAATTTTCATACCCGAAAGCAATGGCCGGAATTTTACGGCCCCCAAGCAAGCAGGCTGGTGGTGGAGGGGCGGGGGGGGGAGGGGGGGTGGTGCGGTGGGGGTGGGTGCAGCATAAAATTTAGTGGGGTGGGGGCCTGTTCCCGCCCCCACTACAATCTTATGCGGGCGGCGGCTGCGTGAAAAGGCCCGCCTGCCCCGGGCCAATCAAGGCCCTTAAGTAGCCAATTAACTGGCTCTTATGGGCCTTCTCTCAGCACCATCCCTCAGCCGCCAAACAGCAAAAGCCTCACGAACCCTGCTGGTAAAACCAGGCAGCCTTCTTGAAGGCTGGGGATGGGGGGGGTCCCTCCTGATCGGGCACCCTGTACCCCACAGAGGGTTGCCCCCAAAGCCCCAAATGCCCCCAACACACAACACTCCCGCCGACCCTCTTGCCTTGCCGGGGCCCAGCCATAAAAAATTATCTGTCTTCCAGAGCCGTCCTTCTCCGTACTTGCAATAGCTGGGTGTAGTCCCAGCAATGGCCACTGTTCCCAGTGGCGCAGCTGGGACTAAGAGCTGCCAGCCACTGATTGGCCAGCAGCTCCATTTGGTGGGACTTCCTGCCTCAAGGAGGTGGAAGACTCGCCCAAGACCAATTAAGGGCCTGGGGAGCGAAAATCCCGGCCTGGCTCCCCAGGCCCAACAGAGGCGGGCTCGCCATTGACTTTTCGGCCGGTGGGCGGGGCCTCCTGCCCAAAGAAAAATCCTGGCCATTGTTTCTGGTTTTTCACCATCCTTTTTCTGTTTTGCTCGTCGTCATTTTGACGTCCCTGGTACTGGAGTGAGGTTTAAGATATGTGAGACAGAGACTGCAGGCTGTTGAACATAATGGAGTCTTCTTTGTTCTTTTTTATTTTCACTTTCCCTTTGCTAGCATCTGTGTTCTACAGCAGCCCCAAGAGTACACAAAGCACAATGCAATTGCAATTTCAAAACCCTACACCACAGTAGGGATCTTGGCTGACGTTAGCCAAAAATGAAAGTTTTTCTCTATATTTAACACCAGTTGTGCCTTTACTGCTGCCCAGGCTGAGTGGATAACTCAACACAGGCTACTGTTGAATGTAGCACTTTGTTGAGTTGCACTGCTCAATGCCCTGTCATGCCTTTTGGGGAAGCAATACAGGAGTAAAAATGGAATGATTATCTTCCATTTTTCCTCCAAGATGGTTTTAACAGAAATAAACAATAGGCAGCTGTAACATTAATAAATATGCTGAAATCTGGTAGCACAAAGGTGACTGTGGGGTATATTTTCCTTGCTATCCATAGGTGCAAGAATGTGGTTGCGCAGGCTTTGCACTTCAGCTACACATGGTTGAGACAGGCAATCCTTTCAAGAACTGTCCTAATTCATTGCAAGCTCCCAGCAGTCTCTGGGAGATAATAATTGCTCAGGACTGGAATACCTGGTGCTGCTGAAAATATAGCAGCTTTGTAAATCGAAGAGATCTTTCAGTTCTGGTCTTCATTCCAGACAGACGTTGACAGGTCTATGGGCTGGATGTTACCAGCCCTTTGGGGACGGACTGGGAGGCAAGAAGGCTGTCAAAATGGTGTTGGAAAGCATCAGGTGGGGTGCCCGACATCTTTGCGCCGCCATGTCATTTTGCCAGTGGCAGGAAAGATGGAAGACAACCTGCCTGCCTGGAGCCCAATTGAGCCATTAAAGTGGCCAATTAAGAGCCTCTTCCCACCTCCATGGGTAGTTTGCCCATGTTAGAGGCCTGCCACCATGTGGGGAGACCCTCCAGTGCAATCTAACGACCTCCCAGCAGACTTGCTGGTGGTGGGGGGGGAAGGGCGTCTCTCCTTCTTGGACTCACTTTAGCCTACAAAGGGGCCCTCTGGCAGCAATGGCCGCCCCGTGACAATGATGCTGCTGGTCCTGAGCGACCACCCGCACCCCCCCCCCCCCCACCACCCCCCCTCCCGCACCGACAACCACATTCTGCCTAATTGGCCCTGGTGCCCCAAACCCCACTTAGTTGACTTTGAGGATGCTGCTGAGATTGCTGAGCTGTCAGCCCTCTGATTGGACCGGCAGCTCTTGGTGGGGGGGGGAGGGGGGGTGCTGTGGGTGGGGGGGACCCTTAATAGGAACGGCAGCCACAACACAGCCACTTAATTGGCTGCTGCTGTCTCCCGCCACCCACTGAAGCGAAGTCGCCCCCCACTGTCGGCCCCAGTGGGAGGACATCTGCCACCTCTGCAGAATTCCAGGCTAAGTTTGTGATATTTATGCTGTGGTAACCTTACTTGCAAAGCAAAGGCTGTTTGGCACTTCGAGCAAAGTTGAAATATTCAAGTAAAATATTTAGCACTAAAATATTATGAGCAATGTTTTGAAACATTATCGGTTCCTGTGTCCATGTGCCGCAATATGACATTTTGTTGATACTGCGCATTAGTTTTAACTGAAGGAAAGAACAACAAGCATGAGAGTATGAGAAGGAATGTAAAACATTGATAAAAATGGAGCCCCAGCATCACTTCCAAAAAACATCAAATGGTTAAAAAGAATTATTATTATTAAATTGAAGGGCTTTAACTTACATCACATTTTTTGTACAGATTTTCTGTTTAAACAGTAAGCCCTAATGACATCAGCAGGGGGCTATTGCTTTTTGCTGTTGCTGGGCTTGATTGTAAAAAGCTGAATTGTGTCAGTAGAAATGCAATCATCAAGACAGGGTGGTTCAGCATTGACTGTGTTTTAATTCGATTTTCTCACACTATGTGGCTCAAGAAACCTGTCTAAAACAGCAATACTTTGTGCCCATAGTAACAGGGCCCATTGTTTAAACCAATACTATTGCATCCAGAGGGAGGAATATTAATCTAAGTAATTCTTGATAATAGTTTTATTTTTAAGGCGTCTTGATGGTTAGACTTTCTCTCGAACGGGGAGGAAGAGAGGAATCTGATTTGATCAAGTGTTTTTTTCTCCTTAATAATGAATTGTTGATGATTGATTGCACAAAGATTATTGTCTGCATTTGAGAATTTCTGTATTACCAGTGTAATAGTAAATAGGTCAAGCAGTTTAACAATATTTGGATCAGAATTGTAATATTTGGGGCCTATTTATGTGAGGTATAAAACATTGCTTTCTCAATCGTAAGGTTTAAATCACTTAAATAGCAGACGGCTACCTGAGTGTTCTCACTGCAAGACCATTAAAGCAGACAACCGGAACCCTTTAATTAACTGGCAAAGACACCAGCAGCTTCCAGTGCTACCAGACAACTAGCAGGCCTATTTCCTGGAGAAACGTCTCCCTATTACATTCTCTGCATGCTGCTACTGTTGCTACAGAATAATTATCTTAGTCAACTCCCCCATGTTTCCATCTCAATCAGCATTTGCCCTTCCCTTCCCTGTGACTTGTTGAGCAGACTGTGCATTGAAACAACAAGAACAACTTGCATTTATATAGTGCCTTTAATGTAGTAAAACATCGCAAAGATGCCTCACAGGGGTGAAATCAGACAAAAGAAAATTGACACCGTGCCAAAGAATGAGACATTAGGTCAGGTGAGCATAAGCTTGGTCACTGAGGTAAGTTTTAAGGGATGTCTTAAAGGAGGAGATAGAGGTGGTGAGGCAGACAAGTTTAGAGAAGGATTTCTACAGTTAAGGGCCTGGAAAGCTGAAGATTCCATTATAGTTTGAGAACAAACTTGCACTTTGATAGCACTTTTTATATAAGCGGTTATTCCAAGGTGCTTTATGAGGAGAGGGACACCCATGGAGGAAGTGGAAATGAATTAGGGAATGTAGCTAATAGCATGGTTTAAAAAGTAGGGTTGAAGAATCTGTTAAAGATAGAGATAGTGAGGTGGAGCAGTAAGGAATGAGAATTGCAGAGCACTAGGACATGATGGCTTTGCCACCATTGGCAGTTTGGAGGGAGTGGGAGGCTGCCTTCTTGATACAACTGAATGGCTTGTTAATCCATTCCAGAGAGCCTCAGTTATTCAACCACATAGGTGTGAAACTGGAGTCACACATAAGCCAGCCTGGATAAGAATGGCAGGTTTCCATCCCTAAAGGACATTAGTGAACCAGTTGGGTCATCATAACATTCTAACAGCTTCATGGTTACTTCTACTGATACCAGTTTTTTATGTCCGATTTATTTAGTTATTTTAGATATACCATGGTGTGAATTGAACTCACAGTGCTAAGTCATTATTGTAGGTTTCTGACCTACTAGCCCAGTAACGTAACCACCATACTACTATATATCCTCTGGATAGAGTTATAGAGTTATACAGCACAGAAACAGGCCTTTCGGCCCACCGTGTCTGCGCCAGCCATCAAGCCTATCTATTCTAATCCTATTTTCCAGCACTTGGCCCTTAGTCTTGTATGCTATGGCGTAGCAAGTGCTCATCTAAATGCTTCTTAAATGTTGTGAGGATAGTAGGTGCCCTCTAGTTTCCCTTATCAAATGTTAAATTTTTGACCTATTTCTTGTTGAGTAAGAGGCTATTTTCCAATGTAAATATCCTTATCCACCTGTAGACACTATTTTAAAAAATAGCCTTATTTGTAACATGAAAGAAAGCAATTGACATGTTAAAATGTTTTCAAAGAATTTGCCACGTGTTGGCAGGTTTCACGATAAGGGGTGGCATCTTCTCTGCATTTGTCAGGCGACATACATCCTCTCATCTGGCCCTGAATCCCAGCATCCTACACCAGTGACTGGAATCGAAAATTTCATACAAGAATGCTCTGCTTACAGGAGGTCAACCACAGTAAGACCTTATCCCAGAATATTCTTTTCAGTAAATCCATCTCCTAATTCTCAAAGCTAAATATTTCATAAGCCTATACACTCTGTGATGCTTATATATGTGATATTCAAGGCTACTACATAAGGTACACAGAGCAGAATGTTTGTGCTAATGATGTTTTTGAAGGTCAGCCAAATAATTTGTTGCACAAAGTAAATTGAAAAAAGGCTGCCGGGGAACCCCATTGAACCAACGTCACTGCGCAGTTGTCTCACTGGTCTCTAATTGGTTTGCTGCTTGACCTTCTCTGCCTGCAGAAGTAACCTCTGTAAAAGGACAACAACAGGTGCAAGTACAATGGACAAAATGGCTATGTCAGACACCATTGTGCATAGTGCAATGCTCACTACGCAGTGCCCAGTTCAAAAAGAATTTGACAGCCATTGTGTTGATGCATTTTCCATATTCTTATCCTAAAATGTTACTTCCTGCAACAATATATTGCTATACTGTAGCAGATATGTAATATTTGTATTTATACAGCACCTTATCACATGGTGAGACATCACAAAGTGCTTTGCAAACAGTCGTTACTTTTGAAGTGCAGTCACTGTTACCACATAGGAAAATATGGCAACTAATTTCCACACAACTGGGTCTCACAAACAGCAAATAAATGATTGACCAGGCATCCTGTTTTGATGGTGTTGGGGAGGGAGCAATGTTGGACACTCAATGAACTCTCTGCTCCTCTTCAAATAGTTCCACCTGAACAGGCAGAATTCATAGGCTAAAATAAAAGCAAAATACTGCGGAATCTGAAATAAAAACAAAAATTGCTGGAAATACTCAGCAGGTCTGGAAGCATCTGTGGAGAGAGAAGCAGAGTTAACGGCCAGAAGAATACGTAAAATTCCGGCCAACGTTTCAGGTCAGTGACCCTTCTTCAGAACTGGCAAATATTAGAAATGTAAAAGGTTATAAGCAAGTAAAGCAGGGGTGGGGCAACAGATAACAAAGGAGAAGGTGTAGATAGGATAAGGTCACAGAATAGCTGGCCAGAAGGTCATGGAGCAAAGGCAAACAATATGTTAATAGTGTGTTGAAAAACAAAGCATTAGTACAAATAGGGTGTTAATGGACTGAAAACCGAACAGCCACAAACACAAACATGAAAAAAAACAGTGGGTAGGCAAATTAAACAAACTAAGATAAAATAAAATAAAATAAACACAAAAAAAAAAGAAAAAATAGCTCAAAATAAAAGTAAAACGGGGGCCTGTCATGCTCTGGAATTATTGAACTCAATGTTCAGTCCGGCAGGCTGTAGTGTGCCTAATCGGTTAATGAGATGCTGTTCCTCGAGCTTGCGTTGATGTTCACTGGAACACTGCAGCAATCCCAGGACAGAGATGTGGACATGAGAGCAGGGGGGGAGTGTTGAAATGGCAAGCAACCTGAAGCTCGGGTTCCTGCTTGCGGACTGAGTGGAGGTGTTCCGCAAAGTGGTCACCCAGTCTGTGTTTGGTCTCCCCAATATAGAGGAGAATTCATAGGCTGATTTTTAGCCCTGCTGGGGCCAGGAATGGAGGTGGGCTGGCACTAAAAATATTGCTGCCGGCTCATGTGCCAGTTCCCCGGTTCCGTCGCACCCCCAGGCCATTTTCCCAAAAGTGGGATGGAGGGGGCAGGACTACCCACCCGCATGCGGCAGGTAGCAGATTAAACCAATTAAGATCATACTAAGACCTGTTAACGAGGCTGACTGGATTATCCAGTTGGCCTCCAGGTCTGCGGAGGTGTTGGGGGCCAGTTTATCTGCCTGGAGGTGGCAGGAGACTGGGGGTGGGGGACGGCCAGTGCTCCAGCCAGACTTAGAGGCTCTCTCTGCCTGCCTGGGTGCAGCAGCAGCCACAGGCCACCCTGTGGAGGGGTTCTTTCCACTTCCCCCAACTGTCCCCAACTCCTACTGCCCAACAGTGGTGGCCCAGCTGCAAACGCTTTTTGTTTTATCTTAAATTTTAGGAAGTTAGTGAGAGGTCAGCTCTATTTTGAAGTGCCCTCTCCCTCACTTACGTGCCATGACATCTTGCTGCTGCTGCTTTCAAGCTGGAAGGCCTCCAATTGGTCCTCCAGCTTCGAGAGCCAGCCTGCCTGCCATCCTTAATTGGACGGCGAACCCGCCCTCTGGCCATTAAGTGAGTGACTGTTTCCCACATAGTGCGGGCTTCTGACCCACATTTGAGTCTGAGGGCGAGGTTCAGAAGCCCTCTGGGAATTTCCTGCCCCATGTCTCATCTGAACGATGACAACTATGACAATGTAGCACTCCCTCAGTGATGCACTGAAGTGTCGGCCTAGGCTATCTGCTTAAGTTGGTATTCGGGTTTGAACGGGTTGTCTAATCATTATCCCATTGCTATTTGTGGGAGCTTGATATGTACAAAATTACCTATTGCATTTCCCTGCAATACAATAGTGCCTACCCTTAAAACGTACTTCATTGGCTGGACAATGCCTGAGGTCCTGAGGTCATGAAAGGAACCAAATGTACACAAGTTCTTTCCTTCGGAGGTTGGAGTGCTGCCAAATGAGCCAAGTTGACACTTATATCTGACTTTGTGCGATTGTGTAAAATGGGTGGTAATGAACCGGCTGCCTGCTTTACATCGCTCCCGATATTTATTTTCATTAACTCACTCTCAGTTTTGTGAATGTCCATCTTGTTCAAGTCCTTTACTAGTTGAGCTGAGTTCATTTAATAACACTTTAACTAAAAGTGCATGAACATTCACTGGCTGTCGCAGCTCTGTGATCTACACAGTAGATGCTGGCATGGGTGTCAGTAAGATGCAATTAGGAGTGTAACAAGGACTTTGAGAATACATACATGTTTCAAAACATCGAAGTCGCATCTTGGTTAATCTCTACTTTTACAAGGCCTGACTTCACATCATGTCTGCCACATGTTTTCCCACTGGCTCTGATCATTATTACCTCCTTGCCTGGCTATTGCACTCCCGTCAGATATTAATGGCAAGAGAAGTTTGAGATTTCACTGTCTGACAGCAAATCCTTGAAGCCTAAAGCAAATGCTGCCTTGTTCTACGTCTGGACTGGTAAACATTTGTGTTCAAAAATGACATAATTAGACGTAGGCAGTAAATGAAGCTTTTCATCCTTCCAGCAGTAAATAAGGATTCCCATCGTGGAAACAAACAGCAAAGAATGCTATTCAGCTCATGGTGCCCTGCAAATTTTTTTTTTACAAATATTTGATTCCCTTTTTTCTTATTTCAATGAGGAAGTTAATAAGCATAAATATTATTTTTATCTAAGCAAATGTCCAGTAGCGTTTAATATCACCTTGTAATTATTGATAATTGAATTAAGTTAAACTGCAATTAATTTTTTATGCTTAAGCAAATTGACTCTTGCAATAAAAAACAATGAAAATGCGAGCAAAATTGAATCATGTACTAGTTCGTGGGTTTCCTCCGGGTGCTCCGGTTTCCTCCCACATGCCAAAGACTTGCAGGTTGATAGGTAAATTGGCCATTATAAATTGCCCCTAGTATAGGTAGGTGGTGGGGAAATATAGGGACAGGTGGGGATGTGGTAGGAATATGGAATTAGCGTAGGATTAATATAAATGGGTGGTTGATGGTCGGCACAGACTCGGTGGGCCGAAGGGCCTATTTCGGTGCTGTATCTCTAAACTAAATTAAACTAATAACAGATGATGACGACATGAGTGCATTTTAGTTATAGGCTGTCCTCATTGTCCAATATATCTTGACTCTTTTTTACCCCCTTATCCAGTACATGATCATCTACACCTGTGACTCTTCTGATGGCCCTACCACATTAACAAATTCATTGGGCTGAATTTTGTTAGCACGCTGCACATCGCGGCAGCGCGCTTTGAAGTCAGTGGCCTGCCCACACTGAGTGGCCGCTGCTGAGCCCCCGCAATATTTTGCACGGGATCTCATTAGCATCACTACGATGTGCTGCCCCCAACCCCCCCCCCCCCTTAATATTATGTGGGGAGAGGCAGGACATCGGGCGCAGTGAGGGATCTTTTTTCAGCTGTGTAGCAACTGCTGGGGCCCTATTTAAAGCGCCCCAGCACCTCCTTCCTGACAGCTGCCAAAGAAATACTTACCTCACTGCTGAAGAGTGGGGCTGCTGTCAATCTGGCAGCAAAGCAGAAAGTGCTGGAGAAACTCAGCAGGTCAGGCAGCATCTGTGGAGGAAGAAGCAGAGTTAACTTGACCAAGTTCACAGACCTGAAAGTTAATTCTGCTTCTCTCTCCACAAATGCTACCAGACTTGCTGAGTTTCCCCAGCACTTTCTGCTTTGCTGCCACATATTTACCCTGCTGTGTCCCAGTGTCCTGTGAAGTTGCAATCCTCTTCTTCCACTCAAGTGTAACATTCCTTCTTGTAGGCGTACTGCACCTGGGTGAATAATCTTAATTTTGCACATACCAGGACGTGAGACATAAATGTACCATAAAAGGCAAATACACAGCAGAAATAAAACCATAATTGAAGAAGATATACGTACTATGGGCTTCTAATCGTCTGACTGTGAAAAGCCGCAGACTAATATGCATTTGGAATCTGTATTCACTTCTCTGCTAACTGCTATGTGAAAAGTCATGCAACTGCACTGAAACGATCTTTGTAAAGAAGCAGGAAAATATGTTCATATTCCAGCTGCATTGCCAACTAGAAATATTACATCAATAATTATGATCAGCTGCTGCAGAAGCAATGTGTACATGAACATGTGTCAATGTGTAATAGATGAAAAACCATGACAACAGCACAGATTTCCTCACTAGTCTTGCATTGGTTTTCAAACATGGGCAAGAAAAACCTTGCATCCAAAAGTTAGAGCAGTTACACTGTGGAGTGACCTTTGCATTTAAAGGACCACACCAAAAACTGAGGATGGCAGAGGTGTGTTCAAGGATGGCCCTACAGTTCAGTTATGCCTCCCTGCTCACTCTCCTCCAGGCTGTGCAGGCAAGGCGGGACATCCTCTTCCCCACCGATGATAAGAAGAGGCCCTCCCGCCTGACCAAGGCAGCCTGGCTGGAGGTGGCTGGGGAGGTGAGTAGCCGTGAGGCCATCTAGTGTCAAAGGATGTAATGTCGGTACAGGACAAATGATCATTCCCTCAGCCAGCCAGGGCCCTCCAGGCCTCGTGCGCCCAGAGGATGACTGCCAAAGTCATCCACAGCCAAAGGGCAATCAGATCAGCAGCCTTCCTCCAGTCAGGCTGCGAGCATAGAGGTTGCACCGAGACGGGCTACTCGCAAGCATTTAAAGAGAACACACTGACACAAATGGGAATGCATGGGTGTCACAGCAATGTAAATACGTCTATCACTAAATGTTCTTCACCAATATGTGCGTCCTTTTCTCTGTGTGAATGATGTGTGCCAGCACGCAGAGTCACTGTCATATCCCTTTGCATCATTGGCCCTTCAGGAAAGCCAACGTATGCAATAACATCATTGTCATGCCACCATTACTCATGAGCATCTCCACGGATGCAGTGACATAGACATTGGCTCAGTCAGCTGCTGCCTTTAATGGTTTACAGAGAGAGGCTGCAGATGTAGACTGGTGCACTGCAGGTCAGCGAAGGTGATGTGTGACTGGCAGAGCTCGTGTTGGTTCCTATGGAGCAGAGAGCCTTTGTCTGATAAGCCACTGCCGTACATCCTTAGCTCACTGGTTAGCCCTGCATGCAGATCCAGGTGCCATCTTCCTTCCCATGTGCCTTTCCTGTTGTAGGTCCTCAGCGTCTTCATGGTCCTGTTGACGTCTCTCCTCATCATGCCAGGCCAGTCCCCTATCGGGTGCGTAGCTGTGCAAAGCACAGCGCGCAGCAAAGAAAGGAGCTGGCCTTTTCGGCCCGTAGTACAGGGCATCACCCTATCTATCCAGGCATTGGGAGTGCATTTTCAAAATGCCGATCGCCTGCTCAGTAGTAGTTCTTGTAGCTCAGTGGCTGGCATTGTATCTCTCCTCTGCAGCAGTGGTGGGGTCTCTTACTGGTGTCAGGAGCCATGTCTACAAGGGATAGCCCTGGTCTCCAAGAAGCCACCCCTCCATCTGAGCCAGTTCAGTTAACAGCAGTAGCAGCTGCGACTGGCGCAGGACCCAGGTGTCATGGCAGCTGCCTGAGAAGCGGCCACAAATTTGTATGAAGCATCTTCTTTAAACCTAAGAAAACCTGTTTGTGTTGGTTTCTTTGCCTTATAATTGGAAAGCGGTGAACAAGGATTCACCAAACGGGGAGCTAAAAACACAATGTTTAAAATTAAGCCCTGTTAAAGTAAGACCAGGTAAAGGCTGAGAGGGACCCCTAGACACCTTTCTCACCTGGTCGTAACAACGGGTACATCAGATGCTTTCATGGATCAAATATGTGGCGTGGCATGGCATTGCCCATCTTGGCTCACACTCAGAAAGGCACAGCATGACCACGTACAGATCCTACCAGCTACATCGAATGCCCCACCATGCATATAACCTTAATGATCCTACACGTTCTGGCAACCACCCCCCCCCCCCCACCCACAGTGTGACTAGAGTGCCATTGTTCCTTCACACACACAAACAAATGCAGAGCGTACACAGTTTACGGAGGAAGGGTACACAGCACCTCCCTTCACGCCTGCAGAGCTTTGCCTCCAGTAATTCTAGACCCCCTTCCACCTTCCTTTAAGAATGCAGAAATGAGACCCCAATTATCCCAGACCCCCTCCCACCTCCCTTTCAGAGAGCAGAGCTGAGACACTGATCATCCCAGACTTACCTGCACTGTTGTCACGTCTGGGTTTCACATTTGTAAACGGGACGACACGTGACAACCGCCCATTCAGAGAATAATGCAGAAGCGTGGAGCGGCAGGCGGCGGGATGTATAATCGGGCAAGGTAAGTGGCACTTTACATATGGTAATTGGGATTCCGCCTCCAAGCAGCGGGGGGCCCACACCAAGGTCCCGCCGGCAGTAGAAAAATGCAGCGGGGCCTCCTCGGCATTGGGGGCTAAAGCAGACCTCTCCCGGCAGAATTTTACGGGCCCCCCCCCATGCCATGACCCCCAACGTTGAGGCACTGGTAAAATTCAGCCCATTGTTTTTGCCCTAACTGTCTCCTTTTCACTATGGACGGATAGTCCCTCCACACCCCATCCCTCACTAGGAAGATGTGAGCCCTCCACTTCTTCCTTAAGCAGCAACCAAACCAGTCCTCATCCACACCCACTGTTCCCCCACCATCCCCCCACTACCAACTCACCACCCCTCCTCCCCACCCTCAGAGGAACTTGTTCATTATACAACCTTTTCTTTAGTTCTACTCATTTTGTCCAGATAAAGGTGTCACTACAGAAACCCACATGCATCCTAGCCAGCCATGTCTTTTTGTAAAATATGTAAAGCACTCTTTGTTTGGTCCCAATCAGGATCCCTGCCTGATCTTTTTTCTGATACATTGACTGTGTCATGCTGCTTCCTGCTCTCACCCTGATCTTCAAAATGTCATAAATTATACTTTAAATTTGTACCCTTTTACACCTTTAACTAGTCCACCACTGGCTCTTCCCTTCCTGGACCTCTTTCTCTGGGAATGAGCTGTGAATTGACATAGAATGTAAACCCATTGGCTCCCTCTTCCAGTAAGACTTGTAAGATCTAACCTTCTACCCTTGACTGGTTATTCTACAGTTTGGATATGAGAATTAAGAGAAATAATGAGACAATGCTCAAAAGCCCAAATTAAACACTAATACCTTTACTAGGTCTGGTAGGGATACCAATTAGCAATACACCTGTTAGTCACAAATAAGTTCCAAGAAGTTATACATACGATCACTCAGTGAACGATCACCACCCATTTAATTGTATTCTTCAGCAACTGACCAAGTTGCTCGGCTGCAGCATCATATCATTCTTTATCGGCTGCGTTTGCTGACAACGCTACCAGTAGGTGGCACTGCAGTGGCGCAAGCGCAAATGCAGCATGTGCCAATTAAATGTCACAGTCTGCGACTTCAGGCAGCTGCCAGGACGAAAGATGGCGCTGCTCAAATAATCACACGAAGGCAACCTAACCTAAACACATGGCAGCACACAATGGCGGGAGAGAGAGAGCGAGCGGGACGGGGAGGGGGAGCGGAGCGGCCAGAAAGAGCAGCGAGGGGGAGAGCGGAGCGACTGAAAGAGCGGAGCGACCGGAGAGAGCAGCGAGGTAGGGTGGGGTAGCGGAGCGGCTGAAAGAGCGGAGCGACCGGAGATAGCAGCGAGGAGGGGGAGCGGAACGGCCGGACAGAGCAGCGAGGGGGGGTGGGGGAGCAGCAGGAGAGAGCAGCGAGGGGGGGAGCGGAGCAGCAGGAGAGATGTGAGGGGGGGAGCGGAGCAGCAGGAGAGAGCATCGAGGGGGGGTGCGGGGCGGCTGAAAGAACGGAACAGCCGGAGAGAGCAGCGAGGGGGGAGCGGTGCGGCCGGAGAGAGCAGCGAGGGGGAGTGGGGGAGCGGAGCAGCTGAAAGAGTGAGCGACCGGAAATAGCAGCGAGGGGGGGAGTGGAGCGGCCGGGGTGAGCAGCCAGGGGGGGAGTGGAGCGGCCGGGGTGAGCAGCCAGGGGGGGAGTGGAGCGGCCGGGGAGCGGAGCGGTCGGGGTGAGCAGCGAGGGGGAGAGCGGAGCGGCCGGGGAGCGGAGCGGCCGGGGTGAGCAGCGAGGGAGGGAGCGGAGCGACCGGGTTGAGCAGCGAGGGGGGTGGGTGGAGCGGAGCTTGATGCATGGGTGAATACCCGTTGGCCATTGCATTGCTGTACGCGTAAAGCGCATGTGCAGAGGCCGACCAGGTGCGTTGCCCAAAGATGCACACGTCATGCGATAATGTCATCGGCGCATGCGCTGACCAGTCCTGGCAAGTCGGAACGCAGCGCATGCGCAGAGAGCAGGAGCCCGTCTGCGCATGTGTGCACCTTGGCGCAGCCTGATGACATCAGTGGCAGGCTGCGTTGTCAGAAATCACTTTGTTCTTTATAATGATCTTTCCAAGGCAGGAAGGATGTTCCATTGAAGGGTCATACTGTCCTAAAAAAATCCACCTTAAAGCTACAATTGTCCAGTGGGGCATCTAATTCTTTGTTCAAACCGTGGCATTACACCCTGATGTTATACATTTTCCTTAAACTTCTTTTCCTGGTCACACATTCCAGAACCGCCAAGGTAATTAAAACAATCAGAGTCCCTCAAATTAGTGGCTTCTTGAAAGGTGTTTCTTAGTGAATTGAAAACAGAGTTAACCTGTTAATGCATAAAAAAATTTGCTTCTTGTGGAGTTAGTTTCTCTGCATTTCAAAAGAAAAACCCTGACATCATCAATCAATGTCAGCTTATGTCATCTTCTCGCAGCTTTTGAATAAACTTTACACCACTTAAATTAAGTGAATCGCCATTGTTGGATTTTATAACCCTCTGAAACAGGCAATTGGTCTCCATTTAGTTGCATTTCTTATCAGACTTATTGAAACTTAAGTTTCATTAAGGTTCTAACTTTGCATCAAAGCAAAACTCAGCTTTGAAGTATGGCTGTTAGTTGGTTTCCACTCTATTTTGTGATCCTTGGGCCATTTGCTGCAAATTTCATGGCTTTGAAAATGTGATCTTCTTCACAGAGCAGTGGCTTTTGTTTATCTGTGAAAAAGCAGCCTACAGTTTTTAGTGGGTTTTGTTTTAAAAAAGTATCTTTTGGCCTTGCAAAGCATGCTGATTAGACTTCTGTGCAACTGGCTAAAGCAAAATGCACTTTGCCTTTTATCTGAACTATTACTGTCATCCCCACCATCACCCACCACCACCAACACCCCCACCCCCCACACACACACCCCCCCCCCCACCCCCACCATTCCAACATTGGGTTGAATAGCTTTCACAAATCTCAACCACAAATTTCACTTCACAAAGTCCTATTAAGTTAGCCAAAATATTACAGCTTCTTACAGACTTCAATCCCTGTTCTCAGTTTCTCCATCTCCATCACATCTATTCTCATAATGCCACCTTCCACGCCAGAGCTTTCTGAAATGTCCTTGACATGTACATTTGTGTGTGTTTGCGTGTGCATGTTTCCCTCCCTCTACCATTTGTTCTGTTCCTTTTTAAAAGCTATTCTTCTGTGATATCCTTCAGTTCTGAGGATGGGTCCAAACCTGAGATATCAGTTCTCTCCACAGATGCGTCTGATCTGCTGAGTGTCTGCAGCATTTCTGTTTTTTGTTTCATTTTCCAGCTGCCAGGTCAGCTCTACATGACTTTCAGTATCAGTTCCACTCATTTTTGCTGCTACTTTTCTAATATGTCCAATTTGTTGACATCATCAGGGCAGTACACATCTGGTGTAGGGGCTTTCTATGATTTTAAAGACAGGAGTTTACAGACTTCTGTGCGGTTCTGTGGAACTACTGCTGCATTTATAAAGCACCTCATGTTCTCAGGATGGTAAAGCAAATGTCATGTCGGCAAAGTGCACCCCTTGGCTCAGTGGTCAAATACACTGGCAGGTTCCTTTACAAGTGCACTCTCCAACTGTCCAGTTGCCTATGGCCAGGCCATACAACATGCCTAGGCACAAACCCAGGGAACTCACCACTCATCTGTTTTTGGTGGTGTTGATTGAGGGAGGAATGTTGGCCAGTTCACTGGGAAAACTCCCAGTTCTTTACATCCATCAGACCATGTAGCCACAGTCTCAGTTTAACATTCCCAACAATGCAGCAGTCCTTCAGTACTTGATGTGCCAACCAGGATTTTGACCTAGCAGCAAAGAATCTAGGATCAACCTATCAAACAACATTTGGAGTGTTTTCCCCACATGAACTGCACAAGTTCAAGAAGAAAGCCCGCCACCATCTTCTCAAGGGCAACTAGGAATGAGCAATAAATGCTGGCCTTGCTAGTGCTGCCCATATCCCGAGAATTAACTCAAATATGTAGTCAAGATCGTAGCGGGCTTGAAGCAAATGTAAGGCATGAATACTACTAACCAAGTTGGCACCCTAGACCCTTCACCAATAAGGCTCCAGTTTCACTTCACCTGGATTTTGTCTTGCTGTTGATAGTAACTTCAATTATTCCACCAAACAGTAACACTTCTTCATGCAAATGAGCCAACTCACCTGCGAAAACAATGTGACTTATTACGTGGTGGTTGGAAACATGCAAAATGACAACTGAGTCCCATCATTGTCTACAGAGAGGTAAATGTTTTAACTCCAGTAATATGATTCTGAAAATTGGAAGGAGTCATGCTTTAAAACACATAGGCAACTTTTCCAAAATTGCAAGAACAAGCAAAATGACTGTTCAGACTCATTGGAAAGGTTGATCAATATTCAAAAAACATGCAGGAAGCTGTCAGGTTGTGCGCATATCAACAACTTCAAAATATCATATTCAAAATCATCAAAGGTTTTGGCAGAGTAAATAAGGGGCGGCACCGTGGCGCAGTGGTTAGCACCGCAGCCTCACAGCTCCAGCGACCCGGGTTCAATTCTGGGTACTGCCTGTGTGGAGTTTGCAAGTTCTCCCTGTGTCTGCGTGGGTTTCCTCCGGGTGCTCCGGTTTCCTCCCACATGCCAAAGACTTGCAGGTTGTTAGGTTAATTGGCCATTATAAATTGCCCCTAGTATAGGTAGGTGGTAGGGAAATATAGGGACAGGTGGGGATGTGGTAGGAATATGGGATTAGTGTAGGATTAGTATAGATGGGTGGTTGATGGTCGGCACAGACTCGGTGGGCCGAAGGGCCTGTTTCAGTGCTGTATCTCTAAACTAAACTAAACTAAGGAGAAATCCCAGAGGACGCGTTAATTAGCAAAAGAACCAAAGGACATGCCCATAACCAAAGAACTATCAAAAGAGAATTGGATGAATACTTGTAGGGGCAAATTTGTAGATCGATGGGGAAAGAGCAAGGGGAGTGGGACTAATTAGATAGCTTTTTCAAAGCGCCAGCACAGGCACAATGAGCCAAACGGCATCCTTCTATACTATATTATTCTATAATTGTATTGGCAAAATATAACTTGGAAGACATCAGGAAACTGAAGGCAATGGCAAATTAAAATACATTAACGGTGATGCAGGAAATTTCCGATAAAGCAAGAAAGCATCGACTTTCTGCAAAATGACGTGTGATAAGGACAACCAGCTCTTTGGCTATGACTTGTTAGGGGATCTGGTAACATGGTCATAGAATCATATAGCCCTGAAGAAGTCCATTCAACCCATCATGACTGTGCTGGCTCTTTGAAAGTCTATCCAATTAATTCCACTCCCCTGCTCTTTCCCCATAGCTGTTCATTTTTTTCCTTTCCAAGTACATGTCCTATTCCCTTTTGAAGGTTATGATTGAATCTGCTTCCACGACTTTTTCAATCAGTGCATAAAAACTCACTGCATAAAAAAAATTCCTATCTCCTAGTTTTCTTGCCAATTATCTTAGAGCTCAGAATTTCCTTTGTTATATGCATGCCAACTATACGTAGTAAAGGTTGCAATTCTACAGATAATTATGGCCAAAATCTTTCATTATTCAAGGCATTTCCAGTAAATAACCTAAATAGCTTTTCCTTATTTTCTGCTGTAGCTTTCTTGTATTATCACCAGAGGTTGAAGCAGTGTTCAAAGTGTCAAATTTGGAAGTAAAAAGCTAGTATCAGTAACAGTTGCCTATTCTGGCCCATATGTGACTCCAGTCCCACACCACCTCAGGAGGGCAGAGCAGCCAAAGCAGTAGCACCCCTGTTCTCCGTAGCTCCACAAAAATGAACACAAACTTACCTGACAGCTCCTGTTTGGTTGGTCCACCAGCTGATACTGGATGCAGTTTGCACAGTGATAGGCCGAGGGTTGAAGAGGGCAGCAGCCGGGTTGACAGTGGGAACAGGGTAGTCAGTCATTCCCCATCATTTTATGGTGCACTACTGCCTTTTGCCGGTTGAGACGGAGACCTCAATACCTACCTGCCTTTGTGCAATGGCGATGGAGATCAACATGCCTTAAAAAAATTGCACAGTGTTCAGTGAGCATGGTGACACCTGCTACCATATCTGAAGAATTACAAGACTAATTAGAGTCAGATTTTAAAATAGGCATTCAAAGTCTGCAGCCTTGCCTGCTTGGACCACATATAAGAAAATCGCATCCAATAATTTTAAAAGTGCAGCAAATTGTAAGAGGCTCACACATAAATACCTGACGTAGACTAACGTCAGGTGAGACTCCATACCTGGAGCATGCAATTGTAAAATTGACCTGCACTTATTTTGCCAAATTGTTTATCAGCTGCTTGAAATTAGCTAAATTTTTCACTTCTATGTCCAACCTACTTTCCTCCTCTGTGCAGTTCTTCAATTCATTGTTATCTTTCAAATAGGACAGAAACTGGATTGTGGCTGCTCTCATTCAAGTGGAAGCTGAAGACATTCTGGAAGATTCTCAACTCTCTTCTAGGGGGACCTCTGTTTTCACCTCAAATGTATGAACTCCTGCCTCCAACTAACCCTGCCCCAGACTCCATTGGTCACCTGACATGTCCACCTTCATGTGCACCACATTCCTATGCAAATTGGAAATGAATAGGCTCTTCATTACCCAATTAGATGATTCTTTACTGTCAGCTAACAGCATTTATTCCCATGTCCAATATTTTTATAACTGATAAATGCAAATGTTCAAAGAAACTTTAAAAAGCACCATTTTTTAATTGCTGCTATGATTTTTCTCCTGGGTTGCTCACAACAGTGCCCTGGAGATTAGTCTTTAATTCCTGGAGACTCCAGGGCTTCCTGAAAATTTGACAATTCTACCTTTGAGACATTTCTTAAAATCTACCTCTTTGACCAAGCTTTTGGTCACCTGTCCTAATGTGTCCTTATGTGGCTCAGTGTCAGATTTTGTCTGATAAGCCTCCTATAAAGTACCTTGGCATGCTTTTGCCATGTTAAAGTCTCTATATGAATACAAGTTTTGTTATTAATCATGCTTTGTAATTGGGAATACTTTGGTAACAGTGATACAGGCTCAGAGTGCTGGTTTCTGGAGCAGCACTTTTCACTGTATTTCACTTCATGACAAAAAACTTTAAACTGACAAACCTGTAGAAATCTTAATGTTTTCCAGAAAATACTGACTGTTTTGGTGACTTCTACTTGTATTCGAGACATCAGTGTTCTTTCATGGCTCCAGCAGGCCTGTATTTAGAAATTAATTTTTGTCTTTTAGCCATTGCAGTAGACCCTTCTAATGGCCAAAGTCACCTCATATGCAGCACAGTGGGCTTTCTGCACTGGCGCAGTGGAAGCCTTAGCAGTTAACCTGGACTTAGACCTCTTGACCGTGTGAAAAAATCAAGATGTGAAAATCTCCCCAACAGACGATGGGACGAGCATCAGGAAATAAATAACACTCACTGTTGATGAACAAGCTCCCCTTGAAACACTGCTGGCCCCAGACCAAGTGTTGCACCTGCACAACTGAGGGGAAACGACTGAATAACAGCATGTTCCCAAAAAAAACTCTCTGATAAACAGCCCACTGTTCAGTACTTCTCCAAGCATTTTAGCTGCTGCTGTAAGCAGATTTGTTTTCACGGCACCACCATGCCCCTTGCTTTGAAAGAAGTGTGTGCATCACCGCCATGTGAACTGTTCCCATTATTTGGTGAGTAGCTGGACAAAGCATCCTTTTAGTGCAGGGAAGCAGATGTACTTGTTTCCAAAGCAGAACACACCAATCCTTCATTATTCTTTCCTTCTG
The DNA here is from genome assembly GCF_036365525.1 of Heterodontus francisci. Classification (NCBI taxonomy): domain Eukaryota; kingdom Metazoa; phylum Chordata; class Chondrichthyes; order Heterodontiformes; family Heterodontidae; genus Heterodontus; species Heterodontus francisci. The sequence continues at coordinate 38,977,982 of NC_090372.1, forward strand.
CAGGTCTTTAAAATCTGTTTTGAGAGTGTCTGCCTGTGCTATCTGTAACATGTTGAGACTTTTAATTCACACACTAGCCATACTGATTGGCACGGTTATGTCTATAGCAAGTGACAGGTTAAAGTGCCCCCTAGTAATATTTTCAGATCAATGCAGAAAACTCCGTGTTACTCCAATTCTGGCCTCTTCCGCATCCCTGATTTCCTTTCCCCTCCATTGGTGGCTGTGCTTCCAGCTACCTGGTCCGAAGCTCTGGAATTCCCTCCCTAAAACTCTATGACCCAGCTTTTGGTCACTGTCCTAATATGTTCCTCTGTGGCTTGCTGTCAAATATTGTTCAATTTGCTCCTATGAAGCAGCTTGGGACATTTTACTATGTTAAATGCAAGTTGTTTCAATGAATCGGCTGCTCAATAGATCACGGTGAAGTGAACAGCAAGTGCTGATTGAAGTGGAAACGAAGCGAAGTTGATTAAGATCATTATTTTGCAGCAGTAGTAGCAGCATTGAGACAAACCTTCATTAATCATTTCTTAAGGATTCAATTCCACTCTCTGCAACCCATGGGTCCTTGTAGCCCCGGAGTGCAAAACTTTGGCATTCTGCTCATCCCCAGCTAGCATTCGATACACCTCCAGAATATGGCACATCCTGCCCTTACCTCTTCCCATCTCCAGCTGAAATCCTAGTACACAAATTTTTGAGCTCAAGGGGCTGGAGTTTTCCATTGTTCTCTGAAATGGCCTCCCATTTCAGCCTCCAGAAACTACAAGTCATCCAGAACCTCACTGCACATGTTCTAACCTTGACTAAGGGTTCCCATCAATACCATCCTAGCTGATTTTCATTGTGCACCCAAAGAATCACCTTCAAGTCCAATGATGCCTGCAACCTTCCCTACTTCTTCCATCTCCTTCATCCATAGGACCTCTGACATTACTTAGTTCTTATTCCCCTCCACCATCAGTAGCCCCTCCTTTAGCATTTCTGCCTCAACCACCTCAGCATATCTGCCTTGCCTCCCTCCCTACTTGAAAATGCCTCTTCTTTTCAATATATGTTCACCCCTCCTAACCCCATTCTTCCCTCTTACTGAACACAGTAGTGTTTTGAAGCCCTCTCTTTGTATATAAGGAGCTCAAATATGTACATAGTTATGACCAGGTGTGAACGGTGTCTAGGGTTCTTTTGCTGACTTTACCTGGTCTTATTGTAACAGGGTTTTAATTTTAAACACACCATGTTTTGAGCTCCCCTTTTTGTGAATCTTTGTTCACAGCTTTCCAAATATAAGACAAAGAAACCAATTTACACAGGTTTTCTGAGGTTTAAAGAAGAAAGATGAAATGTTATTAAAACTTAAACTCTAAGACAGTTAACGCCTAAGGATATACGACATGCCCACGCTAGCATACACATGCAATACACGCAAGGAAGGACAGAAAAGAGGAGAGGAAAATATAGTAGAGAGGGGTTTGAGGCAATATTAGAAGAGTTTCTTGTTTACTGTGCTTTGAGCTCATTTGATTGTAGGTAGTCTTGCTGTTTGTTGGGGCCCAGTGTTCTTCTTAAACCTTGTTCACATAGGAGACTTTTCTCTCTTTGAGGTTCACGTGTTTTCACAAGATTCAGTTCTGTGGGAAAGAGATGGAGGCAGGCAGGACTGGAGAGGCGGTTCTGTTCCAACCGGGAGTACATGGCTTTCTGAGTGCAAATCCTCTGTATTCTCCAATTTAAAACTCTCAGTTCAAACCTCTGCAACAGCCAGTTAGTCATGTGATTAAAACTGGTTTGACCACTTCTTCTGTGTATTGGGGAAGCAACGACTGGGTCCCCATTGTTCCAACACTGTCTGTTACTATTAAAATGTCTTTCCAGTCAGGGGCTTGAAATTTTAAGTTTTAATGCTCATGTGCCGAAATAATGTGTGCCTCGGTCTTGGCAGGTGGGGGGGTTGCCTGAAAATATATATATGTGTATATATATATATATATATATATATATATACACACACACTTATGTTATTGCTGATGACACAGGGCAGAATTTTGTCCGGACAGCAGGAGCAGGAGTAAAGGCATTGGGGGGCCAAAAAATTGGGATGGAGGTGCTTGCCCGGAAACCCGACGTCATGACGTCGGTTCTGGATTTTGTCCTCGGTGGGAAAACTCCAAGGCGGCATCGCCACCCACCACCACCACCCCCCACTCCCCCACCCCCGACATGGCAGGACACAGTTTTTTAAATTGGTGCACAGTTTGTTCTCATAAAATTGCATGAAAATGATCATAATTTTATAGGGGGTTTAAAATTTATCAATGGCATGCGGGGATCACGAGCCTTCTGATCCCTGGCAGTTTAAATGTGGCAGCACCGAGGCGCGGCCTCAGACATGCTGCAGGAAGGCACCCATGAGGAGCAGTAGTTAAAGGAAGAAGGAGGAGTGGAGGCCGTTGTTGGCCTGCAGTGTTGGGTACTCTGCACAGGTGGGAATCTCTCAGGTGCAAGGGTCCAGTGAGCTATATCTGGGGTGCAAGTGTCTGATGGGATTTCTCTTGGGTGCTGGGCTATCTGCAAGGGGGTGGCCATTGAGGGACATTAGCACATATTCCAAGGGGATTAGCAAAGGGAAGGATGCCAAGGCAAGTTTCTATCTGCAAGGACAGTACTATACAGGACTACTGATCAGCTGGCATGGGTCTCATTCACCCCGCCTTTGTGGACCCCCGTGCCATGCAGCAGTATCTCAGTGGGAGGGAGGGCCAGGATGTAGCATCGCCCACCCATGAAGCTCCAATCGGAGAGCGGCAGCAGCCGGACACGCCAAAAAGGGCCTACCTGCACCAGAGGGTTTATTGGATTCGCCTCAGCTATCTTCAAATGTTCAGATAGCAGTCTCAGTGAAGTCTGCAGCTCTCCTGGGAGGCCATCACCGAATTATGTGCCATGCTGCAGGGCGAGTTGCATCTCATGGGCTTCGGTGGACACCCAATGCCTGTGGCCCTGAAGATCACCAAGGCACTTGACTTCTATGCCTCTGGCCATTCCAGGGATTCATCGGGGACATGTGTCGGCTCTCCAAGGCAGAAGCCCACTGTTGCATCAAGGAGACAACCAATGTCTCATTCATGAGGGCCGGCGACTACGTGCACTACCGAACCGACCCTGACAGTCAGAGGGAAAGGGCCATCGGTTTTGGGGCCATCACTGGATTCCCCTTGGTGCAAGGTGTGATAGAGTGCACACATGTGGCCATCAAGGCTCCCACAGACCAGCCATTCACTTTAAGGGCTTTCATTCAATCAACGTTCAAGCGGTCTGTGACCACCAAAAGCATTTCCTGCAGGTGTGTACCCGCTTCCCGTGAAGCATCCATGCTGCCGACATAATTCAACAGTCCCAGGTGCCACAGCTTTTCAGGCTCCCCATCCGCCTTCAGAGATGGATTCTCGGGGACAAGGGCTAACCATTGAAGACATGGCTACTGACGCCTGTGAGGAACCCTCGCACTGCAGCAGTGCTATGGCTCTGCCTGAACCACCATTGAGCAGGTCATTGGGCTGCTGAAGATAAGATTCTGGTGCCTCGATTCATTCGGTGGAGCCCTGCAGCATGCCCCAGTGAATAACATGGTATATATCTAGAACTGCAGAAGGGGGAGATCTTGCATGAAGAGGATGTGATTGATCACCAGCCCTCATCCGACAAGGAGGATTTGGAGGAGGCTAATTTGCAGGCAGCACTGGATATTGATTCCCTTGCACTGGAGACTAGGGCCATTGAGAGATGCACAAGGGAGGCAAGAGACAATCTCATACATGCCTGGTTCCTTCGACCATGATGTCCTTTCAAGGTGAACTCAGTAAAGACTCACTTCACTGTATTCTGCCTGTCTGCTCCACTCTATTTTGATTCCATGCCTAGTGCTCAGCTTCACCATGCACTCTGACACATCTGAGACACTTACCAAAGGCAGCCTGTGCCTACACTGGCAGCCCATTGAGGGAGCAAGGGTGAAGGCAGTATCTCCCAATTCATGCATGAAAGAAGGAGCATTTTACAACAATGAATGGGAACTCTTTTTATAATACCAATTGCAAAAAACAATATAAAGACCAAATGTAATACACCTGTGAATCCCCAAGTGCATCTGTGCTCTTCTTTATACTTTTCCATGGCTTCTATGGGATGTGACCTCTGTGCTAACAGCTGAGATGGAGCCAGGCTGATGATCAGGCTTCCCCTTGGCTTGGGATGACTTCAGTAGGCACCTTCTGGGTGCCTGAGGCCTGGAAGGCTCCAACTGGCTGGGGGTTTCCTGCACAGGTGCAGGAGCCTCCTCAGTCATGTCAGCTACTGGAGCTGGGCTCACTGGCAGAGGGGCAGAGGAGCCATTGTCCACACTCAGAGCTCCCTAAGGGAAGGCCACAATTGTGGAGGTCAGCCTCTCCTTCTCCCTTTCAAGACTCACTTGAGCCTCTCTGCTGACCAGAGAAGGACACAAGACCTGGAGAAGGCTGCAGGGGCCACGTCCTTCTCTCACCTTGCCACTGCTGCATTGACTTCATGGCCAAGGTGATGGTGTGCAGGTCTGCGTGCATCGCTAGGATCTGGTTCTTCATGAGGGTCGCCAACCTGTCGATATAGGAAGCCATGCACTCACATGCCTGAGACATGGCAGCACTCATGGCATAGATAGCCTCCTCCATCATCTGCTTATGGCTGCGCATGGCCTCTGGCAGCTCTATCAATGTTGCCTTACCTCTGTCTGCAACTCCAGCATGCCCTGTTCTGTCAACATCAGAGGCTCAGTATGGGCCTGGCCACCCACAGACTGCCAGTGACCTCGGCTGTCACAGCTTCTGTCAGCTGCTCGGGCCTGTGTGTGCGGAACTCTCACCAGCTTGTGACACTGAATCTAATCTCGAGTGCGTACCCACCGAGGTAAAAGTATCTGCGTTGGTGGAAGGTGCAGAAGAATGATGTGACGATGCATCCTCTGACTGCTCCTCCTCCTCCTCAGAGGTCAACAGCAGGCCCCTGTCACAGCGGCTGTGCTTGCCTCTGGTGTTCGACAAACTGCATGACAGAACACAATCATCTGTGATTAGGTTGTGCAGATCTCTTCATGCCAACCATGTGCGATGTGGATCTCCAGAAGTGTGGTGGAGGTCACATGAACACAATCCTCATTCTGTGGTGCAGACATTCCAGTCTCACTGTCCATGATTGCATGGCTACCCTGGGCCCCCACTAGCTCCAGAGCCTCCTCCTCAGCCGATGTTAGAGAATGAAGATCAGGGATCCCTCTGCCAGTCCTCAATGTCTCCATGGTGTTATGGGACTGTTTGTTCTGCATGTCGAAAGAGGGACATAATAAGACTTCACAGGAAGAGTAACAGAGCAGTTCTGCTAGTGGCAGCCCCTCGTCCCCTTATGGGATTTCCTGCATGGCTCCTCCCCATGTCCACTCTCAGGGGACCTGATGGGGCTGAGCTGTGGAAGAAGGTGGCCTGTCGCTGAGATGCATCCATGCATCTGCCAAGATGTGGTGATACATAACCCCACTTGCCACCACCTTTGTTGTCACTCCCTCCCCATGTAGAGCTCCCTCCTGTGTAACCACATGCAACTCCAAAAAGGAGATAGTTATGGAGGAGTCATCTTGGGAAAGCGAAGGTGGTCATTCATCCTCTTGCGACACTGTACCCAGTTCCAGAGGAGGTTACCCATGACTGCTGACCTCCTCTGCAATCTCCATCCAGGCTTGCTTGGTTAGATGGGAGGATCTCTTCTTACCATCCCTTGGAAAGAGGACCTCCCGCCTTTCCCTTGCAAACTGGAGGAGGATCTCCAGGGAGGCATCACTAAACCGTGGGGCCACTTCAGACATGGTCCCAGTTCACTCACACTCTGTCCCTACGGTCAGCAGTCCTGGTGCAGGGGGGGTCCAGGAGTTCAAAATACCTGACATCAGTTCCGATGAAGGGTCACTGACCCGAAACGTTAACTCTGCTTCTCTTTCCACAGATGCTGCCAGACCTGCTGAGTGATTCCAGCATTTCTTGTTTTTATTTATAATAAGGGGTTATAAGGTTAAAAGAGTTATTTTCCTATGAATTAGGAATTAAAAAATTTAAAGGAGACATTCATCTGCCTGGAAGGGTAGAAGGGGCTGATAAGCATGCCAAGATATATTCAAGGGCATCAACCTCTAGTGACATGTTAACTTTACTTCCTAATACAACAGCAATTTCAGAAAAACGGGAACTCGCTCCTAAAACACATAAGCATATTCACTTCAGCAAAGCACTGATAATTTGAGTCTTATAAATAATCATTGTAACTTACCACATTAGGTTGAATTTTACCAGCCCTCCAACATCGGGGGTTGTGGCAGGGGGGGGCCTGGAAAATCCTTCCGGGAGAGGCCCACCACAGGCAGGGGAGAGACCATGATCAGTGGGCTTTGATCCTGTAGGTGATGTCTCTGTGGGTTTTTTTGGCATTTTGCAGGGGGGTGGGGGTTCAACGCCGTTTTTATGGCATTCCGCCCTTTGGGATTGGAGATCTACCGTGGTTGTTGTTTTCCTTTTGGTTGGGATTTTAGTACCTGTCCCAGGAAAGCTTCAAGCAAAAAATGGCTGCAACCAATAACAGAGCTCCAGGTCGGGGGGTGCGTAACACCATTAAGGTGGCAGTGAAAGATAGCAAAAGAGGTGCACCTATCCACCGCGCCTTTTTCATTAAGAAAATCCTGATTGAATGCTGTGGATTCCAGGCTGCGGACATCGTCTGCCTGCAGGACTTCCCCAGCAGTGGCTATTTCGATGTAATTTTCAAGAATGTGGCAGGATGCATCAAGTTCGTGAAGGTGTTCGTGAGGAAACCAGGCGCCGCTGTCAATCGTCACAGCGGAGCTGCTCTTCACACAGCCATCGCAAATGAACTGGGTGGTAACAATCCACCTCTACAACCCCCATGTTCCTGTCAGGGGTGTGCTCACTTTCCTCGCCAGGTACTTCGAGGTAGCCGGGCGCAGCACCGAGGCCAAGGACCCATTTGGGATTTGGACCAGCAAGCGGCAAGTCAAGGTGCCCTTGAAGGTGGATGCCAATAGAGCCATCAACCATCTTCCCTCCAGCTTCGCTATCGGGGAAAGTCGAGGCTTCTTGGTCTACATGGGGCAGCCCAGACTTTGTCGTACCTGTGGCAAATCTGGTCATGTGGCAGCCAACTGCAGCACAATCTTCTGCAAGAACTGCAAGCAGGAAGGCCTTCAGACAAAGGACCGTAGGCAAAGTAAGTGCTGCAATCTGTGTGGTGGGGCAGGCTACCTCTAGAAGACCTGCCCCAAACGCTGCCTCAGTTACACACAGGCAGCAAGGTCCAAGGAAAGGCTGGAAGAAGGAACGGTGAATGCATCTGGTGCTGCAAAGAAGACCAGCAACCCTCCCCCCAGCAAGGAAAACCAGCCTAAGAAGGAGCGGAAAGGGGAGGCAGTTGCAACAAGCGACCCAACACTTACCCTGTGCCCTGAAACTCCTCCTCAACAGACAGAATCAATGGAGGAGGAGGCAGCAGAGGGACAATTGGATGAGTAGCAAGTGGTCAAAAGAGAAACCACAAAGCAGAAGCCCCAAAAAAAGGAACAGGTCGACCACCCAAACCAATGGCAAGAGGAAGCTACCATCTGAGACGGACTACGGCAGCTGCTCCTCATCGGACGAGGAAGGGCCGGATAGGCGGCACCTGCAAAAGAAGCATTGGTCACAGACCTGAAAGTTAACTCTGCTTCTCTCTCCACAGATGCTGCCAGACCTGCTGAGTATTTCCAGCGCTTTCTGCTTTTCTGCCAGATTGCCAGCATCCACAGTACTCTGTGCTGAGGTAAGTATTTGCAGTTATTTCTGTCAAAGATTCACCTGTAGTTATTCATGCTCCCAATATGTGTGTCTCTGGCATTAGGAATCATGGGCTGAACTCTATTTCTCCAAGCTTTAGCTGATTCTCTAGTTTGATATCTATCAAATAATCCTTAATCCTAAACTTTGACTTCCACAATATAATCTAACATTGCTCCTCAGCTGAGGCAATGCCGATCACAGCACCAGATGACCCACCCCCTGCCACGTAATTTGGGGGGGGTCAGCGCGTCACGTCAATGCTAATGATCTGCCGCACTGAATATTACAGATGGTCCACGACGGGTGGTCCTCACGGGTGGACCGCCATCTTCCAAGTGTGCCTCCGCAATCGGTGGTACGCTCATAAAATTCAGCCCATTATTTTCTACAGATGCAGCTAAGTCATTTGTCAGCTGAATCCGGGAAGCTGAATTATAATCTTAAAACACTATTGTGTAGCTAGGAAATGTATCATAAAGTACAATCTTCACCATCCTGCTAGCTCTCGAGATATTGACCAACATCTGTGCTCACAGATTCCTGCTAACTCAGCTTTTCCTTAGAAATTAATTAATGTGGATTTCAACTAGAAATTGACAGTTATACAGCCTTATTTAGGAAATAGAAGGGGATGTGACATTGATCACAAGTCGTGGGAGTCAGTTGCCAGCGTTCGCCAGAGCTGGCGGGCAGCCATAAAGGTGGGGCTAAAGTGTGGCAAGTCGAAGAGACTTAGCAGTTGGCAGGATAAAAGACAGAGGCACAAGGAGAGAGCCAACTGTGTAACAGCCCCGACAAGCAAATTTTTCTGCAGCACCTGTGGAAGAGTCTGTCACTCTAGAATTAGCCTTTATAGCCACTCCAGGCGCTGCTCCACACACCACTGACCACCTCCAGGCGCTTGTCTCTCGAGACAAGGAGGCCAAAAGAAAAGAAGAAGGGGATGAACCTACTTGCAAGAGAGGTAACACCCCATACATAAAACAACTGGTTATGCAGCTTAGAAATATAAATATTGTAACCACACAGTGGATCTTTAGAATCATTGGATTCATTCCATATTTTTTCATGGTAAAGGTATGCTACTGTGGTGCAGCAATGATAGTTCTCCCCTTAATTGGGATAGAGGTATCTCGCTAAACTCTGTAGCTTTCTACTCAGGGATTTAAGGTAATTGCTGCTTTAAATATTGATGGATATCTTAAATATTTTACTGCAACAATATTTAGACATAAAACTTAGATTCTCTACTAGGAATAAGATTATACTTTCTTTTCCTAGAACTATTAATGTTGTGATTGTTTTACCAATCAAAGTGTGTATTGCATGTTCGGTTCTTTAATAAACTTTTATATAAGTTAGAAAATGTATTATCTCATATCATCTTCTGTATCTCAACTCGAGAACCCACCTCCGTACACTCTTTAATGGGGAGGTACATTTTTGAGGAGAGGTGCCCTTCTAATATCCGGGTTGTTATAATCTGGTAAAAACTTGTTAAAAAGGCTATTGGGAAGACAGTAATATCATCAGCTGGTTTCTTTCCTTTGGGAAGAGTTAGATCAGTTCTTCAGACCCGTTCAAGTGTCTGTGAAAACTGTCTTTCACAACCTTAAGTGAAAGTGATCATCCAGGGAGTATGCCTGATCCGGGATGGTCCCAAAAAGTGACTAGGATTATAATCCACTTGAAATTCACCCACTTTAATTCCCCCTCCTTCTCTGTTGTTCCTAGGCTTCTTTCTCAATCCTTAAATCTCATTGGTTAAGGAGATACACTGTTGGTCCTGCCACCCCTAAGGTCCCAGATTCCCTGTTGTCCTCATCATGCTTTTTATGAGCTCACACGTCCAACAAGTTACAACGCTAAAGGTTTCAGGCTGAAGGTTGCAGGAAAATGTCCAACTAACATCATATGCCACGAGATGCCCTGCTCCAGCAAGATCCAGTCCAATACTTAATTGATCTGCTAACACTGCATACAAAAGGTAGATCAATTAATGTCTGGTATTCCTCATAGCCACTGTAGTCTCCTGAATTCATTTTAAATGCCTTTGGGAGTTGGATTGGAATTTCCCAGAATTCTTGTTCCCTGAATTGGCCTAGGGATTTCTTCCTTATCTTTTTGCCTCTCCCGTGAGACCCCATAGCTACAGGTGGGTGGGAGCATTGGGAGTCATTAATTGCAACATAACTTTTCTGGAACAGGTTTAATGGACCAGCTGATCTTTTCTTGCCCATCCTGTTCCCATGTGATGATTGAAGGCTCTGATATTGCTTTTGTTTAATGTTACTAACATTTGCCTTTCCTTTAAGTCACTGGCTGAATATCATATTTGAAGAGTACAAAATCCACTCGAAACTAGCTTTAAAACCAGATTATAGAAAGTATCAAAAATAGGTCAGTCAGTGGTCGAACAAGAAAGGATAGGCCCTGTTTCAAATATAGTAAAAGGCCCCACCCAAATCATTCATCTCTCTTTCTATTCCCAATGCTGACTGGCTCCCTACGCACTTCCAGATCTCCTGTTCCTATGTTGCCATCAACTAGTAGCTTTCTCCTCTTGGACATTCCTGACATGAATCAGCATCTGAGCTTTGACAGAAAGTTCTCAAAAACAGGGCACCGACCAGGCGTTCGTACTAGGGTGGCTCTTTCTGTGTATTTCGATTTTAAAATAGGGTCATTTTTCCCTTCAGCTTGTATGCTTTAACGTCGTTAACAACCTAATTAAAATGCAGTCGAGTCTGACATTTAACCCTTAACTTGTCTTTTTTTTTAATTTTTATGTCATTAACAATTAGTACAAAATTTAAAATAGCTTCAGCAGTCTTTTGAAACTGTGACACGTTTGACAGTAATACACTTGAAGAGCCTGCCACATTGCCTACCCAAACAAGATTCATTAATGAGTGAAGCTAAGTCAAACTGTCAGATTTTTTTTTTCTCTCCCTCTGCTGTTGCTTCTTCCCTGTTTCTTGCTAATTAGCTTGTTTTCTCTCACTCCACGGGCTGGTGCTGGAACTGGAGTCAACGGATGTCAATTTTTTTGCAAACCCGAGAGCCAAACTAATCAGCTGAATTAATGACTCTGTAGCCCATTGTACTAGAGGTTCTATAACATGGTTTGGAGAAAGCAGTCTCTAACACGCTGCTTTCCATCAAAAAGCTGCCAAACCCCTACGGAACCAAAATGAGCAGCGATTACTATATTAACCTTAACAGCTTTGAACTAGCATTTTCTGAAAGACTCGGCTGCTTGCTGACAAGGGATTGATGGGCGTTTTGATAGGAAGCAAACATAACTACATTACATGCAGTACATCAAAAGACAAGCACTTCTTGGGAGCTTTTCTTCTGTATCCCACAATAATGATGTATAGAGACAAGTGCTCTGAAGTGGGTGGAATTATTCATTATGCTGTCGCCTGCTGATTTGTGTATCCAACAATTTTTGAATAAATATGGAAACTAAAATTAGCCTTTCAGCATAATGTAATTAATTGGATGTCTTTGCATATCTGATTTCTGAATCATGCTTCAGCTCCTTGCATTTTCCAGCAAGGAATTCACTAACGCAATACATTTAACTGGCAGCATGACTGCATTCTTCCCCTTATTAGACTATCAAGAATGTAGTGGGTTTTCACTTTGAATCTAGTGATAGCACTGAGCACGACCAAGTCAGGTGTAATGCAGGTCAACATCAATGGCATTCGTTGCACTACAGTAGAACATTACATTGCAGCCTGACCTTCATCCCCAGACGGGCCTAATCTACAAACCGACTGGTGTTAACAATGATTCACTGTGGTATTTTAATAAGAATTTTCATTCTTTTCATCTTTGTTCATTTTTCAATCCCTGCCTTTGACCTTATGTTCTTGCTATACTAATGACAATTTTTTGTAAAACGTTTGGTTTGTATGTGTGCGTGTAAAACATTTTGCATCTGGCACATGTCCATACGATGTGAAGAAACAATCTCTTTATAAGTCCATACAGCAAGAAGTATATATGTTGTCAGCTTTGCCTCAGTAGGTAGCATTCTCACTTCTGAGTCAGAAGGTTGTAGATTCAGGTTTCACTCCAGAGATTTGAGTACAAAATCTAGGCTGACGCTGTAGAGCAATACTGAGGGGGTGCACCACTGTCAAAGGTGCCATCCTTTGGAGAGATGTTAAACTGAGGCCCAATCTTCTCTATCAAGTGAAAACAAAAGATTCCACGGCACTATTTCAAAGAAAAGCAGAGCAGTTCTCACCAGTATCCATGCCAATATTTATCCCTCACCTCAACCAACACCTAAAAACAGATTATCTGGTCATTTTCACATTGCTGTTTATGGGAGCTTGCTGTGTGTAAATTGTCTGCTTCCACCATCACAAGTGACTACGCTTCAAAAGTACTGAACTGACTGTAGAGCGCTTTCAGACATCCTGATTTCCTGAAACGCACTGTTTAAATGCAAGTTATATTTTTCTTCTTATTGTTTGGCTCAAATGCCACAATAATTGAAAGCCAGTAAGGTAATCACTACACTACCATTCATTTAGAGAGATGGCTTTCAATTATTGTGTCAATCAAGAAGCTATCTTACTCAGCCTTAAAAATATTCAATGACCCTGCCTCCATTGCTCTCTGGGGAAGAGAATTCCACAGACTAACAACCCTTTGAGAGAAAAAAAATTCTCCTCATCTCTGTCTTAAATAGGAGATCCGTAATTTTTAAACTGTGTCACCTAGTTCTAGTTTCTCCCACAAGGGGAAACATCCTCTCAGCATCTACCCTTTCAAGTCCCCTCCGATTTTATATGTTTCAATTTCTCACTCTTTTAAACGCCAATGGATACAGGCCCAACCTGTCCAACCTTTACTCATAAGATAACCCCTTCATTCCAGGAATCAGGGTGCTCCGGTTTCCTCCCACATGCCAAAGACTTGCGGGTTGATAGGTAAATTGGCCATTGTAAAAATTGCCCCTAGTGTAGGTAGGTGGTAGGAGAATTGAGGGAAGGTGGGGATGTGAGAGGGAAAATGGGATTAATGCAGGATTAGTATAAATGGGCGGTTGATGGTCGGCGCGGACTCGGTGGGCCGAAGGGCCTGTTTCGGTGCTGTATCTCTCTAAGACTCTATGACTCTATGAACTTTCCCTGAACTGCTTCTAATGAAATTATATCCTTCCTTAAGTAAGTAAACCAAAACTATATGCAGTACTCCAGATGTGGTCTCACCAATGCCCTGTACAACTGTAGCAAAACTTCCCTATTTTTATATTCCATTCCCCTTGCAATAAATAACAACATTCCATTTGCCTTCCTCATCACTTGCTGTAGCTTCATACTAACCTTTTGTGAATCATGTACCAGGATGCCTAGATCGCTCTGCACTGCAGAGTTCTGCAATCTGTCTCCATTTAAATAATATACTGCTTTTCTATTCTTCCTGCCAAAGTGGACACGTTCACATTTTCCCACATTATACTCCATCTGCCAAATTTTTGCCCACTCACTTAACCTATCTGTACCCCTTTGCAGACTCTTCGGGTGAAATTTTGTTCTCTCCCCGGCAGCGGATTTGGAGGCGGAGAGAGCATAAAACTGAGTGGAATGGTGGTGGTGGGGGGTGGGGGTGGATGGTGTAGGGGGTGGTGGTTGTCACCACCATCGCGCCTCCACCAAAATTTAGTCCGGAGTGGGAAGGCCTGTGAGCAGCCTTCTCACCCCACTACCAATTGAGGCCCTTAACTGGGCAATTAACCCCCAATTAAGGGCCACTTCCTGCCACAGCCACAATTACCCATGCAGCAGGCAGCCCTGTCACCGCACAGGAAGCACGGTAGGAAAAACCATGCGGGTTGCTTCCCGGCTCCGGGGGTCCCTCGTTCAAAGGCATTTAGTTCCTAAATGAGGATCTTGGCATCGGGAAGGGGGGGTTGCTGCTGAGGGCCACCAGCCCCCTGCCCTTGCTGCCTCCCCCCTCACACCACCCCCCTCCCCCATGACCCCCATCCTGCAAGACCCCTCCCGCCCTGACCTACCTTCAGGCTGGTTCCAGCGCCACTCCTCGGTGTCTGGTTGCAGCAACTGCCCGCCTCTGATTGGCTGACAGCTCTGCAAAGCCGGGACTTACAGCGACGGGGTCCTAAACCTATGGAAGACCCAACACTGTCCAGTTAAGTGCCTGATTGGCACTAAATTTGAAGGTCCCTCCCAAAAAAAAAACACGAATATCCAAAAGTTGCTGTCTGAGGTGTGCCACTCCAGCATTAGCTTCAGAAAAATGTCATCTTGCTGCCTGCCGCACCATTGAAATACAGTGAACGACATGAAGTTGCTGTATTTGCGCTGTAGATACGAACTAAACCCGTCACAGAAAGTTAAGTATTGTCATTTCAAGCACAAGTAGCCTTTTGATGATGTACTAAGTGCTAATTATTGCTAATCAGCCTCTATGGCACTGAAAATGAGCTATTACAAGTACGGAGACTCATTCCTTAAGATATTGATGTTTAACCTTCAAAAAATGTTGAATTTGAAATTTAAAAAAAAACTTTACCTTGCTGTCACTTCTTGCTCTCAATCCAATTGTTCTTTTCCTCCTTATTTCTCTCACTGTACCTGATTTGACATTGAATTCACCCACTCTAGTTTACATTTTCTTCTGTCCTTGCACTGTTTATTTCACAATCCTTCAGTCTCGTTCATTGAGATAGAGTTGCTTGTCCTGTTCACTCAGGTCCAAGATTCCTTGGTTCCCTTGATGCAACATTATCAGGTGTGGGTGGAGGAGGCAGGGGAGAGGGGTTTAAGAAGACTATATGTAGTGGAGTTTGCATTCCAGGATGATCCTGGAATAGTGAGCAGTTTTGGCCGAGAATTGCACTGGTGCTTTATGTGGTCCAGCCATATCTGGTGATGAATGGTTAAACCAGTTCTCTGCCATAAATGTTCAAGTCTGTGTCCCTTGGACTTAAGGGAATAGAGATGAGAGCCATACTGGGGGAGTAAAAGGGTGAGAGAGAGTAATGGTTTTAATGGGGACAAGAGCATAGGATCTTGAGGGATCTTGACAGGGTGAATGTGGAAAGGATGTTTCCCCTTGTGGCACAATCTCAAACTAGGGGTCACTCTTTGTTTAAATATAAGGGGTTGCCCATTTAAGACAGAGGCGCAGTGGAAGCAGAGTCTTTGTTTATAAAGCAGAGGTAGATAGATTCTTGGTAAGCAAGAGGGTGGAAGATTATCAGGGGTAGGTGGAAATGTGGACTAATCAGTTCAGCCATGAACTTGTTGAATAGTGGATAAAGCTCGAAGGGCCGAGCGGCCTAATCCCATTTTCCAGCACTTTAACTGTAGCCTTGCATGCCATGGCGTTTCAAGTGCTCATCTAAATACTTCTTAAATGTAGTGAGGGTTCCTGCCTCTACCACCCCTTCAGACAGTGTGTTCCAGATTCCAGCCACCCGCTCCCACGACCCCAACCACCCTGGGGCGGCGCAGTGGTTAGCACTGCCGCCTCACAGCTCCAGCGACCCGGGTTCAATTCTGGGTACTGCCTGTGTGGAGTTTGCAAGTTCTCCCTGTGTCTGCGTGGGTTTCCTCCGGGTGCTCCGGTTTCCTCCCACATGCCAAAGACTTGCAGGTTGATAGGTTAATTGGCCATTAGAAATTGCCCCTAGTATAGGTAAGTGGTAGGGAAAATATAGGGACAGGTGGGGATGTGGTAGGAATATGGGATTAGTGTAGGGTTAGTATAAGTGGGTGGTTGATGGTCGGCACAGACTCGGTGGGCCGAAGGGCCTGTTTCAGTGCTGTATCTCTAAACTAAACTAAACTAAAAGAAGTGATGCAGGGATTTCGGCGTCAGTTTCTCCTGACGTCGAGGCCCCCACTGCCAGCATAAGATTCCCCTGTTTAGTCCCCTTCACAACTTACTCTCCTTTGTGTCATAGCAAATTTAGCAACCATACATTCAGTCCCTTCATCCAAATCATTGATATAGATCATAAATAGTTGAGGCCCCAGGACTGATCTCTGTGGCATTCCACTAATTACAGCTTGCCAATCTGAAAATGCCTCATTTATCCTTACACTCTGCTTCCTGTTAGTTAACCAATCCTCTACGTAAAAAGAATCTCCTCATCTCACTTCTAATTCTTTTGCCAATTATAAATCTGTATATCTTGTTGCTAACCCTGCTGGCAATTGAAATTGTTTCTCCTTATTTACTCTAGCAAGACCCCAACTAATTTTGACCACCTCTATTAATTCTACGCTTGACCTTCTCTGCTCTAAAGGAGAACAAACCCAGCTTCTCTAGTCTTTCCATAAAAGTGACGTCTTTCTTCCTTATTTCCTATAATGGGGGAAATCAAGCACAAGAGGAAATAATCTAAAAATTAGTAGTACCCTGTGGTCACTTCACTTGCTTGAGAATATCAGTGCGTGGCTGCAGGATTTTTTATGTCCACCTGGGAGAGTAGATGGGGCCTGTGTTTAACATCTCATCTGAAAAACCCCAGCCCTGCCAGTGTAGCACTACCTCAGCAATGCATTGCAGCATCAGCCTAGATTGTGTTCGTCTCTGGAGAGGGGCTTGAGCCCGCAATGCTCTGACTCAACATGGCTTGTATTTATATTGTGCCTTTAAGGTACTACACAAGAGCATTAACAAACACAATTTGATACTGAAGCAAGTTTGGTCAAAGAGGTAGGTTTTAAGGTGCATCTTAAAGGAGAAAAGAGGCAATGAGGTTTAGGGAGGGGATCCCAGAGCTCAGGGCCTAGGCAGCAGAAGGCACAGATGCCAATGGTGGGCGATGAAAATTGGGTATGTGCAAGAGCTCTGATTTGGAGGAGAGCAGAGAGCTTGGAGGATTGTAGGTCTGAAGGAGCCAATAGGGAGGGACAAGGCCATCGTAAGTTTTGAGAAAGGAGGAGAATTTTAAAATCGAGGCATTGCCAGACCAGAAGCCAATATCTGTTCACCCAATACCGGATGTCAAACAAGCAGTGTGATAAATCAGAGCTGGTGCAGGGGTCAAGAGAGGTGGTGATGAGGTAGAACATAGAACATAGAACAGTTCAGCACAGTACAGGCCCTTCGGCCCAGATGTTGTGTCGAAACTTTAACCTACTCTAAGATAGGGCTGGGTGTTGTCAGTCTATAAGTAGAATCTAAAGTGTTTTTGAATGATGTCACCAAGGGGCAATATGTAGATGAGGAACAAGAGAGAGCCATGGATAGATCCTCAGGGGATGCTAGAGGGGGTGCGGGAGTGGGAAGAGAAGCCACTGAAGGAGATTCTCTGACTTTGATTGGATGGATAGGAATTAAACCAGACGTGGGCTGTCCCACACAGCTGGACAACAGAGGGGCTTTGGAGGAGGATAGCATTTTCAAACCTGTCAAAGCCCCGATAGTTTGAGAAGAATGATGTGGGAAGGTTTACCAGGGTCACAGTAACATAAGATTTCATTTGTGACGTTCTGTGCAGGGGTGGATACCAGATTGACAGGTTCAAACATGAAGTTGTGGGAAAGAGGGACATGAATCTGTGAAGTGACATTTAAAGACTTTGGAATGAAGGGGCAGTTGGAGATGGGCCGGTATTTTGCAAGGAGAAAGGGGTTACCAGGGTGGGGGTACAGTTTGAGGAGAGGGATGATGACAGAAGATTTGAAGGGGAGACGGACGGTACCTGAGGAGAGAGAACAATTAACAATAAGAGCTAACATGGGGGCCAGGAAGGGAAGTTGAGTGGTCAGCAGTTTGGAATAGGGTCAAGGGATCAGGTGGTGGATTCCAATAAACATGTTCCAGCTGACACCTAGACACTCAGTCCAGTCATATAATAGTACATTTTATTTTGTTTTTTTTTCCCCAACTTCCAGTGTTTATTTCTGAATTTGGGCTTGTTTAATATTTAAAATATCATGGGGTTGAACTTCTGCAGGGATGCTCCCGATCATTGGCTGAGTGTCAACATAAAATCCTGGAGAAATGTTGTAAATGGGATTTTACGCTCTCGCTCAAGAAGAAAGGGTTTAACAAACTTGCTTTCAATGAATCTTTCTCTTTTTAATATTTAATCCTAATTCCTATCCCTAGTTTCTTTGAGTAGGTGATGGGCAGCCCTCTTGACCCACAGCAACCTATGTGGCCTTCTTTGTAGTGGTTTGATGTATCTGAAGGCTTGCTAGGCCATTTCAAAGAGCAGTTAAGAATTGACCACATATTAGGTATGGGACTGGAGCCACACATAGGCCAAACTAGGTAAGGGCAGCAGGTTTTTCCTTAATTATTTAATGAATATTTGTGAACCAGATAGGTTTTTACACCAATCCAGCAGCTCCCTGGTCACTTTTGTGAACACCAGTTTTTTAATTCCAAGTTTTAAAAACTGATTTCAAATTTTCGCAGTGCCATTGTGGGATTTGAATCGTGGTCTCTGGATTACCAATCCAGTAAAATAGACAATACGTGACTGTACCGACATACACAGCCTCTTTAACATCATAAATACCCAGCATTGCTTAATAGTGTTACGACCTGGTGAAAAAGAGGTCTGGGGTTTCCTTTCAGCTTTCACCTGGTCTTACCATAACAGGGTTTAATTTTAAACACACTGTGTTTTTAGCTCCCCCTTGGTGAACCCTTGTTCACTGCTTTCCGATTATAAGGCAAAGAAACCAGCACAAACAGGCTTTCTTAGGTTTCAAGATGAAAAGTTGAAATTTATTAAACTTAAACTCTAATTCGGTTTAACACCTACGGATACATGGTGCGCCCACATTAGCATGCATACACGATACACACATGCAAATAGAGACAGAAAAGAGCAGAAGAAAAATAAAGAGGAAAAGTTTGAGGTAATATCTGAAAAGTTTTTGTTACGGTTCTTCGAGCTCACTGTAGAGTCCTTGATTGTAGGTAGATCTTGCTTTTCGTTGGGGCCTAGTATTCTTCTTAAACCTTGTTCGCTGTAGGAGACATTTCTCTTTTGGTATTCATGTGTCTTCAGTTGGTTTTGGAGTTCCGTGAGAAAGAGATGGGAGCATACAGGAGAGATCTTCTCAGCCCAGGAGCAAACAGACACTCTCGGTTCAAACTGTCAGAAAACCCCAGGTTGCCAAGCAGGTTAGTCATGTGACTAACTGGTCTGACCACGTCTCATTCTTGCTCCCAGCAGCTTCCTGTTTGGCTAAAGGAGGGCCCCCTGTGTCTCCCACTATTCTTTCCTTCCCCAGGACTGCTTGAGCTCCTACCACCTTCCCACCCTTTGTCCTTTTCGGATTTTGGGGGTGACGAGGAAATGCTTTCCCCTGGGAGACCAACTTATAAATTAAAGCAAACTCATTGGCCAGAACAGCCACTTGCCAGGCTCGCTGAACCCGCTATTCCTCTACTTGGGTCTTTATGGAGAGTGGGAGAGAGTGTTTAAATTCCTCTAACAGAATTATTTCTCTGAGATTCTCATAGTTGAGCTGTACTTTAAGAGCCCTCAGCCACTGGTCAAAAGTTAGCTTCTTACTTCTTTCAAACTACAGATAAGTTTGATTAGCTTGGTTCTTGAAGGTTCTAAACTTTTGGCGATAGGCTTCGGGGACTAATTCATATGCCCCGAGGATAGCATTTTTAGTCAGTTCATAATTTAATGAACTCTCATCTGGCAACAGGGAATAGACCGCAGTAAAAGAGGCCAGGTCTCAGCTGGCCATTTTAGCTGCCTTGCCAGTTTCTCAAAGGACACAAAACAATTCTTCTACATCCTCCTCATTGAATTTTGGAATTAATTGAGCTAGTATTAACAATCTTGTACCCAGCCCTGAATTACACACCTCCATATTGGCTATGCTTTCACTGGGGTTACTCTGTCGCCCCCTAGTTAATTCAAGACGCTCCAATTCTCTTTCTTCACATTCCTTCTGGAATATTCTTTTTCTCTCCCTCTCCTGCCTTTCATTTTCTTCACGTTCCTTCTGGAAGGCTCTTTCTTTCTCCTTCTCCTCCGATTCAAGTTTCTTCTGTTCTAATTGTATCCTTGCTAGCAATACGCTGTCGGGATCTGATTCTAACCCTGTTTCTGCTTCTTCAGATTCAAGGGAAAAATGGTTGGCCACTAGTCTTAGGAGTTCATACTTCCTAGCCTTGCCACGTACAGTGATCCCACACTGCTCAGCCATTTTCCTCAACTCCTCCATAGACAGTGATTTTAACTTATCCCAAGTTACTTCACCCTGGCTTGGGGAGCTACTAGCTTCAATTGCAGACATGTTAGTATTCTAGCATACACAACCACAAGAAAACCTGTAGTGATCTTGTTCTTCTTTTGCTTGGGAACCATTTGGCTTCTCACTTCTAATTTCTCTTGCTTGTCTGTAGGTCAAATCCGGATGCTAGCATCCAAATTTCTGTTACGACCAGGTGAGAAAGAGGTCTAGGGTTCCCTTTCAGCTTTCCCCTGGTTTTACTGTAACAGTGTTTAATTTTAAACACACCATGGTTTTAGCTCCATCTTGGTGAATCCTTATTCACCGCTTTCCAATTATAAGGCAAAGAAATGAGCACAAACATGCCTTCTTAGGTTTAAAGAAGAAACGTTGAAATGTAGTAAACTTAAACTTAAACTCTAGTTCGGTTAACACCTACGGATACACGACACGCCCACACTAGCATGCATACGTGATACACACATGCAAATAGAGACAGAAAAGAGCAGAAGAAAAATAAAGAGGAAAAGTTTGAGGCAATATCTGAAGAGTTTTTGTTATGGTACTTCAAGCCCACTGTAGAGTCCTTGATTGTAGGTAGGTCTTGTTTTTCAATGGGGCCCAGTATTCTTCTTAAACCTTGTTCGCTGTAGGAGCCTTTTCTTTTTTTGGGTTCATTTGTCTTCAGTGGATTCAGAGGCTTGTGAGAAAGAGATGGGAGCAGACAGGTGAGATCTTCTCAGTCCAGGAGCAAACAGACATTCTCAGTTCAAACTGTTTGTACAATCCAGAAAACCCAAGGTTGTCAAGCAGGTTAGTCATATGACTAACTGGTCTGCCCTCATCTTGGATTACAGCAGTCTCTGGAATGCTCCTCTTACACACAATACCTGGTGATTAAGGTCCATTGTGGGTTGAATGTGTCAGGGAATGGTCTTTTGTCCTTCCACTCACCATCTGTTAATATGCAAATGTCTTTTCCAGCCACGGCTGATCTGTTTAACAAGTCCTTTCTTCATTCCAATAACAGTTTAAAATCAATGTTCATGACAAAATTAATGTGCCTCATTCTTGGCAGGTGGTGGCCTAGCATGACAATAGCCTATCTCAAGTCTTCATTCACAAGCACAATATATATAAAAGATAAATGTCAGTAATCAATGGATTACAGCAACTAATATAAAATAGTTTCTATAATTGTCAGGCCCCATGGATGATCAATAATGCAATCTAAACTATCTTTTTCTATAGTATGCTACAGATATTTAGTTTCTTTGGCATTTGAGTTTAGCCGTTTCAGTTCATTACTCCTGTCAACTTTGTGGTATAGTTGCCTACAGTATAATCAGCTACACGTTCAGGTTCAAAGTAGGAGGATATGACAGTCTAAGTTATGCCACATGATTTATTAACACATGATAAAATGAGATGGATTTACAAAAGAAAAAGTATCTTTCAAGCATTACCATGGCAGGGTATTCCCTTAGTTTGGAAAAATTATAAGGTTGTCTTCTGATATAGGTGACAGGGTTAGTCAGTGTGTCTGATCAATATTCTCCACCTCATGTCTATAACGGCTCATATAAAAAGACATATCAATCATATCCACCATGAAGGATATTACCCGATAATGGCCTTGCTGTTTATTATTAGATATTTATTATTCTTCTTTCCCTACAACCTTTGCTCCCTCCTCTGGGATCACTTAAAACTGTAACCGTCAAGGAACAGTACTGAATAATTCGAACACTTAATATGAACATATGAACATACAAATTAGGAACAGGAGTAGATTCCTATGCTTTTTGTTTCTTCAGAATTAACTTCATCCAGAATCTTCCATCTGGAGAAATTGCTCCCTCTTTCTTCTGGAGTTTCAGTAATGTACAGATAATTCTTTGACAAATTCATGATTATTTTCTTCCTTGTCAATTGGTTGTTTACATTTAAAATAAAACTAGCAGAAATGTTTCTGTAAAAACATCCGTGCAAAGCTTCTTCCCACAGGACAGAGAAAGAAATGGTTCCGTTCTGTCCTGGTGGCAAATTGCATACTTCAAAGATGGAACACTGGTGTTAAAACATATGCAGCAAATCTAGGCCAGAGTTAATATTTCACAAATGTGTTACACACTTATGTAAATCATTGGCCCTATTTACATGTAGGTACTCAAATGCAACTAATTTGCTAACAGCTCGTCTGATGCTTCATTTTCCTGGACAAGTTTCAAAAAGCACACAAAAAGAAGTTTTGTGGCGCAACAGCACAGACAGGACTATCCTTTTAACTGGGCTGCAGCCCCTGAAAATTAAGGCAACGACTCCAGCCGATTTACACCTCATGGCTACTTCTACAAAGGTAGTGGCACCTCCAGAGCCCAACCCTTTCATGTTTCAGAGCACAGAAAAGGCGAACAATGCTAGTGCTTGTGCCCATACAGCTGTTCAGTGCCAGCTGTCAGTTGATAACACTTTCGCCTATGAGTCAGCAGGTCATGATTTCAAGTGCCACTCCAGAGAGCTTGAGCACAGATTCCAGGCTGACATTCCCAGTGCCATACTGACAGAGTGCTACACTGTCAAAGGTGCTGCTGTTCGTGGAAACACTAAGCCAACCTTTGCCCGCTCAGGTGGACATAAAAGATTTCATGATATTATTTTGAAGAGAAGCAGGGGAGTTTTCCCAAGTGTCCTGTCCATATTTATCCCTCAACTAACATCAGTAAGACATATCTGATCAGTATCACTTTTCTGTTTGTGGGACTTTGCTGTGTGAAAATTGACTGCTATGTTTTACATTACTACAGTGATTACACTTCAAAAGTACAACTTTGGGACTCCCTGAAGTCATGACAGGCACCATATATTTATTTATTTAGAAATACAGCACTGAAACAGGCCCTTCGGCCCACCGAGTCTGTGCCGACCAACAACCACCCATTTATACTAACCCTACAGTAATCCCATATTCCCTACCAATTACCTACACTAGGGGCAATTTACAATGGCCAATTTATCTATCACCTGCAAGTCTTTGGCTGTGGGAGGAAACCAGAGCACCCGGCGAAAACCCACGCAGTCACAGGGAGAACTTGCAAACTCCACACAGGCAATGCCCAGAATCGAACCCGGGTCCCTGGAGCTGTGAGGCTGCGGTGCTAACCACTGCGCCTCCCTAAATGTAATATAAATATAAATGTAAGTCTTTCTATCTTTTTTTTTCTTACTTTCTCTAGAGGAGAGGAGTGAAAGGTCATGCACTTGGCTTCAGATAATGACTTCTCATATTTCATTTTTTTAATTAATAAAATTCGTAATCCCCATGACGCACAACATCTAATTCTGCTCTTAACAAAATTTTAGGAAGAACAAAGACTTGTGATGGAGATTTGTGCAAAGTCTGGGTATATGTGGAATCATCTGATATCAAAAATTTTAGCCTTGGGGTCAATTTTATGATTGTTCTGTGACAGTAGGTTTAATTAGGAACTGGGATTGCTGGCTTCATGCAGGAAGAACTAAATTGTTTTGGGACAAGAGCATCCTTGACAAAGAAAATAC
The DNA here is from genome assembly GCF_036365525.1 of Heterodontus francisci. Taxonomy (NCBI): domain Eukaryota; kingdom Metazoa; phylum Chordata; class Chondrichthyes; order Heterodontiformes; family Heterodontidae; genus Heterodontus; species Heterodontus francisci. The sequence continues at coordinate 39,001,668 of NC_090372.1, forward strand.
CCAAATATTCAGGCAATAAATAATCTATGTATAAAAGGTGGATTAGGGCAATGTGTCAGGGAGCTTTACAAAGGTGGATAGGATGATGCTTAGCAGGAGAGGAGAAATATTACAGGGAAAGAACCAAATGCATATCTGACAAGATGGGAGAGGAAATTAATGCAAAGTCTAAGAGATGGGGGATGAATAGGATGCACAAAGACATCTCAGAGTTTGCAGTCAGCTGCAAAGTGACGGTGCTCGCTGCTGACCTTGAAAAAAAGCTTCCCACAAGGATCTAGTGATCTCCATGGCATAGATTTCCCCTTTCCCGATGTTACTTTGCACCTGACGCAAGTCAAGGACATCTCCAGGCATCCAGCAGCAGGGATGTCATCAAGCAGAGTAAGCAGACAATCACATTGAAGTATTCTCACAAATAGCAAACCAGGACGTAAAATGCCATGAATGCATTCACTTTTAATTAAAAATTCTACAGAGAGAAAAGTGAATGATTGGGACATATACATGGGATCAAGATAGAAGCTGATTTATCATAAACAAACCTTTTTTTAAAGGTTATTATTTTAAAAATCTGGTTTTTATCATAATGGCAACATTTGACATTTCTCAACTATAAACTTGGTTTTTCAGGACAGTGCAGATGTTTAGCAGAAGTTAGAACATTATTAAATACCCAATTATTCAGTCAACAAGATATAACATTTTCAAGGGCTTTTACAGCGAGACTAATAGTGTGAAAGGGCAAGTTTTCATCCATTCAGTGATTTCTACTTGACTGCAGGCCGGGGGGACTTTAACAGCAGACCCAATGGAGAAGTGTAGAATCACTGATAGGAACTTCTGGATTTCCACATTTAACTGTGCATGTGCAGACTCTGGAAGTTGTTGTCAGTTTCAAAGGAGTAATGATGCCAAATGCTGACAGTTCCACTATCATTACTATTGCAAAATCCGGACCATAGCTTTTTAAGAGACATAACCAGGTGGTAAAATGTTGGCAAGTTTTTTTATACATTTGATCATAAAATGAGCGCGTCACTGGCCTATCCCCTAATTGCCTTGAGAAGGTAATGGTAAGCTGCCTTCTTGAACTGTTGCATTTCATACAGTCCCACAGCGCTGTTCGTAAGGGAGTTGTCGTAAGGGAGTCATGTGGCCATCTCTTTGTTTGAAACAGCAACTTCTGGGAGGGTTGTTGAATTTCAGAGCCTCCCAGACATACTCAGTGGGGCATGGAGTTTTGTCTCTTACAAAGTCAAAAGCTGTCGATATCTTTTGATCATCACTATTGTCCAGACTAATCTTGTTAATTGAATCACGGAGCACCCCCTTGTCTCTCCATTCATGTCTCTAAGAATGCAAATATGCAACCATATTTTCAGTTGTTCAGCTCTGTTGTTTTTTTAAACAAGTTGTGCGCGATGTTCAGTACAAAAAGGTTCAAGTAGTGTCCTATATGACAAAATTAATATGTTTCCATGTGGCAGGTGTAATTTCCATCACAAGAGATTTGCAAAGAGCAGTATTTTAGTGACTGAAAAGATGGCCTACAGTACTGGGGTACAGGGATCCAGGGATAGACAGTAAGAATGGCCTACAGTACTGGGGTTCAGGGATTGAGGGACAGATGGTAAGAATAACCTGCAGTATTTGGGTAGAGTGAACAACAGATAACCAGTAAGTACTGGCGTGGAGTGACCGAGGGACAGTATTAGCTGATAGGAAGAAGTTAGCAATGTCAACAGGCATTAGAGTAGCCAGGAGCTGTTGAAAGGGGCTCAAGGGAAAATGTACTGGCCTTAATGGAAAAAGTGAGTTTGATGAGGTTGGAAAGGGAGATAAGGGAGAAACTGAAAGTTGAGGGAGGAGGCCCCAGGATGCAACATAGGAAAAGGGGAGGAAAAGAGTAGAGGCTGTGTAGATGGTTTTTATTTTGTGAACATAAAATCTAAGCGATTTTCCATGTCAAAGACAAAGATGGATGTTGTGGCATTGGGAGCTTCCTGACCAGGCAAAGCATTGATTGACTGAGCTAGTGAGGAAGGTGACACTGCAGCTTTGAAAATACGAGCTATTAGTGCTGGATTTGCAAAATGTATCAGAAGAAGCCTGCATAAATCTCCAGTGTGCTGAAGGTAAGGGCTGCCTTAGACTTGTATTCCCCAGTGATTCCAAGCAAAATCTATGGAAACAGGAGTGACTGCTGGAAATATTAAGGAGAGCATTGCTGCAGGCTGATACTAGATAATCCAGGCTGGGTGGCCACCCTCACACAGTAGATCTTATCTATCCATTAATTATGCCGCACAATGGAAAAGGAGATTCTGCACAGAGAGCAACACAATTTACCAGATGTGCCCGTCCCCTAATGTCCAGCTGTTAGCTCTTCAACTCCAGCCTAGCAGATTAATTACAGCGATTGGTTACTTATTACAGTTCCAGTCACACCTGCAGCCTCTGCAATTAGTCACTAGATTGCTCTGAAAGTCCTAAACAGATGCAAATTGGCCCCTTGCCATTTTCTAGCCAGGTGTGCCCTGCTGAGGGATAATAGCGTCTCTCTTTCAGTGGGATGTATTTCAATCACTGCGTTTCCTTTTCATTGCCTGTAACGTATATTGATGGTGGAATGAGATGGTTTATCCCTGTTTTAACAGGGATAATAATAAATGTAAAATATCTCCATCTGTAATTCCATGCAGCGATTCTTCACATTACAAGGGATGGCTAACATCGAGCTTTCAGATTGCTGTTATTAAATACAGGCAGCTGTATGGGGCTTTCCTGCCATTAACTGCAGTTATTTTTCTTCATACAGTTCCCCTGAATTTAAATGGAGGCTACAAAACGTCTCTGGTGATTCGCCTCAGGGATGTTGCTGTTCTGATGAGAATGCAGTGACTTTTATCCTGATGCTTGACTGTCAGAAGAGACTCTGAATTCCGCAAGTAAGCTTTCCTCCAGTTTTCATTTCTCTTCCCCTCCCCCCACCATGTTTTTTTTCCAAATTATATTTTCATCGGCAATTTTTTCCTGAAGGCATCGATCCCTGAAATTCCACAGTACCTCACCCAAATGGCCATTGTTCACGTGTGAACCTTGATAATGAGTGTAGACAGACTGCTTATCCACTGGGGATGGTCATCACAACTGAATACGATCATGTTTCTGTTCAATGAGCATCCAGACACCAGCGTTCAAGAGCGGAAATCTTCACTGATCATTTTCCCCCTCCCTAACTCGGATGTGAAAAAATATTAAATAAATAGTTCCTATTGGGTTTTACTTCCCTTTCTCCCACCCCTCCCCCATCTTCACTCATTCTATGTTTTTTTACCATATACTTAGACTGTTCCCATTCAGTCCCTTGAGCCTGTTCCACCATTCAGTTAGATCATGGCTGATCTGTATCGTAACTCCATTTACCCGACTTGGTTCCATATCCCTTCATACCCTTACCTAACAAAAATATATCGATCGCAGCTTTGAAATTTTCGCTTGACCTAATCTCAACATTTTGTTGGGGGGGGGGGGGAGAGAATTCCAGATTTCCACTATCCTTTGTGTGAAGAAGTGCTCCATGACACCATTCCTGAATGACCTAGCTCTGATTTTAAGGTTATCCCTTGTTCTGGACTCCCCCAGCAGAAGATATAGTTTCTCTCCAACTACCTTATCAAATCCTTTAATTGTCTTAAACACCTCAGTTGGATCATCCCTTAATCTTCTACACTTAAGGGAATACAAGCCAAGACTATGCAACCTGTCTTCCTAATTTAACACTTTTAGCCCCCAGTATAATCTTTGGTGTATCTGCATGGCACCCACTCCAAGCCAATGTGTCCTTCCTGAGCTGTGATGTCCAGAACTGAACACAGCACTCTAAATTGGTCTAGCCAGAGCTCTGTACAACTGTAACATATGTTCCATTCTTTTGTATTCCAGCACCCTTGAGATAAAGGCGAACATTCCATTAGCCTTTATAATTATGTTTTGTACCTGTCCACGAGCTTTCGATATTTTCTGTACTTGGAACCCTAAATCTGCCTGCTCCTCCATAGTTCCTGGGCCCCATCATTTAGAAAATACTCTGATCTATCTTTCTTAGGTCCAATAAAAATAAATAAAAGCAAACCCTATGCAAGTGTCCTCATCGTTTAACCCTCGAAACCCTGGTATCACGCTGTTGAGTCTGTGCTGCACGCCACCCTCCGAGGTCACCCTCTCTTAACCTGATACAGCTGAATATAGGTTCAGCAGCAGGAAGAATCTCCCCTCCCAGGACTCTAAGTCAGTCTCAGAACTGATGAAGCACACTGTACCATGAAGCAAAGGCAATTTCGATACCCTACACAGCCAGCTCCTGATTTCAGTCCTACCGTCAAATCAATGCCGAGAAACATTCTTGTAGGAAGAGAGAAAAAGAACAACTGCAGAGGCCAAAATTCAAACTAAAAATGTTGGCATTGGTAATAAAACTGGAAATTCATCGGTAGTTCTGATATGATTGGTTGTTTAGTTTAGTTTATGTTTAGTTTAGTTTAGAGATACAGCACTGAAACAGGCCCTTCGGCCCACCAAGTCTGTGCCGATCATCAACCACCCATTTATACTAATCCTACACTAATTCCATATTCCTACCACATCCCCACCTGTCCCTAATTGGTAATAGTTCAACAAGGCCTTTTCACTTAGAATCAGAAGGGCATATCTTGACTTTGGATGATACTTGATAGCAAGTCAGCAGCTTGTTTTAACATCTCTGTTGATTTCAATTTTCGTTGAGTACCCCACAAAGTCAATATCTGCCATAGAATCATACAAGACAGAAGGAGGCCATTTGGCCCATTGTGCTTGTGCTGACTCCTTGAAATAGTTATCTAATTAGTCCTACTTCCCTGTACTTTTCCCATAGCTGTGCAATTTTTTTTCATGCAGGTCAATGCCCAGTATTCTGGTCATGATACTTTTATTCTGCTTCAGTCTACTGTTCCAACAGCATTTGATCCACCTTGAGAGACCAAAGGGTGGCTACTGGGAGACAAGGGCTATCCGCTGACCACCTGGCTCATGACTTTAGTGTGGCACACATGACTATGTTGGCAACATGCATATAACAAGAGACATGCTGCCACAAAAAACACCATTGAGCAGACTATTGGAGTGCTTAAGCAACACGTCCGCTGCTTGTGTTAATTTTTTACTTGTGTTTTATTGTATGCAGATGAGGGGCATTAACAGGGCATTCACTTGAGCCCCTATAAATAGCCACAGATTAAAACTATGGTCGTTGGGTTAGGAGATGTATGCTTGTTATGTGTAACTCTGTAAATAAATATAAATGTGTGTAAAGACTGGCTCCAGTTCTATCCTTCACCACCTGGCTTTCTGGCATAAAACAGCCTGGACCACTCTGGAGGAGCCCTGCAGTACTCTTCAAAGCATGTGTCACAATTAGTCATCATCTGCTGTATCCTGCACAACCTCATCATCACAAGGGCACAGCTACCAGGTATACAGCAAACAGGAGGAGGAGGAGGAGGAAGGAGTGGAAGAGGAGAGGAAGGGAGGAGGCAACCAAGAGACTCACTTTCCAGCTGGGCTGTCAACTTTTCATTCACTAACAGTCCCACATCTTACCTCCACTCTGTTACTGAACATCACAAGGTCCTTTTGGTCACAATGTTGAAATAAAAACCACCACAAAACAAACATTCCAAAGCAACTTTAACAAACAAACCATCTAATATTCCATATAAGTCAACTATTCACCCTTGTGCATTCCCTTAGTGCCTGTTTTCCACATGACTTTGCCTGTTCTACTGCTCCTATGCAATGTTACCCCAGTGTCTGCATTATGACTGGTGGAAGGCTGCTGACTTTCAATGGGGGAGACTGCAGATGGCCTTGCAGGATGACCTTTAGAAGCTCTGGCCCTAGAGGGTTCAGCTTCAGACTGGATCTTGGCATGGGCAGCAGCATTCTGGGCTGGCTGACAGGCAACAGCAAGGGCAATGGTCGAGTGGAAGTGGTGACTGAAGAAGGCTGTTATTCTGAAAGAAGACAGCAGGTTCATGATCCATGAAGCCACTGCTACTTCCCTTGTAGATCTCAGCAATTCTGGTAATCTGTTGGAGGATAGATTGCTGGACTGCTGTGAGACCCTACAAACCTCTTTGAGCACTGGGATCAACAGTTGTGCTGGAAGTAGCCTTAGCTTGCATGGTAACAAGCTGAGCTTGCATGGCTCCAGTCGGACTATTGTAAAGAAAACACGATATGCCAAATGAGAAATATTAATTGACCTCATTGAATGGCGGAGCAGGCTTGAGGGGCTGAGTGGCCTACTCCTGCTCCTAATATGTATGTTTGTATGTTTGTATGCTTTTGACCAGTGAATAAGGGCACTTAAGGTACAGCCCACATATGAAAACCTCAGACCGGTGATCCTTCTCGAGGACTTAAAAAAAATCACTTCCGCTTTCTAGTAAAATCCATGCAGAGGAACAAAAGGTTCAAAGAGCCAGGCAAGCCACAGTTCTGGCTGATGAATTTATCCTTGTACACAAGCTTTTATCCCAAGGGAAACCCTTCCCTAGTCACCCTCACAACCCCGAAAAGGAGAATAGGTGGGAGGGTGATAGGAGCCCGAGCAGCCCTGGGCGAGAAAGGTAAGCTGGACACACAGGGGGCCCTTCTCAAGCCAAAAAAGATGGTACTGAGAGCAGGAGTGTCACCCGAAGACCCATGTATTTCCATTGTAACAAGGCAGGTCACCTTCAAGCTGACTGCTGGAAATTACAGGGAAAACCTGTAGGATTAATCAGGGAACACCAGACCAGTGCATGAGATGGGGCCCTGATGGAAAGCACAGCAGAGCAGGCTGCGGTTTTAACTGCAGCAGTAGGACCCAGTAAACATACTGCTGCGAGTGCGGGAAAATTTAACAAAATCCCTGAAGGTTACCAGGATTTTGTATGCCAAGGAAAAGTGACCCCATACCCCTCAAGTGGAGCAAGCAAGTCCATAGTAATACTTAGGGATACAGGAGGCACCAAATCCCTTCTGCTAGGAAAAGGCATGACCTTTCCCCCAGAGAGTGCAATGAATGCTAGTGTGTTAGTGAATGGTATCGGAGGGTGGTGTATGCCCATACCTTTATATCAGGTGCACCTGGAGTGCGACCTAGTTTCAGGACTGGTAACTGTGGGGATTGTCCCTAGTTTGCCGATGGATGGGGTCGACCTGCTCCTGGGTAATGATCTAGCGGGAGCAAAGGTGGTAACTTCACCAGTAGTTCTAGAGAGACTGAAAGACGTCAGGGAGACAGAGTAGTTGCAGGAGAAGGTCCCTGGCATTTTCCCTGATTGTGTGGTGACTCAGTCCATGGCCAAACAAGCTCCATCAAAGGAGGCTGAACATGCACTGCAGACAGATGTCCCTACTGTCTAGTTATCAGAAACCTTCTTTGGGAAGTTAGAGAACCTAGTTGAGGCTCAGCAAGTTAGCACAGACTGCTCAAACTGAAACTGAAGCAAAGGAAGTCACTGAGTGCTATTATTTAAAGAATGAGATGTTGATAAGGAAGTGGATACCTCTTCACAAACCTGCAGACGAAGTGTGGACAGTGGTTCACAAGATAGTGGTACCATAACTGAGGTACCATAAAGAAATACTAAAATGGCCCAGGAACTTCCAAAGGCTGGACATGTCGGTGTACGAAAAATCTAAGCCCGCATAAGACAGTATTTTGACTAGCCAAAGCTCCACAAAGATATGGTTGAGTTCTATAAAACTTGCCACACATGCCAGGTTGTGGGGAAGTCCCAACTTGCAATAAAACCTCCACCCCTAATTCCCATACCGATTTTTGGCGAACACTTCAGCAGAGTGCTGGTGGATTTTGTGGGACCTCTGCTGAAAACAAAAGGGGACAGACAAGCACAGACCTGTCAGGCAGTTAGGGAGGAAGGGGATGAGAAGGACAGTGAGGATAGGTTAGAGGACGGCCAGGACAATCACCAAATGGAACCCACTATTGTCTGGTTTGCCAATCCTGAAATGTTGAAAAAATTAGACTCCACACTCTCCCACATAAATGCAGGCCAAAGAGGAACCCTACCAGGGCTGCTAACAGCATTTACAGAAACCTGCAGGAACAAGGAAAGTTCCCAAAAAGGCTAATCAACGGTGATGGTGATGCCTCACCAAAGTGCCACAGGGGAGTGCAGTGAAAGTTGGGTAGACACCTGCGAGTGGGAATGTCCCAGAGGACATAGGGCAGATTAGCAAAGAGACCCTCACCACAGTAATGGGAAAAGGGAAGGAAAAATGCCCTAAAGTAAACAGCACTTGTGTGACTCACCAGAAAACTAAACATAAGGTCAATGTGGATCTACCCACTGAAGAACCCAATGACCAGGTCCCAAACCCAAAGATAATCAGCCCAGCAATTTCAATTCAGAATTCAGCAAGGACAAGGGCCGAGAGGAAATCTCAGACACCTCACAGGGGCTAAAAACCAAATTATTACCCATTGCCACTATAGGAAGAAAAATTATCAAGGTGTTGAACCTGAATGGTTAAAGCCATGTGTTGCAAATACAACAGTTCAGGGGTTAAAGCTTGTGCATACAGGAGAACTTGCCTTAAGCAATAATGGAAATTTGCAGATCCTAAGCTTTACCAAGAACCACATGTTTTTTGAGATGCACATCCCCAGGGTATTACAAATTGATACTAGAGAAACTCTAACACCATTTGACAGCACATGACCATCCCAGACAAAACTCCAAAGTTATTAAATCAGCATAGCTGCTGCAGACAAAGTCAGCAGCAGCAAATCTAAGATTAATGAGTGTATTTGAGGAGTGCATGTTGAGAATTAATGTGTGTTTTCTTCCTTTTTTTCTTTTTCACAACTAATGAAATACTCCTATCATCACATTTCATTCCGCATGGTGCAGAGGTGTCAAGAAAACATGACATGCCAAATGAAAAATATTAATTCATCAATTGGAAACATTAAACTTTTAATGGACATAATCTTCCAGTTAACTTTAAAAGAAACCTGACAACCAAGATGGCCACCGCAATTTGCACTAGCAATACCAGGAGATCAAATTGGAGACACAAGTCTAACAAGAAGCTAGCCAGGACAATGCTATGGCTAACTGAGTAGATGTTCCAAATCACCCTTGTTAGCGGGACATTCAAAGCTATCTCGAGGCATTCATAAGTGGAGACGTCCCTCCAAGAGATAAACACTGACAATACCATCTGAGAGAGGTTTTGGGTTTTAGACTTTGGACCTCATTAAAAATATAGGGGATTGAGAGAACTATGTGACCGTCTCCCCAGGCTGTGGAAAACTGGGAGTCTTGTTACACACAAAGCGACAAGCAGTAACTGAGACTGCAGCCCCAGAGGCTGTGTGCCTCCCTTTCTCTCTCCCTCTCCAAAAAACATCAAGTTTGAAAACCATCTGCAACTGTGAAGCCTCCAAGCCTACAGACTGCTACAGCCAGAGACCAGGGGAAGAGAGCCACCTACAATTCTGCCTCCAAAAAAACCCTGAGTAAAGCGGTCAAAGTGCACTTTGACCAGCCAAAGACTTCAAGAAAACAACTCCAGCCAGGAGACAACCGAATCATTCAACCTCAGACTGTGTATTTAACTTTTATTTATTCTGGACTTTAATCCAATCCAAAAAAATCCTACTTTCCACTTTGTAATCTATTTGCGTGTGCGTGATCCTTATGTGAATATGTGCGTGAATGTGTAACATCTTTTTTATTATTTTAGACCCGGTTTAGCTTGTTGAGTATAATAAATTTACCTCTTTTTTGTTTAAACTCAAGAAAACCTGTCCACTTGGTTCGTTCACAATCACATTAAAGGAAAAAGGTAAAACACTCACTGAGGTGGCAAGCACAACCACTGTTTAAAAGGAATAAACCCTGTTGTGGTCAAATAAGAGGAAGAGCAAGAGGGGTGACTGTGACCCCCCTCCTCAACTTGGCCGTGACACCATCCACTGCAGCATTCAGACGTTGTGTGGATTCTGCTTCTGCTGCAATGAAAGCTGAGACATCGGTCATCAAATGCTGCATTATGGTTGGGTCCGCAAGTGTTCCCATGAAGTTGGCCACCACTTCCAAGCTGGATGGGTTCCAAGCTCTGCAAATCACTGTGCAAGGTTTGTGGCAGATTCGTCTATGCTCCTAGACAGTGATGTTCAGCTTTTTGCTAAGTATTTCATTGTGCATATCCATCTGCCTTTATCTGAACGCCGCCCCATCAAAGTCCTCATCTGAGTCCTCTGCAGCAGAACTCATGTGCAACCTCATCCTCTGGCGAGTTGGCATCTGCACCATTCTTCCCTCCTGCCCTGGCTGCAGGCTTCTCATGCCCAGTTTCTCACAATGTGCGGATCCCACCTCTAATCTACCCGTTAAAGTTCGCACAGTGTCAGTACCTGAGCTGGTGACTGCGAGTGCGAGAGTCAGTGACAGTCTTTCTTCTTTATCACTGTCTACCTGCTCTTCCTCCCTTGTTCCACCACTACCTTGGCAGGTTGCAGTTCTTGGTATCTGAAAGGAGAAGTGCACAAGGGTAGGGTTGCGGTGTGAGGAAGGGAGTTGCAGGTAAGAGGTGCATCCTTAAACCAGCTGCAATTTGTAAACCACAAGAGACACTGGGATAAGGAGAAAGTGGGATGCAAGAAGGAGGATTAGGTATAAGCATACTGTCACCTTCAATGGTTTCAGCCGCACTTGTGGCTACGGCCTCAGTCACAGCTGTTCCGATGATGCCGAGCACCGTCTCCTCCACTGGGATAAGGACATGCAGCCATGCGTGTCTCCCACCAGTAAGCTGCTGCTCTCTGTAGTTCTGTGCCACCTTATCCTGCAAGACAAAGGAAAATGTGTCAGTGAGTGAGGTGCAAGATATTGGGTGATGAAGCCTTCATGGTTTAATAGCTAACAGTGTGTGCAAGCTGTGAAATGTAAGTATGAGACTTGCAACAGTATGTGAAGGTGAGGTGAAGCTATGAACGTGAAGTATGAGTCATGGTTGATGGTGATTGCTGGAACCTAAACGAAGAGGGCTGGTAAACTGATCAGTGTGTGAGGCTAGTGGTCATTTGTAAGGTATGGCATTTAAAGATGCATTCACTGGTCATTGAACTTCTTGTGACACTGTATCTAGGTCCTTGGCGCTACACTGCTGGCATTAACCATGGTGACCATCCTGTCACACTGCCTTTGCAGCGTCCATCTGGAGAGCCTCCTGGTCCCCTGTGAGTAGAGGACCTCTCTCCTCCTGCACCAGTGCTGCATCGGAGTATCTTGGAGCCATCTCCCTGCCATGTTATGCCAATCTTGTGTCTTTCCCAGGTCAAACTCACTCTTAGAATGACTTCCAGCACCTGCTCCAGTCGAAATGCACCTCCCCTTTAAGAGGTGTAGAGTGGTTTTAATTAGTACAGGTTAGTTTGGCCTCGTGCTAGCCTGGAATGATATTGCTCCCCTAATCAGGCATTCAGCCACTCAGCAACATGTTTAGTGTTCACGCTATAATCTTGTAAATTAGCAAGCAGCATGAAGTTTGCGTGCTGCCTGCATCAGTACAAACGGGTGCAGGTTAATCGTGTACCTTGTTCCTCATGCCAGTTTTCGGGGGGCTATCCAATTTTGCCCCCATGGTATTTTAACAAATTTTGCATTGTTACTCATACAAGAAGATAGACAAATTAATATCTAATAGCCTTTCAATGACAGTCCTTGAGTTAGTCAATAACACGTAACAGAAGCACCAACTGAAGGTTATCATCCTGCTCCAGAAGGGTCTGGAAGAGGCTGATTCTCAATTCAGCCAGCATCCTACAGCAGGACAGGCTATAAACAGAAGACCCGGTGATAACTGAGCTAGAAATCTACCACGGGCCAAATGTGAAGGGAAGCCAGACTTAAAATGACTTCAGGCTGTGCAGTCAGTGTCACTGACTTAAACCAAAAGTCCTGATTTTAGGCCAGGGCATGTTCGAAGCAGGTCAGAAACCCCCAAACGGGGTTGAGCATGAGCCCTGGACCACTTTAACTCCCAGGCCTTATTTAAATTTCTCCGCACTTTTACCAGACCAAAGCCAGCAGGAATGTCATCAGAGCCAGCAGGCAGGTGCAGGAAGTTGGGTGGGAGGCCATCCCTGCAGGGACCCCAAGGGAACATTCCTCGGCATAAGGTGAGTGCTTGGAGGGAGGAAGGCCTTCAAAGAGGTACGGGGAAAGGGATGCTGGGGCTGAGGAGCCTTAAGGATTCTTTACAGGGCCTGGAGGAGCATGTCCGCTTTGCCAGGCTCTGAAGCACTCCTCACAAAAATTGTTGTAAAAATACTTACCTTGGCGTCTTCTTGCCAGCCCTGCTAGGTTTCATTGCCATGTCCAGCACTGTGTGCGCCTCCCACAATTTCAAGCTAAAATTGCACCATGGCACCAATGACATCATCGGTCCGTCACCACAGCACATTAAGTAGGCCCCCACCTATCTGGGGCACATGGCTCTCCCGTGCCTGGAAATGCCCCAATTAAAATGGATGAAATGCAGTCTTAACCACTCTGACTGCCATCATACGTCATGCCAAGTAGGTTGGATTAAATTCAGATATAAATCCTTTATTCCAATACAACTTACTTTAAGCTAATCTTTGTGGTTCGGCATAAATTAGCATAAATTAAGTTTTGTAATATGACTCAGTCAAACATTGTTTTCTGCATTTGTTTTTGGAAAATCATCCTAATTGCAGCAGGCAGAGTATTGAAACCTATCCAGAAGTTCCTTGTTTTAAAGTGAAGAGCTGTATTCACGTTCGAGTGTGTGCAGGAGAGTGAAGCAGTTTTCTCCTTAGGCTGTCAGAATGTGCTTTAGGCAAGTGCAGAGACTTAATTCTACTCAAACTGAGCCACACTCCAATGTGGATGCAAGAGCTTTGTTCTTTCTTTCTCATAAGCGACCTGGAAATCAGGAGTTGTGCCACATTTTCTGAAGGTGGAAGACGCAATAGCATTTTTTTGTGGTGAGGTTTCATTTGGATTCATCTTGTATTTGTCTCTGATTCTATGAGAATCGTGTCCCTTGAACTAATATCTGCTATTCCCAGTGATTGCTTCTAAGTAGATTTAAGTCTCTGCACTTGGGAGGGGAAGGAGCAGAATATTTATTCTCCAATAAAATATGTCACGGATGCAATAGGATATAAATCATCCCCATTTCTTAGAGCATTTTTCCACCTTTCTTTTCTTGCTGGGCCCTGGTTCAAAGGGCACTGACAGCACTCTACCCACCTGCCAAAGTGCTCACTCTTTAATGTGTGTGCCTGGACAGTGAGTGTTGCCAGGTTATTTTACTGCAGCAGGCCTCGGAACTAAGTCCAACCCTGCCTGCTCCCAAAGTCTGCACGACTTGCGTTTTCCCAGAAATGATATTGTGACAGCAATCGGGGCACCAATCCTGGTTTCTGCGATGCCCAACATGGTCACACTGCCTGCCAACTCATTGCCTATGCTTGCACATGAAAAACGGCCACTTGAATGAGCAATCATAGTGTGTTCCAGGACCATAACACTGAGGCATTTGTAGCTCACAACCTTCAGCCTTGGCTGAGAACAACTAACTCAGCCCAGGCTAGGAATTGAATTGAGGATCCTCCTCTGTTTTGTACTTGCATTTTAGGGAGTCTATTTAGCAACCAAATAATCACAGTGACAGAAGAACATTAGTAACAGGAGTGAGTAATAAGCCCCAGAGCCTGTTCTGTCATTCAATTAGATCATGGCTGCTCTGACACTTTTTAAAAGAGAGTTTGCTCAGTGCTTTGTGTTAACAGCATGGATGCTGTGGATGGATGCAATTTCCGTAGGCCAGGAATTCGCTCATGGCGGTTCAGCACTTCACTGGAATGATAGTGGAAACCTCATTGGCCCGTACAAATGGGGTCCCCACTGAACCTCCAGTGAAGTTACACCAGGGAAGTGGGAAAAGTTCAGAGGAAATTCTCAGTATACCGATTTTGATCCATTTGTTTTCAAGCTGCCACTGGCCACAGTTTGGTACACTCCAACTAATACCAGTGCGATAAAAACAAGAAATGCTGGAAATACTCAGCAGATCTGGCAGCATCTGTGGAGAGAGAAGCAGAGGTCAGTGACCCTTGGTCAGAACTGGCAAATGTTAGAAATGTAATAGGATTTAAACAAATAAAGCGGGGGTGGGGCAAGAGATAACAAAAGGCATGGTGTTGATAGGACAGAGGGTCACAGAGAATAACTGACCAGAGGTTCATGGAGCGAAGGCAAACAGTATGTTAATGGCGTGCTGAAAGACAAAACATTAGTGCAGAGAGGGTGTTAATTGACAGAAAAATGAACATCCCTGGCCCAAAGCACAAACATGAAAAATAAGTGGGTAGGCACATGGCAAAAAAATGAATGATGAACCAAACTAAAACAAAATAAACAAATTTAAAAAATAAAAAATAACTAAAAATAAAAAGGGGGCCCATCATGCTCTGAAATTGGTGAACTCAATTTTCAGTCCGGCAGGCTGTAACGTGCCTAATCGGTAGATGCGATGCTGTTCCTCGAGCTTGCGTTGATGTTCACTGGAACACTGCAGCAAACCCAGGACAGGTATGTGGATATGGGAGCAGGGAGTTGTGTTGAAATGGCAAGCAACTGGAAGCTCAGAGTCATGCTTTCGGACAGGGCGGAGGTGTTCAGCAAAGTGGTCACCCAATCTGCATTTGGTCTCCCCAGTGTAGAGGAGACCACATTGTGAACAGTGAATACAGTACACTAAATTGAAAGAAATACAAGTAAATCACTGCTTCACCTGCACCTGGAGCCCTGCAGTATGCCCCAGCAAGGGTCTTACCTGTGGTGGTGGTCTGCTGTGCACTGCACAATCTAGCATTGCATAACGAGGACATGATTGATTGCCACTCCCCAACCAATGAGGAGGACACAGAGGAGACTAATGAGCAAGCAGCACTGGATGTTGAACCCCCTGCACCTGAGGCCAGGCACATTGAGTGGCGGGCCAAGGAGTCAAGAGACAATCTCATATATACCAGCTTCCAGCCACCATGATGGCCTCTCAGAGTGAACTCAGTAAAGACTCACCTCAGTGCATTCAGTCTGTCGCATCCTTTCTGTCGTGCTTTGGCCCATGTGAGACACTTACCAAAGGAGGGTTGTGCCTACTCTGGCAGCCCACTAAGGGAGAAGGGTGAAGTCAGCATCTCACGATTAAGGCATGAAAGAATAAGCATTTTCCACAAGAGAAGTTAACTTTAATAATGAAAAACCTTTATAAGACAAAGCAAATGGCAAATGTCAAACACCCGTGAAACCCCAAGTTCATCTAGCTGCTTTTCTTTATATGTTTTCATGTACTTTTACTAGGTGTGACCCCTGCGCTAGCAGCTGGGCTGGAGGCAGGCTGCTGATCAAGCTACTCCTTGACCTCTGAGACATTCAGTGGGCTCCTCTGGCTGCCTGAGGCCCAGTGGGCATCGGCTGCCTGAGGGTTTCCTGCACACATGCAGGACTCTCCTCAGGTGTCGTGGCTACTGGAGCTGGGCTCAATAGCGGAGTGGCTGAGGAGCTACTGTCCACACTCAGAGTGCTCTAAGGAGAGCCTCATCTGTGGCTATCGGCCTCTCTTCCTCCCTTTCAAGGCCCAATTGAACCTCCCTGCTGACCAGAGAAGGACAAGGAGCTGGAGACGAATCTAGGGTCCTCGCCCTTCTCTTGCCTTGCCACTGCTGCGTTGAGCACGTGGCCAAGGCAATGGTGTGCAGGTCTGCATGCATCTGTGGGACCAACCTCTTGATGGAGAAAGCTATGCACTCACACGCCTGAGAAATGGCAGTGCTCATAACATGGATGGACACCTCCATCGTCCATTCATGGCTGTGCATGGCCTCTGGCATCTCCGCTAGATGTTGCCTTACCTCTCTCTGCAACTCCAACATGCCCTGTGCTGTCGACACCAGAGTATCATCATGAGCCTGGGGCTCAGCATGGGCCTGGCCACCCAGAGTCCTCTAACTGTCAGCAGCCTCAGCTGTCTCAGCCTCAGCCAGCTGCTCGGCCATGTGTGCGGTGCTTTCACCAGCTTGTGACCCTGATTTTAAAGCCAAGAGCAAACCCACCAAGGTGAAAGTATCTGCGCTGGTGGACGGTGCAGGAAAGTCATGTGACAGTGCCTCCTGCTCAGAGGTTGAATGATGTCCCCCTTCTGCTGGAGTCTCCTGCAAACGTTGACCTGTATGAGAGAGCACAAACATGTGTGGGTTAGGCTGTGCCGATCTCGGCATGATATCCATGCATGATGTGGATCTCCAGAAGTGTGTTACATGTCGTTTGAAGATAATCCACACTCTCTTGTGTAGAGACTCCAGTCTCATCATCCACTTTTGAGCAGCTGCCCTGGGTTCCTGTTAACTCCAGTGCTTCCTCTTCAGCCGTTGAGAGACGCCAGATGACTGGAATTCCTCTGCCCTTCTGTGAGGTCTCCCTATTGTTATGGGCCCATTTGTCCTGCAAGTGGAAAGAACAAAATAGTCACACTTCACAGAAAGATCAACATGACAATTCTGCTAGTGTAAGTCGCTTGTCGCCTGCTGGGGTTGCTAATATAGCCTTGTGATGAAATATAGGTATAATAGGCTTAATTAGGTAGAATTTAGACATTATTAATACATTATACCTTTTAGAATTAAAGATTGAATAAATGGTCAGTTTTCAAGACTCACTGAAATTCCCTTTAAGGGCAGAGTTAAAAATCCATGAACACCCCTGTTACAATGGAATGTGTACCAGAAACACCTTTAAGTTAAATGAGACAGGCTATACATGGTCCGTACTGATAACTATAATCCTAATTAGTTGATAATGTTAATGATATAGACAGACTGACTTAAGGAGATGGTACAAGGTACCATCAAACAACCATCACAGATGATCAATCACAAAACGGAATGTTACCTACAAAAAACAGATGCCATATAAACCCAATTTAACCCAAAAAGGCAAAAACAGTTACTGCACAAATTTAATTAAAAATCTTTTAAGTATAAAACACATATATAAAGTTAAGTCTTAGTGCTACTATAAAACACTACAAACATTTTGACCAGATAAAAGCTCACAACTTCATGAGAAGGGAATTCTCAGCAGATAATTACATGGGAATAAGTAGCTAATGATATTACCAGATATGGATAACGAAAGTGGGAAAAACATGCACAGAAAGGTAACGCCTACATTCCAAAAGATGAGTTAAAAGATTAGAAACAGTATAAATGTGAGAGTTTTGAATTGACAAATCAGGGGTATTGTAATTCCTCATCAATGCTTTTCAACCTATGGTAAGAACGGCTGACAGCATGACAAGAGAATTCTGCTCTTGACTGAAAGTGTTTTGTCTTGTTGGGCAGGAGGCTTACTCAGGGAATTTAAGGTAACAGTTTACTTTGAATTTTATTGGATATTCTAAGATATTTTGCTGTAACATTGTCAAGGTTGAACTTTTGGATTCTATTTTAGAAATAAGATTATGTTTTGCATCTCTTAGTAATCTTTGATATTATAGTATACTTATCCACTTAAAAGTGTATGAATATATAAAAGTTAATAAATTGTCTCATGTAGTATTCTGTATACAACTACAAGAAAATCCTCTCTGTGTCTCCTTAAGTGGAGAGATATGTATTGAAGAAAGTTTCCCAGACCTTTATAACATCTGGGATATTTATGATTTAGCCATAATTATTTTTTTAAAAGGCTATCTGAAAGATGGTAATATTCTCTCTTAGTTTTCTTTCTTTGAGGGAAAACTAGTTCAATTCTTTGGACCTAAATAAATGTCTATAAGAGTTTGTCTGGTTTGAACTTAATTAAAGGAGATTCATAGGGATGTACTCTTGATTTGGTTTAGTCCCTATAAGCAGTTTTAGTCATAAATTACATCAGTTGGCACCCAAAACGTGTCTTGTTGTCAACAGAATCCTGTACTTATCTATTTGTCTTTAATGCATATTTTAGATTTGGAAGTATGGAAGGAGTGTTTTACTGCCAGCGGTACTAAGACCCCAATTTAAATATCTAGAGATGGCAAACTCTTGATCACGGTTTGTGGATCTTAAATCAGAACTCCCTCATTCTACTTTTGAGTTTCAAAATTTCCTTCAAAGTTCACTTTAAATCCTAGCTGCGATTAAGTCCTGACACATTCTATCTCCTAGTTCAGTTTCCGTTCAGACATAATTGCTAATGTTGAAGGGATCGGCTTAATTTTCCCATTGGGTGATCCATCAACTTGTTTCAGTAGATTACAGAATGCCATTCCGCTGCCTCAGGCAGATCAGGTAATTGTCTTTGAGATGCTGATGGTTCAGTTAGAGCTTATGGTACTATTGTGGCTGACTCCAGGTGGAAGGGATAGAACTTATCCAGTGGGATAATCAGACTAATACCCCAGACACACAACATTCTTTAATGATGAAGTGCACGCCTGCATAATTGGGTGGCCTAATGACTGGTGCATGACAGGGCAGGGGTATCCATGGTGCAAGAGTAGGTCCTGGGTCTCCCAACATGTGTGGTGGCCATGGGTTTCGGATTAGATGGCTTCCTCACAATGAGGTTCATGATCAGAATTTGAGAGATGATTATAGACAGCTACTGATGCATCACCTTCAAGTAAAACAGTCCCTTGTTCAGGCTTTTGCTAATGACTGAGCTGCAGCTTTCCTCTGTTTGTGGGACAGCCTCTGCAGTCTCAAATTATGCCCCTAGGCAATGTCATAGAGAGATACAGCACTGAAACAGGCCCTTCGGCCCACCGAGTCTGTGCCAACCATCAACCACCCATTTACACTAATCCTACATTAATCCCATATTCCCTACCACATCCCCTCCTACATTAACCCCATATTCCCTACCATCTACCTACACTGGGGACAATTTACGATGGCCAATTTACCTATCAACCTGCAAGTCTTTGGCAGTGGGAGGAAACCGGAGCACCCAGCGGAAACCCACGTGGTCACAGGGAGAACTTGCAAACTCCACACAGGCAGTACCCATAACCAAACCCAGGTCACTGGAGCTGTGAGGCTGCGGTGCTAACCACTGCACCACTGTACTGCCCATGTGATTCTTAACTCTATATATGCCATGTCTGGCAAGCCTGGTCTCAGTAACCAAGATAAAACAAGATGGATTTTAAACAACCTTGATGGACTTGACATTTGTTGTCAAGGCTGGAGTGCTGCACATTTACGGCAACTCCTCTCCATGATGCTAAACTCTGATATAGTCCTCCCAATCAATAGGTGCAACAACTGGATTCAAATTTATGCCCACCCCCTGACCGCAGCTCAGGGTGGGCATGTTATGGGCTCAATCAAAGAACTCTTTCAAAATACAGTCAAGTTGAATGGTTGGTAGCCGCCGATCAATTAGGCAAGGACTTCACACATGGAAACTGGGAAATTGTTCACGGTTGTCTGGCTAACCAGTATCAGAATTCTGCACTTAGACAAGACTGTGAATGGGCATTGTCTGCTCATCCTGATGACCAGCAGAGGTAGGATAATGGTGAACGCATTATCCACTCAAATCATACCTTGCTGGGTCTGCCCCATACTAAGCCTGTGGTCCAACCGAATCCTAAGGTTAAAAATAATACAGACAGTGTCTCTGCTTCACACAGACAGGGACAGGATAGGACCCGGACTCCTTCTCGTTCCAGTCGCCCACGACTCATTTCTTAGGAATCCTGGCTGGGCTCTCTGGTGGGTCTGCACCGCCATCTCACCAGGAGCGCGAGCAGCATACATCCCCGGAATGGTGGGAACCGTCTGGCACCACATCTCGCAGAGATAGCAGGGTCAGCTGGGATCCCTATGGGGATGAATTTTACACTGGCCATGCCCATCATATGGTAATGGGAGGATCCAGGGCTGTCAGGGGCAGAGACCAGAAAGACTCCTGACAGGATCGGCATCCACCGATCCAATGATCCCTTAGGTGGTCATGACTGTAAGCCTTCTAATAGACCACCTAAGGGATCAGGAAAGCATTCGGGAGGGGCGGACATCAGTGAAAGTCATCAGAAATCAAGACAGGGCTGCTACTCAGGACTCGGAAGAATCTGACTCTCCACAATGAAGGGCCAGCACCCAGCCAGGGTCTCTTGAATTCCCCGATGCCCTGGCAACACTGCCCACTGCTGAACAGGTACAGGCACTCTTTGATACAGGAGCTGATTACTCCGTCATGGATCCTGTAATTATAAAAACTCAGTGGTCAGATTTGGGGAGCCTGATTTATCAGTTATCAGTAGGGGGATTCACATAGAGTAAGACACAGCTGATTAACTTTTATGAAATTCCTGTTACTATCTATGGCATTACGGCCACCCTAGAGGTGGGATTGGTACCTGATTTAGTTTGCCCTCTTATTATAGGACAGCCTGAAAATAAACACTTCCTTAAGATCACATCCAGGCCTGTGTAGGTGTCCACAGGCCAGGATGACCGCCCAACATATATACAGGCACAGCTAGACTGCACCTGCCTAGAGGAGGGGATGAGGTTCTCTTGGAACAGCTTCTAAATAAATCCTACCCTTATCTACAGTGTCATCTGAATCAATGTGACAAGATAGATATAGAACATCACTCTCTTGATGCAGGCTGGCACAAGCTCAGGAAACAATGGCCTATTAAGGATCATAAAGGGAAATTAGATCTACTCGACGCTATTAGGGATTTAGAGGAACAAGGTGTCCTAATAAAATTGCCCGCTAGAACTAATTCACCATTGTTTGATGTCCCTAAACCTGATGGAGATTAGTGGTTGATTATACATCCCTTAATAAATTCTTAGTGCCGAACACTGCTCAGCAGCAGAATTTCACTGCCCTTCTTTCCAGCATAAAAAAAGAAAAAATTAAATCTTGTATTGATTTGGCTAACGGTTTTTGGGCACATCCACGTAAAGAATCTGACTGGCAAAAGACTGCGATGACTGCCCCTGACGGTTTTCAACACTGTTGGACTAGATTACCCCAGGGATTTTGAAACAGTTCCATTCTTTTTTCTGCACATGTTATCAATCTTTTAAAAGACCTGCCCAATGTTAACTCTTACGTAGATGGCATTTATGTTTCATATAATGTTCTCCAGGAACATTTGCAGGCTGTTGGCACAGTTTTATCCCAGCTTACTGCTGCTGGATACCTGATCAACATTAAAAAGTCAGTTCATTCGAGAGGAAGTAGATTTCTTAGGCTTCCGTATAACTGGGAATGACAGGGGATTAACTCAGTCCTATAAAGAGAAACGAGACACAATTCAATATCCCCGAACTTTGAAAAATCTGCAGGCAAGTTTAGGACTCCTGAACTTTGCTAGATCTTTTACACAGACCTTTGCTGAGCTCTCAGCACCTCTGTATGCTAGAGTAGGTGAGGCAGCTAAAGGCCCATTCATTACTTGAAATTACAGCAACTATGCCACGATGTACAGAAGGCTATAGATCTGGAGCAAAGGAACTTGCAGGTTCCACTTAATCTTCATGTTAATACATCTCCTAAAGTAGCAGTTGCAGTTTTTTACAATGAAAATTGCATTGTGCTGGTTCAGTTTCATTCTTATAACTTTTCCAATGTTGAAAAACAGTACAACAAAAAAGAAAGAGTCATGACAATGATAGTTCAGTGTCTCATTAAAGCACGACCACTTCAAGGGATACACCCTGTTAAAATTTATACTGAAATACCAGACTTGAGATCAGTTTTGCGAATGGCCTCTGATGAGAGAAGAGCCACTCAAATCTGATACGCAAATGAGCCTCCTTTTTGAATGATCCTACACTCATTTTAAAATTTCTATCCTTAGACATGGACTTAGAACACCTCCCTGTTGGGGAAGATGATGATACCGAGGAGGGAGTTAAACAAGTAACTCTAAAACCACTTATAGATTACCATCAGGTTATTTACTGTGATGGGTCATCAATGATGATTAAAAAAGGGACATCCCAACAATCCTCAGCTGCGATGGGGATAGTAATAAGTACCTTTCAGGATTCTTATTATTTCTATCTGGGGGAATTGCTGTCCATACCCCTTGGCCAATGGAAAGAACAGTATGCTGAAGCTGCAGCATTACAGTGTGCTTTAGAAAAGGCAGACCCAGTTAAGCCCACAATGATTTGTACAAATAGTGATTATTGTAAACGGGCTTACAACCAAGACCCAGTATTTTGGGAGCAGACAGGCTTTATTAATCACAAAGGTAAACCCATAAAACACAAATCATTGTGGGAAGATATTCTCCATTTGCAAATGTAATTGTCAGGTAATTCATGTACCTGGGCCTACCACTACTTCGGTATACTCAAAGGGCAACAGTCTTGCAGATGGCCAGGCAAAACATTCAGTCTGCAGGACAGCCCCTCGAGAGGGGCCTGCCACAGTTAATGTAATCACTAGGGCAGAATGGGCAGCTAATCAGGATGTGGAACTGATTCAGCTATTAGACCCGACAAAAGAGAATCCAAAAGAATATCCATCAAAGTAATTATATTTGATGGCTCCGACTGGTATTGTACAGGTTAAGTTGCCCAAGGGTGTCTGGGAAATACCTTTGAGTCGCAAACGAGAACAGCTTGTAAAAGCAGCTCACAAGGGTATAGGTCAGGCACATAGTGGTGCCCGAACAACATTCTGCAAATTAACTCCTTTATATTCATGGCCAGGCATGCTTGAAGCCTGTACAACATACGTGGTAAATTGTGAGCCATGTAATTTAACCAACAAATCATCACTTAATAAACCACTACTGTTGGCTCCTGTGAAGCCTAATAAATCAATGGAGAAATTTTTTGTTGATTTCATTGGACCACTTCCCCCATCAATGGGGTATAAACATGTTCTCGTTTGTGTTGATGGCTGCACTTCTTTCTGCTGGTTGGTCCCCACAAAAACTGTTTCGGAAACTGTACTTGTCAATGCTATTCCTGACACCATTACTGTAGCTGGTGCACCCAAAGTCTTGCACTCTGATCAAGGCGGAGCCTTTGTTTCCAAGATTATTGTGTGCAAAGGGGGATTGGGTTAGAGCACAGCACACCATGTCATCTGCAGTCAGTGGGACTAGTGGAACGTAAAAACCAGGAAGTAAAAAAGCTATTGACCAAATTGTTGAGAATCAGAGGGAATAAGTGGGCCTCCATCATTCCGAAAATGCGGCTATCAGTAGATAATGTGCCCACGTATGCATCAGGGACAGTGTTCCCTAGAACACCGTATTATTTAATGTATGGTGTTGAAATGCATACACCACTCACTCACGGTTCATTTATTGCATCTACGCTTTCTGACTCCTTGACCCCACAGCAACGATTAGATTTGAAACAAGAAATAACAGAGCAAATTCATAAAATTGATCAGAGGATCAGAGAGAAGAATAGACAAAAACAGGTAACTAACAAATCTTGGCAACCTGTAACCGGGGAGTGGGTTCAGGAGGAAAAGTTTGAACAGAAACCTGGTTTGAGACCTAAGTGGAAGAAATCTGTTCAAATACATTCTGTTATTAATGAAAGAACTGTCAAAATATTTGCTGACCAGCCGAATGGCAAGCAATCTCTTAAAACTGTCTCTGTAGACAACCTGAAAAGGTGTCCTGAAGGGTACAGAAATGGAGCAACAGTACAAGGTGCAGTCGTCCACTGTATTTCAGGACACAGTCTGGAGGATGGCATTGGAAACGATGCTAATTGAACTACAACCAACTGCGTCATTAAAGGTTCCTCCCCCACACAGGACTTCGCAGCGTCTCAAAGGTTGGTTTCACCAGGAACCACACCCGACGCAACAAACGATAGTCAAGCCACAACAGAAGATGGAGAAACTGCGGGAAATGAAGAAAGCACCAAAGTCTCTCAGGGATGGGACTTGCTCTCGAGTAAAGAAAGGATTGAGATACTGTTGTTTTACTTCAGCCTTGATTATTCTTCTGTTTGTCGCTTTAGTTACTATTTTATGAACTATTATTAAATATGGTGTTTATACTCAGATTTAAATTACAGAAGGTTCATTTCCAGACCTTCCTATTGACCATAGCAGTAAAAATCCTACTGTGGCCTCCATGCTTGTTTCTCGCAATTTCTAATAACAGATCCATGGTGCCTAAGGTAACGCTTCCTTTTGGTAATATTTCTATACTTCAGCCTCAACCATTTGTGTTAACAGATGGATCTATATATCAGCCTACACAAGTTGAATTCGATACCACAATTTTGGCTAAGACTCTTGAAATTCAGTCGATTCGAAAAGAAAACGAACTGGTTAACTGGCTTAATGTTACCATGCGTAACCTTAGGGATGAAAATCCGAGTTTTCAGATGTCAGCTGGTGACCCAGGTGAAAAAACACGCAATGAACAATGCTTTGAACAGGTGGGACATTGTTACATTATTGAATGGGTAAAGAGAAAACATATCCTCACACTGATTAGGTTGGACAACATTCTACATTAAATTTCACATCCACTGACTTTCCCCTCAATCTGATATTTTCAATTGCAAAAACATATCCTCACAAGGACATGATGTGGAATCATTGTGAGTCACCTCAAGAATCAGATGTATTTGGCTCCACTTCTCCAATTCGTCAGGATGTTCCTAAAATGAGATCATCATTTCATCTCTAGCACCATAATAAACTTATGGTTTTACTCCCTGTGGATGGTGGTTTTCCCTGTAATTTAACAATTTTTTGCTCCTCAAAATTCTACTCTGAATCTTTTAAGAATTCATGGACTTATGACGGGATGGCTGAAATTGATCGAATGCTCGCTGATGATTGCAGAAAGAAGCACCCAGCTCGTCACACAACAAGTATCGCCGAGCATCATCCTGCCTGCCTCAAGATTGGCATCTAAACGGTACTGGTAAATTCTTTGATAAAGGTCTTCTGGATGCAAGCAGTGCATGTGACATGCCAGAAATGCGTTACTACTTGAACATCTCACACTATGCGATTTCCTGCAGAGATGCAGAGATCAAACATTTTACTGCATTTGACCTGAGTGACATATGGAGGGGAGGTAATGCATGTGATGGTCCCATTCATTATAACATTGGAAAAGTATAAAGGAAAACATAGTGGAAAGGCTCTTCTTTGTATCGCCAAGTTAGCATCTGATGGAACATACACCTGCTTTAATGATAATCAAGTTCCGAATGGCAGTTTTATCCAGGACACATCAGAATTTCCTGATATTAAAGTCTATTCACTTTATTCCTGGTGTAAAGACATTGGCTGGAATGTGACTAAAAATAGACTAAAGCACATTTTTGTTTATGCCAACAGGACTTTATCGATTCAAGATCGAGCGGCAGCTACGGAGCCTTACTTCTCTATGAACAATCCTCTGGAGAGACGTTTGACAACACTTCTCTTCCAATATATCAATCTGATGTTTATAGAGTGGTAGTACCTTTAAATCAATCTTTTGCAGATTTCATCAAATTAGCTGATCTTTCCCGACATCGTATGAAGCGTTGTACGCTAATGAACATTCGCTCGCTCTAAAGGTCTTCTCTACTGTTAGCAGAATCGGTTCTTGTGTTAGATCAATGGAACCGAGATCAAGACTACAGCCTCAAAAAGAATGGGACTTTATTAAATTACAGAAATCACTTGTTGCCACTGGTCTGCAAACTATTCTCAAAGAACTTCTCTCCACAGATGAGGGTATTAGAATTAATAACCTTATGACATCTACTGATATGTCCCTATTGAAACTTCAGTCTAATCAAGTCCCTTGGTCATGGTATAGGGATTCCTTTTTAGATGGCCTTGGTCTTAGTGTAGAGAGTGAAAAAGCCCTGGCTAGACTTACCTTTCATGCCATACTACATAATATTACTTTCCTTACAGACAGAACTACACTAGGGGACACTGTTTGGTTAGCAGAATCTATTAAATGGAGACTAGATATCCTTCTTACAGTCCCTTTAATAAAACAAACGGAGATTTACTATAAGCAATGGAAAATCCTTAATTTGGGCCTCATTAAGTCTTCAGGATCGTTTTGGACCTTAGTGACAGTGCAGCATCTGTATGATAGGATAGCTCGTCCGCATTCGCAGTTTAATTCCACTCTTAACTCTCCCTCAACGATGTATGATTTTATTCAGGTGAGTGAATGCACTGATCAGGGATTCCTTATCTGTCACACTTGGCAAAAGTTTAACTCTTGTGACACTGGTTCAGGTAAGGCAAATTGCCCCATTACCTCTACTCCTGTTCGACTGGACTTTTGGTGACATTTCTCATTGGGTAATGGCCCCTATGCGGTTGTTACAGCCTCCGGGTGTTCTGACTGTGGTCTGGGTATTGGCACCTGGATGATAACACCCTCTGAGGATGTTACTTGCTGTGGTCACACTTTCCAACATATTAAATCCTCTAAATCTAGAAATTCCTATGCTCCTCGTGTTATTTAAATGCCTGTTAAACTTAGTCAGCTTATTACTGTTCTTAGCCAGTTACAGAGCATAGAATTGATTCTTACCTTTACCAATTATTCAGTTGAGGAAACTATTAAAAGGGCACAACATTTGCTGTCGCAGGTTAAATTGACGAATATTTGGCAAGCTCCAGATTGGCTACAGGCTATTGGTCAAGGGGTTGTCAAGGCAAACTTCTGCTGCTAAATCTGCCATTGAATGGTTTACTGATGCTATTACAGGAGTATTTAGACGCACTTTTGGTATATTCTCATACCTCGTTCCAGTGCTCACTGTAATTGGGATTGTCATCCTCATTCTGGTCCTTAAGTGATTATTTTTTCAAATTATGTTCAGTGATATTGTCTTTGCAGGGTTTTTCCTTTATTCCGTTTTGCTGCTCTACATTTTTCTAGCTCTGCAAATAGAATTTCAGACTAGCACTGAATGCCTTATTGTCCATCTCATCGAAGAAGTGTCTGCCTCTCTTCATCAGACTTCTCAAGCTCATCACGTGGTTTCATCGATTGAAGACTGATATTCGACATGTCACAATACAGTCATTTGATTAAACATTTCATGACCTCAGATCACCGACGCTTCACATAGTATTATTCTGAACTTTGTGATAAAATTAAAAGATTCATTTTTGGAAAATCCAGATGATCCATGTAAGAACACGAACTATGATTATTGTAGATGCAGTCTTTTATATTATTGCACTTTAAAAAAAAAAATAAGTAGTAACACTCTATTGCATGTTTAAGTTTTAGACATTACTTGGTTAAAACTACCTATCTTCGCTGTTCACCTTTATACTGGTCAAGAGCGGAGTGTGATGAAATATAGGTACAATAGGCTTAATTAGGTAGAATTTAGATATAATTAATACATTATACCTTTTAGAATTAAAGATTGAATAAATGGTCAGTTTTCAAGACTCACTGAAATTCCCTTTAAGGGCAGAGTTAAAAATCCATGAACATCCCTGTTACAATAGAATGTGAACCAGAAACGCCTTTAAGTTAAATGATAAAAGCTGTACATGGTCTGTACTGATAACTATCATCCTAATTAGTTGATAATGATATAGACAGACTGACTTAAGGAGATGGTACAAGGTACCATCAAAGAACCATCACAGATGATCAATCACAAAATGGAATGTTACCTACAAAAAACAGATGCCACGTAAACCCAATTTAACCCAAAAACGCAAAAACAGTTACTGCACAAATTTAATTAAAAATCTTTTAAGTATAAAACACTTGGTGTTACTATAAAACACTACAAACATTTTGACTCGATAAAAGCTCACAACTTCATGAGAAGGGAATTCTCAGCAGATAATTAATTGGGGATAAGTAGCTAATGATATTTCCGTAATTGGGAACAAGTAGCTAATGATGTTACCATATATGGATAATGAAAGTGGGATAAACATGCACAGAAAGGTAGCACCTACATTCCAAAAGATGAGTTAATAGATTAGAAACAGTATAAATGCGAGAGTTTGAATCGAAAGATTAGGGGTATTGAAATTCCTCATCAATGCTTCTCAACCTATGGTAAGAACGGCTGACAGCCTGACAAGAGAATTCTGCTCTTAAACGAGAGTGTTTTGTCTTGTTAAGCAGGAGACTTACTCAGGGAATTTAAGGTAACAGTTCACTTTGAATTTTAATGGATATTCTGAGATATTTTGCTGTAAAATTGTCAAGGTTGAACTTTTGGATTCTATTTTAGAAATAAGATTATGTTTTAAATCTTTTAGTAATCTTTGATATTATAATGTACTTATCCATTTAAAAGTATATTGCATCTTAAATTCTTTAATAAATATATAAAAGTTAATAAATCATCTCATGTAGTATTCTGTATACAACTACAAGAACCCCTCTCTGTGGTTCTTTAAATGGAGAGATTCATATTGAAGAGAGTATTCCAAACCCTTATAATATCTGAGATATTTATGACTTAGCCATAATTATTTTAAAAATAAGTTATCCAAAAGATGGTAATATTCTCTCTGAGTTTTCTTTCTTTGAGGGAAAACTAGTCAATTCTTTGGACCCAAATAAGTGTCTATAAGATATAAAAACAAGAAATGCTGGAAACACCCAGTGGGTCTGGCAGCATCTGTGGAGATAGAAGCAGAGTTAACGTTTCAGGTCAGTGACCCTTCATCAGAACTGACAAATATTAGAAATGTAAAAGGTTTTAAGCAAGTAAAGCTGGGGTGGGGCCAGAGATAACAACAGAGTAGGTGTTGATTGGACAAGGTCACAGAGAATAACTGATCAAAGGTCATGAGGAGGGAAATAAAAAGCTATGAAGGTGAACAAGGTAAAAGAGACAAACGAAAATCCTGTCGGAGAGAAGAGCAGAATCTGCTAGGTATTTCCAGCATTTCTTGTTTTTATTTCAGATTTCCAGCATCTGCAGTATTTTGCTTTTATTTTAGTGCTTAATTCATTGCCACTTCTCTTCCAGGAATGCCTACCTTAAAGAAGTTCTGCTCTTCTCTCCGACAGGATTTTCATTTGTTTCTTTTACTTTGTTCACCTTCATTGCTTTCTATTTCCCTCCTCCATGACCTTCTGGTCAGTTATTCTCTGTGACCTTGTCCTATCAACACCTACACTTTTGTTATCTCTTGCCCCAGCCCTGCTTTACTTGCTTAAAACCTTTTACATGTATAATAAGTGTCTATAAGACTTTTTCTGGTTTGAACTTAATTAAAGGAGATTCATAGGGATGTACTCCTGATTTGGTTTAGTCCCTATCAGGGGTTAAAGTCAAAATCATTTCAGCCCCTCTTCATCTTAGCTCTCAGAGGAGTTAATGGGGGTGAGCTGTGGCCGAGATGCAGTCATGCATCTGTCAGGATGAGGTAATGCTTAACCCCCTTTGCCAGCACCTTTGTGCTGCTTCCCTCCCCATGACCCACTTCCTCTTGCATAGTCACTAGCAATCTCTAAAAAAGATGGAGTTATGGAGTACTCAGAACAAAGGAGGTCGTTGACCCTCTTGTGGCATCGGACCCATGTTTGGGGGCTGACCCCATGGATGCTGACCTCTTCTTCAACCTCCATTCAGGCTTACTTGGTTAGGTGGGAGGGCCTCTTCTTGCCATCGCTGGGGAATAGGACCTACCGCCTTTCCCTTGCAGCCTGGAGGAGAATCTCCAGGGAGGTATCACTAAACCATGGGGCCACCCTTTGTCTTGCCTCTGCCATACTGCGATGTCCTTCTCTGGGGGGGGGGGGGGAGCGGGGTGCGGTGGTAGGTTAAGGGGTCCAGGGTCACTCCAACACTGGTTTCGGCCATGAACGTCAACCAGCAAATGATTCTAAGGCAACAATGCAAGCAGGGCTGGCAGGGCTTTAAATATGGTGACAGCATCTGCTCCGGAGTCATCTGACACTGTATTCAGCACCTCAAAGCTCACCCCCGTCGCTTGATAGGGCAGGCCCCATGCCTCCATTATTATAATTGCCTACCCGCCACTTGATTGCAATGGGCCAGCCGCACACTTGAGGAGGGGCAATGGCGCCAACTTCCAGGTCTGCCACCAGATCCCGCAACCAGTTCACTAAATCCAACCCTGTGTTGAGGCGAAGAGCACCCGTACTAAACTTGTAGCCTAAGCATCAAGTGCTATGGCAAGGAAAGTAGAATAGCTTATTAAAATGGCTCATCAATTTACTCTGCTCCATGCATTTCAAAAACATGCATACACCGTTGTATTTAAAGGTACAGAAAATGTTGTGCAATGTACATAAAGTGAGGAATTTGAGGTCATTATGTGGCTTACCTAATGAAATGGATCTGTTTTCTCAATCAGCCACATTAATCACACATCTGTACTTACAAATAAAGCCCAAAAGTTTAACAAGCTTTCAACATAAGTGATATAATAAATGCAGTGCAGGACACGACGTTTGGCAACAGTATGGCTGCAGGAACTGCCGGAAACATGCCAAAGGTGACACATGACCGCCTACGGGGTTCCGCTCCGGATTTTCTGTTAGGGTTTACTCCCTTAGCCTTGGTCTCTCCCGAGACGCCCACAAGGCAGTGGGGTTGTTGGGGCCCCTACACAGGTGTAGGATGGTGCCGGTGGGAGGAGGGGATGCAAGGGGGAGGGGTAGAGGGAGGGGGTGGAGGGGGAGGGGTAGAGGGAGGGGGTGGAGGGGGTGGAGGGGGTGGGGGGGGGTGCAGGGGAAGGGGGTGCGGGGTGAAGATGGTGCGAGGGGGGGGCGGGCTGGGACGGGGTTGTGAGGGGGTGAGCTGAGAGGGTGGAGCAGGGAAGGGGACGGGGGTGGGGGGGGGGGGGGGGTGGAAGGGAGGTAAAGGGGGGGAGGGGGGGGTGGAATCTGGTGCAGGTAATAAGCCATTTCCTCAGTGCCCACCATCGACGTCCGGAAAGCTCATCCACGTCCTTCGGGAGGTGAAGCATCATTTGGCAGACTTAGAGGTGATTACATTTGCTAAGGGTTTTTTTTTCTGCAGTGGTTTAAATAAAGGCATGCAGCATTGCCGACAGTGCGCTGCAGATGCTCTCCGAGCCATCTCCCGCGGGCGCTTTGAAGTTGCGGCCGGGGGTGCCGTTCGTGAATGTTTTGGGTGTTCGGGGCACCTTTTCACAGGACTTCTCTCGGGTCCCGCAGCTCCTTCTTCACCTCAATGGACTTACCGCATGCCGTGGCTGCAGACACTCTGGACTGTGAAGACAGCAGGATCGGAGATTAAAGTATCGGCAGCTGTTCTCGTCAATTTCATCCGGATCAATTTCATTTAGAAAACAAAGAGCAGGTGTGGCTGGGGGAGGGCAGTGGGCCCAGGTAACATACACTAAACTAACTGTTAACTTTTAGATAGGGCTAAAATGAACTGATTTAAAGAGCCAGGGGAATTTAAACAGTTTAAGAGGGCAGATTGGGGGAGAAAACGTTAGGGATGGGAGCAGATGGCCATGGATAGAGTTGAACAGCAAGGGAGCTTCCTAGGGAGCTTCCAGCCCAGGAGCCATCTTGGAAATACTGGGCAACTCTCAACCTCCATAAATTTGCCCAGGCATGCGCCATGGAGAGGTCACTCCATAGTTGCCTCACAGCGACTAAAACAACACGGAAGATACTTGGCATCAGGTGGCAGGACTATATCTCCAACACAGAAGTCCTTGAAGCGGCCAACACCCCCAGCTTATACACACTACTGAGTCAGCGGTGCTTGAGATGGCTTGGCCATGTGAGCCGCATGGAAGATGGCAGGATCCCCAAAGACACATTGTACAGCGAGCTCGCCACTGGTATCAGACCCACCGGCCGTCCATGTCTCCGTTATAAAGACGTCTGCAAACGTGACATGAAATCGTGTGACATTGATCACAAGTCGTGGGAGTCAGTTGCCAGCATTCACCAGAGCTGGCGGGCAGCCATAAAGACAGGGCTAAATTGTGGGGAGTCGAAGAGACTTAGTAGTTGGCAGGAAAAAAGACAGAGGCGCAAGGGGAGAGCCAACTGTGCAACAGCCCCAACAAACAAATTTCTCTGCAGCACCTGTGGAAGAGCCTGTCACTCCAGAATTGGCCTTTATAGCCACTCCAGGCGCTGCTTCACAAACCACTGACCACCTCCAGGCGCGTATCCATTGTCTCTCGAGATAAGGAGGCCCAAAAAGAAGAAAAAAAAGAAAAGAAGAATTTAAAGGCACTAATTAATAGGCAAGTGAATTTAGTGGCAGCATCGGATCAGGTACTGATTCACTCCTGGTATGTTTGAATGAGGAATTTAGCTTGTAGATAGGAACACTGGGCAAGCTGCAGAGGGAAAGATGTGTAAGCAGCATCATCAATGGCCCAACAAATGTAACTAGTGGATTATTTTTGTTTTCTTAAAGGTGAGGAAGGCTTGAGCAGGGGGAATGAGTGCACTCCATTTCGACACCACCAAACTCTCCAAGGTCAGCTGTATACTAAATGATAGTATATAATGATACTAGTTGATAATGGCTTGCTGTTAAAGCAAAGCTCCTTAGGCTAATCAGAAACTCAAGCCAAGCTTCGGGTGTGAAAAAAAAGTTCTTTCACACATTTAACTACCAGTAAGTCTGTTAAGGGCTCTGGCTCTCTTAAATTCAGAGATGGTGTAAGATCTCCAGTGCACCAGTTGACAAAGGCATAGCCTAGTGTGGGACTTAGCCACACAACGCAAGAAGGTCTCAGGTCTCAATCCTGTGCCAGTGTGTGAGTTAGGCAACCTCTGCCACGGCAGCTCCATTGCCCCGAGGAAATGAATTTCCCATGGATGGATCCAGGATGATCCCAGTACAGGACATATCGTGATCGCCTCAGTTCCCAAGATATCTGTGCACACTTACACACTCACACACACACCTGAGAGCTGTCAAGCACCACGTTTTGATCACAAAGTCATGTTGCGGAGAATTGCAATCACCCTCATTAAGCGCTGTTCCTGTGCTCTGTGGATTGGAAGATAATTAACTCTGATTAAAGCGCCTCCCATCTGTTTAGGCAAAGCAGGAAATATTCTGATCAAAGTATGTGACTGCATGGAAAATTCTGGATAAGGCAAAAGACCTGGCTCAGAACTTGCGCTTGGCAAAGTTCACATTCAAGAGCTTCACGCGCCCCTGTACCGTATTCCAGTGCGCACTTTTATGCAGGCGTTAACTGATTTTAAAATAAACAGGTTAACCCCCAAATAAAGATAGGGTGCATGGAAATGGAGTGCAAGTGCACTGAGTGCTCATACATCGACTTCGCCGAACCAAAGATGTTAGTGTCACACCTGTCCAAGAGATTTTGCAGCACTGCTTTTCTGTCAGCTGTAAATCTTTGTTTTAAGACACAAATGGTGAATAAAACCCTGTGCCCTTTGAGATAACAGCTTCTCCAATCAATGCTGCCTTCGACTGGAGAGACTTGGTTTTGTGGAGAATGCCATTCAGAAGACTGTAATATAGTCATAGAGTCATAGAGAGATACAACACTGAAACAGGCCCTTCGGCCCACCGAATCTGTGCCAACCATACACCCCCATTTATACTAATCCTACATTAATCCCATATTCCCTACCACCTCCCCACAATTCTCCTACTACCTACCTACACTAGGGGCAATTTACAATGGCCAATTTACCTATCAACCTGCAAGTCTATAGCTGTGGGAGGAATCCGGAGCACCTGGTGGAAATCCACAAGGTCACAGGGAGAACTTGCAAACTCCACACAGGCAGTACCCAGAACCAAACCCGGGTCGCTGGAGCTGTGAGGCTGCGGTGCTAACCACTGCGCCACTGTAGAGGAAAAGGCAATAGGAACGTAGGAGCACGTGTAGGCCATTCAGCCCCTCGAACCTGTTTCACTATTCAATTATATTATGGCTAATCTGTATCTTCACTCCATTTACCCACCTTGGTTCCATATAACTTAATACCCTTGCCTACCAAAAATCTATTAATCTCAGTTTTGAAATTTTCTCAACAGCAATTTGGGGGAGGGAGTTCCAGATTTCCAATTGCCTATGTGTGAAGGTAGTTCAGTCACTGGAGTCAAAGTTTACAGAAAATCGAGCTTTCCAGCTATTAATTAGAAGGGTTAATGCTAGCCAATAGAATGCTACAGTGCCTACAGTGTTAAATTATATGCCACTGTTCATAATATATTCATGCATTTTACATCCTAACTCATGCAAATTGTATCTGCAGTGGAGCAGAAATTAATTCAGTGCTGTAAATGTTTCATGACATTGGCTGTGACAAAGATGAGACCATCTTTCCATATCAGCAGTCCTTGGCATCCCCCGTCTAATGCTAAACAGGCCGGGGGTCCCCAGACAGAGGTGCCTGGGAGTTAGACGATGGCGAATAAATGTCTCATCCGTTAGGGCAAGTGTTCCTTCTAAAGAAAGAGGCATGTCCTCAAGGCCTGCATTTCATTCAAATGGCTTTTAGACGCATAACCCACTGCAATGTCATTAGAGAATGGCTCGCTAATTATGGATTTCCCACTCGCATGAAGATCGCTTTATAATTTATTTAAATGAACAGCAACCATTTTGCTTTTTCCTCCGCTTTTATGTTCATGTTTGCTGCATTAATAATCTGGATGGTACAAATTCACAAGATTTATGCCATATACAAAGATTGCCATTATAGAAAGCACCTTCAGTCCCTGGGTTTATTGAAAGGAATTGCTTGTATTCAATCTGAAGCACCGTTCAGATTGTCGGCTTGTAACAAGAACTGCAGGAGAGCTATGAAATGGAGGGCTCCTAAAGGAGTTTTGTAAATCAGATGATCGCCACCAGCCCCAAGTCAGCATTAGTGGAGTGTGATCAGCTCTTACTCAATAACAACAACGGTTTGCACAGTCGTTTCATGTTAAATAACATTAAGCAAATGAGATAGCCTTCTTGTTATAAACAGTAAACTAATATGTCGTCCTTTGTTAAACGTATTACCACTGAGAGCCTCGTAATGCTTACAGTTATTGTTGCTACTCCACATTTCTTACATAGTATTAAACCCCACTGTAATCTGCCCACACATTATCTAAAACTTAATTGAGCCAGCTATTTGTTGAAGTTTATGCCTGCGGTTATTCATGTATGTGTAGCACTTATTTGTCTTTTTGATGGCAGTTCTTTCCCTGTTCTTACTGGGCACTCAGGATGGGCCGTGGGATTGCCAACCCTCCAGGATCATCCAGGAGTCTCCAGGAATTGAAGATTGATTTCCAGAATACTGCTTTGAGTAACCCAGGAGAAAAATCATAGGATTTCTTTTCATTTTCTTCACAGAATCACAGAATTGTTACAGTGCAGAAGGAGGCCATTCGGCCATCTTGTCTGCACTGGCTCTCCGAAAGTGCAATTCACTCAGTTCCATTCCTCTGCCTTCTCCCCGTAACCCTGCAAATCTTACTTTTCATATAACAGTCTAATTCCCTTTTGAATGCCTCAATTGAACCTGCCTCCACCACACTCTCAGGCAGTGCATTCCAGACCCTAACCACTCGCTGTGTGAAAAAGGTTTTCCTCATGTCAATTTTGCTTCTCTTACCGAATACTTTAAATCTGTGCCCTCTCATGCTCAATCCTTTCATAAGTGGGAACAGTTTCTCTCTATCTACTCTGTCCAGACCCCTCATAATTTTGAATACCTCTATCAAATCACCTCTCAGCCTTCTCTTCTCTAAGGAAAACAGTCCTAACCTCTCCAATCTATCTTCAAAACCGAAGTTCTTCACCCCTGGAACCAGTCTCGTGAATCTCTTCTGTACTCTCTCCAATACCCTCACATCTTTCCTAAAGTGCAGCGCCCAGAACTGGCTGCAGTATTCCAGCTGAGGCCGAGCTAGTGCGTTATACAAGTTCAACATAACTTCCTTGCTCTTGTACTCTATGCCCCTTTTAATAAATCCCAAGATACTGTATGCTTTATTAACCGTTCTCTCAACCTGTCCTGCCATCTTCAATGACTTATGCACATATACACCCAGGTCCCTCTGCTCCTGCACCCCCTTTAGAATTATACCCTTTATTTATATATTTGTCGCTCCATGTTCTTCCTACCAAAATGAATCACTTCACATTTCTCTGCAGTGAATTTCATCTGCCACGTGTCTGCCGATTCCACCTACTTGTCTCTGTCCTTTTGGAGTTCTACACTATCCTCCTTATAGTTCACAATGCTTACAAGTTTCGTATCATCTGCAAACTTTGAAATTGTGCCATGTACACAAAGGTCTAGGTCATTAATATATATCAGGAATAGCAAGAGTCCCAACACTGACCCCTGGGGAACTGCACTACAAACCTCCTCCAGCCCGAAAAACATCCATTAACCACTACTCTTTGTTTCCTCAGCCAATCCCATATCCATGTCACTACTATCCCTTTTATTCGATGAGCTATAAGTTTGGTCACAAGTCTATTGTATGACACTGTATCAAACACCTTTTGAAAGTCCATGTACACCACATCAACTGCATTGCTCTCATCAACCCTAACTGTCACCTCCTCAAAAAACTCCAGCAAGTTAGTTAAACATGGTTTTCCCTTAAGAAATCCATGCTGGTTTTCCTAGATTAACCTGCATTTGTCCATGTGACTATTGATATTGTCCTGAATTATTTTTTCTAAAAGTTTCCTCACCAACGAAGTTAAACTGACTGGTCTGTAGTTGCTGGGCTTATTTTTACACCCTTTTTTCTTTGAAGAATTATTTGCTCATTCGTTATAAAAAGATATTGGAGATGGGGGAAGAAAAGGCTGTTTGACAGAGAGTCAAAAATCATCCAATCAGTTAACAAAGATTTTGTTTGCTTCCAAGTTGACGTGGGAAGGTGGTGCACTGCGAGGATGAGCAATGCTGACAGATAAATGGTGGGGGAGGGGCAGTTGGAGACAGGAGGACATGTGATGAAACCTCCAGGAATATGGCCAATCAACGTTTGCTACTCTATCCTTAACTGATCCTTACATTCATGCTACATGTGGGGGTTCCTGAAACTCCTCCAGGCTTCATCTTGGATACAGTCCTTGCCTCAGTGGGCCTAATTAATTAATGACCTTTGATGTGCCCAGTATGACCTCTCGTTCTGAGTCTGTTCTAATTTGAGTTTGGACGGCCTCAGCAATTTTTTTGTTGACATTGGTTCAAATACATAAATAAAAACAGTTATTAGGTATATCTGGCTAAAATAAAATGTTTTCTATATTAATAAATCCTGCACTCAGTGCATATATTTAGTCGCAATTGGAGTACACTTAGATATTGCTGTCCGACATTTTATGTTTTTCCTCTGAGTTCAAGAGTGTATCACATGAATAAACTGGTGGTATTAGTCACTGATACTTTAGAAGAGAGACAGAATACAAAGAGAAGGGCGTGTTCCTTGACTAAGGAAGGAGTGAGTGTCTGCATTGAAAAAATGCAAGAACTTGCATTTATATAGCACCTCAGGATACTCTGAAGCACTTTACATTTAAAGTATTTTTTGAAGTGTAGGCCATAGGGAGTCTGTCACATACTGTAGAATAACAAGCCTCTAATCTGATAACCACAGCATTTAAGTTTTTGTCATTCTTTCATGTGGATGTGGGCAATAAAAGCCCATCAATTGAGTGGCTTGCTAGGCCATTTAAGAGTCAACCATATTGCTGTGCATCTGGAGTCACGTGTCGGGCAGACTGGATAAGGACAGCAAATTTCCTTCCCTCAAGGACATTAATGAACCAGATGAGTTTTTACTACAATCAATTCACCATTAGACTAGCTTTTTTTTTTAATTCCATATTTATTAATTGAATTCAAATTTCACCATCTGCCATGGTAGGATTTGAACCCATGTCCCCAGAGCTTTAGCCTGGGCTCAGGATTACTAGTCCAGTGACACTACCACTAGACGACCACCACCTCCTCCCGGTGATGTGACTGGTCCAGTTACATTTCTGATAAATTGTGACCCCCCAGGATGTTGATGGTGGGGGATTCAGCAATCATAATGCCATTGAATGCCAAAGGGAGGTGGTTAAGCTCTCTCCTCTTGGAGATGGTCATTGAACATGTGCAGCGCGAATGTTACTTGCCGGTTATAAGCCCAAGCTTGGGGGTTGTCCAAGTCCTGCTACATACAGGCACAGACTGCTTCATTATCTCAGGAATCGTGCATGGAATGACGAACTCTGCAACCATCAGTGAACATCCCTACATCTGATCTTATGATGGTGGAAAGATCATTGATGAAGTAGCTTGGGTTGGGCCTAGGACACTGCCCTGAGGAACTCCTGTGGTGATGGCTTGGGACTGAGATGATTGGCTTCCAACAACCACAACCATCTTCCTTTGTGCTATGTACGACTCTAGCCATTGGATCTTTATCCCCATGATCCCCATTGACTTCAATTTTACTTGGGCTCCTTGATACCACAATTAGTCAAATGCTGCCTTGATGTCAAGGGCAGTCTTTCTCACCTCATGTCTGGAAATCAGCTCTTTTGTCCATGTTTGGACCCAGGCTAGAGCCTGCAGAATCCAACTGAGCACTGGTGAGCAGGTTATTGGAGAGTAAGTTCCAAGTGATATCACTGTCGACATGCCTTCTATTGCTTCGCTGAAGATTGAGAGTAGATTGATGGGATGGTAATTGGCCAAAATTGATTTCTCCTGCTTTTTGTGTATAGGACATACCTGGGCAATTTTCCACTTTGTCGGCTAAATGCCAGTGTTGCAGCTGTACTGGACCAGATTGGCTTCTTAATGTTTCATAATTTTTTTTATTTATTTCCAAAATATACTTTATTCATAAACATCTGTAAAAATTACATTGCCAAACAGTTTCCAAACAGCACCAAAATACAAACATTGCAAGGGAGATCAGTTTCCTTCAATACTGTCATGAGTTTCTTCCCAACCCTTCTGTTTTACAATTGTCATGTCAATTACAGTTTTACATTTACCGCAATTGAGAATATTAACGATACAGTTCGAGGGGTTTCCCATTGATCCAGCCCCTCAGTCCAGCTTGGTGGGGGAACCTTACACTGTGGTCTTTCCCCATTGAGCCTTTGCTGCGGCTGCCCCAAGCTTTAGTGCGTCCCTCAGCACGTAGTCCTGGACCTTGGAATGTGCCAGTCTGCAACATTCGGTGGTGGACAACTCTTTGCGCTGGAAGACCAGCAAGTTTCGGGCAGACCAAAGGGCGTCTTTCACCGAATTGATAGTCCTCCAGCAGCAGTTGATGTTTGTCTCGGTGTGCGTCCCTGGGAACAGCCCGTAGAGCACAGACTCCTGTGTTACAGAGCTGCTTGGGATGAACCTTGACAAAAACCACTGCATCTCTTTCCACACCTGCTTTGCAAAGGCACATTCCAGGAGGAGGTGGGCGACCGTCTCTTCCCCACCACAGCCAACGCGGGGGCACTGTGCGGAGGGGGCGAGACTTCGGGTGTGCATGAAGGATCTGACGGGGAGGGCCCTTCTCACCACCAGCCAAGCTACGTCTTGGTGCTTGTTTGAAAGTTCTGGTGATGAGGCATTCTGCCAAATGACTTTGATGGTCTGCTCGGGGAACCATCCGACAGGATCCACCATTTCCTTTTCCCGTAGGGCCTTGAGGACATTCCGTGCAGACCACTGCCTGATGGACCGGTGGTCAAAGGTGTTTTTCCGCAGAAACTGCTCCACGAAGGATAGGTGGTATGGCGCCGCCCAACTGCATGGTGCGTTCCGCGGCAATGTGACCAGGCCCATCCTTCGCAACACCGGGGACAGATAGAACCTCAGCACGTAGTGACACTTGGAGTTTGCGTACTGGGGATCTACACATAGCTTGATGCAGCCGCACACGAAGGTGGTCATCAGGATGAGGGCCACGTTGGGTACATTTTTCCCGCCCTTGTCCAGAGATTTGAACATCGTGTCCCTCCGGACCCGGTCCATTTTAGATCCCCAGACGAAGCGGAAAATGGCTCGGGTGACTGCCACGGCGCAGGAGTGGGGTATGGGCCAGACCTGCGCCACGTAGAGCAACAACGTGAGCGCCTCGCACCTGATGACCAGGTTCTTACCCACAATGGAGAGAGATCGCTGCCCCCACATGCCCAACTTTTGTCGTACCTTGGCTACTCGCTCCTCCCATGTTTTGGTGCACGCCCCGGCCCTTCCGAACCATATCCCCAGCACCTTCAGGTAATCTGACCTGACGGTGAAGGGGACAAAGGATCGGTCAGCCCAGTTCCCAAAGAACATGGCCTCGCTCTTGCCGTGGTTAACTTTGGCTCCCGAGGCCAGTTCGAACTGGTCGCAGATGCTCATTAATGTTTCTTAATAGCACATGGAGCAAATCGAATTGGCTGAAGACTGGCATCTGTGATGGTGGGGACTCAGGAGGAGGCCAAGATGGACCATCCACTTTTAGATGAAGATGGTTGCGAATGCTTCAACCTTAGTCTGTTGCACTCACATGCTGGGCTTTACCATCATTGAGAATGGGGATGTTCATGAAGTCTCCCCCTCCTGCTCATTGTATAATTGTCCCCAAGCTCTGTCTACTGCATACCACTTCTGCTGTATGTAGTCTTATATTGTAGCTTCACCAGATTAGTGCCTCATTTTCAGGTCCACCTTGTGCTGCTCCTGGCATGCTCTTCTACACGTTCTACATTCCTCATTGAACCAGGGTTGGTCACTTGGCTTGATGAGTTTGCAGATTGTGGTGGAGTACAATTCTGCTGCTGCTGATGGCCCACAACACCTAATGCTTGCCTAGTTTTCTGTTCTTAAGCTA
This sequence comes from Heterodontus francisci, assembly GCF_036365525.1. Classification (NCBI taxonomy): domain Eukaryota; kingdom Metazoa; phylum Chordata; class Chondrichthyes; order Heterodontiformes; family Heterodontidae; genus Heterodontus; species Heterodontus francisci. Next base: position 39,042,583 of record NC_090372.1, read on the forward strand.
TTCCATTTAGCACAGTGGTAGTGCCACACAACATGATGGAGCATGTCCTCAGTGTGAAAAGTGAACTCTCCTACCAAAACTCTCATAAACGGATGCATCAACGACAGGTAGATTGGCGAGGATGAGGTGACCACTTGAGCTCATTACAGAATGATATAATGTTTACAGCACAGAAGGAGGTCATTTGGCCCATTGTGTCCATGCCAGTTCTCCAAATGAGCAACGCAGCAAGTTCTGCTCCTCCGCCCTTTCCCTGTAGCCCAATCAAATTTTTTCTCTTCAGATAATTATCAATTCCCTTCTGAAAGGCACAATTGAATCTGCCTCCACGACACTCTCAGGCAGTACATTCCAGATCCTAACCACATGTTGCATAAAAAAGTTTTGCCTCATGTAACCTTTGGTTCTTTTGCCATTCACCTTAAATTGGTGTCCTCTGGTTCTCGACCATAACTGAAGTCCCTTACTCTGGAAACATTCTTGTAAATCTTTTCTGCACCCTCCCCAATGTCTTCACATCCTTCCTAAAGTGTGGTGCCCAGAATTGGACACAATTCTCCAGTTGAGGCCAAACCAGTGTTTTTTAAGTGTTCCCCAAAACTTCCTTGCTTTTATACTCTATGCCTCTATTTATAAAGCCCAGGATCCTGTATTCCTTATGAACTGCTTTCTAAGCCTACCTTGCAACCTTCAACGATTTCTGCACATATAACCCCAGGTCCCTCTGCTACCGCACCCCCTTAAGAATTGTACCCTTTATTTTAGAAATCATAGAAAATTTACCACAGAACCCATCGTGTCCGTGCCAGCTTATATTGCCTCTCCTTGATCTTCCTCCCAAAACATATCACTTCACACTTCTCTACATTAAATTTCATCGGCCACATGTCCGCCCATTCCACCAGCCTGTCTTTGTCCACACGCAGTTTATCTCTATCCTCCTCAAAGTTCACAATACTTTCAAGAGGGCACCTCATTTTCCTTTCCACTGAAATCAATAGGATGAAAATCAGATGGATTCTATAACGGGAGGGCAATCGCTCACCTACATTCATGCCGGTAGCTGATGCAGAAAAGCATGTGCTTGGTGCATGATAGGAAATAAACCACTTGTGGCAGTTGGCACCACCAGATGGATTATTTATACAGGTTTTCTCTACAAAGTACCTGTTTCCCAAGATGCCCTGTTGCAAACCTGCCAAAAATTCTTCTAATTCCTGCATTCACAAGGAAGCAAATTACACTTCTTCTTAAAGTGGCAGCTGACGCCAAATACACCACCTCTTCCTCCCCCCCACCACCCCAATAAATCTACTCTCACCATCAATTATGTCATAACATCCTGTAATTTTACTCACACCTGTGAACCTGTGTATTTAAATATCTGTCTAAAATAAATAGAGCTCTAAGAAATCAAGTTTCCAAATGCAAAACATTTCAGAGCAAGTGAAACAAAGCCTTGACTAGCTTACATGACTGAACTTCTAACCATATCAAAGGAGCTTGGGAATGAGTTCATTGTTATATTGGCTGCACATGACAATGTTTTTGTTGTTCAGATTTTGCATGTTACAGTGCATTTGAATGTTCTTTTGCAGGCATCTGACCATATGCCTGTTATTCTCAAAACTAAACTTTCTTTCATAAGTGGTGCCTCACAATTTCATGACCAATCTTATTTACGAGCTTTTTTTGTTATTCTTTATTTCCCCAGCACTTTGGAATTCCCTTCCCAAACCTCAACCCCTTGCTAGTGCCTGCTCCCCTTCAAAAGGCCTTGCAAAAACTATGGGTAGAATTTTATGCTCTCCCCATGGCGGGTTTAGAGGTGTGCCTGAACGAGGGACCCAGCATCGGGAAAGGGGTGGCCCACTAACGGCCAGCCCCTGCCCTTGCTGCCGACCCTCCTCCCCCTCTCCCGGCGACCCCCGTCCCAGGAGGTCCTTTCTGTCCTGACTTACCTGAGGCCTGGATCCAGCGGCGCCCCTTGGCCTCCAGGACGGTTAACTCCAGCAGCAGCCATCGCCTCCACGGTGGCGCTGTAGCTGCTGGCCTCTGATTAGCCGGCAGCTCTCCAATGAGGGGATTTCCGGCGATGAGGTCCTAAATCCGATGGAAGGCCTGCCGCTGTCCACTTAAATGCCTGATTGCCACTAAATTCGGCATGCCTTCCGGAAAAGAGGTGACGTGGAGATGTCGGCATCGGTTTCTCCAGTAAATTATAGAAATTGTATAAATGACCTTGCTCACTCTTAAAATAATTTAACGAGGCACTTTTTTCATGGCAAAAGAATATGGCAAAGCTTTTCTCATTTGCTTACACATGACTCAATAAAATCAGGCCACTAAAATTTATCATTACATATTTGCAGTACCATCATGGTAAAAGTGACAGCCAACTCATTTGGATCTTCAGCCGTTCTGATGATAAAAGGTTTGCCAGCCATTTTTAGATTTTAAAAAGTTCTTTCATTTATATCACACCTTTCACAACCTCAGGAATTAAATACTTTTGAAGTGTGGTCACTATTGTAATGTAGAAAACATGGCAGCCAATTTGCGTACAGCAAGCTCCCACAAACAGCAAAGAGATAATGACCAAATTAACTCTGTTGTTAATGTTGTTTGAGGATAAATATTGGACTAGATAGCAGGAGAATGCCCCTGATCTTCTTTAAAATAGGACCATGGGATATTTTGTATTCAACTTAGTGGACAGGCAGGGCCTCAATTTAATGTCTCATGGGAAAGCCAGCACCTCTGACAGTGCAGCACTCCCTTGCTACTGCACTGGAATGCCTCCTAGATTATGTGCTCAAGTCTCTGGATTGGTACTGTAATTCAAAGGCAATTGTGCTACCAAATGAGCCAGGGAAAATGATTTTGGAGGAATCTAAAAGAACAAAAATGTGGCTTTTCATCTACATAAGTAGAGCCTGCATAATTCAATTTTTTAGGTTTGGGAAAGAGTTTTTTTTAATTTCTGATTTATATTTCATAAAAGATCAGGCATTAATAGCTATAAAATGGGGTTCTAAATGCACCCCTTATTATCTTTCATTTGTGTTACAGGTCCATTGTCTCAATGCATGGGGGATTTTCATAAAGTCTTATGAGTTCTGTTGCTGATGTGATATGTAGAGGTCACAGGTTCCATTTGATCTGTTTAATGGAATAACAACAGTTAGCAAAGCCATGAATTTATTTTTTGAGCTTCAGGCTTCAGACTTTCTCAGTAATTCCTTCAATAAAAGACCAGTGCCCCCGACATCGGGGTTCATGGCGGGGGTCCCGGAAAATACCTCCGGGAGATCCCACCATGGGCCTCGATGCCGGGAAGGCCCCGCTCCATTTTACTAGGGGTGGCGAGGCCTCGTGGTTGCCACCCCCCCCACCACCCCCCCTCCCACTGCATGGTGATGGAGACTTAATTTAAATATGTAAATAAATGTTAATGAATGACTAATGACTTCCCACGCCGATATTTCGGCTGTTTGTCAGAATTCCCATGCCTTTGGATCTCCATTGGAAGATCCAAGGCAAAACACTGGTGGGAAGGGGGGAGGAGTGAAGTTCTCAGGGCAGGAGGGAGAGGGGAGCAGGGAAAACTCTTCCTATTGGTCGCAGGGATGGTGGGAAGGCGTTGGGGGGGTCAAAGTTCGTATAGTTCGGGGGGAATGTTCAAGATCCGAGAAAAAGTTTTTTCGGGGGCGAGATGGCAATTTGCATATTGATTACTCATTGCGGGTGGGAGACAGGATTACAAGTGCAATTAAAAGTTTACTTTTTTTCTGGACAGTGGGACCTTTAAAAATGTAATTCTCACTGAAAAGCTTGAAGCCCTTTAAAAATGGCACCGGCGCCTGCACGATAGCGCCAGACGCTGTTGCCAGGGACGGAGTGCCTTCCCCCTCTACGTCATCAGGGGCGGGTGTTCTGCCCCCTCCATGTTAATGAGCCACCACATGAGGTATCACGGCAGCTTTGTGGCACACATCCCACACGTGTGCCACACTGGTTTTGAAGCCCACTGCCGAGATCAGCAGTGAGCTATAAAAATTCAGCCAGTCATATATTTCTGTCTGTGCTTACTTGCAGAAGGGCTCCAGGATCCTGATCGCGACTCAAACATCTATAATTTCTGTACTATCATAAAAAATATTGAACCTGCACCTCTCGACACATAGAAACATAGAAAATAGGAGCAGGAGTAGGCCATTTGGCCTTTCGAGCCTGCTCCACCATTCATTATGATCATGGCTGATCATCCAACTCAGTAGCCTGTTCCTGCTTTCGCCCTTTACCCTTTGATCCCTTCAGACCCAACAGCTATATCTAACTCCTTCTTAAAAACATACAATGTTTTGTCCTCAACTGCTTTCTGTGGTAGTGAATTCCACAGACTCACCACTCTCTGGGTGAAGAAATTTCTCCTCATCTCAGTCCTAAAAGGTTTACCCCGTATCCTTAGACTATGACCCCTGGTTCTGGAATCCCCCACCATCGGGAACATCCTTCCTGCATCTACCCTGTCAAGTCCTGTTAGAATTTTATAGGTTTCCATGAGATCCCCCCTCACTCTTCTGAACTCCAGTGAATATAATCCTAACCGACTCAATCTCTCCTCATACATCAGTCCCGCCATCCCAGGAATCAGTCTGGTAAACCTTCGCTGCACTCCCGCTATAGCAAGAACATCCTTCCTCAGATAAGGAGACCAAAACTGCACACAATATTCCAGGTGTGGCCTCACCAAGGCCCTGTATAATTGCAGCAAGACATCTGTGCTTCTGTACTTAAATCCTCTCGCTATGAAGGCCAACATACCATTGGCCTTTTTTACCGCCTGTTGCACCTGCAAGCTTACCTTCAGTGACTGGTGCACGAAAACACCCCGGTCTCGCTGCATATTCCCCTCTCTCAGTTTATAGCCATTCAGATAATAATCTGCCTTCCTGTTTTTGCTACCAAAGTGGATAACCTCACATTTATCCACATTATACTGCATCTGCCATGCATTAGCCCACTCACTCTACTTGTCCAAATCACTCTGAAGCCTCTCTGCATCCTCTTCACAACTCACCCTCCCACCCAGTTTTGTCTCATCTGCAAATTTGGAGATATTACATTAAGTTCCCTCATTTAAATCATTAATGTATATTGTGAATAGCTGGGGTCCTAGCACTGATGCCTGCGGTACCCCACTAGTCACTGCCTGCCATTCAGAAAAAGACCCATTTATCCCTACTCTTTGTTTCCTGTCCGCCAACGAATTTTCTATCCATCGCAATACACTACCCCCAATCCCACGCGCTTTAATTTTACATGCTAATCTCTTATGTGGGACTTTGTCAAAAGCCTTCTGAAAGTCCAAATAAACCACATCCACTGGCTCCCCCTCATCAACTCTACTAGTTACATCCTCAAAGAATTCTAGTAGATTTGTCAAGCATGATTTCCCTTTCGTAAATCCATGCTGACTCTGCCCGATTCTACCACTGCTCTCCAAGTGCTCTGCTATAAAATCTTTGATAATGGACTCTAGAATTTTCCCCACTACCGACATCAGGCTGACTGGTCTATAATTTCCTGCTTTCTCTCTACCTCCCTTTTTAAATAGTGGGGTTACATTAGCTACCCTCCAATCTGTAGGAACTGTTCCAGAGTCTATAGAATCTTGGAAGATGACCACCAATGCATCCACTATTTCTAGGGCCACTTTCTTAAGTACTCTGGGATGCATACCATCAGGCCCTGGGGATTTATTGGCCTTCAATCCCATCAATTTCACCAACACCATTTCTCTACTAATACTGATTTCCTTCGGTTCCTCTCTCTCACTAAGCCCTGTGTTCCCCAACATTTCTGGGATGATATTTGTGTCCTCCTTTGTGAAGACAGAACCAAAGTATGCATTTAGTTGGTCAGCCATTTCTTCATTCCCCATAATAAATACCCTTGTTTCTGATTGTAAGGGACCGACATTTGTCTTCACCAATCTTTTTCTCTTCACATACCTATAGAAACTTTTACAGTCAGTTTTTATTTTCCCCGCAAGCTTGCTCTCGTATTCTATTTTCCCCTTCTTAATCAATCCCTTGGCCCTCCTTTACTGAATTCTAAACTGCTCCCAATCCTCAGGTCTGTTCTTTTTGCTGGCAAATTTATATGCCTCTTCCTTGGATCTAATGCTATCTCTAATTTCCCTTGTAAGCCATGGTTTGGCTACCTTTCCCGTTTTACTTTTGTGCCAGACAGGGATAAACAATTGTTGCAGTTCATCCGTGCACTCTTTGAATGTTTGCCATTGCCTATCCACTGTCATCCCTTTAAGTAACGTTTCCCAATCTGTCATGGCCAACTCGCGCCTCATACCTTCACAGTTTCCTTTACTATGATTCAGGACCATTGTCTCAAAATCAACTACATCACTGTCCATCTTGATGAAGAATTCTATCATATTATGGTCGCTCCTCCCCAAGGGGTCTCGCACCACTAGATTGTCAATTATTCCTCTCTCATTACACAATAGGATGGCCTGTTCTCTAGTTGGTTCCTCAATATATTGGTCCAGAAAACCATCCAGTATACACTCCAAGAATTCCTCCTCTGCGGTATTGTGACTAATTTGATTTGCCCATTCTATATGCAGATTAAAGTCACCCATAATTACAGATGTTCCTTTATCGCATGCATCTCTAATTTCCTGTTTAATGCCATTCCCGACATCACCACTACAGTTTGGGGGTCTATATACAATCCCCACTAACATTTTTTGCCCCTTAGTGTTTCTGAGCTCTACCCATACAGATTCCACATCGTCAGAGCTAATATCTTTCCTCGCTATTGCGTTAATTTCCTCTTTAACCAACAATGCAACCCCACTGAATATCCCTGGATGTTCATTTCCCATCCCTGGTCACCTTGCAGCCATGCCTCCGTAATCCCGACTATATCATACCCGTTTACATCTATTTGCGCGATTAATTCATCCACTTTATTGCGAATACTCTGCGCGTTAAGGCACAAAGCTTGAAGGCTTGTCTTTTTAACATTACTTGTCCTCTTCCCACTATTTTTCACTGTGGCCCTGTTTGATTTCTCTGCTTATCACTTTTCTTATTCCCCTTACTGTCTTTTGTTCTTGTCTTTGATCCCCCCTCCTCTGACTCCTTCCAAAGGTTCCCATCCCCCTGCCATTTTAGTTTAAACCCTTCCCAACCACTCTAGCAAATACTCCCCCAAGGACATCAGTCCCAGTCCTGCCCAGGTGTAACCTGTCCAGTTTGTACTGGTTCCAACTCCCCCAGAACCAGTCCCAATGCCCCAGGAATCTAAAACCCTCCCCCTCACACCATCTCTTCAGCCATGTATTCATCCGATATATCCTGCTATTTCTACTCTGACTAGCACGTGGCACTGGTAGTAATCCTGAGATCACTACCTTTGAGGTCCTACTTTTCAACTTACTTCCTAGCTCCCTATATTCTGCTTTTAGGACCTAATCCTTTTTTTTACCTATGTTGTTTGTACCACTGTGTACCACAACCACTGGCTGTTCACCCTCCCCCTTCAGAATGTCCTGTAACCACTCTGAGACATCCTTGACCCTAGCACCAGGGAGGCAACATACCATCCTGGGGTCTCATTTGCAGCCACAGAAACGCTTATCTATTCCCCTTACAATTGAATCCCCTATAACTATTGCATTCCCACACTTTTTACTCCTCCCCTGTGCAGCAGAACCAACTGTGGTGAAATGAATTGGGCTGCTGCTGCTTTCCCCTGAGAGGCCATTCCCCCCAACAGTATCCAAAGCAGTATATCTGTTTTGCAGGGGAATAGCCACAGGAGATTCCTGAACTGCCTGCCTAGTCCTCTTGCTCTGCCTGGTGGTCACCCATTCCCCTCCTGCCTGTGGGGCCTGAGCCTGCGGTATGACTGCCTCTGTCAACATGCTATCCACGATACTCTCCGCCTCGTGGATGCTCCACAGTGTCCCCAGCTGCTGCTCCAGCTCCGAAACCCGGGCTTCCAGGAGCTGCAACTTGACACACTTCTTGCACACATGCTGGTCCCGGGCACTGGAAATGTTCCTGGCTTCCGACATGGAACACGAGGAGCACACCACGGCTTTGAGCTCTCCTGCCATGACTTAACCCTTTAAATTAAATTAAACCTTCTGGAAGATCTTAATGTCCAATAATATCAATTACTCTAGGGCCCTTCTTACTACAGAACTCCCTAAAAAAAAACACGACTTACTATATTTGAAATAAACTTTAAACTTTAAACTTTTAAACATTTGTTACCTGAGATACTTCCCCGGCTATTCCCTAACAGCAGTGACTCACCAACCAATCACCTTGCAGCTCTCCTGTGACATCACTATTAGCTTTTTTTTTTCAAAACTTCGGCGCGCTGGATGAGCTCCGCTCCGCTCCCAGAAGGTAAGAGACTGTGCCTCGATCCTCAGGCTTGATTTATATGACTCAAATGTATTATTTCCTTCCTTCATTCCCATCCTGAACTATTCACATCCTGAACTAATCCACTTATACTTATTTTCTGAGAGATCTACAAAGGACCTTGGTGGCTTAGGACAAGAAAATGACAGTCACAGTCTTGCACCTAATCTCCTAACTAAGGATGTCAAGGGCTTGGAGAGGGTACAGAGGAGATTTACCAGAATGATACCACGGGATGAGGGACTTCTGTTATATGATGAGACTACAGAAGCTGGGACTGTTCTCCTTTGAGAAGTTTAAGGGGAGACTTAATAGAGGTGTTCAAAATTATGAGGAGTTTTGATAGAGTAGATAAGCATAAGCTGTTTTCACTGATAGGGGGTTGGTAACTGGAGGACAGAGATGTAAGATAAATGGCAGAGAGGTGTTATGATCTGGAATGCACTGCCTGAAAGAGAGGTGAGACAGATTCAATGGTAACTTCCAAAAGAGAACGGGATATATACTTGAAGATGGAAAATGCAAGGCTATGGGGAAAGATCAAGAGAATGGGACTGAACCATTTTGCCCGTCCTGACCTTTCACCCCCAAACTTTATAATTTTTGCCCTTCAACCCCTTCCCACCATCCTCTTAGCCAATGGAAACAGTTTTGCCCGATATCCCTCCACCATGAAAATTTCACTTCTCCCCCCCCTCCCCGCCAGTGTCACGCCTTGGATCTCCAAATGCATGGGAGTTCCAGCCAGCGGCCGGAATATCGGCATGGGATGGCTATTGCTGCCAGGTAAGTCATTATTCTTTAATTGTAATACCATTTGCATATTCAGATGAAGGCTCCACCACCGAGTGGCGGGGGAGCCACACCAAGGCCTTGCTGCCGGTAAAATGTGGTGGGGCCTTCCTGCCACAGGGGTCATGGCGGGCCTCTCCCAGAAGAATTTTCCGGGCCCCCCGCCATGACCCCCGACGTCAGAGGGCTGCTAAAATTCAGCCCTTTGAGCAGATTGTAATTAATGCATTTAAATCAATCCTTATGATTACACATTTTAATATTACATTTATCCAAGGAAGTTGTGTGGGCACAATCCCTGAGAGTGCTGACTATATGAGAGTTATAGAAGGAACAGATGTTACGGATAAGTGGGCTTTTTCATGTTCATATTCTCACAAGACAAAAGAAATCTTGGCATTTGAAAACTTATTAACATTCATGGCTAATAGCTGGGATTAAATGTTTGGCTTTCTGAGCTCAACTTTGAAAGGCTCACAATTCATTTCTCTACAAAGTCTGAGCCCTTAGGTCAGGAGGATCTCAGAGAGACATTCATCTCGTTACTGGAACCACAGAGATTGTATAAAGAGTTGTGGGGCCAGATATCAGGGGCAACCCCAGGATTTAGAGCAGGGGAAAGGGGCATGTCTCCTTCATCCCTTCCAGTGGTTACAACAATGTCAAACCATCCAGGGATCGAATACATAGCTGTATTTCATATTTCACATCCAGTGTCCTTGTGAGACACTCCCAGGTCAGGTACTGAAGAGCCAACTGCAGAATCAAGTTCTTTGTACGACATGCCATAACTCTAAACTCAGTATTGTACCAACAATATACTGATGGTCCTTCCTCTAACCCCGCACCCCATACCCCCACCATTTTTCTCATTAAACAATTCTTCGGCTTCTGTAAATTGAATGGTCACTTAACATCTACCCAGCCAGGAGACCAAGAGACAATGAAAGGGAGAGAAAGATAGCGAGAGAGAGAGAAAGAGAAAGAATTGATATAGCGCCTTTAATGATCACAGGACATCCCAAAACACTTTGAAGTGTAGTCCCGATTGTAATGTAGGAAACACAGCAGCTGATTTGCATGCAACAAGCTCCCACAAGCGCCAATGAGATAATGACCAGATATTTGGGGTTGAAATTTCATTACAGAGGCAGGAAACAGGAACCAGGTCTGGTTTTGGGTCAGAAACACACCTCCTGTAGGAAACTGATTCCAATTGCAATTTTCAAATGGGAAAGCCCTTGATTGGAATGGAAACGGGTTTCCTGTCCACTTAGAGCCAGTGAGATTGAAAATGGAGGTGGGTCAGATCAAGTTTGGGGCTCATGTAGATATCCCATGGCAGCCATCACTGTGGTTGCTGGTTGTCCTGAGGGAGAGATCTGTGTTTTGTGCCAAAATCTTCCACTTCAGCTGAGTGAAGTTAAGGACTGGAGAAAGAGCAAGAGAGAGAGAGAAACACAGCAGGAGTGAAGGTTTAAAAAGCACGCCAAAAGCCCAGAGTCGGAGACCAGAGACAGAGAAAGAGAGGGAGAGGAACACGGCGGGAGCAGAGGTTTAGAAAGTGTGCCAAAGGCCCAGAGTCAGAGACTGGAGACAGAGACAGAGATAGAGAGAGGAGCACTGCGGAAGCCGACAGAGAGAGAGGAGCATGGCAGGAGCTGAGAGAGAGAGAGGAGCACGGTGGGAATGGAGAGAGAGAGAGGAGCACGGCGGGAGTGGAGAGAGAAAGAGGAGCACGGTGGGAACGGCGAGAGAGAGAGAAGCACGGCGGGAGCTGAGAGAGAGGAGCACGGCGGGAGCGGAGAGAGAGAGAGGAGCGTGGCGGGAGCTGAGAGAGAGAGAGGAGCACGGCGGGAGCGGAGAGATAGAGAGGAGCATGGCGGGAGCTGAGAGAGAGAGAAAGAGAGAGGAGGACGGCGGGAGCGGAGAGAGAGAGAAAGAGAGAGGAGGACGGCGGGAGCGGAGAGAGAGAGAAAGAGAGAGGAGGACGGCGGGAGCGGAGAGACAGAGAGGAGCGTGGCGGGAGCTGAGAGAGAGAGAGGAGCACGGCGGGAGCGGAGAGAGAGAGAGGAGCACGGCGGGAGCGGAGAGAGAGAGAGGAGCACGGCAGGAGCGGAGAGAGAGAGAGGAGCAGGGTGGGAGCGGAGAGAGAGAGAGAGGAGCATGGCGGGAGCAGAGAGAGAGAGAGAGGAGCACGGCGGGAGCGGAGAGAGAGAGAGAGAAGCGTGGCAGGAGCGGCGAGAGAGAGAGGAGCATGGCGGGAGTAGAGAGAGAGAGAGGGGCATGGCGGGAACGGAGAGAGAGAGAGGAACATGGCGGGAACGGAGAGAGAGAGAGGAGCACGGTGGGAACGGAGAGAGAGCGAGGAGCACAGCGGGAGTGGAAAGAGAGAGAGGAGCATGGCGGGAACGGAGAGAGAGAGAGGAGCACGGTGGGAACGGAGAGAGAGAGAGGAGCATGGCAGGAGCGGAGAGAGAGAGAGAGAGGAGCACGGCGGGAGCGGAGAGAGAGAGAGAGGAGCACGGCGGGAGCGGAGAGAGAGAGAGAGAAGCGTGGCAGGAGCGGCGAGAGAGAGAGGAGCATGGCGGAAGTAGAGAGAGAGAGAGGAGCATGGCGGGAACGGAGAGAGAGAGAGGAACATGGCGGGAACGGAGAGAGAGAGAGGAGCATGGCAGGAGCGGAGAGAGAGAGAGAGAGGAGCACGGCGGGAGCGGAGAGAGAGAGAGAGGAGCACGGCGGGAGCGGAGAGAGAGAGAGAGAAGCGTGGCAGGAGCGGCGAGAGAGAGAGGAGCATGGCGGAAGTAGAGAGAGAGAGAGGAGCATGGCGGGAACGGAGAGAGAGAGAGGAACATGGCGGGAACGGAGAGAGAGAGAGGAGCACGGTGGGAACGGAGAGAGAGCGAGGAGCACAGCGGGAGTGGAAAGAGAGAGAGGAGCATGGCGGGAACGGAGAGAGAGAGAGGAGCACGGTGGGAACGGAGAGAGAGAGAGGAGCATGGCAGGAGCGGAGAGAGAGAGAGAGAGGAGCACGGCGGGAGCGGAGAGAGAGGGAGGAGCATGGCGGGAGCGGAGAGAGAGAGAGAGAGGAGCACGGCGGGAATGGAGAGAGAGAGAGGAGCATGGCGGGAGCGGAGAGAGAGAGAGGAGCATGGCGGGAGCGGAGAGAGAGAGAGAGAGAGAGAGGAGCACGGCGGGAATGGAGGGAGAGAGAGGAGCATGGCGGGAGCTGAGAGAGAGAGAGAGAGAGAGAGGAGCACGGCGGGAGCGGAGAGAGAGAGAGGAGCATGGCGGGAGTGGAGAGAGAGAGGAGCATGGCGGGAGCGGAGAGAGAGAGGAGCATGGCGGGAGCGGAGAGAGAGAGAGAGGAGCACGGCAGGAACGGAGAGAGAGAGAGAGGAGCAGGGCGGGAGCAGAGAGAGAGAGAGGAGTAGGGCAGGAGCTGAGAGAGAGAGAGAGGAGCAGGGCGGGAGCGGAGAGAGAGAGAGAGGAGCATGGCGAGAGCGGAGAGAGAGAGAGAGAGGAGCACAGCGGGAGCGGAGAGAGAGAGGAGCATGGTGGGAGCGGAGAGAGAGAGAGAGAGAGGAGCACGGCGGGAACGGAGAGAGAGAGAGAGGAGCAGGGCGGGAGCGGAGAGAGAGAGAGGAGCAGGGCAGGAGCGGAGAGAGAGAGAGAGGCGCACGGCGGGAACGGAGAGAGAGAGAGAGGAACAGGGCGGGAGCGGAGAGAGAGAGAGGAGCAGGGCAGGAGCTGAGAGAGAGAGAGAGGAGCATGGCAGGAGCTGAGAGAGAGAGAGAGGAGCACGGCAGGAGCTGAGAGAGAGAGAGAGAGGAGCACGGCGGGAGCGGAAAGAGAGAGAGGAGCATGACGGGAGCAGAGAGAGAGGAGCACAGCAGAAGCGGAGCAAGGAAAAAATCGAAAAGTGACATCAGAGTGACATCATAATCAACAGAGAGAGCAGGGCAACAGAGAGCCGTCGGGGTGAGTATACAGGTATGCTTCTAATTTAATTTAAATTAAATCAAACATCACAGGCAAGCAGGTAGGTGATTGGTTTGGGAAGAAGCTAGCTGTTTGGTGAGTATCTGGTAAGTGATTAAGGTCCATTCTAATCCTAACATTTAAAATAGTAAAGGAACTAGTGGTAAGCTTAATAAAATATATAAAAAATGGAAAATAAAATAAATAATTGGATAAAATAATCAAGTAGTTAATTAAAACACATCAAGGTTGGCAGGACATGTGATGTGTCACAGCTGCAGCATGTGGGAGCTCCTGGATGCCAGTGTGATCCAGGGCAAACACGTCTGCAGTAAGTGCTTGCAGCTCAAAGAGCTTCGGCTCAAAGTCATTGAACTGGAGTCCGAGCTGCAGACACTGTGACACATCAGGGAGAGGGAAAGTTATCTGGACATTTTATACCAGGAGGCAGTCACACCCTTAGGATAGAGTTTTCTGATTTGGTCAGAGGTCAGTGACAGGACAGTGTGGCTGCAGCTGAGGCAGGTAAGGGGACCCAGAGGGCAGGAGTTCAGGAGCCTTAGCCTTTGCGATTGTCCAACAGTTTTGAGGTTCTTTCAGCTTGTTTGGATGAGAGTGGGGGCTGCAGGGTGGATGAGCAACCTGACCATGGCACCATGGTACAGGAAGCCATTCAAGTAAAGGGAGAACAAAGGAATGTAGTTAGGGGGATTGACTGTTCTCTGGAGCAAAGAGCGAGAGTCCAGAAGGCTGTGTTGCCTGCCTGGTGCCAGGGTTCGGGACATCTGCTCAGGGCTGGAGAGGAACTTACAGTGGGAGGGGAGGATCCAGTTGTCATGGCCCATGTAGGTACCAACAACATAGGCAGGACAAGGAAATAGGTTCTGCATAGTTAGGAACTAGGCGCCAAATTAAGAAGCAGAATCTCAAAGGTAATAATCTCTGGATTATTACCTGAGCCACGTACAAATTGGCATAGGGAAAATAAGATTAGAGATATTAATGCGTGGCTCAAAGAAGTGGGTTCCAATTCGTGGGGCACTGGCACCAGTACTGGGGAAAGTGGTGGCTGTACCGTTGGGAAAGTCGACACCTGAACCGTGCTGGGGCCGGTGTTCCAGCGAGCCACATAACTAGAGATGTAGATAGGGTTTTAAACTGAATAGTGGGGGCAAGGGATCAAATTTGGGAAGATATGGTAAATCAAGGAGTAGAGACAAGGCAAGAGAGAAAGCTACTAATATGGGAAATGATAAACAGACTGTGACAGGAAGGGACAGAGCATACAAATCTAAGAGTAAATTAACAGATAAGGCTAGAGGTTACAAAAATAATAAAAGGACACAACTAAAGGCTCTGTATCTGAATGCATGTAGCATTCGAAACAAAACAGATGAACTGAGAGCACAAATAGAAAAATATAAGTATGATCTGATTGCCATTACAGAGACATAACTGCAGGACGACATAGATTGGGACCTGAATATTGAAGGGTACATGGCATTTAGGAAGGACAGGAAGCTAGGAAAAGGTGGAGGGGTAGCTCTGTTAATTAATGATTAGTGCAATAGAGAGGGATGACCTAAGTTCAGGAGACCATGATGTAGAAGCAATTTGGGTAGAGATGAGAAATCATAAAGGCAAGAAGTCACTTGTGGGAGTGTTGTACAGGCCACCTAACATTAACCATACTGTAAGATGGGGTATAAAGGAAGAAATAATGGCAGCTTGTCAGAAAGGTACAACGATAATTATGGGGGATTTTAACCTACATATAGACTGGAAAAATCAGATGGGCAGAGGTAGCCTAGATGAGGAGTACATAGAATGTTTTCGGGATAATTTCTTGGAACAATATGTTCTGGAGCCAACCAGAGACCAGGCTATACTAGACCTGGCATTGTGCAACAAGATAGGATTAATTTATGACCTCATAGTTAAGGCCCCCCTAGGTAGCAGCAATCATAATATGATTGAATTTTACATTCAGTTTGAGGGAGAGAAGAGTGGGTCCAAGACTAGTATTTTAAACTAATATAAGGGCATTTATGAAGGCATGAGAGCAGAGATAGCTAAAGTGAACTGGCAAATCAGGTTAAGGGATAGGTCAATAGATGTGCAGTGCCAGACATTTAAGGGGATATTTCAGAATACACAGAATACATTTCAACGAGAAAGAAAAATTCCAGGAGTGGGACCCGCCATCTGTGGTTAGCTAAAACAGTTAAAGATAGTATCAAACTTAAAGAAAATGCCTAAAATTGCACAAAGATGGGAGGCAGGTCAGAAGATTGGGCAGAATCTAAAAAACAGCAAAGAATGTCTAAAAGATTGATAAGGAAGATAAAATTAGAGTATGAGAGAAAGCTAGCTAGAAATATAAAGACAGATAGTAAGAGTTTCTATAGATATTTTAAAAAGAAAAGAGTTAACAAAGTGAGCATTGGTCCTATAGAAAGTGAGTCTGGGGAATTAATAATGGATAATAAGGAGATGGTAGATGAATTGAACAGATATTTTGCATCGGTCTTCACGATTGAGGATACAGGTAACATCCCAGTATTAGCTGTAAGTCAGGAAATGGAAGGGCGGGAGGAACTCAAGAAAATTACAATCACCAGGGAAGTGGTACTGAACAAATTATTGGAGCTGCGGGCTGACAAGTCCCCGGATCCTGATGGACTTCATCCTAGGGTGTTAAAAGAAGTGGCTAGCGAGGTAGTTGATGCATTCGTTTTAATTTTCCAAAATTACCTAGATTTGGGGAAGGTTCCAGTAGATTGGAAAACTGTGAATGTAACTCCTTTATTCAAAAAGGGAGGGAGACAGAAAGCAGGAAACTACAGGCTAGTTAGCTTAACATCTGTCTTAGGGAAAATGTTAGAAGCTATTATTAAAGACATTATAGTAGGGCGCTTAGAAAAATTGAAGGTAATCAGGCAGAGTCAACATGGTTTTGTGAAAGGGAAATCATGTTTAACAAATTTATTGGAATTTATTGGAATTCATCCACATGTGCTGTGGATGAAGGGGAACTATATTGTACATAGATTTCCAGAAGGCATTTGATAAGGTGCCACATCAAAGGTTATTGCAAACAATTAAAGCTCATGGTGTAGGGGGTAACATATTGGCATGGGTAGAATATTGGCTAGCTAACAGGAAACAGAGAGTCGGCATAAATGGGTCATTTTCTGGTTGGCAAGATGCAATGAGTGGTGTGCCACAGGGATCTGTGCTGGGGCCTCAACTTCTTACAATTTATATAAATGACTTAGATGAAGGGACCGAAGGTATGGTTGCTAAATTTTCTGATGACACAAAGATGGGTAGGAAAGTCGGTTGTGAAGAAGACATAAGGAGGCTACAAAGGGATACAGATAGGGTTAAGTGAGTGGGCAAAAATCTGGAAGATGGAGTATAATGTGGGCAAATGCAAAGTTGTCCATTTTGCCAGGAAGAACAACAAAGAGGCACATTATCTAAATGGTGAGAGATTGCAGAGCTCTGAGATGCAGAGGGATTTGGCTGTCCTAGTGCATGTATCACAAAAGGTTAGTATGCAGGTACAGCACGTAATTAGAAAAGCTAATAGAATGTCATCGTTTATCATGAGGGGGAATTGAATACAAAAGTATGGAAGTTATGCTTCAGCTATACAAGGCATTGGTGAGACCACAGCAGGAGTATTGTGCATAGTACTGGTCTCCTTATTTAAGGAATGATGTTCTTGCCATGGTGGGAGTGCAAAGAAGATTTACTAGGCTGATTCCTGGGATGGCAGGATTGACATATGAGGAGAGATTGGTTCGACTAGGCCTATATTCACTAAGGTTCAGAAGAATAAGAGGTGATCTCATAGAAACCTATAAAATTCTAACAGGACTAGACAGGTAGATGCAGGGAGGATGTTCCCGGTGGCTGGGGAGTCCAGAACCAGGCGTCACAGTCTCAGGATATGGGGTATGCCATTTAGAACCGAGATGAGGAGAAATTTCTTCACTCAGAGGGTGGTGAACCTGTGGAATTCTCTACCACAGAAGGCAGCGGAGGCCAAGTCATTAAATATATTCAAGAAGGAGATAGATGTATTTCTTAATGCCAAAGGGATCAAGTGATATAGGAAGAAAGCAGGAACAGGGTACTGAATTAGATGATCAGCCATGATCTTTTTTGGATGGCGGAGCAGGCCCGAAGGGCCAAATGGCCTACTCCTGCTCCTATTTTCTATGTTGCTATGTTTCTATGTAAATGTGTTGGAGGCAGTACAAAGAAGATTTACTGGACTAATATCTGGAATGGGCAGGCTGTCTTACGAGGAGAGATTGGACAGGCTCGGCTTGTATCTGCCGGAATTTAGAAGAGTAAGAGACGACCTGATTGAAATATATAAGATCCTGAGGGGTCTTGGCAGGGTGAATGTGGAAAGGATGTTTCCCCTTGTGGGAGAATCTAAAACTAGGAGTCACTGTTTAAAAATAAGGGGTCGCCCATTTAAGACAGAGATGAGGAGAAATTTTTTCTCTTAGAGGGTCGTGAGTCTTTGGAATTTTCTTCCTCAAGAGGCAGTGGAAGCAGAGTTTTTGAATGTTTTTAAGGCAGAGGTAGATAGATTCTTCATAAGCAAGCGAGTGGAAGGTTATCAGGGGTGGGTGGAAATGTGGAGTAATCAGTTCAGCCATGAACTTATTGAATGGCGGAGCAGTCTCGAAGGGTCGAGTGGCCTACTCTTGCTCCTATTTTGTATGTTCATATATCACAGGGGAGCTGGAGGCCTGGCACTCAAAGAAGTCCCTTGCTGGAGACACAATGAGCAAGACCCTTGCAGGAGGGTATTGGAGGGCACCAAAATCACATCGTCAGAAAACCGATGGCCTGCTGAATGGTTGGCTTGTTGAGCAGTTGATGTTGGTTGTTTTGACTCTGTGCCTCTGTCTGAGGCTCCCACAAAGGGGTTAGTAGCCATCTATTCAAGGGATTTCCCTTGTCGCTTTGGATCCATCCACGCACTTTGGGGATGGAGTGAAGGACCGAGGCAGCCTGTACAGGTGGAGGATGAAGGAGTTATGGCAGCTGCCAGAAAAGCGAGTGCCCACATGGAGGAAGCTCTTGTTATGGGCATAAACCAGTTGGACTTTGGACCACTGGCCGGTCTCTGGGTGCCTTGATGGCCACATGGGTGCAAACGATGATGCCCTGCACCTGGGGGAATCCAGTGATGGAGGCTGAACCCAATGCCCTCTCTGCCTGCACAGGCCCATCTGTGGCAAAGTGGATGTAGTCCCCTGCCATCCTGAGAATGGCATCCACGACCTGCCTGATGGCCTGATGAGCTGCCGACTGCAAGATGCCACCTAAGTCCATAGCTGATCTCTGGAATGACCCAGTTGCATTGACGTTTAGAGTGACAGAGCCCTTGACAGCTGCAGGTAGGGGACTGCCATCGGTGCTGTGAGGCCTCAGATCATTGTGGATCAAAGCACACAGGACCAAGACCATCTGCCTGGATAGGGGCAGCCTCTTACGGCACTGGTGCTCTGTCATTTGCAGGTAGCTGATACTTGGGCTGTGCACCCGATGCCTTGGGTAGTGCCATCCTCCCTTTGCAGCCTCCCGCTGTGCTCCTCCTGCAGTTCAGGAGGATGCATCTGCCACAGATCATCCTGGTTGTTCTGTCCAATGTCAGAGTAGCCTGTTCCCAAATGAAATCCCTCAGCTGGGCTTTGTGTGTTCACCAGGCCTTCCCCAGTCTGTGTGACCTTGGAGTTTTTGTTACACACAGCAGGCTTGCTTTGGGAGCTCACCAGTGCAGGGCCTGGGTGGCTCGCTCCATCCAACCGTCCGTCCATCCATCCATCCATCCATCTATCTATCTCTAGGTAACATTGCAAGTTTCAAAGCCTGTCTGCAACTGCTGAACATCCAAGTCTACCATTGCTACAGACAGAGACCCCTACATCAATGTCTCCAAGAAAACCCTGAACCAGGTGAACCAGCTGCAAGTGCACTCCTACCAGCCAGAGACTTCAGAACGTCAAATTCAGCTAGAAGACAACTGAATTACCAAACCCCACAGACTGTATATTATTTTTATTTGTTCTGGACTCTAATCCAAGCTAAACTTTTCTTCATCATTCTGAAAGCTATTTGTATGTATGTGATTCTCATGTGTGAGTGTGTGTGTGAAAGTTGGAGCATTGTTTATTATTTTCACTTAGATTGGGATTTGATTTTAAGTGCAATAAACTAACCTCTTCCTTGTTTAAATTCAAGAAAATCTGCCCGATTGGTTCTTTTTTGATCATAGCACATAAAGTTTTCAACACTCACTGAATTGGTAAATACATACTGTTTAAAAAGGAATAAACCCTGTTGTAGTCAAACAAGGTTTCCCCTGTGTCCGTTCCTTTCAATAATACGTATACCGTTTTGGATACGGTTGTGGGGGGGGGAACCTACCAGGGGAAAGCCACAGTGGCCAGGTCTCTGGCACTGAGCCTGGCTCAGTGGCTCAGAAGGGAAGGGGGGAGAATAGGAGAGCGATAGTGATAGGAGATTCAATGGTTGGAGGAACAGACAGGAGATTCTGTGGTCGCGAACGAAACTCCCGGATGATATGTTGCCTCCCGGGTGCCAGGGTCAGGGATGTCTCGGATCGAGTCTACAGGATTCTTAAGGGGGAGGGGGAGCAGCCAGAGGTCGTGGTACATATCGGTACCAATGACATAGCTAGGAAAAGGGATGAGGACCTGAAAAGCGAATATAGGGAGTTAGGTTGGAAGCTGAAAGGCAGGACGAGCAGAGTAGTAATCTCAGGATTGTTACCGGTGCCACGTGCTAGTGAGGCTAGAAACAGGGAGCGAGTGCAGCTGAACACGTGGCTACAGAACTGGTGTAGGAGGGAGGGATTCAGATATGTGGATCATTGGGATACCTTCTGGGGAAGGTGGGACCTGTACAAGAAGGACGGGTTGCATCTGAACTGGAGGGGCACCAATATCCTGGGCGGGAGGTTTGCTAGAGCTCTTTGGGAGGACTTAAACTAGTTTGGCAGGGGGATGGGAACCGGAGCCATGGATCAGTGGATGGGGTAGCTGTTGAACAGGCAGATACAGAGTGCAGAGAGTCTGTGAGGAAGGTTAGACAGTTGACAGGGTAATGTTGCAGCCAGTATGATGGGTTGAAGTGTGTCTATTTTAACGCAAGAAGTGTCAGGAATAAGGGTGATGAACTTAGAGCATGGATCAGTACTTGGAGCTACGATGTTGTGGCCATTACGGAGAAATGGATATCACAGGGGCAGGAATGGATGTTGGATGTTCCATTGTTTAGATGTTTCAAAAGGAATAGGGAGGGAGGTAAAAGAGGTGGGGGTTTGGCATTGTTAATCAGGGATAGTATCACAGCTGCAGAAAGGGAGGTCGTCGAGGAGGGTTTGTCTACTGAGTCATTATGGGTGGAAGTCAGAAACAGGAAAGGAGCAGTCACTTTGTTGGGAGTTTTCTATAGACCCCCCAATAGCAACAGAGACATGGAGGAACAGATTGGGAGGCAGATTTTGGAAAGGTGCAGAAGTAACAGGGTTGTTGTCATGGGTGACTTCAACTTCCCTACTATTGATTGGAACCTCCTTAGTGCAAATAGTTTGGATGGAGCAGTTTTTGTCAGGTGTGTCCAGGAAGGTTTCCTGACTCAATATGTAGATAGGCCGATTAGAGGGGAGGCTATGTTGGACTTGGTGCTTGGCAACGAACCAGGCCAGGTGGCAGATCTCTCGGTGGGAGAGCATTTTGGTGATAGTGATCACAACTCCCTGACCTTCACTATAGTCATGGAGAGGGACAGGAGCAGACGGGATGGGAAAATATTTAATTGGGGGAGGGGGAATTACAATGTTATTAGGCAGGAACTGGGGAGCATAAATTGGGAACAGATGTTCTCAGGGAAATGCACGACAGAAATGTGGAGGTTGTTTAGGGAGCACTTGCTGCGACTGCTGGATAGGTTTGTCCCGATGAGGCAGGGAAAGGATGGTAGGGTGAAGGAACCTTGGATGACAAGAGATGTGGAACAGCTAGTCAAGAGGAAGAAGGAAGCTTACTTAAGGTTGAGGAAACAAGGATCAGACAGGGCTCTAGAGGGTTACAAGGTAGCCAGGAAGGAATTGAAGAATGGACTTAGGAGAGCTAGAAGGGGACATGAAAAAGTCTTGGCGGTTAGGATTACGGAAAATCCCAAGGCGTTCTACACTTATGTGAGGAACAAGAGGATGGCCAGAGTGAGGGTAGGGCCGATCAGGGATAGTGGAGGGAACTTGTGCCTGGAGTCGGAGGAGGTAGGGGAGGTCCTAAGTGAATACTTTGCTTCAGTATTCACTAGTGAGAGGAACCTGGTCGTTTGTGAGGACAGCGTGGAACAGGCTGATATGCTCGAACAGGTTGAGGTTAAGAGGGAGGATGTGCTGGAAATTTTGAATGATATGAGGACAGATAAGTCCCCGGGGCCAGACGGGATATACCCAAGGATATTACGGGAAGCGAGGGAAGAGATTGCTGCGCCTTTGCCGATGATCTTTGCATCTTCACTGTCCACTGGAGTAGTACCGGATGATTGGAGGGTGGCAAATGTTGTTCCCTTGTTCAAGAAAGGGAATAGGGATAACCCTGGGAATTATAGACCAGTCAGTCTTACGTCGGTAGTGGGCAAATTATTGGAGAGGATTCTGAGAGACAGGATTTATGATTATTTGGAAAAGCATGGTTTGATTAGAGACAGTCAGCATGGCTTTGTGAGGGGCAGGTCATGCCTCACAAGCCTTATTGAATTCTTTGAAGATGTGACAAAACACATTGATGAAGGAAGAGCAGTGGATGTGGTGTATATGGATTTTAGCAAGGCTGTTGATAAGGTTCCCCATGGTAGGCTCATTCAGAAAGTAAGGAGGGATGGGATACAGGGAAAGTTGGCTGTCTGGATACAAAATTGGCTGGCCCATAGAAGTCAGAGGGTGGTAGTAGATGGAAAGTATTCAGCATGGAGCTCGGTGACCAATGGTGTTCCACAAGGATCTGTTCTGGGACCTCTGCTCTTTGTGATTTTTTATAAATGACTTGGATGAGGAAGTGGAAGGCTGGGTTAGCAAGTTTGCCGATGACATGAAGGTTGCTGGAGTTGTGGATAGTGTGGAAGGCTGTTGTAGGTTGCAACGGGACATTGACAGGATGCAGAGCTGGGCTGAGAAGCGGCAGATGGAGTTCAACCTGGAAAAGTGTGAAGTGATTCATTTTGGAAGGTCGAATTTGAATGCGGAATACAGGCTTAAATACAGGATTCTTGGTAGTGTGGAGGAACGGAGGGATCTTGGGGTCCATGTCCATAGATCGCTCAAAGTTGCCACCCAAGTTGATAGGGTTGTTAAGAAGGCGTATGGTTTATTGGCTTTCATTAACAGGGGGATTGAGTTTAAGAGCCGCGAGGATATGCTGCAGCTCTATAAGGCCCTGGTTCGACCACACTTGGAATATTGTGTTCAGTTCTGGTCGCCTCATTATAGGAAGGATGTGGAAGCTTTAGAGAGGGTGCAGAGGAGATTTACCAGGATGCTGCCTGGACTGGAGGGCATGCCCTACGAAGAAAGATTGAGGGAGCTAGGGCTTTTCTCATTGGAGCGAAGAAGGATGAGAGGTGACTTGATAGAGGGGTACAAGATGATGAGAGGCATAGATAGAGTGGATAGCCAGAGACTTTTTCCCAGGGTGGAAAGGGCTATCACCAGGGGGCATAATTTTAAGGTGATTGGAGGAAGGTTTCGGGGAGATGTCAGAGGTAGGTTCTTTACACAGAGAGTGGTGTGTGCGTGGAATGCGCTGCCAGCGGTGGTAGTAGAAGCAGATACATTAGGGGCATTTAAGCGACTCTTGGATAGGTACATGGATGATAGTAGAATGAAGGGTATGTAGTTAGTTTGATCTTAGAGCAGGTTAAAGGTTCGGCACAACATCGTGGGCCGAAGGGCCTGTACTGTGCTGTACTGTTCTATGTTCTATGTTCTAAGGAGAAGGACAAGAGGGGAGCCTTTCGACCCCTCCTCACCTGATCGTAACAACCTTCTAGCCTGTTTACTCTTATGCCAATTTGCACATGGCTCAGGTAACAATCCAGAGATTATTACCTGTGAGGTTCTGCAATTTAATTTAGACTCTAGCTCCTCAAACTCGCTCAGCAGAACCTCATTTCTAGTTCTACCTATGTCATTATATCACAACAATTGGAGGCTCCAGCTTCCATTCCAAGTTCTTCTCCAGCTGTGAGAAGCCACTAGCCAGGCCAACACCATTACCAAACCTAAGGAGTGTGACTGCCCCATGGATCAAAGTGTCCAGGTAACTCTCCCTTTCCCCCTCCCCCTCCCTGTTGCCCTGCAATGTCTGCACCTCAGTCTCCAACTCAACACCTCTGAGTTGACGTTCCTCGAGATGCAGACATTTCCTGCAGATGTAGTTGTCCGGTTTCACAATGCTCCCCACAAACCCCCACATGCTACATGTGGTACACCATCTGTACTGCCATCTCTATATAACCTTGTTTCATTTATTTAAATATTTAATTAAAGTTAAATTAAAATTAAGGACTCCTTTTAAATTGTTCCGGTCCCTGTTCTTTTACTCTACTCTGCTTCCTGCTTTTTGTTTATCAGCTCCTTCGTTTCCTTAACTTTGTCAAATTTTAATTTAGTGAAAATTCAGAATCCTTTAATGTTATCCTCTTTTTAGTTAAATATTAAACTTAATCATATAAGTTATCCACTTGACATAGTTATAAAATAAGTTAATCACTGAGCTGTAATTCCTCAGGCTCCACCACTCCTCTGACGTCACTTTTTCAGATATACAATTTTTTTTCAGATTCTTCCCTGCATCTCAGAGAGACCACTCCTTGCCACTCCTTTCAAGTTTTATGGCAAGCCCTTGCCACTCATCTCACAATTTAAGGCTGCTCCTTGCCTCAGCTCTCACCTTTAATGGCCAATCCTCGCCACTCCTTTTGCATTTTAGGGCCGCTCCTCACCACTGCTCTTGCGATTTACGTACTGCTCCTCTCATGGTTTATGGCCACTACTCTCACATTTTATGGATGCTCCTCTCGCGATTTATGGTACAGAATAATCAACAGTGGGAGCAATTTTAATACAGTAATCTGACTGAATGATTCAACTTGCCAGACCTTTGATCTGTAGTAGAGTTTCTAATATTTCTATTGTTTTGGGTCTTATGATAGTGATATGCTGGGTTTGCTAGTTGCATATATCATGATAGATGCAGATATTGATGTGACAGCTGATCTTTAAAAATAATATGGTTGGTAATGATGCCCAGCTGTTAAAATATGGACAGTAAGTAAGGACTCACTGGCAGCAGTGGCAGCGGTGGACCTGGGTGGAGACTGAGTGTAGCGACCGAGGAATTAAAGCTGGGGAGAGATCCTCCAGCGAAATCACTAACAACAAAAACAACCTCTGCAAAACAGCTATAGTGCTGTCACAGTGATGGAAGGAGCCGATTGGTGAGTAGCTGGTAAGTGTTTCTAGTTAATAGTCTAGAAAGTAAAGGCATGGAAGGGAACCTCAGCCCCATGGAATGCATATCCTGTGCCTTGTGGGGAATCCTGGTGGCTTCTCGTGGCCTGGATGACTACATGTGTAGGAAGTGTCACTAGCTAGAGCAGCTCGAGCTCCAGGTTTCAGAGCTTGAGTGGCGGCTGGAGTCACTACGGGGCATCCACGAGGCTGAGAGCTTTGTTGTTAGCATGTTTATGGAGGTGGTCACCCCACAACCTACAATTGTGCAGTCAGAGAGGGAATAGGTGACCACCAGATGGACAAGAAGGACCTGCCAGGCAAGGGAGGGATCCCCTGAGTGCATCTCGATCTCCAACCGGTATTCAGTTCTGAATACAGGTGAGAGTGATTGTTCCTCTGGGGAATACAGGTGGAGTGACGTCCACAACACCATAGGTGGCTCAGCTGCAGAGAGTGGGGAGAAAGAAGATTGGAAGAGCAATAGTGTTCGGGGATATGATAGTGAGGGGAACACAGAGGCACTTCTGCAGCCACAGACGTGATTCCAGGATGGTATGTTGCCTCCCTGGTACCAAGGTCAAGGATGTCACTGAGCGGTTACAGGACATTCTGAGGGAGAAGGGTGAACAGCCAAAGATTGTGATTCAGATCGGCACCAATGACATAGGCAGAAAGAGGGATGAGGTCCTGCAGGCATAGTTTAAGGAGCTAGCAGAGAGATTGAAAAGCAGGACCTCAAAGGTAGTAATCTCCAGATTACTCCCAGTGCCATATGCTAGTGACTACAGAAATAGGAAGATAGAGCTGATGAATACATGGCTGGAAAGATGGTGCAGGAAGGAGGGCTTTAGATTCCTGAGGCATCGGGACTGCTTCTGAGGGAGGAGGGGCCTTTACAAACTGGATGGGTTGTACCGCAACACATCTGGAACCAATATCCTTGCAGGGGTTTTGCTAATGCTGTTGGGGAGGGTTTAAACTAGCATGTGTCATGCTCATGCAAGATGCACTTATGAATTATAAAATTAACTTAAGAAATAAACCCAAATGGACAGTTTTCTGTAAAACAAAATGGAGTTGAGAGGTCAGGTGACCTTTTCTTTCCTGCCAATACACATGAAACTGCAAGAACCCTGAGCTAATTTTCATGTCTGGACAAGTCTTGGTGAAGTCATTAAAATACAAACGATCTTTCTGGGCATATCTTTGAGATGTCATTAAGATGCAAATGGCCCTTTCTGTGGTAATGGCTACAGCTCTTCAACCAACTGGTTTAACATTATATGGCAGACCTTTTGACTCCAAGCCAACTCCAGAGAATGGATGAGAAAAGCTCTACTTTGTCAAGATGGTATGTGATTAAGAGACACCCGAACTCCATTGTCTGACAATGGCCTAACCATCAGAAACTATTTATGAATTCAATGCAAGAGAAACTCTGGTCACATGACAAAAACCAGGTTTCTGATAAGGAGCTTTTATAAAGGTATATTCTGGGCAGACAAAAAAAAGAGGGAGAAACCTCTATGCCATCAAAGACAAAGGACCCTGCCTAACACATCCAGCTTGAAGGCAAAGACTGGAGCTAGCCTTGAACTCCCCACCTGAGAAATTGTACCCGGATTTCACCATGGAACTTTGACTGGAATATAACAAGAGAAATCTTCAACAGTGCATCCGTCCTTCTAAACCTCCCAAGTTTTTATTCCTTTAGTGAACAAGGAAAGGATTACAGTCCTGCATTATTTCAGGTCTTCACCCCAGGAAAAGCAAGTGTAACAGAGAATTCTAAAAAACTTCAAAAGATATAAATGCATGTTACTTTATAATCTCTATCTCTCTTTGAGCATGTGGCCAGGATTTTATGAGCCCCCCTGAGTCATGGTCAGAGGTAGGGTGGCACAAAGTATCGCGATGGGTGGTGGGGTGGAGGGCTTGTCACCTCCCGGTCCCCAAGCGATCTTCCTGGGGACGGAATAGACCAACAACAGCCTTCCCACCCAGAGGCCAATTGAGGCCCTTAAGTGACCTATTAATGGGTAATTAAGGACCACTTCCTACCGCCGCTGGGATCTTACCTGTGGTGTCGGGAGCCTCCACCACATGGGGAGGTCATCTTGTAACATGAGGCCTACTCCCTGCGGGCTTGTGGGGCGGTCCCTCCTCCATGGGCAATCTGTGGCTCACGGAGTACCCCTGCCGGGAAGAATTTTACCCCCAGGTCCCTCTCCTCCTAAACTGCACAACCAGCCCCCCCACCCCTCACTGGAACCTTCTGGCCTGGTACCAGTGACCCTGCCTCCCATACCTGAGGTCTGGGGTTCCAGCGCTGGGCCTGGGTCCAAGCCTCTGCAATTACAGCAGTGGCCACCGCTCCCGGTGGCATTACCGATACTGCTGAGGTGCTGGTCCTGTGATTGGCTGGCATCTCTTGGAGGCGGGACCCCCATCTTTAAGGGGATGGGGATCCTGGTGTGGGACACTTAGGCAAAAAAAATCGGAAGATGGCTCCAGGGGGGCAAGAAAAGGCAGAGGCGAGCTTTCCCCCGCCTTTTCAGCCTGGCACTGGGAGCCCCGCCTCCAGCACAAAATCCAGCCCTGTGAGTACCTGTATGAGTGTGTGAGTGGGTATAGTTGCGTATATTTCGGGTGTTGAATAATAAACATTTATCTTTCTTTTAAAACTTACGAGAAAACCTGTCATTTGTCTGTTCTTGACAATCAAAGCATTCAGGAGATAAAACACATTTTTTTTAAATGCTGTCTTCGGTCAGTCGAGAGGTGGAAAAGGGGAGCCTTCCCTACCATCTCTCACCTGTCCATAACACTTGGCAAGGGGATGGGAAACTGAGAATAGATTCAGAAGGGAGAGAAGAAAAGTTGGAAATGGAAAGCATTAAATTAGCATGTTTGGAAGGCAAAGGAAACAAAGGCTAGAAAATAAACAACAAGGAGTTTGGCAGTGCTAGATGTTATATTGTACAATGCAAGATGTCTAGGGAATAAGGCCGATAAGCTGAGAGAACAGCTTGACATGTGGGAGAATTATATTATGGCTATTCCTGAGACATGGCTGAAAGTAGAGCAGGAATGGCAGCTCAACATTCCTGGTTACAAGGTTTTCAGAAGAGATAGACAGGGGGATAAAAAGGAAGGGAGGTTGCAATAATGATCAAAGAAACAATTATAGCTGTGAGGAGGGATGAAATGGTAGAAGAATTATCAAATGAGGCCATATGGGTTGAACTGAAGAACCAAAAATGGATATTCACACTACTGGGAGTGGACTGTAGAACCCCAAGCAGTCATAGGGAGATAGAGGAGCAAATATGTAGGCAAATCTCTGAGAAGAGCAAAAACAATAGGGCAGGAATAATGAGGGTATCAACTACCATAATATTAACTGGGATAGAATTAGTGTGAATGGCAAAGATAGAGAAAAATTCTTAAAATGCATTCAGGAGAACTTTTTTAGCCAGTATGTAGCAAGTCAAACAAGAGAGGGGGCGGTTCTGGACTCAGTTTTAGGGAATGAAGCTGGACAGGTGGAAGAGTGGGGATCACTTTGGTACAAGTGATCATAATTCAGTTAGATTTAGGGTAGTTATGGAAAAGAACAAAGATAGACCATGAATAAAAGTTTTCAATTGGGAAACGCTGAGATGTGATTTAGTTAAAGTGGACTTGAAGTTTATTCAGTGCCAAATCAGTGAAAGACATTTAAGGAAGAGATTGTAAGAGTTCAGAGCAAGTATGTTCCCTTAAACAAAAATGGTGGGACTAACAAATCCAGAGCCCCCTGGATGTTAAAGGGCTTAAAAGAGAGGATAAAGAAAAAACAGGGGCGCTTATGACAGATACCAGGGGTTCAATACTGCAGAAAATCTAGAGGAGTATAAGAAGTGTAGGAGTGAAATTAAAAGGGAAATTAGGAAAGCAAAGAGAGGGCATGAAAAATTATTGGCGAGTAAAATCTAGGAAAACCCAAAGATTTTTTATAAATACATAAAGAGCAAGAGGATAACTAAAGTAAGAGAAGGTCCTATTAGGGACCATAAGGATAACCTGTATGTGGAGGCAGAGGATGTTGGTATGGTTCTTAATGAATACTTTGCATCTGTTTTCACAAAAGAGAGGGATGATACAGACATTGCAATCAGAGAGTGTGAAATATCAGATGAAATTAGCATAGCAAGAGAGGAAGTATGCAGGGATTTAACATCTTTGAAAGTGGATAAACTCCCAGGCCCAGATGAAATGTATCCTAAGCTATTAAGAGAAGTAAAAAAATAAATAGTGGAGGCTCTGACCATCATTTTCCAATCCTCTGTGACTATAGGTGTGATGCCAGAGGATTGGAGGACAAGTAATGTTTGTAACATTGTTTAAAAGGGGAGAAAGGGATAGACCAAGTAATTACAGGCCAGTCAGCCTAATCTTGGTGGTGGGAAAATTATTTTAAAAATTTCTGAGGGACAGGATAAATCTTCATTAAGAAAGGCACGTATTAGTCAAAGACAGTCAGCAAGATAATGGTTGATGAGTGCTTTTATGACTGGAGGCTGTTTCCAGTGGAGATCCATGGGGCTCAGTACTAAGTCCCTTGCTTTTTGTGGTATACATCAATAACTTGGACTTGACTGTAGGGATATGATTAAGAAGTTTGCAGACAATACAAAAATTGGCCATGTGGTTGATAATGAAGAAGAAAGCTGTAGACTGCAGGACAGTATCAATGGACTAGTCAGGTGGGCAGAACAGTGTCAAATGGCATTCAATCTGGAGATAACGCACTCGGGGAAGTCGAACAACACAGTAAATTATAGGATACTGGGAAGCATATAAGAACGGAGGGACTTGGGAGTGCATGTTCACAGATCCCTGAAGGTTGCTGGACAGGTAGATAAGGTGATCAAGAAGGCAAATGGGATACTTGCCTTTATTAGCTGAGGCATAGAATTTAAGAGCAGGAAGATTATGCTAGAACTGTATAAAACACTAATTAGGCCACAGCTGGAGTACTGTGTGCAGTTCTGGTCACCGCACTACAAAAAAGATGTGATTGCATTAGAGGTGGTACAGAAGCAATCTACAAGGATGTTGCCTAGACTGGCAAATTTTAGTTATGAGGAAAGATTGGACAGGCTAAGGTTGTTTTCTTTGGAACAGAGGAGGCTGAGGGGAGACCCAATTGAAGTAGATAGAATTATGAGGGGCCTAGATAGAATGGATAAGAGGCCCGATACTCCTTGGCTGTGGGGTCCTTCACCAGGTGACATAGATTTAGGGTAAGTGGTATAAAGCTTAGAGGGGATTTGTTGGGAATTCTTTTTACCCAGAGGGTGGTGGGAACTGGAACTCACTGCTTGAAAGGGTGATAGAGGCAGAAACGCTCAGAACATTTAAAAAGTACTTGAATATGCGCTTGAAGTGCCGTAACCTACAAGGTTATGGACCAAGAACTGGAAAGTGGGAATAGGCTGGGTGGCTCCTTGTTGGCTGGGGTGGACACAATGGGCCGAATGGCCTCCTTCCCTGCTGTAAATTTCAATGACTCTATGATTCTGCAATATAAAGATAATTACTTTAATGAAAGATTGTTTCCAATATGTACCTGTAGCACACGTCTGATTCACAACTCAGAGGCTAAATACCACTTCACAAAAATTCACAGGAAAGCCATAAGGTGATCAGACTTGCTTCTTCCACCATGTGCAATCTTTCCTGCCAATTTCCACAGAGGGTTCTCGATCTCCCAACATAACACTCTGATGGAAGATCTGCCTATACCTCAGAGAAACAGTGTTTCTCCAGGGCTTCTGGCAAAGTCACGACGGACCTCGGGAGAACCCCTGTGAAAAGAGCTGACATCTGCATCATCAATTTAGCAATTGGAGAAAAAATCTCTGCATAAATAGTCCCCAAAGGTAATCATGTCAAATTCTCCACTGCTCAACTCTGGCCATTTGCCCTCTACAGACATTTGGTTCCATTGCCCAGTAGCACATTATATTCCATGGAGTTTATGATCTTTTCTATCTCTCTATAGCCTCCCAGCACACTCCCAACCAGATATTTATCCAATTCCTTTCTCAAAGAGTTAATCTACTCAGCTTCAACTACTTTTACTGAGAATCTGTCACTCATCCCCTACTCTTTAGGGAAAAATATGTCTTCTAATTTCTACAAGAAATGCTGGAACCACTCAGCAGGTCTGGCAGCATCTGTGGAAAGAGAAACAGAGTTAACGTTTCGGGTCAGCGACCCTTCATCGTTAACTCTGCTTCTCTTTCCACAGATGCTGCCAGACCTGCTGAGTGGTTCCAGCATTTCTTGTTTTTATTTCAGATTTCCAGCATCCGCAGTATTTTGCTTTTATCTTCTAATTTCTAGTCTCACTGAGTGCAAGTTATAAATCTGGAGCTCTATCTAGGTCTAGTAATCTCTTTGTATCTACATGATAGAATCATCGGGCTAATTTGATCCCTCAGGTGCGAATATGGCCTAATGAGCAGCAAAAGGGAGGCTTGGCCTATTTTAACGGTTAGGCCTTATTAGCATACCACTCGCTGACTTCCTGACCAAAAGGGGCCAGACATTCAATGGGAAACAGCTGCCCGGCCATTAAAATCGAATAGCTCAGAGGCTACTGGTGCCTGGCACAAGGTAAATGGCTGCTCAGGGAAGACAGGGGAGTTGCAGTGATGGGGAGAGGGGAAGCCTTGAGCAGTAGAGTCAGATGACTTCCTTGTAGGGCCTAGGAGAGCACTGCTATAGTACCATTTTAAAAATTTACCTTCCTGGGCTTTTTCTGTCCCTGGATCCTTTCCAGGTAGGTTTGGCCTGGCTAGGAAACCAGCACAACTTCCTTGCTCAGGCCCCAGATAAAAATAGCAGTTGTGGGTCCCAATGATGTAATTGGAGCCAGATCTACATATTTAAAATAGATCCCACCAGTTTTGGGCAAGTGCCTTGTTTCCTGCAATTGAAAATTTCTGACAGCCAGATCAGGTTGGGAACAGAGTAGGTAAGTATCCTGTTAT
Source organism: Heterodontus francisci (assembly GCF_036365525.1). NCBI lineage: Eukaryota > Metazoa > Chordata > Chondrichthyes > Heterodontiformes > Heterodontidae > Heterodontus > Heterodontus francisci. The sequence continues at coordinate 39,074,445 of NC_090372.1, forward strand.
ATTTAAACAGCAAACTGGGCAGTTGTAGGGATTTAAATTCCCCAATAGAATTTTACAGCACAGGTGGAGGCCTTTCAGCCCATCATATCTGTGACAGCTTGCCCTTTTCCCATACTCTTTTAAGTTTTTTCTTTTTTAATTATGTATCAACTTCCCTTTTAAAACCTATCATAGGTTCTGCTTCCACCATTGTTTCTCATAGAGAATTCTATGTCCTAAAATAAAAAAAATTCTCTTAATATTTCCCATCATTTTTTCTTAGCATCTTAAAGAGCTGAACTATGTCTCCCATCAATCTTTTGTTCTCTGAGTGTCTTGTAACTTAGAGTCCTAATGTTCCAAACTTCTCTGAAACTTTTACAAGTGATTAATGTCCTTTTGAAAGTACAGCACCTAAAATAGTACATTATATTTCAAATGTGGCTCGCCCGTGATCTGTACAAGGTTAGAATAACTTGATTTGACTTTATTGGCAAATGCCGTTGAGATGGACCTTGCATTTAATTAATCTTGTTGGTCGAAGTTTCATATTGAGTGGATACTTTCTGTCAAAGTAGCTTATCACTCCCAAATCCATTCCTCTTTCCATCTTTGCTAATGGACACCCTCTCAATATGTTCATATATTTGCACCGCTCTGTTCCAAATTGCATTAGCTTTCAGTTACTCATATTAAAATGTCCATCTGCCATTCTTTAACCCATCCGCTTAATTGGTTAGGATCATTTTGCATGTTAGTTTTCTCAGCTGTTCATGTAAAGAGGAATGACTTGCATTCATATAGCGCCTTTCATAAACTCAGGACATCCCAATGCTTCTTTACAGCCAGTGAAGTACTTTTGAAGTTTAGTCACTGTTATAATGTAGGAAATGCAGCAGTCAAATTGTGCACAGTAAGATCCTACAAACAGCAGTGAAATAATGACTAAATATATTGGTTTTTAGTGTTGGCTAAGGGATAAATGTTGACATTAAAAGTGGTAAGGGATCTCACCTGCTCTTCTTTGAAATAGTGCCATGGGATCTTTTATGTCCACCTGAGAAACCCCCACTCTAGAAACTGAGTCTATAATCTAGGTTAGCCTTTTGATAGCAAAATCACGTCACAGAGAACAAATGGGCTTCATGGGCTGACAGGCCTTTCTCACTTTCATGCTTTCTTGTGTAGTACGTCGTGCCTGTACACTCCACTGGAATGCAATGTCACATGGCAGAACAATGGGTACTAATGGAAGGGTCACTGGAAAGTGCTCATGCAACTCGGTGTCAGAAGATGCAGTTGCCTCATTGAGATTTGACTCAACTGCCCAAAATCAGCCAACATTCTTTGATCAGAAAAAGTTGGTTCACAGCAGATTGTTTCCCACGTGAATGGGTATGATTCAGCATTTCACTCAAATACCTCAGTCTGGCAGGCCTAATAATATAAACATTGTAGCCCAGTACTCACATAGCCCCATGATTGATGATTATCAGCCCAGCTTTGGGCATAGAGAGGAGCAGAACAGAATCCAAGGCCCTTAAACTTCAATAAAACATCAACTCTCTGCCCTTGCACTTAGTAAAATTCTCGTGAGTTCACAAGTAGCCAAAAGAAGTCGTTGTGATTTAAAGCGGATTAAACTGATCCAGAGAGTGCAGATCTTATGACCTCAGAAAACTGCTAGATGAATATTTATCATCATTAGCATCATTATGCAGCACAAAGCTCAAACGGTCGAGGGCAGCTGTGCTACCGGCGGCTGTGCTGCTGCGGGGGAGGGATAATTTTTTTTCTTCTTCTTCTTCGAGAACCTTGTTTTCAACAATAACCTCTCTGTCCTGAAGCACATTCCACCACCACACAAGTGTTTTGTCCCACAGAATAAGAATCAGTAGCATGTACGTGGAATCTTTCTTCTTTGTACCCGGGACAAGGGGCCTAAAAAATTCTTGCCTTTTCATAATGGGTCTGACTCATCTTTTCACTAAACTATATTAACATACCCTTGATTGCATGCTGCAGGACATCTGGCATATCAATGCAAACAACTGAGCTCTCTTTAGCCCAATTTTCAGTGGAGGGGTGAGCACTTCTTTCACTTTCTCTCTCTCTCTCTCTCTCTCTCTCTCTCCCTGCAGAAGCCAATAATTGCTGTATGATTAAAACTATTATGATCTAATGGCAGTCCCAAAGCATTAGTCACTTTGATGTCTCCTGAAAGCAACAGATGGACTTCTTGTCTCTCGATGACACAGATGAGGCTGACCGCACAGTTCAGTGCAGGGGTGATGATGGGATGTCCAGCCGGATAAGTCTTCGAGCTGCTCCTTTTCAAAGACCATTTATTGCCAGAATTGGAATAAAAGCGAGAACTAAGAATTAAAAGGGTCTGCCAGCATCAGAGAAGGACAGAGAAGTCAGCTGCAATCACTCACGGATTACTCATAGGCCAAGGAACAGCAGGAGCTCAGTTGGCAATGTCTCATCTACAATTAATTATAGCTGGTCATTGATTATTTTGCCTTGATTAACTATTTGAGAACTGCAGTTGTATTTATATTCATCAAGACCAAAGAATATATAACAAAATGGTCCAGCTTTAAGTTTGCTTATAAAATATTGTAAATTAAGTGACACATTTTGCAGCACTTCTGATTATTTGTTAAAGAAATCTATGAAGAAGCATTTCCAAAGTGATATATTTGAAACCATTCAAACTGCAAAGGACGGCAAGCTGTCTCTGCCTCTCAAAAAGGCTTGGTGATATAGTTTGTTAATGGGACTAAGTGGATACCTCTTTCAGAGAGCCAGCAAGGTGTGATGGGCTGAATGACCCCATTGTGTGCTGTAAGAATTTTATGATACATATATATTAACACTGGTGTCAATGCACTAGCCACCATTCTTGATTTGCAATGGTCTGTTCTATTCTGAATCCCTTTTGCTGCCATCTATAAGTAATCACAATATGGGGCTGAAAGAGTGAAAAGATTTGATTTCTTTAAGAGACTGACAACTTTAAATTGAGTTTTGCACATACAATATTTATACCAAGTCAATTGAGAGACTTTCATGTCTTTGGGCAACATTTGGTGTAGGTTGACCCCAAGTGGCTATTTGGTGAATTGAGTACGATAAGTTTGTGGCTTTGATTTGGTGTAAAGAGGTGATAATCTCATGAAGGAAATAAGACAGACAACTGCACTAATCCCACCAAAAATATTTTGTAACATGATGCTTTTCTAAGATTCCAAATATATTATGAATTAAGGAATGTTCTCTGGTTCTGTATATGTTTCTTGCAATGTCAGACCTGTTGGGGAGAATTTTTCTAGGCCGTTGGAGACAGGTTTGGAAGCAGTGGGGGAAGAGCTGGGAAATTTGAAAAAATACCATTGAACCAGTATCCTAAGGTGTTCCCGCCTCCTTCTGTCTTTCCCGACATGGTCAGGCTGAGTCGCGCTGTGCAGGAGAATGCTAGCCACGTCAGAGTGTGGGGCTTGATACCTTGTTACACCACTCACCTGTCATGCACTCCTGATGTCCTGGATCCTCCTGTTTCAGCATCTGCAGCTTAGAGGAGCCACACTGCTACTGCTCACTTCCTCAGCCACTTCCATCCATGCCTGCTTGGTTGAAAAAGTTGGCCTCTTCCTCCTGCCCTTAGGAGAGTTCACCTCATTGCAGCCCCTCAGCTGAACCTCCACTTAAGAGTGGGAGACTTGGAGCCAGCCTTCTTTGTTCTCCTCACCATTCCAGTGGGTGCTGCAGCCTAAAAAATCCAAGTCCTGGTGAGCTGCTCTGAAACATGCCGTGGTCCATTTAATTGGAAATCCTTCCTCTGACAAAATGGCTGTCATCCCACCTCCCTCCCTAATTGGTTGAGAATCGTTGAGGTGGGCTCTTTATTAATTTGCTCTGGCAAAGACCAAGCGGAAAGCCCAGTACTCCAGGAATTGGATTCACGACCAGAGAATAGTCCCGACATCGGAAAAAAACTAACCTGGTAAGATTCCGCCCATTGTGTTTGTGCTGGCTCTTTGAAAGAGCTTTCCAATTAGTCCCACTCCCCATGGCCATGCAAAATAATTTTTCAATTATATATCCAACCAGTAATATTTTTGTTACTAACACTTACAGATCTCCCTTCATGTTGCTCAAAGTGAGTCAATTACAAGTAGCAGCTGTGATTCAGTGGCAACATTTTCAGGAAGTTAGGGGTTCAAGCCTTACTTCTGAGACTTCTGTACATAAATCCAGCCTGACACTTCAGTGCAGTACTTGGGACATCCTGTGGTTATGAAAGGTGTTGTATAAGTGTTTATTTTTACTGAGCGAATGTTGCACTGCCGGAGGTGCCAAGGTTCAGATGAGATGTTAAACCGAGGCCTGTCTGATGGTTCAGATGTATCAAGACTTACTTCCTGCACGTGTTTCTTAATTTGATAGAATAGGATTTGGTTGCATTTGACACCGGGGAGATCTCCCCTGCTCTTCTTTGAAATAATGCCATGGACTTTTTTTGCTCCACCTGAGTGGGCAGACAGGGCCTTAGTTAAATGTGTTTCCAAAAGCCAGTAACTCCAACAATGCAGCACTTCCTCAGTACTGTACAGAAGTGTCAGCCTGGAATCTGTACTCTGATTAATGGACTGATTGATAGTTGGTCCTATGATGATATGGAATTTGAAATCCTTATTTCCCATTAGGCCAGTTTGCATTTAAAAAGAAACCTAATTAAACTTATTGCCTGGTACAATGCTACCACTGTGCCATGGCTGACACCTCAGTGAGGCGGCTACAGAGGGAACAGATGGAAGGTGAAGACTAAGCTGCAAGTTAGCATAGAAGAGGTAATGTTGTAATGGATGGACGGTCATGGGCAGTATACCCATGGTATTCCCTTCATGTTGCTCAAAGTGAGTCAATTACAAGTAGCAGCTGTGATTCAGCGGCAGCACTTTCAGGAAGTTAGGGGTTCAAGCCTTGCTCCTGAGACTTGTGTACATAAATCCAGCCTGACACTTCAGTGCAGTACTTGGGACCTGCAAGTAGTAGCGAGCAAAGCTCCCCACTGGTAGCACAAACACAGAAAATTGGTCCCGGGGTGTCACTGTCGCCAGTGTTTGCGATTATTTGGGAACGCACTGAAACATAACACACACAAGCTACAACTGTTTTGGCGATGCTGGGGGCATTGAACATTAGTAATTGCCATCTGTTCTCTCCACAAAAAGGCAAGAGGCATAACAAAGGGTCCGGCCCACAGAAGCAGATACAAGACACACTTATGGAACTTTAACAATAGTCCCTCACAGGATTAGGCTACATCCTCCATTACCAGCTATACCTGAAGTAAGAAAGAACCCAGAAAAATACACTCCATGACCCCTAATAATGATAGTGAATTTGAAGGAGGATCATTGGGTAAGGCTTGGAGCAAGTTAGCATTGGGCGGCACAGTGGCGCAGTGGTTTGCACCGCAGCCTCACAGCTCCAGGGACCTGGGTTCAATTCTGGGTACTGCATCTGCGGAGTTTGCAAGTTCGCCCTGTGACTGCGTGGGTTTTTGCCGGGTGCTCCGGTTTCCTCCCACAGCCAAAGACTTGCAGGTGACAGATAAATTGGCCATTGTAAATTGCCCCTAGTGTAGGTAGGTGGTAGGGAATATGGGATTACTGTAGGGTTAGTATAAATGGGTGGTTGTTGGTCGGCACAGACTCGAAGGGCCTGTTTTAGTGCTGTATCTCTAAATAAAAACAATAAAATAAAAAAAGTCGAGGAAAGGGGCAGCAAAATACTGTATTATACTCAATTTAGGATCTATGCCTCCATTTTAGGAATCAGGATTATCATTCAAAAGAAGGATGTTGCATCAGCATAAGCATATATGCTGCTCAGTGGCAACCATGCAGTGCAAGGTGCTTTGGGTTAACTGTCCTTTCCAACACAGTTGGTGCCATAATAGTGTAATTGTTTGCACAGGAATTTGCCAGCAACCACTGGAAGGACTTCAGTAACACACAGAGGAGACAAGGTTGCAGCCACTCCAATGAATATGCCCAATGTTACAATCAAACCATGGGGTCTAACTCCCAGATGTGACAGTGGCAGGCTCAATACGCTTCAGGATGGAAATCCAAGTAACCACAATGCAGGAGTTCAGAGCTCTCAGGGCTGTGCTATAGCCTGTTCTAGAGCAAATCAGTAGCATACACAAGGAGTCAAACTCCAGTGGAGAGTGTATGCAGTTTTATTTTGATATTCATTCTCAGGGTGTGGACATTGTTAGCAAGGTTGGCATTTATTGGTCATGTCTAGCTGCCCTTGAGAAGCTGATGGTGAGCCATCATCTTGAACTGCTGCAGTCCATATGATGAAGATAGGGAGTTCCAGGATTTTGATCCAGCAGCAATCGAGGAAAGGCAATATATGTCCAAGTCAGGATGCTGTATGAATTGAAGGAAAGCTTGAAGGTGACAGTATTCCCAAGCACCTGCTGTCCTCGTACGTCTAGGTGAAGGAGGCCAGTGTCTCTCATGCCTCTTAGTCTTCACCTTCTTCCTCAGGTTCCTGCAGCCCCTGCCCCATTTCCAGGGGGAGATGGACCCCCATTTCCCACTACACAGCATGCAGTATGCCATAATAAATTGAGAGTAAGCCTATCAGGGGCACATTGTAAGGGCTCTCTGAGCTGCCTTAAAGTGTATATCTTTGGAGGTCATTTTAATGGTCACTCACCGAATGGGAATCCCATGGGATCGAGTAGAAATCCAGTTTTACATACACACCCCTGATATTACTGTGTGTTGACTTCACTGGAGAGTAAAATTGGGTGGGTGTAGAACCAGCCTTTCACATGATCCCATCAGTCTCCCAATAGACAGGTTAGCTTAAAGTTGTCCCTTTTGTTTCAGCAAATCAAAGTTTGTTCGAGGAGGCACCTGGTGTGTGGGGTGATGTTGAGGTGCAATGAGATATGTTTGCTGTGTGCATCCATGGTCTCTAAAGAGTCAACCTTGCAGCTTCTCTGTCTCCTGGAAGAAGCTCTGGTCCACAAGTTGTGACGAATGCCCGCTGACTGGGAGACGTCCATGCACATGCATGATCATCATGGTGTGGTCACAGACAACTTATGCATTGGTGGAACTGTGGAGCTGAAAGAATTAACATTTATATAGCACCTTCTGCTGCACTTAGAATGTCTCAGTTTACCTCCCAATTAATAGAATGCATGTGAACTGTGGCCTTTGCTTTATGTAAGCAGAGGCTGCAGTCAAAATGCACAAAGCAAGTGAATGAATGACCAAAAATCTCACATTTATATAGTGCCTTTAATGTAGTAAAATGTCCCAAGGCACTTCACAGGAGTGCAATCAAACAAAAATTAACACCAAGCCAAAGATGGAGACATTAGAACAGGTAGGTCAAAGCAGCTTCTCGAAGAAAGAGAGCGAGGTGGCAACGAGAAGAGGTTCAGGAAGAAATTCCAATGCTTTGGGCCTAGATCGCTGAAGGCATGTTTGTTGATGAATAATGTGTTTTTCTGGTATTGCTTTAGGGAGAAATGTTGGCCAGGACACTTGGAGAACTTGCTACTCTTCTTCAAATAGAGCCTGGGATCTTTTACATACTCCTCAGCAAGCAGACAGGGCCTCTTGACAATTCAGTTACCCATCAATGCTGCTCTGAAATGTAAGTCTAGATTATATGGGCTCAAGTCCAAACCGTGGCCTGTACCTACAACCTTCTGTCTTAAAGGGGCGGCACAGTGGCGCAGTGGTTAGCACCACAGCCTCACAGCTCCAGCGACCCGGGTTCAATTCTGGGTACTGCTTGTGTGGAGTTTGCAAGTTCTCCCTGTGTCTGCGTGGGTTTCCTCCGGGTGCTCCGGTTTCCTCCCACATGCCAAAGACTTGCAGATTGATAGGTAAATTGGCCATTAGCAATTGCCCCTAGTATAGGTAGGTGGTAGGGAAATATAGGGGCAGGTGGGGATGTGGTAGGAATATGGAATTAGTGTAGGATTAGTATAAATGGGTGGTTGATGGTCGGCACAGACTCGGTGGGCCGAAGGGCCTGTTTCAGTGCTGTATCTCTAAAAAAAAGGGAAGAGTAATGCCAATTAAGTCAAACTGCCCTATATTGATTTATAACTGAAACATCAACTGACTCGTGTTTTCTCAACAAATGCTGCCTCACCTGCTATGTTTCAGAGCTCCAGCATCTGCTGTACTTTATTCTTTTGCCTTATATTAATTGAAGCCAAGCATAGAATCATACAGGACAGATTGAGGCCATTTGGCCCATCGTGCCTGTGCTAGCTCTTTCCAATTAGACCCACTTCCCTGCTCTTGCCCCAGGTTCCTTCACTCTAGTTTTACCAGTTTCTCAGTAGTGACATTTGAAGACATGGTGAGGGGTTTCTGCCAGTATCAGACATTGAGATGACCAAAAAGAAAACACAAACAATGGAAGCATCACCCTAATGTCTTCCTTCCTGTGCGTTTTCATTATGCCTAGTCATGAGGCACCTTGGGACATTTCTCTACATTACATATGCTATCTGCATCCCAGTTGTTGTTATTATTGATGAAGCTATAAGTTAAATTCACCAATCCCATACTTCCAGCTGGGAGTGGCACTTAAAGAGAGTATGGGTTGGGGATAGAGATACCCTGTCAGGAGTCGCAGGTCTCAGTGGTAGCACTCTCACCTCTGAGTCAGAAGATTGTGGGCCCACTCCAGAGACGTCAGCACATAATCTAGGCTGACACTCCAGTATAGCACTGACGGAATGTTGCTCTGTAGGAGGTGCCATTTTTCAGATGGGACATCAAACTGAAGGCCATCTGTCCTCTCAGATGGACACGAGCGATCCCATAGCACTATTTCCAAGAAGGGCAGGGGAGTTCTCTAAATATCACTTTTAAAGAAAGACAAAAACTCTGGCTGTTATCATGTTACTGCCTGTGGGAGCTTGCCGTGTGCAATTCGGCTGCTGTGTCACCTACACAACATCAGCGATTATATATTTTTATTCGTTGGACTTCACTTCAAAGTGCTTTAGGATGTACTGAGTTCATGAAAGGCAAATGTATAAATGCAAGGTCTTTCTTTTTCTTTTTACAACACATTGGTGAAGATTCTCTGACCCACAGTCTCTCCCTGCATAAGTCCCAACAGGGAGCAGGGGATCTGTAAATTTACCTTATATGTCCACTATTATCCGACTGTGCAGTGGCGAGTGCAGCAGTGTGGCTTGGCAGTCGGTGAATCTTTGATAGCCATTCGACAGCACCTTAAATCGTCAATTTGAAAGGCTGCAACTTTAGGATCCCAGTCTCTGATTCACAAAAGAAACTCAAATTCGCATCATTGCTGGGAGCTGGGAGCTGGGAGCTTGGCATTAGACTATGTCCCTGTAACAAAAAGTTTCATATTTAGAGGAGGATCCTTGATATACTCTGGGCTGGAAGGAATGTTGAGCTTGGCACATGGTTTTCCTGTGTTTCGGTAAACTAGAGCTCACCCAAAACTCTGCTGCCCATATCCTAACTCACACCAGATCCCATCACCCCTGTGCTCGCTGACCTATATTGGCTCATTGTCCAGCAACACTTTGAATTCAAAAGTGTAATCCGTGTGTTCAAATCACTCATTGGATCCCACCCTGTCTCTGTAACCTCTTCCTGCCCTACAACTATCTGAGAACTCTGTGTTACCCCAGTTGTGGCCTCTTGTACATTATCCACATCCTTCGCCCCACCCTTGGCAGATTTACCTTCAGCTGTCTAGGCTTTAAGCTCTGGAATTCCCACTCCAAACCTCTATGCCGCTCCACCTCTCTCTCCTCCTTTAAGAAGTTCCTTAACACTTGCCTCTTAGGCCAGCGTGATGCCACCACCAAACGCATCTTCCCCTCCCCTCCCCTGTCAGCATTAAGGGAAGGCGTTGGAGTCGTGGTAATGCCACTGAACTAGTAATCCAGAGCCCTGGCAAATGCTCTGGGGACATGGGTTTGAATCCCACCACGGCAGATGGTGAAATTTGAATTCAATTAATATATCTGGAATTAAAAAGCTAGTCTAATGATGACCATTGTTGATTGTTGTAAAAACCCATCTGGTTCACTAATATCCTTTAGGGAAAGAAATCTGCCATCCTTACCTGGTCTGGCCTACATTTGACTCCAGACCCACAGCAATGTGGTTGACTCTTAAAATACCCTCCGAAATGGCCTAGCAAGCCATTCAGGTCAAGGGCAATTAGGGATGGGCAATAAAAGCTGGCTTAGCCAGTGACACCCCCATCCCACAAGAAAAATTATTTTAAAAAATTCTGAAGGGACCATTCCCTCCATGACACCCTGGTCCACTCCTCCATCACCCCCGACACCTTGTCCCCTTTCCACGGCACCTTCCCATGAAATCGCAGGCAGTGTAATACCTGCCCTTTTACCTCCCCTCCCCTCCCCTCACCATCCAAGGCCCCAAACACTCTTTGTAGGTGAAGCAGCGATTTACTTGTACTTCTTTCAATTTAATATACAGTATTCGATGCTCACAATGCGGTCTCCTCTACATTGGGGAGACATTGGGCAGTGGTTAGCACTGCAGCCTCACAGCTCCAGCGACCCGGGTTCAATTCTGGGTACTGCCTGTGTGGAGTTTGCAAGTTCTCCCTGTGTCTGCGTGGGTTTCCTCCGGGTGCTCCGGTTTCCTCCCACAAGCCAAAGACTTGCAGGTTGATAGGTAAATTGGCCATTAGCAATTACCCCTAGTATAGGTAGGTGGTAGGGAAATATAGGGACAGCTGGGGATGTGGTAGGAATATGGAATTAGTGTAGGATTAGTTTAAATGGGTGGTTGATGGTCGGCACAGACTCGGTGGGCCGAAGGGCCTGTTTCAGTGCTGTATCTCTAAAAAACTAAAAAAAAAACGCAATTTGGGCAACCGCTTTGCAGAACACCTCCTTTCGGTCCGCAAGCATGACCCCAAACTTCTGGTTGCTTACCATTTTAATTCACTACCCTGCTCTCATGCCCACATTTCTGTCCTTGGCCTGCCACAGTGTTCCAGTGAAGTTCAACGAAAACCCGAGGAACAGCACCTCATCTTTTGATTGGACACTCTACAGCCTTCTGGACTCAATATTGAGTTCAATAATTTCAGACCATGAGCCCCATTTTTATATATATATATTTATTGTTATTTATATATTATTTTTATTTTATATACTTTTTTATAATTAATTTTTAACCATGTGCTAGTCTTATACTTGTTTTTCATCATTTGCTTTCGTACAGAGCTGTTCATTACTCTGCCATTAGCACTCTCTCTGGACTCATGCTTTATCTTTCACTACAACAGTTTAGCACTCAATTTGCATTCTGTTCCATGACATCTGTCATTTAATCTCTTCCCCCTCCATCCTATCACAGACCTTCCCTCTTTGTTGTTCTTTCCCCCCTCTCCCCTTTCACTTGCACAAAGACTGTTACATTTTTAACTTCTGCCAGTTCTGATGAAGGGTCACAGACTTAAAATGTTAACTCTGTTTCTCTCTGCACAGATGCTGCCAGACCTGCTGAGTATTTCCGGCACTTTCTGTTCTCATCCGCTCTTTTTCTCTTAGACCAAGTTTTTGGTTGCCTTTTCTAATAAAGTATCGCCTTACGTGGCTTAGTGTCAAATTTCGTTTGACAACACTCCTGTTAAGTGCCTTGGAATGTTTTACTAAGTTAAAGGCGCTATATAAGTGCAAGTTCCTGTTGGTGATGTTTGCAGTCTGCATTTGCTCAATATTGTTATTTAGGGCAGCACTGGAAATGTTAATGTTTTGTGGAGTGGGGCCTGTACTCGGTGGCTGCGAGAACCCAAAATTGGTGTTGGCACTTATGTTTAGCATGTGGATCCTGCGAGACTTTCTCCAGCTGCTGTCGACAGGTTGGAATAGCACAAGGAGCCTGTGGGAAGCGATGCAGCTGTTGTTGGGAAAGGTAGTCCTGACAGCAGCTCCAGGCACCCTGAGGCCTGCATGATAAATGCCTGTTATCACACATGTGGGCAAGAACAGGAATCTGTCACATCCAGTTTTTTCCTGCACTTTCAACATAAATACAGAAAATGATTTAATAGTATGTCAAGTTGGGTGCCAAAAGAATCCTCTTGAGCAACTTTTCTTGTTAATTTTACTGCCAGCAGATATGTTTCAGTGGCAGAGACTCTATTGTATGTGCGTCCGACCTTGTGTCTATTCCCATCGAATTCTAAAAAACTCTTTGAGCTTGCCCTTTTCTGTGGGTGTTTTTATTTTAATGTCATTGAAAATGAAAATTAGATTGCGAATAAAACACTTCCACTGCCTAATAATTTGTTCTGCCTAGTGCTGTTCCTCGATCAGCAATTTTTATTTTATTATTGATGTGCAAATATTATCGGTGCACAGTATTGTTAACTGTTATTAGGTTAGAGGTCTCACACAGTGTCTGTGCTGAGGGACTAATGGGCAAGGACGATGGGCAAGACTCCACTTTTACCAGTCAGTGCCAATAACAGAAGCACGTCCTTTACTTAGGTTTACAAGTGTCAACTTTGGTTCAGTGGTAGCACTCTCGCCTGAGTCGGAAGGTGGATGTAAAAGATCCCATGGCACTATTTTGAAAAAGAGGAGTGTTATACCCAGTATCCTGATCAATATTTATTCTGCAGTCAGCATCACTGAAATAGATTATCTGATTGGTGTTTGTGGGACCTTGCTGTGTGCAAAGTGATTGTCATATTTCCTACAACAGTGACTTCACTTCAAAAGTACCTGATTGGCTGGAAAGAGCTTTGAGATGTCTTAAAGTTGTGAAAGGCGCACAATAAATGCATGTCTTTTTATTTACGAAACTCTGTAGTATTTGAGGTTTGAGGACGGCCAAGCATAGTATTTCTAGAAGACTTTTTAAGTCATTTCATGTTGCTGCTGCAGATACACAGCCACATGCAATGGTGACTTGATCAAGAAAGCATTTGGGGTTAAAGCCAAAATTAGTAAAGAGTTCAGAAGCAAAAGTTCTGTTCATTTCCGATGGATCGCCATTTTTTAAAGGGCTGATTTGTGCATGGAACAAATTTATAGACAGTGGGAGTTAAATTGGATAAGATCCGAAAACAGGCACAGTGCACAATTAACCCGCGCTCGTTCATTGCGTGGCAGGCAGTACGTTAAATTTATACAGCCTGCTGTTTTGAATGATTGCGGCACACAACCAGTGTTATCTGTGCTGTTCATCAGCTGCATGCATCAGCAGGGTGCCTGATATCACAAGTCACTAGTGCTACTTAAAGGCACCCTGCACCCCTTAAAGGGGAGGCGCACTGTGGCTGCAAGAACTGGCATAAGTCATTTGTAAATTGAATCTGTGCTGTAAAAGATTGAAGAATGTTTGAACATGCAAGAGAGCATGCACCAAGGTTTTCCAATAATGCACTTGGCAGAAGAAAGGAGGAGAGATATCCTGTATCCACGGGGGGCGGGAAGCCCACCAGGCACATGCACAGGAGACAGTGGGAACAAGGAGTGGCGGAAGGTCAATGCCATAATGGCTGCTCCAAGAATGTGGATGCAGAGCAGGAGGAAGTTTAATAATCTCACAAGTGTTGTCAATGTCAATAAGTTGATCTTCAAATGGCATATCCTACGTAATGTACCACTGGCCTCATCCACTGCTCAATTTATTGCATCCCCATCACCCACCTACCGACAATCTCTATCAATCAGGACTCAACCCCAACATTCATCTGCTTTACCTCACCCTCACATACTTTGCGTAGTTGTAAACCTTACTCCCACAGCTCACAGCTCGCGCACACTGGCAGCTATTCAACCTTGACAGCCACATCACCGAAATATATTGCAGGACACTTCCCTCATTTTGCAGGAGAAGGTTGAGCATAACAGGAGGCAGCAGGTAAAAACTGGAGGAACACAAATACGTCTGCAAATACGTTTTTATCCCCATGGAGGAGGCAGGGAGCATCGCTGAGGATGTGACCATGGGCAGGGCTGGAGGGATTGTTGATGAGGGTATCGGCATACCTAACCCTCCCTCTCTCATTCCATTTCTCCCTCATCCCTCAAACTCTGAGAAGCTCCCAGAGGCTGCAAGCATGCATTTCTTACGTTTTCTCCTCTCCCCTCAAAAAACCCAACTCTTGTCCCCTTTTCATTTCAAATACCCAAGAACAGTAAGTGGAGGAAGAGGAGGAAGAAAGTTAAGAAGAACAGAAACTGTCTTACAGTTGCAGCCACAAGCTCAGATACTGGCACTGCATGAATTTTAGAGACTCGCATAAAGGAAGGATCTGCACATGTTGGCTGGGATTTTGTGAGGCTGCCTGAGGTGGGGGGCACAGAGTATTGTGATGGGTGGCGGGGATGGGGTGGGGAGGGCGGCAGAGCGAATGGCCCGTTGCCCAGCGATCTTCCCAGGGATGGGATAGGTCGACGACAGCCTTTCCACCCAGAGGCCAATTGAGGCCCTTAAGTGGCCTATTAACGACCAATTAAGGGCCTCTTCCCACCACCATTGGGAGCTTACCAGCGGTGGGTGGGGGGTCCTCCATCACGCGGGGAGAATGCCTTGCAAAACAAGGTGCCCTCCCTCCAGGCTCGGTGGGGTCCCTCCTTTGTGGGCAATTTGTGGCCCACGGAGGACCCCCACTGGGAACCACTTTACCCCCACAGGACCCCCCTCCCCCTGGACTGAATGACCACCCCCACACCCCCCATCCAGTGACTATGCCTCACCTGCCTATGTTCCGGGGTTTCAACGCTAGGCCTCGGTCTAAGACCTCTGTAGTACCATCAATGGCTACCGCTCCCAGTGGCGCTGCCGATACTGCTGAACTGCCAGTCCTCCGATTGGCCAGCAGTTCTTGGAGGCGGGATCCCTGTCCCTTTAAAGTCTTTAAATGGACGGCGATCCCGCCTCCTAAAACTTTGCCTCAAAAAGCCTGGAGGATCGCTCCGGTTGGGGCTCGAAAAGGCAGAGGCGGGATTCCCCTTGCTTTTTTGGCCCAGCTTCGGGAGGCCCACCTCCAGCACAAAATCCAGCTCGTTGAGGGTGCAGGAGCCAGCTCACCAATGGCCGAGGTCGCACACTAGTTCTGCTGCAGAGGACACAGGTGACGACTTTGATGAGCCAGGTTACAGAAGAAGGCTGATGGGTGTATACATCCAAATGCTTGGCGCACAGGAAACCCAGCCAGAAAGCCTGTACTCAATGGTAAGGAGCATGGGGGAGTCCAGCACCAACATGGGGCACAGAGCTTTGCACAGAGCTTGGAGCTCATCCTTTCCAATGGGTGGTCACCTCCATCAGCACATCTGTGGAACCAGCCATGATGTTATATATGTTAGCTGATGTCACAGTTGGCATTGCAGCACAAGCAGCTTCCATCAAAACTCTGAGTGCTGCAGTGGAAACTCAAACTCCCACCATCATGGGTCAGGATATCACTGTCTTCTAGGGGGGTCACAGCAGTCCATCAATCTGTTCTCCAACAGATCAGTAGGATAGCTGAGGCATCACCTGGGAGAATGGTAGTAGCTCTGTGGAGTACAAACTTGTTGTCCTCTCTCAGGAGGACAGCCTTCCTGCTCCCATCCATCAGTGTCCTTGCTGTTGCTTGTCATCCAGCCATCCCAGACTGCTGCAGCCCAGTCTGAGATGATGCAGTCTGAAGCCAGGCCTTCTAGGCCCAGAGTTGCTGGAGGTTACCCTTCAAGGTCATCTGCAGTATCCTCAATGGAAGGTCAAGAGCCTTCCATCCCAAGTTGCAACCACTGGGGAAGCACTAGGAGCACTAAAATAGAAAAAGTTGCACAGAAGACATGCACTTAAAGGAATGCAGAAGAATGATTCGTTTATATTTGTTTGCATTATGTAATGATTGAATTTATAAATTTGCTTTGGAAGGTGCATTTTCTTGTGGTTTTTATTTCTGTGTTATCAGAAAGAGGACAGTAGTGACAGAGGACAGGTAAGAAGCATGGGATTGTTGGTGAATGGGGAATTGGGATTGAGCCGAATGGTATCGCTTATTAATTATTTTGCAGAGCCTGGGCAGAAAGGGGCTGACCATGTTGTAGCTATTCTTCCGCTTCCTGTGTCTCCACTTCCTGTTTCACGTCCTCCTCCACTTTCTCATTCTTCCTCATCCACCTTCTCCTCAGCTTCTTGCCTAATAGGTTGTGGCAAAGGCTGTTCCCTCATAATGGTCAGATTCACTGCCACAAATCTTAATACCTGCTCAGTTGAGTACTACAGGGCTCCTCCAGAACAATCCAGGCAGCAGAAGCATTAATTCAGGACACCTATGGTGTGCTCTATAATATTCCTTGTGACAGTATGGCTCTTATTGTAGGCCTGGTATGCATGGGTGCATGGGTACCAGACTGGAGTAACGAACCATGTTATGAGTAGATAACCCTTGTCACCCAACAGCCAACTTTTGATTTTCCACGGTCAGTCAAATATAGCTGACAAAGAGGACTGCTGCACAATGAAGGAATTGTGACCACTGCCAAGATAATGGGCATTCACCTGCATGAGCCACTGTTTGTGGTCGCATACCAGCTGCACAGCGAGGGAGTTGAATCCTTTTTGGTTCAGGAAAATAGTAGAGTTCACATGAGGTGCACAAGGGGCAATGTGCATGCAGCTAATGGCACCCTGCAAAATTGGGAAGCCTGCAATCCATGTAAACAATTGTGCTCAGTTCACCTGCTTGTATCTGACGAGAGGGAATGAGATGAAACTGTCTCTTTGTATAGAGAGCCTCAGTAACCTCCTTTATGCTGCAGTGTACTACAAATTGTGAGATATTGTTTATATCTTCAGCAGCAGTCTGAAAAGAACCAAGAAAGTTAAGAGCCATAGTCAACTTGACAGGCACAGACAGTGCAATACTTGCCCTACTTTGAGGTTGCGGATGTGGCTACAGCAGTTAGCAGATTTCACTCACAACTTCTTTAGTCTCAAACATTGGTTGTCGCAGAAGTTGAGGTAAGGGAATTACTTCCTAAAGAGCCTTGGTGAATATAACCACATGCTGACAGTTCCTTTCCCCCTCCTCCCTCTTCTAGCAGCTTGTCCTGTTCTGTGTTGCCTCTCTTCATTCTCCTAGCCTTGCTCAATCCCAAGAGAAAGACCTACCAGGTCACCCATCTCTGGAAGCAACTTGTGGATAGCACATTTAGGGAGGTGGTCACACCACAGGTTGGGAGCATGCAGGCAGATAGGGAATAGGTGACCACCAGGCAGTCTAAGAGAACCAGGCAGGTAGTGCAGGAGTCTCCTGATATGATCTCACTTGCAAATTGGTTTCCCATTTTGGATACTGGTGAGGGTTCCTCAGAGGAGTGCAGTCAGAGCACAGTTTGTGGCACCACAGGTGGCTCAGCTGCACAGGAGGGGAGGAAGGGGAGTGGAAGACCAGTAGTGATAGGGGATTCATTAGTTAGGGGAACAGACAGGTGTTTCTGTGGCAGTAAATGTGACTTCAGGATGATGTGTTGCCTCCCTGGTGCCAGGGTCAAGAATGTAATGGAGAGGCTGCAGGAAATTCTTCTGGGGGAGGGCGAACAGCCAGAGGTCATGATCCACATTGGTACCAATGACATAGATAAGAAGGGGGATGAGGTCCTGAAAGTAGATTTTAGGGAGCTGGGAAGGAGATTAAAAAACAGATCCTCAAAAACAGTAATCTCAGAATTACTCCCAGTCCCATGTGCAAGTGAGCATAGGAATAACAGAACTGAGCAATTGAACATGTGGCTGGAGAACTGGTGTAGGAGGGAGGGCATCAGATTTCTGAGACATTGGAACTGGTTCTGGGGCAGGTGGGACCTGTACAAGATGGACGGGTTGCATCTTAGCAGGACTGGGACAAATATCCTCGCAGGGAGGATTGCTTGTGCTGTTGGGGAGGGTTTAAACTAAATTGTCAGGGGGATGGGAAACTGAGAGGGAGCTCAGATTGGACGGAAGCAAAACTGGTAACATGTCTGGGGTGTGGGAACCAGGAGCAAGTATTAGAGAGGAATACCAAGGTGCACAGAATACTGGGGGAGATAGATAGCACGAGAGTAGGGAATAGTGCATTATTGGGTGGGGTCAGAGCAAGGGAGAAAGTAATAAAGTCTGAATCATGGTTAATGTACATGTATGTGAATGCACGGAGTGTGGTTAATAAGATTGGTGAGGTGCCGGCGCAGATTGCCATGTGAAAGTATGATGTTGTGGTTATAACAGAGACCTAGATCAAAGAAGGGCAGGACTGGGTGTTAAATATTCCCAGATACATGGTTTTCAGGAAAGATAGGAAAGGGAAAAAAGGGGGAGAGGTGGCAGTATTGATTAAGTTGAGCATTGCAATGCAGGAAAAAAAAGGTTGTCCCAGAGGAGTCAAGGACAGAATTAATTTGGCTAGAGCTAAGGAACAAAAAAGGTGCAGTTACATTGCTCAGTGTTGTCCACAGATCACCAGCTAGTGGGAAAGATGCGGAGGAACAAATTTGCAAGGAAATTACAGAGAGGTGCAAAAAATTATAGGGTAGTTATAATGGGGGACTTTAATTATCCAAACATAGACTGGGATAATAGTAGTGTAAAGGGCAGTGAGGGGCAAGAGTTCCTGAGTGTGTTTAGGAAAATTTTCTACAACAGTGTGTTGCGAGTCCAACGAGAAAGGAGGCACTGCTAGACCTGGTTCTTGGGAATGAGGTGGGCCAAGTGGATCAAGTATCAGTAGGAGAACATTTAGGGGATAGTGATCATTGTATCAAAAGGTTTAGGCTGACCATGGAAAAGGACAATGAGCAATCCAGGGTAAGAATAATTAACTGGGGAAAGGCCAACTTCAATGTGGTAAGAATGGAGCTGGGCGAATAAATTGGAGTCAAAAGCTGGCAGGAAAACCGATAGATGAATGGGCTACCTTCAAAGAAGAGATAGTTAGGGTACAGTCAAGGTATGTTCCCTCGAAGGGGAAAAGTAGAGCAAACAAACCCAGAGCTCCCTGGATGACAAAAGAGGTGGAGATTAAGATAAAGAAGAAAAAGTCTGCTTATGACAGATGCCAGGTAGAAAATACTATTGAGAACCAGGCTGAATATAGAAGATCCAGAGGGGAAGTGAAAAAGCAAATAAGAGAAGCAAAGAGAGAGCATGAAAAGAGACTGGCAGCTAGCATTTAAGGAAATCCCAAAGTTTTCTATAGGCATATAAGTAGTAAAAGGGTGGTAAAAGGAGGAGTGGGGCCGATTAGGGACCAGAAAGGGGATTTACACATGGAGGCAGAGGGCATAGCTGAGGTACTACATGAATACT
Organism: Heterodontus francisci; assembly: GCF_036365525.1. Lineage (NCBI taxonomy): Eukaryota > Metazoa > Chordata > Chondrichthyes > Heterodontiformes > Heterodontidae > Heterodontus > Heterodontus francisci. The sequence goes on from NC_090372.1 coordinate 39,093,812, forward strand.
TTGCATCTGTCTTTACCAAGAAAGAAGATGCAACCCAGGCAATGGTGAAAGAGAAGGGATGTCAGACACTAGAGGGGTTTAAAATTGATAAAGAGGAAGTATTAGATAGGCTGTCTGTAGTTAAAGTGGATAAGGCACCAGGGCCGGATGAGATGCATCCAAGGATACTGAGGGAAGTGAAGGTGGAAATCGCAGAGACACTGGCCATAATTTTTCAGGCTTCCTGAGGTGCCAGAGGTCTGGAGAATTGCAAACGTTACAGCCTTGTTCAAAAAAGGGTGTAAAGATAAACCCATCAACTACAGGCCAGTCAGTCTAAATTCGGTGGTGGGAAAACTTCTAGAAAAAATAATTCGGGACAAAATCAATAGTCACATGGACAAATGCAAGTTAATTAAGGAAAGCCAGCATGGATTTCTTAAGGGAAAATCATGTTTAACTAACTTGCTAGAGTTTTTTGAGGAGGTAACAGAGAGGGTTGATGAGGGAAATGCTGTTGATGTGGTGTACATAAATTTCAAAAGGCGTTTGACACAGTGCCACACAAAAGACTTGTGAGCAAACTTGTAGCTCATGGAATAAAAGGGACAGGAGCAACATGGATATGAAATTGGCTGAGTGACAGGAAACAAAGAGTAGTGATTAATGGATATTTTTCGGGCTGGAGGAAGGTTTGTAGTGGAGTTCCCCAGAGATCATTGTTGGGACCCTTGCTATTCTTGATATTAATGACCTAGACCTTGGTGTATAGGGCACAATTTCAAAGTTTGCAGATGATACGAAACTTGGAAGCAATGTGAACTGTGAGGAGGATAGTGTAGAACTCCAAAAGGACATAGAAAAGTTGGTGGAATGGGCAGACAGGTAGCCGATGAAGTTCAATGCAGAGAAATGTGAAGTGATTCATTTTGGTAGGAAGAACATGGAGAGACAATATAGAATAAAGGGTACAATTCTAAAGAGGGTGCAGGAGCAGAGGGACATGGGTGTATATGTGCATAAGTCATTGAAGGTGGCAAGACAGGTTGAGAGAGTAGTTAATAAAGCATACAGCATCCTGAGCTTTATTAATAGGGGCATAGAGTACAAGAGCAAGGATGTTATGTTGAACTTGTACAAGACACTAGTTCGGCCTCAGCTGGAGTATTGCGTCCAATTCTGGGTGCTGCACTTGAGGAAAGACATGAGGGCATTGGAGAGAGTACAGATAAGATTCATGAGAATGGTTCCAGGGATGAGGAATTTCAGTTACGAAGATAGATTGGAGAAGCTAGGACTGTTTTCCTTAGAGAAGAGAAGGCGGAGACATGATTTGATAGAGGTATTCAAAATCATGAAGGGTCTGGACAGAGTAGATGGGGAGAAACTGTTCCCACTCATGAAAGGATCAAGAACGAGAGGGCACAGATTTACAGTATTTGGTAAGGAAAGCAAAAGGGACATGAGGAAAAACTTTTTCACGCAGCAAGTGGTTAGCGTCTGGAATGCACTGCCTGAGAACATGGTGGAGGCAGGTTCAATTGAAGCATTCAAAAGGGAATTAAACTGTTATATGAAAAGGAAGAATGTGCAGGGTTCTGGGGAGAAGGTAGTGGAATGGAACGGAGGGAGTTGCTCTTTCAGAGAGCCAGTGTGGACATGATAGGCCAAATGGCCTCCTTCTGTGCTGTACTAATTCTGAGATTCTGTGATTCTGTTTCCACAGAAGCTTTGAAATCAACATAAGAGAACTTCAGCACCAGCCAGACCATTCCCTGTAGACTATTGAAATTTTAGGCAAGCATAGGAAAGTTTCAAAAATGAGTACAATTCACCAGCTACTAGAATAAATAATCAGCAACTCACCTGCAAGTAGTTGCTGATCCCTAGAAATAGAGCTGGTAGGGAAGATCCTTCTTGTCCATTTGACATTATGTCCAGTTGTGCAAGATTAAGACAGGATGTAGGGTGGGGTATAGCGTTTGAAAATGGCAGCACTGGCATCAATTTTTTTCAAAAAATATACTTTATTCATAAAAACGTACATTACAGAACAGTTTAAATTTGACACTACATAAAGTGCAAATCAGATCAGTTTCTTTCAACATAGTACATGAGGTGCCATTACAGGTTATATTTACAATGTACATTTACATTTCATATCAAACATTCTCTGCTGCATACAGCCCAAGGGGTTTTACATGGTTTGTAGCCCCTGGCAGGAGGACGTTAGACTGTGGCCTTTCCCCATTGAGCCTTTGCGACGGCTGCCCCAAGCTTTAGTGCGTCCCTCAGCTGGTAGTCCTGGACCTTGGAATGTGCCAGTCTGTAACACTTGGTCATCAACAGCTCTTTGCACTTGAAGGCCAGCAGGTTTCGGGAAGACCAAAGAGTGTCTTTCACCAAGTTGAAGGTCCTCCAGCAGCAATCGCTGGTTATCAGGGTGTGCGTCCCTGGGAACAGCCCGGAGAGCACAGAGTCCTGTATTATGGAGCTGCTTGGGATGAACCTCACCAAAAACTGCTACAACTCTTTCCAGACCTACTTTTTGAAGGCACATCCCAGAAGGAGGTGGACAACAATCTCTTCCCCACCACAGCCGCCTCAAGGGAAGCGTGCAGAGGTAGCGACACTCTGGGTGTGCAGAAAGGGTTTGACGGATGGGCCTTTCTCACCACCAGCCAAGCTAAATATTGGTGCTTGTTTGAAAGATCTGGTGATGAGGCACTCTGCCAAATGAGTTTGACAGTCTGCTCAGGGAATCATCCGACAGGATCTACCATCTCCTTTTCCCACAGGGCCCCGAGGATATTATGTGCAGACCACTGCCTGAGGGACATGCAATCAAAGTTGTTTTTCTGCACAAACTTTTCCACGAGGGACAGATGGTACAGCATGGTCCAACTGGATGGAGCGTTCCACGGCAAAGTATCCAGACCCATCCTTTGCAACACCGGGGTCAGATAGAACTTCAGCACATATTGACACTTGGGGCTGAATTCTATAGGTCCGCCACCGAAAGCGGCAGGGGGTGAAAAAAATGGCGGCCCGCACGCCCGAACTGTATGCCAAGGAGCCGCCGCGATTCCAAACACGGCGGCTTATTTAAATAGCCAGGGCAGGCTGTTCCCCCCCCCCACCACATGATCACATGGAGGGGGCGGCCCATCCGTCACCTACAATAGAGTCAGCTGCCTGTGCGCAGGCACTGACGCCATTTTTAAAGGGCTTTGAGCCCTTCTGGGATTTTTTAAGAAATCAGGAAACATTTATTAATAAAATTAAAACTGGTATTTTTGAACCTCTCCCACAACGCCCCCCCACCCCCCCCGCTCAATAACCACAATATTAAATACGTGCCCTGATGAAAGGTCACTGATCTGAAACATTAACTTTGCTTCTCTCTCCACAGATGCTGCCAGACCTGCTAAGTATCTCCAGCACTTTTTGGTTTTATTTCTGTTTCACCATGGCTGCTCACTCCTTCCAGTTTTTGGCACATGCCCCGGCCCCTCTGACACCATATCCCCAGCAACTTCAGGTAATCTGACCTGACGGCGAAGGGGACAAAGGATCGGTCAGCCCAGTTCCCAAAGAACATGACTCCGCTCTTTCCGCAATTTACTTTGCACTGGCACCATATCAGTGTTGCACACTGATTGACATCATAATCATTATGCTCTCTAGGCTGCCAACAGTCATTAAGTGTGCGCGCACAAACCCCTTTATCAGGATGGCACCCTGCTCTTCCCCTCAGAAATGTGCACGCACATCGCGGATGCTATTTTAGCACGTGAGGTGATCTTGAAGCGCCTAAGGAACGGGTGTTATGGAGCCCAGTTTAGCCCCTAGCACCTTAAAGATAGTGACTGTCCCAAGATACTGTCACAAAGGAAAAAGAGACATTAGTCTGGGACTAGTTTGGGATAGTTGACCAAATGCATCATTGAAGAGACTGATTTTGAGAGGTCTTTTGATAGTGGAGTGGGGTAACAAGGATGAAGAATTTAGGGAAAGCATTCCAAACAGTAAGGCCAAGGTGACTGAAGGCTTTACCACTGAAAATAGAGTGAGGAAATGGGACATTGCACAGGAGATTAAGAGGGGTCAGATTGAAAGGAGTGGAATTCATGTTTAGGTATGTAGAGCTTGGGAGGTTGTGGAGATCAGGTAAGGAAAGATGATGGAGGGATTTGTAAAGCAAGACAAAGATCCCAAACGCAATGACTGAGGACAAGTGAGCTAAATGGACAAGGTGATGGGTGTGCGTGATAGAATGCAAGCGAACGAGTTGGAGTTTATATAACTTGATGCTAGGCAGACTGGCCAGGTGTGCATTGGAGAACGCAGTTCTGGAAGACATGGATGCCAGGTTCAGAAGTAGTTGGGGCTGAACAATGCGTAGAGGTGCTGATATTTTCGAGGTGGAACTAGGCGGTCTTGCTCAGAAGAAGTTACATTTCTTAAACATATCGGCTTAGAATTTCTGCAAGTTTGCATTGGTTCCTGAAATCAGTCAAACCAATGTAAAAGATGGTGGAATTTTAAATGCACATTACATCAAGCATTAAATCGAGTTGCTGCAATCTTTAACACTAATTTAAAAAAAATATTGTACTGGAAGACAGCCCCAGCCACAAAACTGGCCATGCCCCCAGGTCAAAATGCTAACCATGGCAAGTTGTCAACAATTTCAACAATTATTTGCAACTGTTCACGGACGCTCTTCAAATTACTCATATTTGAAGGCGCACAGGCTTTCGAGGGCATGTGTTAAAAGTTTTTAAATATTGATATTTATTTAATTTATTCAGAAGCTGACTCATGTATATCAATGAAACTAGTAATTGGTACAGCAAAGTCTTTTAAAGTCATTTTCAGGAGGCCTCTAGGCCCGTCCATCTGTGCTGTTTCTTTCCTGTTGCGTTTGCCATCCTGTCTTGCAGACGTTCTCTCTGCTTGTGATCTGCCACCATTCCTGTGTGCAGTATCTGAGCTCGGCCTTCTGCATTGCCTTGCCCAATGACCTCACATGCCACAAGCTTTGCACTGGTCCTGATATGGCGGACAACTGCGAATTGGGTGAGTCAGGCCACATTTGCCACATGGCTTAGCAGACATCTGAGCCTTGGTTACCATACCAATTGTTGTAGCCTTCCCCAACACTTGTAACTGTTGGTGCCCAGCTATGATGGCTTCAAATTTCCTTCCGTCATTAGCTAGTGCTATGGTGTGTCCTTTCTTCTTTTCTAGCAGGTCTTTTTGGAAGGCCTCTGGGGAGGGTAGACGTGATTACTCGCTCTGTAACCCATTCCAACAATTCAATATCTGCAAAGTCGCATTCTTGAGCTTTGCCTCGGCACCTTGCAGCAAACTAGTCAATGGACTCATCTTGAATTTGCTGGTAGGTCATAAGCTCAAGTCTATCTACTCAGAAATTGACCTTTATCTTGGGATGATCTTTTAGGAATGGCCATATCTTGCTCGGGTCCTTCTAATCCTCAGCTGACAATCCTGATGTGTTGATCCATTGCAAACCCTTGTTGTCCAGTGTGATCTTGATTTTTATAGCTTCGTTCTCTGGTTTGCTCACTTCTTGATCCAGGAAACACAGTTCTATCCACTGGCGAAACAGTTTAGACTCAGACGTAATGTCCGATGCCTTCCAATCTATAATTGGATACTTGAATACCATTTTCTTAGTGATCTTGTTTCTCTGCAAATATAGGACTTTTCACAGGTTTTCTTTTCACCAGGCACAATTGTTTTTTTTACAGACTCTGTTCTTTACAGGTCTTCTGTTTCACTGGCACAGATTTCTATTTCCTTTTTTAGACAAGTTCATTGTCTGCAGCCTGCTCCTTTAAGAGTGAGAGACTACAGCTGTTTTTTTGTTTACACTAGCTTGTTTTGTTTTAAACTGAGAGAGCAGCTTTTTCTCTCTGTGCAGATTGCTGCAGCCTGCAATACCAGAAGCTTCCACAACCAGACTTTGTGCTGGAGACCTCCAGTGGCACTGTTAAGCTCTTACCACTCTTTCGGCTTAGGCCCCACCCATGTATCTGTAATAGTTACAGCTTTATTTAACAAATTTTTTGACTCACTGACATACTTGCTGAAAAGTCCGACCCCCTAGCAATTTTTAACATCTGCTCACAGTTTCACCACCTTACACAGTCTTGTCTGCAGTCCCATTTCGCAGCACTGTTAGGAACATAGTAACTAGGAGCGGGGTAGGCCATTCGGCCCTTCAAGCCTGCTTCACCATTCAACTAGATCATGGCTAATCTTCTACCTCAACACCATTTTTCCGCACTATCCCCATATCCCTTGATATTTTTAATATCTAGAAATCTGTTGATCTCTGTCTTGAATATATTCAATGACTGAGCCTCCACAGCACTCTGGGGTAGAGAATTCCACAGATTCACCACCCTCTGAGTGAAGAAATTCCTCCTCGTCTCAGTCCTAAAAGGGCCTGTACTTATTCTGAGACTATGTCCCCTGGTTCTAGAGCCCCCAGACAGGAAAAACATCCTTCCTGCATCTACCCTGTTGAGCCCTGAAATAATTTTGTATTTCATAGAGATCACTTCTCATTCGAATAAACGCTAGAAAATATAGGCCCAGTCTCCTCAATCTGTCCTCATAGGACAATCCCACCATCCCAGGGATCAGTCTGGTGAATCTTCATTCCACTCCTCTATGGCAAGTATATCCTTCCTTAGGTAAGCAGATCAAAAGTCTGCACAATACTCCAGGTACGATTTCCACAAGGGTCTATACAATACTCCTGTACTCAAATCCTCTTGCAATAAATGCCAGCATACCATTTGTCTTATTAGTTGCTTGCTGCACCTGCATGTTAGCTTTCAGTAACTTATGAACAAGGACACCCAGGTCCCTTTGGACATCAACACTTCCCCATCTCTCACCATTCAAGAAATACTCTGCATTTCTGTTTCTTGTACCAAAGTGGATAACTTCACATTTTTCCACATTATATTATGTTGTGGGGTCTTCTGCCAACTGGTCTTCTCTTGAATCTTCAGCCACTCCAGGTAAGCAATCATCTGTGCTTTGTTCTTTCTTGGTGTGTTTCAGAAGTTCCAAAACACTGTCGCTGTACTGTACTTGATGTGTTCTTCAGAAAAAAAAACCAAATGTTGCCACCATGTATTATTTGGCGTTCTTCAGAAAAATCTCAATGCTGCCACGATAAAGTATCACTCGTTCCTTTGGTGCATGAATTATTGTCAGATTCACAGGAATACAAGTAATATCTGTAGAATATGTGGGTTTTTATTGTAACTTAAACTGGAACATACATACATACAGCTACTACAGGAGCAGACCTACACATGTCTTACTGTGTTGGGCTACACTCACAACCCTCTGGTTATGTGTGATGCAACATTATTTCCTCCGATGACACTTCACTTACAGTCTCTTAAAGTGATCCCACAATACTCACTTCAAAATTTTATATTACTGTCACGACCAGGTGAGAAAGGTGTCGAGGGGTCTTTTACTGTCTTCACCTGGTCTAATTGTAACAGGGTTTAATTTTAAACACACTGTGTTTTTAGCTCCCCCTTGGTGAATTCTTGTTCATCGCTTTTCAATTATAAGGCAAAGAAATGAGCATAAACAGAATTTCTTAGGTTTACAGATGAAAAGTGAAATTTATAAAACCTTAAAATTAAACTCTAATTTGGTTAACGGCTACATATACACGCCACACCCCACACTAGCATGCATACGCGATACGCATATGCAAATAGGGACAGAAAAGAGCAGGAGAAAAATGAAATGGAGAGGTTTGAGGCAAAATCAGAAGAGTTTCTTGCGACTGTGCTTTGAGCTCACTGTAGTCCTTTTGTAGGTAATTCTTGCTTTTCATTGGGGCCAGTATTCTTCTTAAACTTTGTTCACTGTAGGAGACTTTTCTCTCTTGGGGGTTCATGTCTCTTCAATGGGTCTTCAGTGCTGTGAGAGAGATGAGAGCAGACAGGAGAGAGATGTTCTCAGTCCAGGAGAAAAGAGCTTTCTGAGTTTAAACACTCTGTGGCAAATTCAAATTCAAACAGCCAGTTAGTCATATGACTAAAAGCAAAATACTGCAGATGCTGGAAATCTGAAATAAAAACAAGAAATGCTGGAAATACGCAGCAGGTTTGGCAGCATCTGTGGAGAGAGAAGCAGAGTTAACGTTTCAGGTCAGTGACCCTTCTTCAGAACTGGCAAATATTAGATATGTGAAAGGTTTGAAGCAAGTAAAGTGGGGGTGGGGCAAGTGATAACGAAGGAGAAGGTGTAGATAGGACAAGGTCACAGAGAATAACTGACCAGAAGGTCATGGAGCAAAGGCAAACAATATGTTAATGGTGTGTTGAAAGACAAAGCATTAGAACAGATAGGGTGTTAACGTACTGAAAATTGAACAGCCACAAGTACAAACATGATACAAAAACAGTGGGTAAGCAAACTGAACAAACTAAGATAAAATAAAATAAAATAAACACAACAAAAAAGAAAAAAGAAAAAATAACTAAAAATAAAAGTAAAATGGGGGGCCCGTCATGCTCTGAAATTACTGAACTCAATGTTCAGTCCGGCAGGCTGTAGTGTGCCTAATCGGTAAATGAGATGCTGTTCCTCGAGCTTGCGTTGATGTTCACTAGAACATTGCAGCAATCCCAGGACAGAGGTGTGAGCATGACAGCAGGGGGGAGTGTTGAAATGGAAAGCAACCGGAAGCTCGAGGTCATGCTTTCAGACTGAGCGGAGGTGTTCCACAAAGCAATCACCCAGTCTGCGTTTGGTCTCCCCAGTGTAGAGGAGACCACATTGTGAGCAGCGAATACAGTGTACTACATTGAAAGAAGTACAAGTAAATCACTGCTTCACCTGAAAGGAGTGTTTGGGGCCTGGGATAGTGAGGAGAGAGGAGGTAAATGGGCAGGTATTACACCTCCTGCGATTGCAAGGGAAGGTGCTGTGGGAAGGGGACGAGGTGGTGGGGGTAATGGAGGAGTGGACCAGGGTGCTGCAGAGGGAATGATCCCTTCGGAATTCTGACAGGGGAAGGGAGGGAAAGGTGCATTTGGTAGTGGCATCACGCTGGAGGTGGCGGAAATGACGGAGGATGATCCTTTGGATATGGAGGCTGATGGGGTGGAAAGTGAGGATAAGAGGAACCCTGTCGCAGTTCTGGGAGGGAGGGGAAGGGGTGAGGGTAGAGGTGCGGGAAATGGGCCGGACATGGTTGAGGGTCCTGTCAACCACAGTGGGGGGGAATCCTTGGTTGAGGAAAAAGGAAGACATATCAGAAGCGCTGTCACGGAAGGTAGCATCATCAGAGCAGATGCGTTGGAGAAACTGGGAGAATGGAATGGAGTCCTTACAGGAGGCAGGGTGTGAAGAAGTGTAGTCGAGGTAGCTGTGGGAGTCGGTGGGCTTATAATGGATATTAGTAGACAGCCTATCCCCAGAGATGGAGACAGAGAAGTCGAGGAAGGGGAGGGAAGTGTCAGAGATGGACCATGTAAAGGTGAGAGAAGGGTGGAAATTAGAAGCAAAGTTGATAAAGTTTTCCAGTTCAGGGCGGGAGCAGGAAATGGCACCGATACAGTCATCAATGTACCGGAAAAAGAGTTGGGGGAGGGAGCCTGAGTAGGACTGGAACAAGGAATGTTCGACATATCCCACAAAAAGACAGGCATAACTAGGACCCATGTGGGTACCCATAGCAACACCTTTTACTTGAAGGAAGTGAGTGGAGTTGAAGGAGAAGTTGTTCAATGTGAGAACAAGTTCAGCCAGGCGGAGGAGGGTGGTGGTGGATGGGGACTGGTTGGGCCTCTGTTCAAGGAAGAAGCGGAGAGCCCTCAAACCATCCTGGTGGGGGATGGAGGTGTAGAGAGATTGGGCGTCCATAGTGAAGAGGAGGCGGTTGGAACCAGGAAACTGGAAATTGTCAAAATGACGTAGGGTGTCAGAAGAGTCACGGATGTAGGTGGGAAGAGACTGGACCAATGGAGAAAAGATAGAGTCAAGATAGGAAGAAATAAGTTCAGTGGGGCAGGAGCAGGCTGACACAATGAGTCTGCCGGGACAGTCCTGTTTGTGGATTTTGGGAAGGAGGTAGAAGCAGGCTGTCCGGGGTTGCGGGACTATGAGGTTGGAAGCTGTAGAGGGAAGATCTTCAGAGGAGTTGAGGTCAGTGACAGTCCTGTGGACAGTTGCTTGATGTTCGGTGGTAGGGTCATGGTCCAGGGGGAGGTAGGAAGAAGTGTCTAAAAGTTGGCGCTGAGCCTCTACAAGGTAGAGGTCGGTACGCCATACAACAACAGCATCACCCTTGTCTGCAGGTTTGATGACCATGTCGGGGTTAGACCTGAGAGAACGGAGTGCCTCAAATTCAGAGGGGGACAGGTTAGAGTGAGTGAGGGGGGCAGAGAAATTGAGACGACCAATGTCTCATCGACAGTTTTCAATGAAAAGATCAAGGGCGGGTAACAGTTTGCTTACCCACTGTTTTTTTTCAAGTTTGTACTTGCGGCTGTTCAGTTTTCAGTCCATTTACACCCTAGCTGTTCTAATGCTTTGTCTTTCAACACACCATTAACATATTGTTTGCCTTTGCTCCATGACCTTCTGGTCAGTTATTCTCTGTGACCTTGTCCTATCTACACCTTCTCCTTTGTTATCTCTTGCCCCACCCCTGCTTTACTTGCTTAAAACCTTTCACATAAAAAACAAATATCTAATATTTGCCCGTTCTGAAGAAGGGTCACTGACCTGCAACATTAACTCTGCTTTTCTCTCTACAGATGGCTGCCAGACCTGCTGAGTATTTCCAGCATTTCTTGTTTTTAGTCATGACTAAACTGGTCTGACCACATCTTCTGTGTATTGGAGAGCAGAGACTAGTTCCTTTGTTCCGACACTGTCTGCTAGTATGCAAAAAAGGTATTTCTGGCGAAGGGGCTGGCAATTCTTTGTGATGGGCCCTCTTTTCTTCCCAGCCACAATTTTAAGTTTTAATGTTCATGTGGAGAAATAACGTGTGCCTCATTCTTGGCAGGTGTCAGCTGTGGTTCAGTGGTGGCACGCTTGCCTCTCAGATAGAAGGTTGTGGCTTCAAGTTCCATCCGGCGTCTCGTGCACAGAAATCTAGGCTGACATTGCAGTACTGAGGCAGAGTTGCACTGTCAGAGGTGCTGTCTTTTGGATGAGGTTTTAAACCAAGACCCCATCTGCCACCCAAGGTGGACGTAAAAGATCCTGCGGTTCTATTTTGAAAAGCAGAGAAATTCTGTACTTTCCATCCTGAATTAAGCCCAGTAACGGCTAAAATCACCAATTAAGTTAAAATGTTAGGCCCTGGATCTGACTAAACTGACCCCAAGCAGCCATTTTTCATGTCTTTTGCATGTGACTGAAATAAATAGCTAGAAAATTGGGAGCACTTCAAACTGGGCAAAGGAACTTAGGAACAAGAATAGGCCATTCAGCCCCACGAGTTGCTCCAGCGTGCAATTTGATCATGTTTGATCTGCAACTCAATTGTAATTATACCTAACATAAATCTATCCATCTCTGTCCTGAAAGATCCAATTTCCCCAGCATTGACAGCCTTTAGAGGGGAGGGAGTTCTAGATTTCCACTACCTTTTGTGTGAAAATGTGCTTCCTGATTGTGCTCCTGAATGGCCTGGCTCTAATTTTAAGATATGTCCCCTTTTCCTTGATTGCCCCATCAGAGGAAATACTTTCTTTTTTTCTACCCTATTGAATCCTTTTAACATTTTAAACACCTCGATCAGATCACCACTCAATTTTCTATACTCAAAGGCAGGTTATAAAACCTGTACTCATAATCTAACCCTCTAAGCCCCGTTATCATCCTGGTGAATCAACAAGCAAGGTTCCCGATTCAATCTCTGCTCCATGCTGCTTGCCGTTGGATTGGCTAATGGGTTCAAGAATTGGTATCACCGGCACCATGCACTCAGAATTTTGGCCTCTATTTATCAAAGGCTGCAGATGGTGACACTAGAATGAAGTTGATAAGGTAAATTTCCCTTCAATCATGCCTGCAGTAAATGAGTAGGATTAATATTCCGCACATAATTTGTATTCTGTAATTAGCCTTCGTTCATGCCATGTTGCAGGAGAAATAGTCCTGCTTTTATGTGGCAATGTTGCTATATGTTTGGGTTTTGTTTGCTGTGGTTCGTAGACTCTATTTAAATAGGCTCTGTTTGTTGTAAGTCCAGCCATAAGTCCTGTGCCACCTCCAACTCATTGGCTGTCACAGTGGTGCCAATGCTCACTCCTTTGGTTAAAAATAAACTTCTTTATTGCTTTATATTTTAACATTTTTAATTCCCCTTTAAGTTGTGAAGCCCGTTTAATGTTGTAAATGTATCTGGTGATTTGGTTATTGCTGGGACTAGAGCAGGATGTTGGCAGAGTGATTACTTAGCTTTACAGGTGCCCTGCGGTATAGTGTGATTTCCTCATCCCCACCCTCCCCCCCCCCCCCCCTTCCTCCTCTCCTCACCCTCCTCACAGCTGGCATCAATGCCACGCTCTCCCACATCAACCACTAATGACTTGCAGCTGCTGCCAGTCTTTGGGGCAGTGCCATGCGTTATTAATGCTGGTAAGTAGCCAAATGCCAGGTGCTGGCACCGTTAGTTCCAGTGTTAGGGAAAGGCCAGTGATTGCCCCCTTGCACCGAATGTAATGTCATTTTATGTAAATTTGTGCCTTGGTATTAAGTATTGGGTGAGTGGGCAGAAAAGTGGGAGAAGTACTCTGTCATTCAGATTGGATTTTTTTTTTTTAATCTGTTTGACAATATATTTTTTTCCTTGAAATCAAACTATAGCCATCTCTGCTGGTTATCTGATGGCCTGTTAATAACATAGTTAGTAGTTAGCCACAGAAGTGCCATTGTGAAGTTAAAGTGCTTCATTTTATTTTCAGTCACACAATGGTAGACAGGATAGAGTGGCCGACCATTATTCACTAGCCCTTCACAACTCATTGTGCTCAGTGAATACTTCTTTCATTGCAACAAGCTGCGGTTGTTGTTGAGTTCCTGTTTGAAGTCCGCCTTTTTCTTTCTCTCTGTCAGGATTTGACTTTTTTGTTTCAATTCAATTAATTCTTTTACTAAAATTGTTTCCGTTTCGCAGAGTTGAAGTGCCGACCTGACCGCCTACTGACTGCACCAAATATGGAGGGCAACACCGCTCATTAATAAGTACGTGCTTGTCCGAGAATCAGCTAACCCACAGCCTTTGAGAAAGTTTAACATATCAATAGTTCCAAAAGACACAGAGGGAATGATATCATTCCTGACTGGAACTGTGGGAAATAACTAGCAAGCGCTGAGAAAGGTCTATTTGCCCACTTTCAATTTGAAGCAAAGTTGAGCACAATGGAATAGAACTCTAATCTAAAACCTTTCCACTCCAGGGTCTGGGTTTAAAATACACTGCAGACAACTGGGGATGAAAACATCTCTTCACTGGCATAAAAACAGAAAAGGCTTGAAATACTCAGGAGTCTGGCAACATCTGCGGAGAGAGAAACAGCATTAATGTTTCAGGCCTGTGGCCTTCGTCAGAACCCCTCGCACTGGCAGTTGCTAAGAGTACCAAGTAAAGTGAGTTTAGGCAGTCAGGAACCAGATCCTGGATGCCACAGTTCCATAGCACAGCGGTAATTAGAATTCAGCCCTAATGTCACAGTCCTTCCACAAGTGCCCATCCGGATTGCATGACAGCTGGCGTTGTCAAAGTCTACTGGCACAGGAAAGAATGCTAGTCAAAAGTTGGTTTTGGAGTGTATCATAACATCATAGAATCTTACAGTACTGGAGGAGACCATTCGGTCCATCGTGCTTGTGCCAGCCTTTTGGAAAAGCTAGCCAATTAGTTCCTCTCCCCTCCTAAGAACACAAGAAATAAGAAATAGGAGCAGGAGTAGGCCATTCAGCCCCTCAAGCCTGCTCCACCATTCAATAAGATCATGGCTAATATGATTGTGGCCTTAACTCCATTTTCCTGCCTGCCACCCATAACCCTTGACTCCCTTGTCAATCAAAAATCTATCTAACTCAGCCTTGAATATATTCAATGACCCAGCCTCCTCTTTTCTCTATTGTCCTACAATTGTTTCCTTTACAAGCATATATTCTACCACCATGCAGTGCATTTTGGATCAAATCAACTCATGAAAAAAATAGTCCTTCTCACCACCTCCTGTCATCTGGTCACTGACACTTTTTGTCACTGGGAACAGTATCTCCCTGTTTACTCTATCAAAGTCCCTCATCATTTTGAATGCTCCTATTAAATCTCCTTTTAACCTTCCCTGCTCCTAGGAGAACAATTCCAACAATTCCAATTCTAGTCTCTCCACATAACTGAAGATATACTGGGATCAGAAAGAAGAGAACTTTACCCACATTTAACCTGCTTTCTATTTGCTCTGACAGCATTGAACACTTTTTGTCCCTACCTAATCCTTCTTGTTAATCCTGAAGAAAATCAGCTTTAAAACCTTTCAATACCATCTTCCTTCTGCATCCATTTTGCATTTGGAAGCCATTTTGAAAAGATGTGTTTTGAATGGCTGCAACCCAGCTTTTAAGGCCAGTTTTTTTAGCCAATTGTAAGCATATAATGTAAAAATTATCATAACCACATAGTAGAAACAGCAAAGGAGTGCTGCACAGTCAAAGAAGCCCACTTTTGGAAAACATATTTAACCAAGGAGCTCTCAGGTAAATGTAAAAGATCCCGTTGCACTATTTGAAGAAGAGCAATGGAGTTCTCCCAGTGTCCTGGCTAATTTTTATCCCTCAACACCAAAAAAAACGTATCTGTTATTTATCTCATTCTGTTTGTGAAACCTTACTACTGCATTTCCCTACATAAGAACAACTTGTATTTATATAGCACCGTTCATGACCTCAGACCATTTCAAAGCACTTTACAGCCAATGTAGGAAATAACAACAGTGGCAAGAGTCCAAAAATACTTAATTGGCTGTGAAACATTTTGGAGCAGCCTGAGAATGTGAAAGGTGCTATATAAATGCAAGTCTTTCTTTCAGGCACTTTGAACACTCACAGTTTAAACAATCTGTACAAGGGTAGTTGTCGCTCCACCTGGTGGAGCAAGTGAAATTGCAGCTGTTACGACCGAGGTGGGAGCAATGCACTGTCAATTCAGTCCCATCACTCCACAGGTCGCAGCATATTATTAAAGTTTTCCCACCGAACTGGAAAACAGCCAAATTAAACACTCTAGTAATCCCCCCCAACCCCCCCACCCCGAATAAAACAGACCAAACCAGGTATCTTTAGACAACAATTTAACTATTTATTAAAACTAAATCTTAAACACTATTAAGATAAACCTATGTCTAAAGACCTTCTAACTTCTTATTTTAACCTAATTTCTCTATTCACACACATACACTCAAAAATCAATGGTAAATCGATTTTTTTTTTAATTACGTTTTTAAAATTAGCTGTTCCTGAAGAATAAATAAATAATTGTGTTATATGTATTTGTGGGTTACGTTCATGATGGCTGAGGTATTCTAGTGTAAAAATAATCAGATGCCGCTCGAAATCTCGACGCGGATTTGATGAAACAGTCTTTTCTTGATAGGCATTCCAAGCACTTCAGCTGCAGCAGGCGTTAGCAGTTCTTTCAACACGGGGCATAACGACAGGTCTATGCTTGGATTTTAAAATTGGTAGATTTCAGTTGAAGCTTTAGTGCGAATTCCAGAAAACACAATCAGTCAAGAGAGACTCAATATTGGAGACTTAGATTGGTAATAAGGAAAAAGGAATTTTGCTACCTTCAGCAATACGAATGTTCTCTCCAAAAGGGATTTTTTCTCCTTAGGCAATTAACACAGCCTGTGGCTCATTGTAGAATTTCTGCTGAGAGAATTCTCTTCTTTCAAGGCAAGCACACTTCGCTGGTGTCTCTCAAAACTGTTTTTCGCTGGTTTTTACACCCAGTTAAATTGTTACATTACACCATGTCAACTCTCGCTCCTGCTGTTGCCTAGGTAACAGGTGCAGCTATGGCGCACTGTGCCTTAGTTTTCAAAGGCACATTGCCCCAATCAGAGAAGAAAATAAATAGTTTCATGACACAGCACATTATTTTTTAGATGTCAATTCATTTTATTCATGACCCAGAGTGAGGTCTACAACCATAGAGAAGAAGAATGTAATAATAAATAATACTAACATTTATATAGTACATTTCCTATGTTACAACAGTAACCACACTTGGAAAAAGTACTTCAATGGGTGTAAAGCACTTTGGAAAACCCTGATGTTGTGAAAGGCACTATATATACGCAAATCTATCTTTCTTTATGATCACATTGAAACCTCTTAAAGCACGTTATACAAGGACTTACCTTGGAGTGCATTGAGTACTATATGTGGCAAACATGACAGTCATTCCATGATAGGATCAAACAGTTATGAGATGAACGGCCAGCTGATCTTTACTTTGGAGGCATTTAGTCGAGAGACGCATGTTGGCCAGTAAACCAGGGAAAAATCCCTACTCTTTATCAACAGCTGAAATGCGTTCTTTCTATCTACCCAGGATATGGTTTCATAGACATTATGGGTGGAATTTTATGATGGCGGCAGGGGTCTCGACGTCTGGGGGAACCGACGCCGAGATCCCCACGTCGCCTCTTGTACGGAAGGCCCGCCGAATTTAGTGCCAATCAGGCACTTAACTGGATAGCAGTGGGTCATAGGATTTAGGACCCCATCACTAGACGTCCTGGCCTAAGAGCGGGGGGATGGCCCTCAGCAGCAACCACCGCCAACCACCACCACCACCGCCCCCCCCCCCCCTTCCCAATGCCTGATCCCTTGTTCAGGCACTAAGTGCCTTTGAACAAGGGACGCCCCTCCCCCCGCAGCCGGGAAGCAGCCTGCAGGTTTTTCATGCTGTACTTCCCACGCGATGACAAGACCGCCTGCTGCACGGGCAATTGTGGCTGTGGAAGGAAGAGGCCCTTAATTAGGGACTAATTACCCAGTTAAGAGCCTCAAATGACGGCGGGGAAGGAAAGCTGTTTACAGGCCCTCCCACCCGGACTAAATTTTGGCTGAGGCAGGATGGAGGCAAGGCCCACCCTATGTGCTACAGTACACATTGCAGAGTACTAGCAAGAATGTGCAGTAATAGTCATTTATAGTTGAGCAGTTCTTGTAGTATTTCAACTATCCTGCAAATTATATTGAACCATGGAAGTTTAAAATGCTGAAAAAGGCCATTTGGCCCAGCATATCTGTGCCAATCCTTTTCTAAAACAATCCAAAATGAATTTCGATGATCTGCTCTCTCCGTATAGCTATACTTTCCTTTACCTCAAAACTACTTGTCCCTTAAAAGATGCAATCATC
Source organism: Heterodontus francisci (assembly GCF_036365525.1). Classification (NCBI taxonomy): domain Eukaryota; kingdom Metazoa; phylum Chordata; class Chondrichthyes; order Heterodontiformes; family Heterodontidae; genus Heterodontus; species Heterodontus francisci. Next base: position 39,111,272 of record NC_090372.1, read on the forward strand.
TCTATCTCAACAAAAAGGCATTTCTCCTAACATCTCTCCATACTCTTTTTGTGACAATTTTACCTTGATGACCCTTGACATTGAAAGCCCCAAACAAAACAACAACTTATATTTATATAGCGCATTTAAGGTAATAAAATGTCCCAAGGTGCTTCACAGGAGCATTATAAAACAAAGTATGACACCAAGCCACAAAAGGAGATATTAGGTCTGATGACCAAAGGTTTGGTCAAGAGGTAGGTTTTAAGGAGTGTCTTAATAAAGGAGGAAAGCGAGGCGGAGAGGTATAGAGAGGATGAAAGGAACTGAGAAGGACCGGATCTATGAGGTAAGAGTCTTTACAGCACAGCTTGTGGGCCAGGAGGAGCAGTAGTGTTTCCTCTAGACCCAACAAACTGCTTTACAAACCCCCACGATCTGTTGGCAACCCTCCCCCCCCACCACCACTCCCATCTCCCCAATGCTCTACCCACAACCTCCATGGTTTCCCTTTGACCTCCTCCACTTCCCAATCTCTCTCTTCCTCTCCACTCCCTGGCTACAGCCTTGAGCCATAAGTTTTCCCACCCAACAGACAGCCTGCTTGCCAATCACTTCCGGATTTCTGATCTGGAAATCCTCCCCCAACCCCAGTCTTTCCACGACCCTGAGTAAATATCAAGGCCCTGTCAGCCTTGGTTCAGTTAGTAGCATTCTCGCCTGTAAGTCAGAGGTCATGGGGTCAAGCCCCATTCCAGAGACTTCCAGTGTACTGAGGGAGTGCTGCACTGTCAGAGGTGCTGTCTTTGGGATGAAGTGTTAAATCAATGCCAGTCTTCCCTCTCCGGTGAACTTAATAGATCCCAGTGCACCAATTTGAAGAAGAACTTGGAGTTTTCTCAGTGTCCTGACTAACATTACTCCCTCAAGCAACATCTAAAAATGGAATATCAGGTCATTATCTCATTGCTGTTTGTGGTAGCTTGTTGTGTGCAAATTGGCTGTTGCATTTCCTACATTACAAAAGCACTTTATTGGCTGTAAAGTGCTTTGGGAAATCCTGAGGTCACAAAAGGTGTGATGTAAATACAAGTCTTTTTTTTACACTGTGCACTCCCGATGACTTTAATTTTCTTTCTGTAATGGAACAATAGTCTGTTTATTCAAAATGAAAAATTGTGTAACTTCTATGAGCTGTAGCAACTGGTAATTTAAACCCAAGTTCTCCAATGTTTAGTATTGTGTGGTTGATAGTTATAAACTCAGTACAAGGTACATAACTTCCACCCAACTGCAGTTGTCACCTGGGTACATGTTGGCTCCACCTGCTGGATAACTGAGGTACAACAATGACAGCTGTATTAGTGAACTCTGTGTACTGGGAACCTGCCCCTTGTCGGAGCCAGAGAGAGTGCTTAACTTGTTCAGTCCTCACTTTGGCCCTCTCTTTTTTGGGTCGGTCAGTCTTTTTTGGCAAGTTACTGGATAATGTTAGTGTTCAGCTGTAGTCAGATCCACCAGTCTTTCGTAACATTCAGGAGGTGGGTGGGGTGGGGATGGAGACGACTGGCCAGCTCCCAGAAGGAGGGTGGGAGAAGGGATAGCGGGAGTGGGGATGGCAGCTGGTCCACTCCCAGGAAGTGTATGAGGGTGACTGGTCCAGTCTCAGGAAGTGGGTGGGTGGGGGAGGGATGGACGACTGGTTGCTCCCTGTGTCGATCATTGAAATCTTTTAAGGAAACTGCATGCCTCCATTTTAACATGATTTTTATTTTTAATTAAAGTTGGCAAGGTTTCCTGGGGCTCAGAAAACCCATTGTATAAAAGGAACTGAAAAGGGCTGGATGCATAAGGTAAGTGCCTTTATAGCACTGCTTGTGGGCCAGGAGGAGCAGTAATGTTTCCTCTAGACACAACAAGCAAACCACTTTACAAACCCCCATGATATGTCAACCCCACCCCCCAATCTCCACCTGATCTACCTGCAACATCAACAATCTAGCCCTGGCCTGCAAAATTTACACTGCCTCCACCCCACACCGCGCCCCCCCCCCCCCCCCCCACCCCCCACAATTTGCCCTCCTTCCTGAACTCTCTCTTCCTGCCGAACTAAAGCCAAACTTATTTTTTGTAACATGGAAGTTCCTCTCATTGTATCATGAATAATGTTGCCAACTCTGGTTGGACATATTCCTGGAGTTTTTATCACATGACTTCCCTCCTCCTACTGCCCGGGACACATTTTTGATATTTTTACAACTAATCAATGCAAGTCTTTGAAGAAAATGAAGAAACACAATTATTTAAATATTCCTTTGGTGCTTCTCTCTAGTCACTCACAGTAGAGCCCAGGAGATTAATCGTTAATCTTTAATTCCTGGAGACTCCAGGATAATACAGGAGGGTTGGCAATTCTTTTCCTGCCCCTCCATCACTGAACCCGGGATATCACCAATTCATCTTACCATATCCTGCCCCTCAATCATCCAAAACCACACATCTCTGGGTATATCCTAGCCCGCCAGCAGGACATACCCACCAGAGGTGGCGGCACAATGGTATATACAGAGGAGGGAGTTGCCCTTGGTGTCCTCAACATTGACTCTGGAACCCATGAGGTCTCATGGCTTCAGGTCAAACATGGGCATGGAAACCTCCTGCTGGTTATCACCTACTGAGCCCCTCAGCTGATGAATCAGCGCTCCTTCAAATGAACAGCACTTGAAAGAAGCACTGAGGGTAGCAAGAGCATAGAATATACTCTGGGTGGGGGACTTCAATGTCCATCACCAAGAATGGCTCTGTAGCACCACTACTGACTGAGCTGGCTGAGTCCTGAAGAACATATCTTCCAGACTGGGCTTGCAGCAGGTGGTGAGACAACAAACACAAGGGAAAAATCTACTTGGCCTCTTCCTCACCAATCTACCTCTTGTGGAAACATCTGTCCATGACAGTATTGGTAGGAGTTATCACCACATAGTCATTGTAGAGATGAAGTCTCGTCTTCACATTGAGTTCACCTTCCATCGTGTTATGTGGCATTCCCACTGTGCTAAATTGGCTAGATTCCGAACAGATCTAGCAGCTCAATATTGGGTACCCATGAGGCACTGTGGGTCATTAGCAGCAGCAGAATGGTATTCCACCACAATCTATAACCTCATGGCCCAGCATATCCCTCACTCTACCATTATCATCAAACCAAGGGACCAACCCTGGTTTGATAAGGAGCATAGGAGAGCACACCAGGAGCAGAATGAGGCATATCTAAAAATGAGGTGCCAACCTGATGAAGCTACAACACAGGGCTACAATGGAAACAACATGTTGTAGACCGAGCTAAGCGATCCCACAATCAATTCATCAGTTCAAAGCACTTCGGCTCACATGGCCAAGCCATCTCAAGCGCTGCTGACTCAGTAGGGTGTATAAGCTGGGGATGTTGGCCGCCTCGAGGACTTCTGTGTTGGAGATACGGTCCAGCCACCTGATGTCAAGGATTCTCCGGAGGCAGCGAAGATGGAATGAATTGAGACGTCGCTCTTGGCTGACATACGTTGTCCAGGCCTCGCTGCCGTAGAGCAAGGTACTGAGGACACAGGCCTGATACACTCGGACTTTTGTGTTCCGTGTCAGTGCGCCATTTTCCCACACTCTCTTGGCCAGTCTGGACAGCACTTCAGTACAAAAGATAAGACTGAAATGTTTGCAACCATCTTCAGTCAGAAGTACCACGTGGACGATCCATCTTAGCCTCTTCCTGAGGTCTCCAGCATCACAGATTCCAGCCTTCAGCCAATTTGATTCACTCCACATAATATCAAGAAATGGTTGACGGAACAGGATACAGCAAAGGCTATGGGCCTTGACAACATCCTGGCTGTAACACTGAAGATTTGTGCTCCAGAACTAGCCACGCCCCTATCCAAGCTGTTCCGGCTACCACACTGGCATCGATACGACAATGTGGAAAATTACCCAGGTATGTCCTGTCCACAAAAAGCAGGACAAATCCAATCCAGCCAATTACCAATCCAACAGTCTACTCTCAATCATCAGCAAAGTCATGGAAGGTGCCGTCAACAGTGCTATCAAGCAACACTTACTCTGCAGTAACTTGCTCACCAGTGCTCAATTTGAGTTCCCCCAGAACCACTCAGCTCCAGACCTCATTACAGCCTTGGTCCAAACATGGCCAAAGGAACTGAATTTCAGAGGTGAGGTGAGAGTGACTGTCCTTGACATCAAGGCAGCATTTGAGCGAGTGTGGTGGCAAGGAGCCTTAATAAAATTTATGTCAATGAAAATCAGGGGGAAAACTGTCCACTGGTTGGAGTCATACCTAGCAGTGGAGGCTGTGGTGTAGTGGTATTGTCACTGGACAAGTAACCCAGAGACCCAGGGTATTGTTCTGGGGACATGGGTTCAAATCCCAGCACAGCAGAAGGTGGAATTTGAAATCAATTAATAAATCTGGAATTAAAAGCTAGCCTAATCTAATGATGGCCATGAAACCATTGTCGATTGTTGTAAAAACCCATCTGGTTCACTAATGTCCTTTAGGGAAGGAAATGTGCTGTCCCTACCTGGCCTACATGTGACTCCAGACCCACAGCAATGTGGTTGACTCTTACATGCCCTCTGAAATGGCCTAGCAAGCCATTCAGTTGCATCAAACCGCTACAAAGTCAATAAAATGGATTGAAACCGGACGGACCACCTGGCATCGACCTAGGCACCGGAAACGACAACGGCAAACCCAGCCCTGTCGACCCTGCAAAGTACTCCTTACTAACATCTGGGGGCTTATACCAAAGTTGGGAGAGCTGTCCCACAGACTAGTCAAGCAACAGCCTGACATAGTCATACTCACGGAATCATACATTACAGACAATGTCCCAGACACTGCCATCACCAGCCCCGGGTATGTCCTGTCCCACCGGCAGGACAGACCCAACAGAGGTGGTGGCACAGTGGTATACAGTAGGGAGGGAGTTGCCCTGGGACTCCTCAACATCGACTCTGGACCCCATGAAGTCTCATGGCATCAGATCAAACATGGGCAAGGAAACCTCCTGCTGATTACCACCTACCACCCTCCCTCAGCTGATGAGTCAGTACTCCTCCATGTTGAACAGCACTTGGAGGAAGCACAGAGGGTGGCGAGGGCACAAAATGTACTCTGGGTGGGCGACTTCAATGTCCATCACCAAGAGTGGCCCGGTAGCAACACTACTGACCGAGCTGGCCGAGTCCTAAAGGACATATCTGCTAGACTGGGAATGCGGCAGGTGGTGAGGGAACCAACAGGAGTGGAAAACATACTTGACCTCGTCCTCACCAATCTGCCTGCTGCAGATGCATCTGTCCATGATAGTATTGGTAGGAGTGACCACCGCACAGTCGTTGTGGAGACGAAGTCCCGCCTTCACATTGAGGATATCCTCCATCGTGTTGTGTGGCACTACCACCATGCTAAATGGGATAGATTTAGAACAGATCTAGCAATGCAAAACTGGGCATCCGTGAGGCGCTGTGGGCCATCAGCAGCAGCAGAATTGTATTCAACCACAATCTGTAACCTCATGGCCTGGCATATCCCCCATTCTACCAATACCATCAAGCCAGGAGACCAACCCTGGTTCAATGAAGAGTGCAGGAGGGCATTCCAGGAGCAGCACCAAGCATACCTCAAAATGAGGTGTCAACCTGGTGAAGCTACAACACAGGACTATCTAGGTGCAAAACTGTGTAATCAGCATGCGATAGACAGAGCTAAACGATGCCATAACCAACGGGTCAGATCTAAGCTTTGCAGTCCTACCACATCCAGCCGTGAATGGTGGTGGACAATTAAACAACTAACTGGAGGAGGTGGCTCCACAAATATCCCCATCCTCAATGATGGGGGAGCCCAGCACATCAGTGCGAAAAATAAGGCTGAAACATTTGCAACAATCTTCAGCCAGAAGTGCCGAGTTGATGATCTATCTCGGCCTCCTCCTGAAGTCCCCAGCATCACAGATGCCAGACTTCAGCCAATTCGATTCACTCCGCGTGATATCAAGAAACGACTGAAGGCACTGGATACTGCAAAAACTATGAGCCCTGGCAATATTCCGACAATAGTACTGAAGACCTGTACTCCAGAACTTGCTGCTCCCCTAGCCAAGCTGTTCCAGTAAAGCTACAACACTGGCATCTACCCTGCAATGTGGAAAATTGCCCAGCTATGTCCTGTACACAAAAAGCAGGACAAGTCCAACCCGGCCAATTACCGCCCCACCAACCGATTCTCTATCATCAGTAAAGTGATGGAAGGTGTCATCAACAGTGCCAACAAGTGGCACTTGCTTAGCAATAACCCTGCTCAGTGACGCTCAGTTTGGGTTCTGCCAAGGCCACTCAGCTCCTGACCTCATTACAGCTTTGGTTCAAACATGGACAAAAGAGCTAAACTCAAGAGGTGAGGTGAGAGTGACTGCCCTTGACATCAAGGCAGCATTTGACCGAGTATGGCATCAAGGAGCCCTAGCAAAACTGAGGTCAATGGGAATCATGGGGAAAACCCTCCACTGGCTGGAGTCATACCTAGCGCAAAGGAAGATGGTTGTGGTTGTTGGAGGTCAATCATCTGAGCTCCAGGACATCACTGCAGGAGTTCCTCAGGATAGTGTCCTAGGCCCAACCATCTTCAGCTGCTTCATCAATGACCTTCCTTCAAACATAAGGTCAGAAGTGGGGATGTTCGCTGATGATTGCACAATGTTCAGCAGCATTCGTGACTCCTCAGATACTGAAGCAGTCCGTGTAGAAATGCAGCAAGACCTGGACAATATCTAGGCTTGGGCTGATAAGTGGCAAGCAACATTCGCGCCACACAAGTGCCAGGAAATGACCATCTCCAACAAGAGAGAATCTAACCATCTCCCCTTGACATTCAATGGCATTACCATCGCTGAATCCCCCACTAACAACATCCTAGGGGCTACCATTGACCAGAAACTGAACTGGAGTAGCCATATAAATACCGTGGCTACAAGAGCAGGTCAGAGGCTAGGAATCCTGAGGCGAGGAACTTACCTCCTGACTCCCCAAAGCCTGTCCACCATCTGCAAGGCACAAGTCAGGAGTGTGATGGAATACTCTCCACTTGCCTGGATGGGTGCAGCTCCAACAACACTCAAGAAGCTCGACACCATCCAGGACAAAGCAACCCGCTTGATTGGCACCCCATCTACAAATATTCACTCCCTCCACCACTGATGCACAGTGGCAGCAGTGTGTTATATCTACAAGATGCACTGCAGCAATGCACCAAGTCTCCTTAGACAGCACCTTCCAAACCCACGACCTCTACCAACTAGAAGGACAAGGGCAGCAAATGCATGGGAACATCACCACCTGCAAGTTCCCCTCCATGTCACACACCATCCTGACTTGGAACTATATCGCCGTTCCTTCACTGTCGCTGGATCAAAATCCTGGAACTCCCTTCCTAACAACGCTGTGGGTGTACCTACCCCAAATGGACTGCAGCAGTTCAAGAAGGCAGCTCACCACCAGCTTCAAAAGGGCAATTCGGGATGGGCAATAAATGCTGGCCTGGCCAGCGACGCCCACATCCCATGAATGAATTTTTAAAAAGCACATAGGAAGATGGTTTTGGTTGTTGGAGGACAGTCATTTCAGCTCCAGGAAATCACTGCCAGAGTTCCTCAGGGAAGTGCCCTTGGCCTAACTATCTTCAGCCACTTCATCAATGACCTTCCCTCCATCTCGAGGTCAAAAGCCAAGATGATTGCACAGTGTGCTGTGATGGAAATCACACCTGCCAAATGGAAACATATTAATTTCATCATATGGGACACTGCTTGAAACTTTGTTAGTGGACATTATAAATAATTTTTTGAAAAAGCCGAGCTGAGCAGCTGAAAACATGGTTGCATATTTGCATTCTGAGAGGACGGGGCTGGCTGAGAGATATGAATGGAGAGACAATAGGGGTGCACCTTGATTCAATTAGCAAAATTAGTCTGGGCGATAGTGGTGATCAACATCCCTTGACTTTGTAAGAGCCAGAACGCCACCCCTCACCAAGGGAGTTTGGAAAGCTTTGAAATCCATCAACCCTCCCAGAAGCTGCTGTTTCAAACAAAGCGATGGTCACATGACCTACATGCTGGTCCGACTTGGGTTTTTGAATTTTGCCTCACAGAAAGGAAATAGACTGCAACTGGACTGGCAGAAGAAAAGTCTCTCTCTCTCTCTCCAGCAAAGTCCCAGGGAACCAATGGCGGCAGCTTAGACTTCAAAAGTACTGACAAAGCCCCCCTTCAGCCTTCTGGTACCCGAGATACAAGTCTGCAATTGTGTACTTGACCCCAGCAAGGACTCCCAGACCTTAACTTCAATCAAGGACATTACATCAACGACACAAAGGACAGTACCTGTATTCCATTTATTGCCAACTCTACTTCAACATCGCCCCCCCCAACTCTGCGGCACAGTGGCGCAGTGGTTAGCACCGCAGCCTCACAGCTCCAGCGACCCAGGTTCAATTCTGGGTACTGCCTGTGTGGAGTTTGCAAGTTCTCCCTGTGTCTGCGTGGGTTTCCTCCGGGTGCTCCCGTTTCCTCCCACATGCCAAAAGACTTACAAGTTGATAGGTAAATTGGCCATTAGCAATTGCCCCTAGTCTAGGTAGGTGGTAGGGAAATAACGGGACAGGTGGGGATGTGGTAGGAATATGAAATTAGTGTAGGATTAGTATAAATGGGTGGTTGATGGTCGGCACAGACTCAGTGGGCTGAAGGGCCTGTTTCAGTGCTGTATCTCTAAACTAAACTAAAACCCTGTATCTATTTTTGTGTGTGTGCCTTTCGTATGCATGCGAGTGTGGTTGCGATGCACATTTTAGTGATTTTAATCAGGTTAAATTGATAAAGCTAATAAACTTACATCTTTCTTATTTAAACGCAAGAAAACCTGTCTGATTGGTTCATTTGCAATTGTAATGAGAATGCAGTGAGCAAGGGCTCACTGAGGTAGTAAGCTAAAATCACTTTCTTTTAAAGGATAAACCGTGTTACAGCCAAACCAGAGAAGGGGCAAGAGGGGGGGGCCTGAGACCCCTTCCTCACCTGGCTGGAACAGTTCAGTTCTGCTTCCAACTCCTCAGATAATGAACCAGTCTGTGCGCGCATGCAGCAACATTCAGGCTTGGGCTGATAAGTGGCAAGAAACATTCGTGCCACACAGGTGCCTGGCAATGACCATCTTCAACAAGAGAGAATCTAACCACCTCCCTTGACATTCAACAACGTTACCATCATCCCCCACCAACAACATCCTTGGAGTCAGCATTGAACAGAAACTTAGCTGGTCCAGCCACATAAATACTGTGGCTGTAAGAGCAGGTCAGAGGCTGGGAATTCTGTGACAGGTAACTCAGCTACTGATTTCCCAAAGCCTGCCCACCATCTACAAGGCACATATCACTTCACTCCACTTGCCTGGATGAATGAAGCTCCAACAACACTCAAGAAGCTCAACACCATCCAGGACAAAGCAGCCCACTTGATCGGCACCCCATTCACCACCTTAAACATTCACTATCTCTAACACAAGTGCACAGTGGCAGCAGTGTGTACGATCTACAAGATGCACTGCAGCTGCTTTCCAAGGTTCCTTCGTCAGCAACTTCCAAAACCGTGACCTCTACCGCCTAGGAGAGCAAGGGCAGCAGGCACATGGAAACACCACCACCCCCTGCAAGTTACCAAGTCACCGTGCTGATTTGAAAATATATCGCTGTTGGTTCATCATTGCTGGGTCAAAATCCTGGAAATCCCTACCTAACAGCACTCTGAGTGCATCTACACCACACAGCAGCAGATTAAAAAGGTTGATAACACTTCCTTCTAAAGGACAATTAAGGATGGTCAATGAATGCTGGCCTTGACATCCCATGAATGACTAATAAAAATCTCATTTACACAGCTCACCTTCTCATCTTGGTCTCTGTACTGCCTTTAGTTATTTCCATGCTTTCTGCCCAGGTAGCAAAGGTTTTCAACGCAGTATCGGCTTCTGAGAATGTGCTTATTATTGGAGTCTTAGTGACCTACATCTTCGTGCAGCTCTGCTACTGTCTCTGAGCCCCACTCCAGAATTACAGCACATATTCTAGGCACATATTCCAGTACTGAACAGATCGTAACCTCTACCCCATTTTGTTTCTTTTTTTTTGCCAATTTGTTTTTTTTCTCTTTCCTTCTTAATTCCTTTACTTTGTGTGCAGGAGGCTGCTATCCTGCCATTCAAACCACCTCTAGATATATCTTTTATTTCTTTACTTGTCCCATTATCATCCCTTTTGGTCTTGTATAATGAACCCATTTTGTCATTTAATCTCTCCTGCCTTCCATCCTATCAAAGACCTTCCCTTTTGTTCTTCTTCCCACCCTCCCTCCTTTAATTTGCTCAAAACCTATTACATTTCTAACCTTTCTCAGTTCTGATGAAAGGTCACAGACCTGAAACGTTAACTCTGTTTCTCTCTCCACAGATGCTGCCTGAGCTGCTGAATATTTCTAGCATTTTCTGTTTTTATTTTAGATTTTCAGCATCCGCAGTATTTTGCTTTTGTGTTGTTACACTACTGAAGAGTGCTGCATTGAAGAGGTGCCCTCATTTGAATGAGCTGTCTGATACCCACTGCACAAGTACAAGTCCTATTCAGTTTGAAACTTGGTACTGCAAAGGATGTCCAGGTGCATCTTAATGTGAATGAGGGGCTAAAGCCAGAAAATCCTAAGCCCAGAGCAATACTGTATGCTTTAATGAAAGAATATGAATTAGAATGTACAGAGTGAGAAGGCATAATTAAGATAATTGTCCCTGGTGACAGAGCAAGCCTGATTGTGCCTGTGGTAAAACATGAACAGAATGGTTTGGAGACCATTTCATAAAGTGAAAGCATTAAGCCCACCACAAAAATAAGCCCTGATGACAATCTGGTGTGTGGCTTCAAGGAAGAACAGTGGAAATTGCTCAATCCAGAGGGCAAGATATAATATGACCAGAATATCTCCTTGCCTGCCAGTTCCTACAAAGCCAGTTTCCAGAAACCCAGATAATTTGCCAGTGCTCAGCGATGTTGTTCTTGAGGATATTACCTGTATCCAAATAATGACAAGACATTGGGACCCCACACAAAGGTTGTCTAGGATCACAGGCTTCATACCATCCTATGTAGAAGTCGTCACAAAGTGAATGAGAAGGAGCTCTTGATGATCTTGAAATACAAAAACAAAGCACATAAACTATTCCAAAGGAAGAGGTGAAGCCAAATGGTGTTGAAATTGAACTCGATAAACTTAATACTGCTCCTATTAATTGTCCCTGTTGACCTGTTGTCAATCCAACTCCTGGAGATCTTCAAAGGTCAACAAAACCTGCAAATCGTTTGAACTTGTACATAGTTATGAATGCTATGGTTTGTTTTATTTATCTTTGTACGTGACGTAGTAGCTAAATTTCTTTAGTTCTTCTTGTTTTACTGTTAAACCAGGCTCATTCTGAAGGAGGAGCATGGAAGTGATACGTGATGTACTTGCAGATTGTTGGTTGAACACTAGAGGGCTCCTTGATAGCAGTAAGAATACAGCAGCAATTACATTCCAGGATCTGCTCATGTTACTGCATGTTTTAGCTTTGGGAGAATGTTCCAAGTCTGTCTCTTTATTTGGGTGATCACTAAGATCCAATGGCACCATTCAAAGGGAGTTGGCCCATTGCTCCTCCCACAACCTAGATCACCAAACAATAGAGTAACTTGTTCCTCATCTCACTGTGCTATGGGTCTTGCAATCTGCAAAGTGACTGCTGATTTACTGGCATAACTGCACAACTTAATTCATTGTATGTGAAACACTAGGGAACAAAAGACGTAAATGTAGGGGGCATAATCAAGATGTTTGCAGACGACACACAAATTGGCCGTGTGGTTGATAGCGAGGAGGATAGCAGTTGACTGCAGAAAGATATGGATGGCACAGTGACACAGTGGTTAGCGGCACAGTGGCGCAGTGGTTAGCAGCACAGTGGCGCAGTGGTTAGCACCACAGTCTCACAGCTCCAGCGACCTGGGTTCAGTTCTGGGTACTGCCTGTGTGGAGTTTGCAAGTTCTCCCTGTGACCGCATGGGTTTCTGCCGGGTGCTCTGGTTTCCTCCCATAGCCGAAGACTTGCAGGTTGATAGGTAAATTGGCCATTATAAATTGCCCCTAGTGTGGGTAGGAGAATGGTGAGGATGTGGTAGGGAATACGGGACCAATGTAGGATTAGTATAAATGGGTGATTGTTGGTCGGCACAGACTTGGTGGGCTGAAGAGCCTGTTTCAGTGCTGTATCTCTAAATTTTAAAAAAAAATCAATGGACTGGTCAGATGGGCAGAAAAGTGGCAAATGGAATTCAACCCAGAGAGGTGATGCATTTGGTGAGGTCAAACAAGCCAAAGGAGAACATAATTAAAGGGTGAATACTGAAAGGTGTGGAGGAAATAAGGGACCTTGGAATGAATGTCCACAGATCCCTGAAGGTAGTAAGACAGGTCATTAAGAAGGCATATGGAATCCTTTCCTTTATTAGCCGTGGTATAGAATATAAGAGTAGGGAGGTTATGCTGGAACTGTATAAATCATTGGTTAGGCCACAACTTGAGTATTGTGGGCAGTTCTGGTCACTACAGAAAGGATGTAATTGCACTGGAGAGGGTACAGAGGATTTATGTTGTCAGAACTGGAAAAATGCAGCAATGAGGAAAGATTGGATGAGCTGGGATTGTTCTTCTTGGAACAGACAAGGCTGATAGGATATTTGATTGAGATGTACAAAATTGTGAGGGGCGGTGATGGGAAGGGCTTATTTACCTTCGCAGAGAGATCAGTGACAAGGGAGCATAGATTTAAAGTGATTGGTAGGAAGATTAGAGGGGAGATGAGGAAAAGCTTTTTCACCCAGAGGGTGGTAGGGGTCTGGAACTCAGTGCCTGTTGGGTAGTAGAGGCAGAAAACCTCAACTCATTTAAAAGGTGTCTGGATATGCACCTCAAGAGCCGTAACCTGCAAGACTACAAACCATAAGTGGGATTAGGCTGGGTGGCTTGTTTTTCAACTGGCACAGACAAGGTGGGCCAAGTGGCCTCTTTTTGAACTATAAGCTTTCTATGATTCTATACCAATGCAAATTATCAATACAAAGAGCGGGATGGTGGTGGGGGGCGGGGGGAGGGGGTGGGCATAACATAGAGTGGGAGGCTCGGGGGGCCCTTCCCGACCCGCTCCTGCCTCCACCGCCACTTTACGCAGAGTGGGGGCGGTGAAAAATGGCCCGTCCCAGGCCAATCATGGCCCTTAAGTGGCCACTTAATAGTCACTTAAGGGCCTTTGCCCGCCTTCAGGGGATTTTACCCGTGGCTGTCAGGTAGCCGAGCCCCAAGAGAAGCCTATACCCAATGGAGGATTGCCCCTGCTGCCCCAACCACCCCCAACACCGCCCCCATCCCTCCAATCAAACACCCTTGCCTCGCCGGGGCCCGCTCGATCACCCCAGGTGAGGCAACCAAAACTTACCTTTGATCTGGAGTTCCCCGACATCTTCTTCTTCAACTGGGCTGTAGTCCCACCACTCCCAGTGGCGCTGCTGGGACAGTTAGCTGCCGGCCCGCTGATTGGCCGGCAGCTCTATTAGGCCAGACTTCCTACTTCAAGCAGGTGGAAGTCCCACCTCACACCAATTGAAGCCCAGCGACCTGCAATATACGAGTCAGATCCCCAGGCAAGGCAGAAGCAGATTCACCACCGACTTTTCAGTCAGTGGCCAGTTCCCGTCCACCCAGGGTTAAATCCCGGCCAGGGCCTCAGATTGATGACTGAACCTCCCTAGACCATTTTCGTTTCACCTGAGATAATGTAGCCCACTGTGGATTGAAGCTCACAACCTTTTGGACAACGAAGCAAGCAACTAAGCCATGTTGAACTAAATGAGAAGCTCCTGAAAGAAGGTTCTCCCTGTAATAGTGGATTGCAGCTGATTATAGATGTTCTCATGAACACTCGGCGTTAACATTGGTGTGAGCTCACTGCATGGTGATTTGCATCAGTAGGAAACTCTTGTGTTTTCTGCCCCAAATTGCAAAAAAAATTATGTTCTCTGCATTAAAGAACACAAGAACAGGAGTAGGACAGATCATGAATGATCTGTACCTTAACTCCATTTACCCATCTTTGCTCCATATCCCTTGACAACTTTACCTCATGAAAATCTAACAATCTCTGTCTTGAAAATTTCAATTGACCCTGTATCCACAGTTTTTTGGCAGAGAGAGTTCCAGATTTCCATTGCCCAACATGTGAAGAAGTGCAACCTGATTTTATTCCTGAATGGCCGAGCTCTGTCCTTAAGATTGTGTCCCTTGTTCTGGATTCCTCCACCAGGGGAAATAGCTTCTCTGTATCTATCCTATTGCATCCTTTTATCATGTGAATGCCTCAATTAAATCATTCCTCAACCTTCTTAACTCGACAAGCCCCATTTAACCTAATTTAGCCGTATTAAGTCCTGGAATAATTCTGGTGAATCCTTAATGCATCATGTCTTAAAATGATGTATTTAAACAATACAGTTATTTTTAAAAAAAGAATTGATTTAAAAGTTCTTAAATCCTGTCTTTTTGTAAATTCAAGCATAAGGGTTAATAAAATTTGCAACAAATGCTATAGTTTGGCTGGAGTTTGTTGATTGGCCACTAGAGGTTGCGCAATATCCATTTATATATGAACAGCAAATTAGTGCTGCAGACGGGCACAGTACAGTCGTTGCTAGATAATATCAAACAAATCATGTCACATGTACAGATCCATTATTAAAAATATATGCTTAAGATCACAAATGCATCACTATTTTTAAAGTGCAGGAAACTTGCAGCAAGACCGTCACCGTCTGTAAAGACATTTTTGGGTACAGACCCCCTCATTGGAAATGAAAACTGTAAGATAAAGTCCAAAAATTGTATTGACACATAAAAAAGGTATTATAACCACAAAGGGGGTGAATGGGTTGAATGATGTGCACCTGCTTATTAGAGAATCAGGATTTATTTTCTTCTTTACTCATTCTTGAGATGTGGGCATAACTGGCAAGACAGGCATTGGTTGCCCAATCCTAGCACAACTGAGTAGCTTGCAGGCCATTTCAGAGGACAGTTAAAAGTCAACCACATTGGTGTGGGACTGGAGTCACATATAAGCCCAGACTGGGTAAGGATGGCAGGTTTCCTTCCATAAAGGACGTTTATTGAACCAGATGGGTTTTTACAACAATCCGACAGCTTCATGGTCACTTTTACTGAGACCAGCTTTTTATTTCCACACTTCTTAAACTGAATTAAAATTCTCAAACTCAATTTTCATAATGGCATCAGAAGGCTTAACACATTTTTATGAACTTACCTCGTCCACTAATTTAATGGTGGCATTAACACTTTAGAAATAGATGATTAAAACCTCTTTTAAAACTGTAGCTAAAAGTTGTTTCATACAGCGACCATACACTAATGGCGGCCAGTCTCATTTCTAAGCTTATGTGACTCATTTTGTTTTTTACTCCTACATTACGGCAATAAATACACTTTGAAAGTTCTTCATTCGCTGTAAAATGCTTTGGGACGTTCTGAGGTTGTGAAAGGCACTACATAAATGCACATTCTATCTTTTCAGATCTGAATGGACATCTCACAACATTGTGTACCCCTGTGGAAACTCATTAATAGGTCACTCATCCTGGTCTACTAATCCTAAAACTTCCTTCTTTCATTCATTGGGAACCAAATCTGGAATCTGCCAGGTGTATACTATCCAATACTACACCATTCCCCCTCCCCCCACCTTACAAATCATTCAGCTTAAAAAATGTAAACTTAAATCCCTCTATAAGGGTGCATTTTCCAATTACACACATTACACAGAGCTGCATTCTCCAGTGGGAAATTGTGCACCTATAGCCAATGACTTATATGGATTGCACACTCATGATTTCCTGCTTTGCTGTCCCAGTGGGTGAGGTGACCAGCCGGGAGTACGCAATCAGAAAATTCACTTTATAGTTCAAGAAGCACAGAAGAGTTTGACACTTAAACCAGTAAATCAACAAGAAGAACATTCCAAACCCAGAACTTAGTTGCTGGATGCTTTTAAAAAAAACAAATGTAAGGAAATTGTGCATGAGGAACATCCCTAGATTTGAGAGTTCTCGATATGAGGAAATAATTGGTGATTTATGGCTAAAAGACTTTTTGACCTGGTCACAGACACAAGTGGTTTCCCATGATTGGTGGTCAGACCCATTAGCTAATTGGAGAACTCCCCACCCACACACTCTGATCATCTGGTGTCATGTGTTGTTGGTATTCAGGAAAATACATGAAACTTCTTTAGGGGTTGGCTGTCCTGGTTACACTATTAACTGGATTTAAATTGGTGTTTCTTAGTTAAGTTATTATTTAAGGGGCTGTCATTCTCTGGAGTTTAGAAGAATGAGAGGTGATCTCATTTAAACTTATATGATTCTTAAAGGGCTTGACAAGGTAGATGTTGACAGGTTGGCTGGAGAGTCTAGAACTAAGGATCATAGTCTCGGGATAAGGGGTTTACCATTTAGGACTGAGATGAGAGAAATTCCTTTATTCAGAGGGTTGTGAATCTTTGGAATTCTCTCGCCTAGAGGGCTGTGGATGCTCAGTTGAGGAGTATATTCAAGATCGAGATCAATAGATTCTTGGGAAGGATTATGGGAATAGGGCAGGAAATATAGAGTTGATGCAGAAGTTCAGCCATGATCTTATTGAAAGGCAAAATAGACTCAAGGAGCCATATGTCCTACACTTGCTCCTATTTCTTACATTTCTTATATCCTGTGTATGACTGCTTCAGTAACTTTAGTTCCTGGTAAAGTTCTGCTCCTGGGTGGTTGCGTCAGTGCCTGTGGGAAGTTTGTTGTAAGTTGGCAATGCGTGTGATTCACAAAACAATGAGGTAGTTGGATTACTGAGCACCGACTGAGATTTTCAGGTAATAACAGAAAGGGCCTCACAAACCAATAAAAGAAAGATTTGCATCATATGACATCTCATCACATCCCTCAAAAGCCTCAAACCCCTTTAGATGGTTTCATTTCGAAATGACAACTCAGTGAAGGATTTGAGTGTGACTATGGAGAGGTAGAGTTACGTGTCGTCCGTGTACATGTGGAAACTGACCCCATGTCTGTAGATGGTGTCACCAAGGAGTGGCATGATTCCTGGGGGACTTTGGAGGTAACAATGCAAGGACACGAAGAGCTTGTGGGGAGGTTTGGCTCAGTGGGCAAGGGAAGAGGGAGAAGAAGTAAAAAGAGCTGAAGGGATTGTCTCAACCATGGTGGCAAAGAAACCCATGAGCTCCTCGCAGTTGGAGGTGACAGTGGAGGGGACAGGAGAGAAGGGGTTCAGGGGACTGTTGGTAGTGGAGAAGTCAGGAGTTATCTTTGCTCTCCAGGTTGATCCTGAAGTAGGCTGTTTTGACAGATAAAAGTGAAGCCAATAACTAATGTGATCCAGCGGCTGATAATGAATAGCTAAACCAGTTGTGCTAAATATTCGCTCAATTCTGCATCCCTTGGACTTGAAGGAGTTTTTTTTTAATTCTTTCATGTGATATGGGCGCCGCTGACAAGGCCAGCATTTATTGCCCATCTCCTAATTGCCCTTGAGGAGGTGATGGTGAGATGCCTTCTTGAGCTGCTGCAGTCCTGTCGGGTAGGTACACCCACAGTGCTGTTAGGAAGGGAGTTCCAGGATTTTGACCCAGCAGCAGTGAAGGAACGGCGATGTAGTTCCAAGTCAGGATGGTGTGTGGCTTGGAGGGGAACTTGCAGGTGGTGGTGTTCCCATGTAACTGCTGCCCTTGTCCTTCTAGGTGGTAGAGGTCACGGGTTTGAAAGATGCTGTCGAAGGCGCTGGTGCGTTGCTGCAGTGCATCGTGTAGATGGTACACACTGCTGCCGCTTTGCGTTGGTACTGAAGGGAGTGAATGTTTGTGGATGGGGTGCAAATCAAGCGGGCTGCTTTGTCCTGGATGGTGTCAAGCTTCTTGAGTGTTGTTGGAACTGCACACATCTAGGCAAGTGGAGAGTATTCCATCACACTCCTGACTTGTGCCTTGTAGATGGTGAACAGGCTTTGGGGAATCAGGAGGTGAGTTACTCGCTGCAGGATTCCTAGCCTCTGACCTGCTCTTGTAGCCATGGTATTTATAGGGCTACTGCAGTTTCAGTTTCTGGTCACTGGTAACCCCCAGGATGTTGATAGTGGGGGAATTCAGTGATTGTAATGCCATTGAATGTCAAGGGGAGATGGTTAGATTCTCTCTTGTTGGAGATGGTCATTGCCCGGCACTTGTGTGGCATGAATGTTACTTGCCACTTATCAGCCCAAGCCTGGATATTGTCCAGGTCTTGCTACATTTCTACACGGACTGCTTCAGTATCTGAGGAGTCGTGAACTGTGCTGAACTTTGTGCAATCATCAGCAAACATCCCCACTTCTGACCTTATGATTGAAGGAAGGTCATTGATGAAGCAGCTGATGATGGTTGGGCCTAGGACACTACCCTGAGGAACTCCTGCAGTGATGTCCTGGAGCTGAGATGATTGACCTCCAACAACCACAACCATCTTCCTTTGCACTAATTATGACTCCAATTAGCAGAGAATTTTCCCCTTGATTCCCATTGACTCCAGTTTTGCTAGGTCTCCTTGATGCTACACTCGGTCAAATGCTGCCTCGATGTCAAGGGCAGTCACTATCACCTCACCTCTTGAGTTTAGCTTTTTTTGTCCATGTTTGAACCAAGGTCAATAAAGAGGTCAGGAGCAGAACCCAAACTGAGCGTCACTGAGCAGGTTATTGCTAAGCAAGTGCCGCTTGATAGCACTGTGGACGACACCTTCCATCACTTTACTGATGATTGAGAGTAGGCTGATGGGGCAGTAATGGGGCAGTGAAGATCTACAAAGATCTTATAAAATCTAATGATCTGATTTGTGCTAAAGGAATTTGAGTGCAACTTGGACTCTGTAAATGCTTTTGGGGAGGGCATCCATCTCTTATCAATAGACAATTGAGAATCAACTGATCCTTATCAGCAGTAAACAGCAAATGGCGGCATTTGACAGTGTTGATATTGAAGCAGTTTTCTGGCTGGTACCAGCAGCAAAGAACCTTGAAGATGAATTGATGGCAGGAGGAGGGTCCAAAATGTTATTAGGGTAAACTGGCTGCTGGTTTTGGAAATGGTATGAAGCTTTGCAATTTTCTGATGTGCTGAATCTATTTTTTTCTTGTGAAAGGATTTCAGAATGGTTTGGTGCCCAAGGGGTGACAACTTGTAGGTTCATGACCTCAGCCTGTGCCAAGGGAGGCAATAGACCAGCAAAGATCAAGGGCTAAGACTTCCTCAGGAGCAGAGGACATCAGAGAATTAACTTGGTTCCTTTTCACAAACATCTAAACAGATAGTTCTAGAGTTTTGACAGAGGCTTGGGTGTAGGTTGCATCCTAACCTTTTCAATTATAGATGGTGCATGCCAAGGGGCATAATCTTAAAATTTGAGCTAGGGCATTCAGAAATGAAATCAGGAAACACTGCTTCAAAAAGGTTTGAAAGCTGGAACTCTCACCCCCTGTGAACGCTGGGGAACGATTGGATCTTTCAAGACAGAGAGAGTGATAAATTTTTGTTAGGTAAGGATATCAAAGATCTGGAGAAACGTTGGTCAAATGGAGTTCAGCTACAGTTCAGCAATAATCTAATTGAATGACAGAACAGGCTCAAAGGGCTGAGTGGCCTACTCTTGTTGCTCGGCCGAAGGTTTGGAGAGCAAAAAATTAATATATTTCTTACTTTAAAAAAAAAGACCATACAATCCAGTATGTTACCAGATCATCAGGTGGCACAGTTGGGTTATATATCGAGCAAAGGGGTACCTTTACAATAACTGAGCTACAGGGGGAGATGACGGAAGCTGAGCTTGCTTACACTGGGAGATGGTGGAGAGGGGATCTCAGTCAGACAGTTAAGATCCTTAAGGATATCAACAAATTGAGCCCCAAGGCCCTGTGAATCTGGAATGAAGCTCAGGAGAGGGAAACTGAATGGACAGATCAAATATGACAACTTCACACAGAGGGTGGCGAGTTTTAAATGGACTGCCCAATCAAAGCTGGTGGCATCGTTCATTTTAAGCATAGGTTGGACAGGCATTTGGTCAGAAAACTAGTTGAAATTTGGGAAATAAGCTGTGCATTTAGTTTTTGAACTCTATGGGTGGCTCAATGAATTGAAACGTTATTTTTTGGAGTCACGCATTTTTATGTTCCCATATGTGTTTTTGTTGGTTTGAGTCAGAATGTAGACCATTATATAATATGTTTACTGTCCTCAGTTAATTGCCATTTTTTTTTAAATAAACAGAAGATTTAATATCTTGGGATCCCAATGCGATTGTTAAAAATGGAAAGCGGAAAGTTATCTTGATTCAACTACTTCTTAGAAGCCTCAAAGCTCCAGATGTTATTTTTCAGTGAATGATGGAGCTGTACAGATCTGGAAGGTCCTGGGCTCAATCCTGGGACAGTGCTGTGTTAGCTACTCTCAGCACAGGAAATGGTAGAACTATCATAACTGGCCTCAATCAGCCAGGACCTCTGATCTTGATTGCGATCAAGCAGCTCTTGCTTGAAATGTGTACATAAACTGACTGCAGAATTGAGTTTAGTTGTGTTGCTCATCATATTTGAATAGTCAGCCAATACTCGCCATTGTGATATGAATAAAAATTCGTCTCTTGGGTGAGGTATTGGAATAAACCCTGTGCAACGAAATGTCAATGCATAAACGGTCACCTCATTTTAAGCAGCAAAGGCATCTGTTGACTGTCTCGATCTCTCTTCATCTTCTCATTCGCCCACAGGACAGTTGCAGAGTGGTAGGAGTCCACACTACAGCAAGTTCCTAAGGAGTCAGAGGAAGAAGATACTTCAGAGCCTGCACCATCACATTTTACGAGGGCACCCTCCACCAATGCAGACATTCTAACCGCAATGGGTCCTTGCACAGTATTAGAAACAGTGGTGCAGAGTGAAGCAGATCACATGAGAGCTGAAGGATCATGGGAGGCAGAGTTGGCTATGGTCAGTCCCCCTTGGAGGGCGGAGGACAGGCGCAGCCCTGCTCAGCAGAGTAGAGATGCAGAGCCTCGGCAGTCAGGGCAACTTTAAATGAACCGTGCATGAGATGTGTGCCCACATGTCGGAGTTACCTGAGGCAGTGCAGGGTCATGGGATGAGAATGGAGGAATCCAATCATCCCGCGCTCCACAATAATTCAGTACTTTGAGCATGTACGCTCCTCCATTGAGAGAGTGGCCAACTCTTGGAGAGTCATATGTGGCATCACTCAGTTGTCTCATGAGGTAAATGCTTCATTGGTACAGAAGGTAGGATCGTGATTTATGGCAACTGGAATAACCCCTCACTTCCAACTAACATTCCGTTGTTTTCTTGCAGGGAAAGAAAGCAAACCCTGAATCCCAGCTCAGGTCAGCATCACACAGCTGACCTAGAGAAGAGTGAAACAGTAAATCTACTGAAGGTCGCAGGAGAGGGGAAGGCAGGCTGCAATAGGTCCCAGGCCAGACTAGCAGTATCACTGCCATTAACTTCACTGAGACTGAAAAACTGTCACAGCCACACCTCTTCCAATGATACTGTGATGTTCAATCAAGACAGGATAGCAGCCAAATGTCAATAAAAAGCACTGTGCAAGGTTAAGTAATATGATTTATTTTAATATCAAATAAAAATATACATAAGCTTCCAAACTACTGTTTTTTTTTACAAACTTTGAACATTATTCAGCAATATGCCACTATTACATAGAGCTATATACACATACATAATATAAATACATGAGAGAGAGATAAAGTGCATGGATTTACAATATTATTCTTATGATTTTATTACAATGAGACTTGGTATGAAAGTTAATGACTGGGACTACAAAGGAAACTCAAATCAGTTGCAAGTGGCATTTATGTTACTGGAGTGGAGCTGACTGCAGCCTAAGGTTGCCAACCCTCCAAGATTGTCCTGGAGTCTTCAGACATTGTAGAGTAACATCATGGACACTGCTGTGAGCAATATCCAGGAAAGAATTCACTGGGGAAATGATAAAGAAATGGTGCGGGTTTCATTTTTACTATTTTCTTTGACACTTTTCTATTAAGGTCTCAAAATATTGGAAGATGGGGGATAAAGGCTACTTGACTGGGCAATTGGAGGCAGGGGGTCATGTGATGAAACTTCCAGGCAACCTCAAACCAGAGTTGGAAACCCTATTGCAGCTACATTGTGCTCCTAATGCCAACTGTATTCTTCAATATAGAGTACAGTCCAAGGGACCAGTGGGGCTGCCACCCCCTCTTGGGTTAAGTCTGCCCGTTTCAGCAGGGTAAGCATGGGGAGCCAGACCCACAGTTTGTACCCTTGTCAGAATGGATTGTAAGCTCCCACTGTATGACTCTCTTACCTTAGGAGTAAAATTAAAGATATTTAATAAATTATCAAAGTATATAATAAGATCTTCCCAATGATCCCAAAAAGGATGCATTAATATCATTGCATTTTAACACCTGCTTGGCTAGGGAACTGCTTCTCCAGTTACTTGTGCAAGAGTGTCCCATGATTCTCAAAGAACTTAAGACTATCCAAATAAGGACATGCTTCTAAACCTGCCCCTGCAGTCCACCCCCAACTCCCCACTGCCACCCTTGCCCCCACGTGGGTCCCCCTTATAAGTAAAATAGAACAAAATGTAGTATAAACTATTGGGGATGGGGGGAAAGGACCAGTGCATGAAGATTCCTCTCCCTAGCCAGCAACAGCAAACATACAGACAAATAAAAGCTTATTTAAACCCATAGCAAACTTAAGTCTTTTGCCACTCAGTCAAAATGGAATAAATAGCTTGACCCACAACCTGCAGCACCTAGAAGGTCAAGGACAACATTGGAACACCATCATTTCCAAACTCCCTTCAAGTTATACACCGCCCTGCCTTGGGCACATAGCACCATTCCTTCAAAACCCTGAAACTCCATAACTAACAGCAATATGGAATTAACTTCATCATATGGAGTACAGTGATTCAAGAAGGCAGCTCACCATACCTTCTCAGGGGCATTCAGGGATGGGCAATAAGTATTGGCCTTGCCAACGATGCCTATATTCCAAGAATGAGTTTTTTAATTCAACAGCCTTGAATTTTAGTCTTAGCTATTCAATTTTTGCATTGCTGATCAAGATTCTTGTAAATAGGTGAGATAAAGTACAACTACTTTTATTTTATTTATTTAGAGATACAGCACTGAAACAGGCCCTTCGGCCCACCGAGTCTGTGCCGACCATCAGCCACCCATTTATACTAATCCTATATTCCTACCACATCCCCACCTTTCCTATATTCCCCTACCTATACTAGGGGCAATTTATAATGGCCAATTTACCCATCAACCTGCAAGTCTTTGGCTGTGGGAGGAAACCCACGCAGACACAGGGAGAACTTGCAAACTCCACACAGGCAGTACCCAAAATTGAACCCGGGTCGCTGGAGCTGTGAGGTTGCAGTGCTAGCCAGTGCGCCACTGTGCAGCCGATTGTTTAAAATTCTCAGATACTATTTCATGGGGATAATCAAGTGTCGAGTGTGATGCTCAGCTTCATGGGCACTGTCTTGAGGTCTATCTGATAACCCAATATAGCTGCATCCATGTGTTAAAATCCAGTTAATGGTCATAGCAGTGAAATCAGTACAAATTTAGGAACCAGTAGGATTGGGTTGAAATGAGGTTCCCCAGCCCAAGTTCTAATGCCCTGCTTTCCATGATTCATAGCATTGCTACTTTATGCAAAATCAAATTTCACAAACATGGCAGGGATTTCCTGTCCCATTATCTGTGACAGTAACAACAAAGATTTTCAGTAATGCAAATTACACCAGCACCTGCAGGTTAAAACTGGGACCAGTTTCTCATGGCAACAAAAAAAAGCAAATTGAAATTCCTTTTCCTCCCATACATAAACATTAATTTTCAAGCAGATGGTTTTATATAATTCCTATTTCCCAGTGTACATGTTTTAACTTCCAATAATGCTCAGAAAGCAGAAGTGTCCAATGAAGAGATGTCACTAGCAAACAGTTCGCCTCCAGTCTGGACCTGTCCTAAAACAATGGGCCTGAACTTAACGGCCAGGCCTCATTACCATGAGATTTGTGGAAATTCAGGTGGCAGGAGACCACAGCTGGGAACCCCGGTAAATGTGAAGGATTGTTGGACAGAGCAATTTCAGATAACTTGCTTGTTTATGCATTTTGTGGTCAAGAGGAGCAGGAATGCAATGTAATTATTCACCTTGCTGGGCCTCTTCCGGGGAAGCCATCACTGCTCCCTCGCTCAGGGTTCAAACTAAAACTGCACAGCGTATCCCCATGGCATCAAAAGAACCAGAAGGGAGATGAGGAGAAATTTTATTACACCATGACTTGTTATGATCTAGAATGCACTACCTGAAAGGGTGGCAGAAGATTCAGTAATAACTTTCAAAAGGGAAATGGACATATACTTGAAAAGGAAAATGATGCAGGGCTATAGGGAAAGAGCAGAGGAGTGGGTCTAATTGGATAGCTCTTTCAAAGAGCCAACAGATGCACAATGGGCTAAATGGCCTCCTTTTGTGCAGTAAGATTCTATTATTCCCTTTATATTGCACACTGAAACTAAACTCCATCATCACTTCAGTTCAACTCATGCATCTGGCTGTATGCTACAATGCAAGCCACTGGCAGATATAAAAACTCAGGGAAAAACAGGACAAAAGTGTACATATTACATAGAGTAATGTAGACTGGAGTGTGTTTGAAGAACAGACACATCTTGAAGTTAAGACAATGTTGATGAAATACTCAAGCTTTGTTGCTGAAGTTCAGGATGTCACCTGTGGCCTATAATATGGTCTGGTACCACACTCTGGTCTATGTTACCCCCATATTGCATCATTCTGTTTAGCTGTTCTTTGGTCCATTTGATCTCATCCTTCCAGAACAGAAACCCTTATCCTCTCCCTTTTACAGAATCTAACCATTTGTTAAATGAGTCCGGTGCAATGGCTTCAGCCAACCTTCCATGCAACCCACTCAAGACATTGATAAACCTCTGTATAAAGGTAAATCCTGTACTCTGTCCCAAGTTCCCCCTGGGGCTGTGCCCTCATGTTGCTGCCCCTAGCATAGTTGAAAGTAACGTGCTGCTGTTGGGTCCGGATTTCAGACTGTTTCTCAGCTAAGCTGCCATCAGATTCTCCCTTCAATTAAAGGGGAAAGGCACATTAAATTATCCTGCCATGGGAAAGTCGAGCACCACTTTTGTTGTTTTACATTATAAATAAGTCAAGAACATCTCCGCAGATGACAACATTTCACTGACAGCTTGCAAACAGGGTTCCAAATATTTGCCTAATTGTACTGAATGTCCTTCTACAATTAGTGACACAACATAAGGAACACAAGTACAGTGAGCCTTTCTGAGCCACATCTAAATATGGTATAAACATTCTGATGTTAACAATCTAAAAAGAAAAACAGTTGCAATGCAAGATTTTAAATAACAGATGCAGAGCATCACGGAGGCAGCTGAGCACCATGAAGCAAAAAGAAACAGGCATATTTGCAAGTCCAACTAAAACAACATTAATACATCATTTGGAAGAGTCAAGACAAACCCAAGGTTCCAACTTCCTTCCTGTGTGTAAGTGCTTGTGACATTATGTGAGCACTTAAAAAAGGGAACTCACAGAAAGCTCAGAGATAGAGCTACGCTGCTCCTTACTGAAAGCACAAAATCCTAAAGGCAAAGCAAATAATCTAAGATCTTATGAACCTAGCTCCCTCTACAGTTATAAATGTTTCACAGACCACTCTTCATTCTAATGCTATGAGTAATAAAAATGCCTAGGTGCAGACAGTTTGTGTAGAATCTCATCTTCAACTGGCTCCCAGTGGCAACACAAGTTGACAGTGCTGCCCTCTTGGTGATGTCACTGGAGGACTGCCTCCCATCTCAGAAGACAGAGGCTCAATAACAAAGGAAAATTGAGCTGCCAGTAGCAGTACTTTGCAAAGTCTGATTATAGGACCAATCTCATGAACGTTGGCTATCAGTGAGCAGACTTGCCTGCCAGGAACAAAAATTGGGAAATCATGAGGCTGGCCCCCAGTAGATTTGTACATTTGTAAAATAATCCCTTGTGTGTCCCTTCTTGAAGAAAATATATTCTCTTCAAAGGGAATTTCTAATCATTTTTGGCATCCAAAACTACCGTTTGCCAGGCAAATATGGCTCAGGCCCTGTTCCACTCTTTTCCCTGTTTTAGCCAAGTAAAGGGGCAGTAGCACTGTCAGCCGTGGCTCAGTGGTACTACTTATGCCTGAGTCAGAAGATCAAGGGTTCAATTTCTACCTCAGAGACTTGAGCACATAATCTGGACTGACACGCCACTGCAGTACTGTGAGAGAGCTGCACTGTTGGAGGTGCCAAGTTTCACTTGAGATGTTAAACCGAGGCCTCGTCTTCCCTCTCAGATGGGCACAGAAGATCCCATGGCACTATCGCATATTCTCAAGGGGGGAGGCAAGATCAGAGGGAAGGCTCTGTTATCCACGGCCTCAACAGCAAGATGTCAGATAGATTTTAAAAAAGGCACCATTGCCCAGAAAAATAGCCTCATGTTAAAAAAAAATTATTTGATGCAATTATCGTCACCAGTACTTGCAGCATTACAACTATTAACTAAACACTATCGAGCTAACTTACAGATTTGTACTCCTGACAACTTTTGACTACTAGGGCACAAATGAAGATAATGATCTGCAAATCCTACAGAGCCCACTGACCTCCAAACCCAAATTCCTAATGTACGCTCCCATCAGACAAATCTCTACATCGGGAGCACAATTCCTTAAAATCTATCCCGTATATAGTTTACCAAGTGTGCATTTGATGACATTAGGCGAATCATAAGCAGAATTGTGTTGTCTTTTATTAATACACACATTTGGCTGATTTTAACATTTAACGCCACACATTATACTCAGGTGGCTGGAATTGGTCACTACAAAACATATTCTAGATTATTACTAATAAAATGGTTGGTAACCATCAACAGTGCAAAAAGAGCTCCTACATTCATTAGTAGGATCTGTTCTCCCTGAGGAAAAGGCTTTGAGAACTCTTTCTTGTGCATTCTCTCCTTCTTGTGACTGATCTCGCTATCCTTTCTGGAGAAGCAAATTTCAGTACAGCTGCCCTCAGAAAGACATTCCACTGTAAAAGGCAGAGCATGACTGGATTCAGGTCTCGGCAAACAAAGATTCCCAAATTGGGATAATTTTCTCTCAAGTTACATTAGTTCAAACTGCGGGTTGCCAGAGCTCAGCACATAGTTGTTCAAAGATACAGCAGTCAGAGAGGTTGGTGGCACCTTTACCTTCGAGTCTCTGAGGATCTCTATGCTATCTAATTTAGAAAGATTATATCAAATGGCACTACGTTGCATGATTTCATTTGAGTTACATTACTGTCAGTGGAAAATTATTCCGGTCTCTAACTGGATAATAGGCTAAGATTTCCATAATATTCACGACCTATTTTCATCTGTTTTCCCCTCACTATCTTACTTATTCTTATGATTCTGCTTTTACCAACAGGTCAATAACTAAGACAGACTAGAGATTCCCTCACATCTGCTGGAACAGTACAATAGGAAACGTGCATCTTCTTGCAGAGAGACAAGCTAAAGTTCTCTGCAATTATTTTTAAATCCAGGAAGTTTGTCAGGAACCGTCAGTGACCAGCTGTAAATCTAAATAAATCGTTGGTTGGAGCGCAGTTAGAATACAGTATCTAATTTTGTGACCATCCTTTAGGAAGGTGTAAGGCGAGAGAAAAAGTACAGAAGGGATTAATTAAGATGATATCAGGGATGAGAGCTTTAGTTCGGAAGTGAGACTAGAGAAACTGGAGGTCTTTTCAACAGACAACGATAACTTGTATTTATACAACACCTTTAACAGAGTAAAACGTCCCAAGGCACTTCACAGAAGCATAATCAGACAACAACTTGACACTGAGCCAAAGAAGGAGACATTAGGGCAGGTAACCAAACACTTAAGGCTGAATTTTCCAAGTTGGGTTGCGATTCCGGTGTCTGCCCCAATTCTGGGTCAGGAATCTGGAATTGGCCATAGCAGGACATCTATCACAATCTGCCTGGAGCCAGCCAATTAAGTCGCTACCTCCGGGTGCCCCGTCCAATAAAGGTTGAGGCTGGCAGGAGACTATGAGAGGGCCTCAAAATGGAGGTGCTCTCTGCAACTTTGGGACTTAAAAAAAAAATTAAAATATAAATTACACATGACCACAGCTGTCAGGCCTTCAATGTGGAGGGAGAACCCCTTGAGGCAACAGCTGTAACCGTTACATCCCAACAGGTCCATGCTGGAGTGATTGAGTTGAGATGTCAATGGCCCACCTCCAGTTGCCTGCCAGGCTATGGCCTCAATGGGAGTGTGGCTGTCTATCATTGGAAGGATCCCAGCAGCGCCATCAACATTCCCCCAATTGGCCCATTAATGGGCCTAATGGACTAACTGCCACTGCCGGGCAGGTAGCCTCTGTCATGTTGACCCTGCCTCTGTAAAGGCTGCTCGGAGTCAGGAACACATCAGGTAGCCAACCCAACATGCAACTTTGCTCCCAGTCCCACCTCCTACTGCACTTCCACAGGACTGGGAAAATTCAGCCTTTGGTTAAAGAGAGTTTTTAAGCAGAGTCTTAAAAGGAGGAGAGAGTAGTGGACAGGCAAAGAGGTTTGGGGAGGGAATTTTAGAGCTTAGGCTCTAGACGCTGAAGGCACGGCCACCAATGGTGGGGTGAAGGAAATGGGAATTGCACAACAGCCAGTGTTGCAGGCTGGTAGAGTTCTGAGGGTTGTAGAGCTGAGGGAGGTTCCGAGAGAGGGAGAGGTGAGGCCATGAAGAGATTTGAACATAGGATGAGAATTTTAAAAACACTGATACACTTTAAGCCAATGTAGGTCATTAAACACAGGAGTGATGGGTGAGCAGGACTTGGTGTGAGTTAGGATACGGCTAGCAGAGTTTTATGGGAGCTCAAATTTATGGAGGGTGAAAAGTGGGAGTCCAATGAGGAGAGTATTGGAATAGTCTAGATTAGAAGTAATAAAATCTTGGATGCATTTTTAGTCAAGAGGAGATATGAAAATGGTGTTCAAAATTGTAAAGGTCTTGATGACGTAAATTGGGAACATCTGTTCCCGCTAATCAGAGAGTTGGTATGCGAGACCATAAATTTATCATTAAAAGAACAAATGAAGAAGTTAGTGCTTTCTTTTCACAAAGGGGTGTTAGGACTTGAATCCCTTACAAGGAACAATGGTGATGCAGAATCCATGATAGCTTTTAATAATGAAGTAGATAAATAAAAGAAAAATTGAAAAGGTTATAGGGAAAGGACAATGAGAATGGCATAAAGTGGGTTGCTCTTTCAGAGAGCAGCATAGGCTCATGGGCTATATCTATGCAGTACAATTCTATGATTTTATTACCAATGAAGGAAGCTTCCAAATGTGACATCTGCTGTGGCTGAAACTAGAAGGCTTCCTCAAAGGCTTTGAAAGGGATTTTCTGGCTATGACTTCAGCTCCCAAAATTAATCCCCTTTCTCTGAAACTGCCATTCCCAATCCATGGCGAGATCTGTAAACTGTACTCAGTTGTCTCAATTTAGTGCCAATGGTATATGTAAAGATGTGTGTGCGTACTGTTTAAGAATTCACTGAGCATGTTTTTTTCCTTTATCATCAAGTCTAAATAAACTGTTCTGGCCCTCCTTCCATTCCTTATAGACCCCAAAACTTTAAGGAAGGAGGATGTCATGAGCAGTGTTCGGAAATTAGATTCCAGCAACCTTGGTGACGGGAGGTAAGCTGCACAAGATTTGCCACCCAGTTGCATGATTGGTGCCTTTGTGTGTACCGAGCGATGGCTTGTAATAACAAATAAGTTAGTGTTCCGTGGGAAAAGCGAAATCTAGCAACGCACTAATGAAGCAACAACCATAGTCCAAACATCAGAATGTAGGTCTAGCAGTAAAGTACTGCAATTTCTCATCCAAAAATGGCTTTGAGTTCCAGCCTCAAATTGCTCCCTCCAAGTGAATCCCACTGTTTTTCTAGATGTTACTAGATGTAGCATTTTTATGGCAGCCAAACACTGCATTGTCCAGGGGATGAAGGAAGCTGAAATTGGAGAATCATATCCTGTCCCAAGATGGTCAAAACAGATCATGGTAAGAACAGTCCTGGCTGAAGTACAATGGGTCTGTTGGGGGAGGTAGAAAAAATTGCTGAAAGCATACAGTTCCTCAGATTATTAAGCGATGTAGACTGCAGCAGCTTGCATTATTAAAACAGTTGGGACAATAATGTCAAAAAGAATCCATCGATTCCACTTTGGTGTGACTTGTTTCCTTCAGTTTCTACAATGATATATCCAAAGTCTAAGCTAACCCCCCAGCCCCCACTCCTCTCCCCCATAGTCTGTATTACATGTGCTTCCACAGCACTGATGGAGTCGGCACTTCACCTGAAAGAATGACCAGGTGGAGTGAAGAAGTCTTGGCACAAGAACAACATTTTGAATCAGGCACTACTTCAGTTTAAGTAGATGATGGGCCATGGTGTTTCCTCTTACTCCTGCAGGACTTACAGGCACAGCAGATGATGCAGGGGGAGGCCAGGAGGAGAAGCGGAGAAGTGACCAGTACAATAAGACCTAATCCAAAGAGGATCCCGACAACCTGCAAAGGGGAAGAATAAAACGCACGTCCCTTAGTGTTTCCATAATGCATAGGATCAGTAATCAAGCTGTACAGATGCCAAGACTCACGTTCAGACCCCAAGTGCTTTCTCCTGCGATCGTTAAAGTACATTATCACCAGGAATTTCCAAAATTCTTAGCGAAAAGAATCACTCTCAGCACTACAACCGTCACTGCACCCCCCCACCCCCCATCCCCCGCAACCACCATGGGGAGGCAGATTGCGATCCCACTTGCTATCTTTCCCACTTCCTTTTTTTTTTATAAAGTATTCAAACATCTTAAATGAATCTAGAAGTTTGCACCAGAGAGGAACACCATTAAGCTCTCCAAAAAAAAGCAAATTAAAGAGCTTTGGTGTATACAATACCTTGAACCTCTTGAAGCATCATCATATTCCACACTAACTATAGTTTCTCTCATTAACACACACACACATCAGTCTCCTGTGGTGTTGTTCACATGGGGTCAAGGACCAAGAGCATCTCCAGTTGAAGTAGGGTTAGAAGGTGGGAGATAATTGGAACAGGCTGTATAGACATAATACAGTCCCCAATGCAAAGTCATACATTCAGTCCCAGTTATCGTTCTGAGTACTTATATTTATATATTTATTTATAAATAGGCACACCGGAATTTCTAGCCCAATGCCTCTACATAACTCATCAATGCAGAATTTAACTGGTTCCAACTTTCCTTTTGGTCCACTCACCTGGGTTCTGTTCCAAATGACTGAGGCCCTGGAGTGGCCAAGCTTATTGCGACATGGACCTTTGTCATAATGTCTCAAGAAAATGTCATTCTGAAAAATGTAAGTTATTTACATTGAGTAAACCACATCGAATTACCATATTCTACTGAGTGTCAACAATTTGTTCATTCAATATCAATTATAAATACTATGCATGAAGATTAGCATTTTAAATGCTTAATGCATTCATATGCAATTGTTTGCTGTTTTTACAGAGGTTAACCCAATTGACAGTTGAAGCACTACACTCTTAGAACATTTACCACATGACATCAACGTGCACTTCCATAGCATCTTTAACTTAGAAAATGTCTCAAAGTGCTTCACAAAGTGCTGCCTGTGTGTGGAGTTTGCAAGTTCTCCCTGTGTCTGCGTGGGTTTTCTCCGGGTGCTCCAGTTTCCTCCCACAAGCCAAAAGACTTGCAGGTTGGTAGGTAAATTGGCCATTATAAATTGCCCCTAGTATAGGTAGGTGGTAGGGAAATATAGAGACAGGTGGGGATGGGGTAGGAATATGGGATTAGTGTAGGATTAGTATACATGGGTGGTTGATGGTCGGCACAGACTCGGTGGGCCGAAGGGCCTGTTTCAGTGCTGTATCTCTAAACTAAACTAAAAAAAACTAAAAGGTTTAATCAAAAAGGATGCCAAGGCAAGACAAGCCGAAGATGGAGATACTAAGAGGAATGGCCAAAAGCTTGGTCAAAGAGGTAGGAAAAATTGGGGGGAATTAAAGGAGGAAAGGATGATGGAGAGGTAGAGGGGTTTCCAGAGGGTGGGACCTAGAGAAGCTAGGATTGTTCTCCTAAGGGGATAGAAGGTTAAAGACAGATTTAATAGAGGTGTTCAGAATTATGAGGGATTTTGATAGAGTAAATAAGCAAAAGCTGTTCCCACTGGCAGGACAGTTGGTAATTAGAGATGACAGATTTAAGGTAACTAGCAAAAGAACCTTAGGGGAGATAAGGAAAGTTTTCTTTTTAAATAAAGTGAGTTACGATGATTTGGAATGCACTGACTGAAAGGGTGGTACAAGTAAATTCAACGGTAACATTCAAAAGAGAATTGGATATTTAGTTGAAAAGGAAAAATTTGCCAGGCTATGGGGGGAAAGTCCAGTGGAGTGGAATTAATTGGATAGGTCTTTCAAAGAGTTAGCACAGTTCACAATAGGTTAAATAGCCTCCTTCTATGCAGTATGATTTTATGATTCTAGGCAGCTGAAGACACAACTGCCAATGGTGGGGTAGGGGGAAAGTGTGGACGCACAATGACTGATGCATAAGATCAATTATTGCACAGATGGATACCTCTACCTTGATCAGAATCTCTGCCCAGGTCATTACTTTCAAACAATTTAGAAGACTATGAATTCATGTAACCTCTGATTGACTAACAGCTTTTTGAGGAAGACACTTACATCCAGATTATGAAGACAGTACCAGCAGAAGGTGTGCTTGCAGTTTTTACACATCATTTGGGCACAACCTTCGTTTCGTTCTATGAAGATATGACACACTGGACACTGTTTGATGGGGGCATCAGTGTCATGGCTGGTGAGAACACTACGGAAATTGGCAAAGAAAATTAGTTAGAATTCATTAAAATACAAACTTGGCAAAAATAAGCAAACTTAGGCCAATCTCAAAACAATCCCAATATGCATTAGAAGTTACCACAATTATCATACAATATAATCAGATTGTTTCATGATCAACATCTGAGAAATAAGCAAATTAGTGTACCATTGAAAAAAAATTCATCAATTTCTGAGTATTGTCTCATTCTGGAATTTTCCAACACACATAAATATCAAAAGCTATTGACTATAATCTGTTCCACAGAAAATCTGATTAATTTGTTGACTGGATTCTTATTTATGGACTCCATGTAAAGACCAGCAGTCAAAATATTTCAGTCAGGATTTCACTGACTCATTTTCAGAACTTGATGAATCCCTACAAAAGGTTTTTCAGCAGATTATAGATCACAATTATTTTTCTCTTTAATTGGACTCAGCTCTTCGTTGTTGGAATGGGTGATATGGAATTCAGATTTAGGATACCCCAGTTCGTAGAGCAAATGCTTCAATCCATTCTGACACTTACTAAACCAGACAACAGGCTGACACACTGGTTTAGATCGTTCACCCTTAAGGTGTGCTGGTTGCAAGGGTCAGATGGGAAATGGGCAGTCTCAATTCATTTCCTGATGAGTGTGGGTCCAGAACATAGAACAGTTCCTAATTTAGTACTAATTGGTCAATCATCTATGGGGAAAAAATCCCCCACTGTTTCAACCGAGAGCACACTTGTGAGCTGGGGGCTGAAACATTGGGGTAGGGGGGGTCTATACTCTGCAATGGCTGTGCTGCTCCTGATTCGACACTGGGCACCTCAAATGGAAAGAGTTCCATTCTCACCCTTGTTTTAATGAGTATGAAACATTAAAAAGTAAAAAAGGTAAAAAAAAACTCAGCTTTTCGTTGAGCTTGCAGTTAGCATTTCAAAAGTGACAAAGAAAGCTATGAAGGAACCAATTATGATCTGCTTTGAGAGTGATGAATCCATGACACAATTTCGTGAACTATTCATTACATGCAAACTAACTAAAAGCAAATCTATCACAACACAGTGACTCATCGGAAAACAGAAACAGCTTTAAGTAAAGAGCATAACTTTTGTTCTTCATATTCAGACATCATCCGAAAACATGACGTTAGGTTTCACATGTATGCTGATGACACCCAGCTCTACCTCAACACCACCTCTCTCTATCCCTCCACTGTCTCTAGACAGTCAGACTGCTTGTCCAATATCCAGCACTGGATGATCAGAAACTTCTTCCAACTAAATATTTGGAAGACCGAAGCCACTGTCTTCATTCACTGGTTACCAACTCCATTCCTCTCCCTGGTGAGGCTGAACCAGACTGTTCTCAACCTAGGTGTTGTATTTGCCCCCAAGCGGAGCTTCTGAAACCGCCTACTTCCACCTCTGCAATATTGCCGTCACCACCCTGCCTCAGTTCTTCTATTGCTGAAATCCTCAACCATGCATTTGTTACCCCTAGACTTGATTATTCCAATGCTCTTCTGACCAGATTCCCATCTTCCACCCAATACTGTGCTCACTTACATACATCGGCTCCCGGTCAGCAACACCTCAATTTTAAAATCTCATCCTTGTTTTCAAATCGCTCTATGATCACGGCCCTCCCCACCTCTGTAACCTCCTCTAGATATGCAATCCTCAGAGGTATCTGTGCTCATCCAATTCTGGACTCTTGTACAATTTTAATCACTATTGGTGCCCATGCTTTCATCTGCCTAGACCCTAAACTCTGGTATTCCCTTTCTAAACCTCTCTGCCTCTCTTCCCCTTCAAGATGCTCTTTAAAAGTTACCTCTTTGACCAAGCTTTTGGTCATCTGTCCTAATATCTCCTTTATGGTGGTGGCTCAGTAACAAGTGTTTTGTTTGATAATGCTCCTGCAACGTGCTTTGCAATGTTTTACTATGTTAAAAAGTACTATATAAATGCAAATTGCTGTTGTTGCTTTTACTTAAACATATGGTGGAGGACACTATAAACATCCACACAGATATCAGATAAGCAAGGAGCTAATGGGAGGAAAGATCATTGTAACAGTCTCTATCATAAGGGACAAAGTATTTGACAAACTAATGGGACTACAGGCAAACAAGTCACCAGGACCTGATGGCCTACATCCAACGGTTTTAAAGGAGGTGGCTGCAGAGATAGTGGAGGCATTGGTCGAAATATTCCAGAACTCACTCCAGAACAGACGGGAAGGTACCAGCGGATTGGAAAACCGCTAATGTGATGCCCCTGTTCAAGAAGGGAGGGAGACAAAAAGCAGGAAACTATACGCCAGTCAGCCTAACATCGGTCATTGGGCCATTATTAAGGAAGAAATAGCAGGATATTTAGAAAAGCTTAATGCAATCAAACAGAGTCAACATGGTTTTGTGAAAGGAAAATCATGTTTGACAAATTTGCCAGAACTCTTTGAGGATATACCAAACAGAGTTGATAAAGGGGAACCGGCAGATGTTGTGTATTTGGATTTCCAGAAGGCATTAGATAAGGTGCCACATAAAAGATTATTACACAATATAGGAGCTCACAGTACTGGGGGTAATGTATTAGCATGGACTGAGGATTGGTTAGCTCACAGAAGTCAGACAGTCGGGATTAATGGGTCTTTTTCAGGTTTGAAAGACGTAACTAGTGGAGTGCCACAAGGATCAGTCCTCGGGCCTCAATTATTTACTTTCTCTATTAATGACTTAGAGGAGGGGGCAGAGTGTAATATATCCAAATTTGTTGATGATACAAAAATAGGTGGGAGGGCTTATTGTGATGAGGACATAAGGAATCTGCAAGGGGATATAGATAGGTTGAGTGAGTGGGCAAAAACTTGGCAGATGGAGTTTAATATAGGAAAGTGTGAAGTCATGCATTTTGGTAGGAAAAGTCAAAAGGCAGACTATTATTTAAATGAAGAGAGACTTCAAAAAAATAATACAGCATGGAGGGATCTGGATGTTCTTGTGCATGAAACACAAAAGGTTAGGATGCAGGTGCAGCAAGTAATTAAAGCAGCAAATAGAATTGTGGCCTTTATTGCTAGGGGGTTAGAGTTTAAAAATAGGGAAGTATTGATACAACTGTACAGGGTGCTGGTGAGGCCACACCTGGAGTACTGTGTACAGTTTTGGTCCCTGTATTTAAGAAAGGATATACTGGCATTGGAGGCAGTTCAAAAGAGATTCACTAGGCTGATACCTGGGATGAAGGGGTTGACTTATCAAGAACGGCTAAACAGGTTAGGCCTTTATTCATTAGAGTTTAGAAGAATGAGGGGTGATCTTATTGAAACGTACAAGATTCTGAAGGGGCAAGACAGGGTAGTTGTTGAGAAGATGTTTCTGCTAGTGGGGGAATCTCAAACTAGGGGACATAGTTACAGAATAAGGGCACACTCATTTAAAACCGAGAATGCAAAGGAATTTCTTCTCTCAGAGTAGTGAATGTCTGGAATTCTTTACCCCAGAGAGTTGTGGAGGCTAGATCACTGAAAGTATTTAAAAAGGAGGTAGATAGATTTTCGAAATATCGGGGAGTTGAGGGCTATGAGAAGTTGGCACAAAAGAGGAGTTGAGGTCTGGGGCAGATCAGCCATGATCTTATTGAATGGCGGGGCAGGCTTGAGGGGCTAAATGGCCTAGTCCGGCTCCTATTTCTTATGTTCTTATATTTAATATAGTCACGAAGAACTCAACCATGTATATATATATGCACAGAAGTTTGTGTGCTCTGGACAGGTATTCAGTATTAAGTGTTATCCATGGTACAGTGGTGGCCCTCTGGCCCCCAATTCATAAGATAGTGGTTTTAAGTCCCACTGCAGAGACTGGAGGATAGAATCTAGGTTGACATTTCAGTGCAGTTTTGAGGGTGTGCTGCATTGGCTGAGGTACCATCTTTTGGAGGAGACGTTAATTCGAGACCTCATCAGTCCTCACAGGTTGATGTAAAAGATCCTATGGCACTATTCAAAGAACAGCAATATTTGAATAATTATCCCTCAACCAATATCACTAAAAACAGATGACTTGGTCATCACCATGTTGTTCTTTGTGGCAGCTTGTTGTGTTCACATTGGCAGCCACGTTTCTCATATTACAACAGTGACTACACTTCAAAATTACTTCATTGACTGCAAAGCCAATGTTGGGAATCCTGATATTGAGAAAAGTGCAAAATAAATTGAAGTCTTTCATTTACTTAATTTAGTTTCCTGCACAAACACAAACAGCAATTCTGGTGCAATGCTGAGTTTACAATATCAGTTATACTTATATATTTAGTTATAAAATCACACTTTAATTCAGTACTGTGAGTCAGCATTAGCTTAGTAACGGCAAGCAGTACAGCTGCAATGGCTTTGACCCCCATCAGAATATGCATCGAGATTTCATAACTGCAATTATAGACCTTGCACAAGAGTCAAAACAAATAATGGGGAACAGTCTAACCTCAAGGATGTCATATCACTCTCTTTTCACATTAAAAAGTAGATGCTTTAAGGGATGTGGAACCAAGGCAGGTAAATGGAGTCAAGATACAGATCAGTCATGATCTAACAGAGCAGTGGCACAGGCTCGAGGGGCTGAATGGCCTACTACTGTTCCTATGTTGAACCTTGTATGTTTTGGTGTTGAGCGTTCTCTGTACCTCACTTCCTATTCAGTTGCAAGCATGCAGATAGCCATCTTTATACTAGTAAATGTAGAAAAGCCTGTAAAACGCTGATGAGTTTATTCTGCAGCTTCCAAGATATCCAAATGTTATGTATTATTTATAAATATTTCTCAAAAGTATTGATTAAGGAACTGTATAGGGCCAGGTAAAAACGTCCTAATTAGCTGCATTCACTGTATAACAAAACCTTTTTATAAACTTTGAAATCCAGACCACATGCATTCCTTCTTAGTCATTTGCTAAAGAACAAAGAATTGGATACATAGCTACATTAAACTGCCAGAGGACTATATATACAGACTGCCAGAAATTCAGGCAAATAGCATCATCATGAGAATATCCAGGAAAATGGACTTATAGACACCACAGGCTGAATTTTCATTCCAAGGATGAGGCATGTTTAAAGGCGGGCGAGCCAGGAAAATCGCAGCACTGAGAGGCATGCCAGTTTCCCAACGCATTCCTGCCTCCCAGTAATTTTGGTTGAGGCATCTTCACAGGGGCGGGGGCGTGGCATCCCACCTGATAGTGTCAGATGGTCAATTGAGGCAGTTTACAAGCCAGTTAAGAACTCATTGCAGGGCTGATTTAGATTTGAGGCTATGCATGGGAAACACGTTGGGTCAGTAGCACATCCAAGGAGATGAGGTGGCTGCACCGCAGGGAGCCATTCCTGACACTGCATAAATAATGGAATAAGCAGGGAGGAACTCATGCATTGGCACACAGCGGTCATTGCGTAAGCAGAGCTCACAGAGAGTTTCAGGTGGAGGCAATGGGGTAATTGTAGGGAGTGTACTTGCATGGGTAAACGGGACACAGCAGGGAGTCCAGGCAGCTATTCCATGCAGCTGATGGCAAGTGAAGCCATCCCTGGACAAGAGACTCAGCAAACCTGAGGTGGCATCGAGTAGTGATGAAGAGAAGCTGAGTCAGAACCCATGTAAACCCTTGGTGCAGAGGGATGCAGAGGTGATACCCGAGAGGCAGGGGGGCACAAAGGCGCTACATTCACCATAGGGCATACCACCAAAGACTCAGCCTCCTGGCCATGTTAGAAGCTGCGACTATTGAGGCAACTGATTGCTGACTTGTGTGTCCTCGTGGAGGATGACCTTCGGCCCTGCCAGTATCTGTGAAAGTAACAGTGGCTTTGAAATTCTTTGCCCCTGGGTCCTTTCAAGGGGTGGCAGCAGACCTGTGTGGCATCTCACAAGCAGCATCATTGCATCAGATGATGGATGCCCTGTATGAGGGAACATTGGAGTACATTGCCTTCCAGACTGATTGGGGTCACTCAGGCCCAGAGGGTCATGGGCTTTGCTTCCAAGGCAGGATTCCTCAAGTTGCAGGTGCGATTGAATAGAGCCACGTGGCCATCAAGGCCCCGGCGAAGCAGCCAAGGGACATAGGGGCATTTATCAGTAGGAAGGGATTCCACTCCCTCAATGTATAGATAGTATGCAAACACCACAAGCATTTTCTGCAGGTGCTTGCAAGGTTTCCTGGCAGTTGCCATGGCGCCTTCATCCTGAGGCTATCACAGGTGTCACCACTGAGAATGCCATGAGAGATACTATGTGGATGGCTGCTAGGGGACAAGGGTTATCCAGTGAAGAAATGGCTGGTAACACCTTTGCGCAATCCTATTACGGAGGCACAAAGTCACTGCAACCGCTGCTTTCTCAGCACAAGCGCCACCATTGAACAGACCATCAAAATCCTGAAGACGTAGTTCCAGTGCCCTCCACTATGCTCTCGCAATGGTTCCTCGCATGGTGGTGGCATGTTGTGCTCTGCACAACATGGCCCTCCAGAGGGTGTGGACCTTGATGAAGATAGTGCAGAGGAGTGGTACATGTCTTCAGAAGAGGAGGAGAAAGGCATGGTGCAGTATGGTCATCCTGCACTGCAAGACCTTCCAGAGGTCAGGCTGAGATGTCAAACCATTGACCAGGATGGCAGGGAATCTCATGCTGCACTGTTCCAGGCATGCATCTCCAAATGACGGCACATCCTGGATTGCATTTGGCTCATTACTACACCTCTCCCACAAGGTGCGGCCACATCCAAAATGCCTGCCATGCAGACATGTCTGCTGGTCTCCCACAATACCTGAAAGCCACGTCACCATCAGCCACACAGTGTCCCCGACCATGCACCGTTGCATCGCACATCCACGTCAACATGCTAGTGCCTTAATGTTCTCAAAGCAATGCGATCACACAAATCAGAGTGCTCCCATGAACCATCTCATTACTTTGAGGGTTAATAAGTGAACAGAAGCATTACAAAAGTCACCCGACTGAACACCCAAGTAAAATTGCCGACGCAGCACCGTCCACATGCAGTCACTCCCACAGGGCGGTTCCTTTGTGGCTGAGGCAGAAGAGGAGGTAGGCTGTTCGCTTGTGTGTGCGGCTGAGATGCCCCTGGCACCAGTCCTTGGTGGCACTGTGCCAGTACTGGCATTGTCACGCCTGCATCGATGCAGGGGCAGCCTTGGTCATGCGGGCTTGCTGTATAGATGGTGTCTCCATCAGAAGGGCCAAGAGGGCAGCTGATGAAGAAGAGCCCCATGAGGGGTGGCCTTCTCAGCATCATCTCTGCCTGCCCCAGCCCTTTCATGGCATGCATGCATGTCCGAGGGGACCAGCAGCTGGGGGGCATCCGGTTGTTCATCCAGGCATCCTTGCGCCATCTGACCGATCAATGCCACAGATTGTGGCATGCACTCAGTGTGATGTCACGTAGAGATCTCCACGAGGTTGGCCACTCTTTCAATGGAGGAGCTCATGCACTCATATGCCTGAGACATTGCGGAACACATCTCACGAATAGACTCCTCTTTTCTCCGCCCAAGACTCCACACTGCCCCGGGGATCTCAGATATTTGGGCATACGTCTCCCACTGCTGCTCCAGAAAGACCCTCCCTTGTATGTGACCCCCGAGGCTCTGCATCTCTGCCCAGCTGAGCATAGCTGGAGCTGTCCTCCACCCTCCCAGAGGGGCTGCCCACAGCTGCTGCAGCCTCCGTCACCTCCTCCTGCTCACATGTGAAGTGCTGGTCACCTTATGCCAGCCTTTCTAAAACACACGAGGCCCCACCGAGGTGAGTGTATCGGTGCTCCATCCCCTTCACCTGGAAATGGTAACATGCTTTCACCCTGTCTAGGATGGACCCCCATCTCTCACTCACTGACTTCCTGTCGAGCTGCCACCCTGGCAATTTCAAGGGCCTCCTCCTCCAGGGCCGGCAGTATAGTGAGATGCGCCACTCCACTACTGGTGCAAACCCTTTCTTGCACGTTATGGGCTTTTCTTTTCTGCACAGTCAAAAGCGAGGAAGTGAAGACCATGGTGCTCTCCTTCACCACAGCCGTGATGTGCACGGCTCCAGTATCACCTTCTCCACAAGTGCTGGTGGTGTGAGTGTTGCCCAAAGGTCAGGAGTGCCCCTGGGCACACATATCCTCACTGATCCTGAGTACTATGTGCCCTCAGGCTGTTTTGCCTATAGGTGTGCTGGTGACTCCTGAACTGGAGGCCTGTCATCTAGGTGTCACATTCCACTCAGCTTGCCAGACCCTAGAAGGTCACTGAAGCGTGTCCTGCAGTGCACATATGTCCTGCTAACCACACTGCAGCCCCTCATCTCCTGAGCCACATCCATCTATGCCTGCTTTGTCTGATTGGCTGGCCTCCTCCTGCCGCTCTCCGGAAACAGGATGCTCCTCCGAGTTGCCACCATCTCGAACAGCATCTCCAGGGATTTGTCAGCAAATTGTGAGACCGCCCTTCCGCGGGTACATGCCATGCTGCTGCTCTGCTGCGTTCCAGCCTCTGCCATTGCTCAGGATAGCAGTGCCCACAATTATGGCTGCTGGGTGCCTTTTAAAATCGGGCCCGCCATGTCTATATCCCGCCTCCTTAACCCATCCGACGCCCCTAATTGGACAGCGAACATGCCAGCAGGTCACTAATTGGCCACCTCCTTCAAAATAGCATCGGATGTCCGGCAGCAACATTGAGCAGGGTTGGGACCCGGAAGTGGCCCTGACCTTGGGGTCTTGATCCTGGAATGAAAATTCAGCCCCACAAGTTCTCAGGTATTGTACAGCAAGGGGGGAAAAAAAGAAGAGTATTGGGTGGCAATATGAACCCAGGAGCCATTTGCAGCCACGATCTGACCTAGGTTTATAATGCAAGGTCACTCATTACCACATCATGATATAGCTCCCCAGCGTGAAGCACATAATGCTCTGGATGGGGGTTGCTGTCACCTGGTCAGGTTAACAGGCACCAGCTGCTGTTAAAAGGCCACAGGCTGCACTTAAAGCTGTGTGTAGGTTTGATCTTAAAAAAACAATATTGGTTGCTGAAACCATCGTATTTCACAAAGCAGACGTAGTAGAACAGAGAGAGACAGACAGACAGAAAAAAAGAGAGAGAGAGAAGGGGTAAGGGAGATAGCAGAGCCACCCTTCACTGGAGTACCTGTTCCATGTAGAGGAGAGGGTCACCATAAAATAGAATTTATTTTATAATCTTGCCTTCCTCAAATTGTCAGTGTTACTTTGGCACTGAGGGTCTGTAGAGCACCTCAGATGTTCCAGTTGCATTATGGGAATGGACCCTCATTTACATAAAAACATAGTCTTAAGTCCAGTGCACACTGGGCAGACCAGGCCTCAGGCCACCATACCCAAAAATATTGACTTCTTGAAGTATAATCTCTGAGCACATTGAAAAATTTATCCATGTGGGAATCAAAGAAACATTATTTAAAATGGTTCTTTTCACAAAACAAAATAACTCCCCTTCTACAAAGGGACACCCACCAAATATGGAAATGAATTTCAAAATTATATTAATAGAATCTACTAAAACATCCTACCACATACAATTT
Source organism: Heterodontus francisci (assembly GCF_036365525.1). Classification (NCBI taxonomy): domain Eukaryota; kingdom Metazoa; phylum Chordata; class Chondrichthyes; order Heterodontiformes; family Heterodontidae; genus Heterodontus; species Heterodontus francisci. The sequence continues at coordinate 39,154,317 of NC_090372.1, forward strand.
TTTTTTAAACAAAAAGAGAAAGGCAAATCCAAATGTCAATAGTCTAAATCTGAGCTTCACTCAAGCACTTCAGCATACAATCCACACTGACACTTCAGTACTGAAAGGATGCTACAATATTGGGGGCTTGACTTCAGATGATATGTTAAACCTCTGGCTATCCCGGTAGATAATAAAGATCCCACGACACTATTAGAAGAGCAGAGCTTTTATGTGACCTGACTAACATTCCTTTCTCGACCAATACTACCAAAGAATAGTTTAATTTGTCACCATCTCACTGCAGTTTGTGGGATCTTGCCTTGAACAAAATGACTACCTTTTTTTTATTATTTGTTCGGGGGATGAGCGCGTTGCTGGCTAAGCCAGCATTTATTGCCCATCCCTAATTGCCCTTGACAAGGCGGTGGTGAGCTGCCTTCTTGAACCGCTGCAGTCCTAGTGGTGTAGGTACACCCACAGTGCTGTTAGGAAGGGAGTTCCAGGATTTTGACCCAGCAGTGAGGTACCGGCGATTTAGTTCCAAGTCAGAATGGTGTGTAGCTTGGAGGGGAACTTGCATTCTCTCCTATATGACAATAGTGACCACACTTCAGAAGGGAATAAAGGGATGTGGGCACATCTGAATGCGACTAATGCTCGTGTGGAGGATAAACATCAACATGAACTGGCAGGCCGAGTGGCCCAAATCCATTTTGCAATTTCTACTTAATTCCTTGTACGTGAAGCACTTTGCGATGTTTTTGAGACATGCAAATTTAACCTACCTTTCTTTATTTCTTCTGAAATCGCTACATTTAATTTTGATTCAGATATGAAAAGTAATTTTCCAGTTAATTTAGTGTTCGCCGCGGTTGACCTACTTGTGTTTCATACTCCAATAAACATGTCAAAAAAACCCACAGGCTAGGTACGTAGAATCATAGGATGTGACACTGTAATAAAACACTGTTATTCTCATTTTACAATGACTTCCATGGATGGGTCTCATGTTAGGCACTTGGAAGGGATAAAAAAGTTAAAGATTCACACAAAGTGCTGCTCATTCTGAGAACAGAAAGGTTGCTGTTTCATGAGTCATAATTCTTACCCAGTATCCTCTGCTTTCGAGGGCATGAAGGGCTGGTTCTCCTGACATGCTTGCCCTGGATGCCAGCTGGCTTTGCAGACAGAGCAAAACTGTATGTGACAGGAGGGGCATTGTACTGGCACAGCCTGGTGAGAATCAGCCACATCAATCTGGCATACAGTCTGACACTGAACTCCGGGGCACCATGTCCTGGAGGGATCCAGATGGACTTCTAAAAATAAAACAAAGAGACGTCATGCGAATTCTCATTACCATTGATAATTGACTGCTAAATATTTTCAACCCTACCCTCTGACATTACACAAATTAGATTTTATAACCTGTTACTTTAGTTTCTCCCTCATCTAATTAATGTTATCATGGTGTTTCTTTTTAAATTTATGCTGTTGTGGAATGGGTAGCCCTCTGGCCCAAGGGTTTAGGCATGAATATTAATCTCAACCTCAGTGAAACAATTACAAAATGTTTGGTTTTAAATCAACTACCTCTTGTTGGGAATTTTATTGGTGGGGATTTTCCTGGTTCTGTTCCCTGGGTGTCTGAATTTCCTTGCTAAAGAGAAAATCAGGCTTGGAGGGACGCATTTCTGTGAAGAAGCCCACATGATTGACTATACGTGCTGTGCTGAAATGTTCCCGCACATTAGGGCACGGGACCAGAAAAATCTACCCTATACATCCAACAAAGATCAATGTGCCACTGGTCTCTTATTAAATAATCAAGGTACTTCTTTTCTACATCACCTATTTCATAATCTAATCAGTTTCAGATCCCAATCTAATTGGCATATCAGAAGATTGCCAACGACTTAAAAGGGCCAAGAAAATTGAAGGGGGAATGCTTTCACTTTGAAACAAACTCTCTCCTGAAGTTTGTGTAACATTTTATTTCTACATATTTATAAATAAGAATTCGTGCCAAAAGAGAAAGCAATGAATTTACAGTACAGAAATAGGCCATTTGGCCCAACTGGTCTATGTTGGTGTTTATGCTCAATACCAGCCTCCTCCCAACCTACTTCATCTAACCCCATTAGCCTATCCTTCTATGCCTTTCGTCCTCATGTACTTATCTAGCTTCCCCTTAATTGCATCTAAGCAATTTGCCTCAACTATTTCATGTGTTAGAATGTTCCACATTCAAAGCACTTTCTGGATACAGAGGTTTCTCCCGGATTCCTTATTTATTAGTGGCCATGTTATATTGATGGCCCCCAATTTTGGACTCCCCGCAAGTAGAAACATCTTCACCGTATCTACCCTATTGAACCCATCATAATTTTAATTTAAGGACATCTACCAGGTCACTCTCAGGGGGGAAAAAAGAGCTACAGGTTGTTCAGTTCAATTTTTGGTTTTCTCTTCCTTCATAATCTCTCACTGGCATGATGTAGCCGCCCATATCCCATTACCATTCCATTCATTTCAAAGGGGATTTCCTGAGAACTGACCCACAGTAGCACAATCTTGGGAAAACACTACCAAAAGTGTACACTGTACACTTTGACATCCTTGTTTAACCAGAGTGGAACAGGATAGCAGATCTCACTGCAGGACACAAGCGATCATTAAAGAAACTGTCAAGTAAAATAGAAGAGGCAATGCTTAAAAGAACAACAGACAAGGGCTTCCTGTTCAAACCCAATCCCATAAACCTCTACTAGGCCAACCTTGTGGAGAATTATCACTTTGCGGGGAGAGGGGATTCATTGATAGCAAATCTCAATTAACACGTCCAAAGGGAGTTTGGTTGAGGTATCACAGGATAACTTTTACAAGCGTGTGCTCTCGATGCAGAACTCCGCTCACCTGGAGCGCACATCGGGGATTTGGATGGAAAGATCATTGAGTCCTCACAAGATTCTCCAAACATTTATTTCCTGCAGTGCTCATGGACCTCCACAGTTGAAATCCTGATTTGCACCAAGTAAAACCTACCCTCTTATGTCTTTGGGTTGTATAAAAATACCATTGCCTTACACTCCAAAAGTGATAATTCACAGGTAGAATATGTAGATGCCAATTAGAACATTTTCCATTCTTGTCAATAATATAGAGCAGACATCAGTATGTTAGATCATTAAAGTGTCAATATTTAGGAATAGGTTAGATAAGGGATTGTAAGAAAAGGGAATAAAGGGATTAAGGAAACTGGTCAGGCAGTGGATTAGGTCTATCCACTCACATGGACTAGATGGACCAAATGCCTTTTTCCATATTCGAAGTTCTAAAAATTTATCATATGTTTTGGCCAGTTATTTCAATTTTGTGAATGATTTGAGTTTGTTGTTTATTCCTAATGTGGCTGACTATGAGAGATGATGGGGATATTATAATATATCATTAGCTTCCTCCCAAAGCAGCCTGCACATGGTCACATCCAGTAGCTTTGTTGGGTTACTATCATGATGCAAGAGGCTCAAATAAAAGAAAAGAGCACCACTTGACTACAGTCTTCACATCGTCTGAAAATTGAGGTTATGTGTTGCCACAATTGCTTAGAATAATTTTTATTTGCGTTTCCAAAATTCTAACAGGAGTTCACTGGATTTCCACTTTCTGTGAAGTGTGTGGTATTTTAAGGGTAATGAATGCAAGCAGTTGGAAGTGTAACTAATAGAAAACTTCAACAGCAATAACTTTGAACATAATAAAACATCCCAAGTCACTTCACAAGAGCATTATAAAATTAAATATGAAACCGAGCCACATAAACAAATATTAGGTCAGATGACCAAAAACTGTGCCAAAAGTAGGTTTTAAGGAGTTTCTTTAAAAAGAGGAAAGCAAGGTTGAGAGGCAGAGAGGTGTACAGAGGGAATTCCAGAGTTTAGGGCCTAGGCAACTGAAGGTTCAGCCACCAATGGTGGAGTGATTAAAATCAGGGATGCTCAAGGGGCCAGAATTAGAGGAAGGCAGATAACTCAGAGTTGTGGTGTTGGTGGAGATTACAGAGATAGGGAGGGACGAGGCCATGGAGGGATTTGAAAACAAAATCAAGATCTCGCTTGACCGGGAGCCAATATAGATTAGCAAGCACAGGGATTATAAGTGAACAGGACTTGGTGCAAGATAAAATTTTGGATGACTTCAAGTTTACAGAGGACAGAATGTGGGAGACCAGCTAAGACTGCTGAAATAGTCAAGTCCAGAAGTAATGAAGGTACGAATGAGGGTTTCAGCAGATGAGATGAGTGAAGTTGGGCGACAATATGGAGATGGAAATAGGCAGTCTTAATGGTGGTGTGAAAATGAGTCAAACATGACATCATCTCGGAGTCAAACATGACATCAAGGTTGCGAGCAGTCTGGTTTAATCTCAGACTGTTACTAGAGAGAAGGATGGAATCAGTAGCAAGGGAATGGAGTTTGGAACAGGGACCGAAAACAATGGCTTCAGTCTTCCCAATAGATAATTGGAATAAATTTCTGCTCATCCAGTATGGGATGTTGGATAAGCAGCCTGATAATTTAACAACAATGGAGGAGAGAGGGGGTGGTGAGGTAGAGCTGGGGTTGTCAGCGTATATGTGAAAACTAACAGTGCTTTCGGATGATGTTGCCAATGGGCAGCAGGTTGATGAGAAATGGCGGGGGTGGGGTGGGGGGTGGTGGTGGTGGGTGCCCAAGGATAGATCCTTGGAGGACACTGGAGGTAACGATGCAGAAATATGAAGAGAAACAACTGCAGCGGATACTCTAGCTACGATTAGATACATAAGAATGGAGTAAGGTGAGAGCAGTCCCACACAGCTGGATGACTGTGGGAGAGGTTTTGGAGGAGAGTGGTGTGATCAACCATGTCAAAGGCTACAGACAGATCAGGAAAGATCAAGAGGGAAAGCTTACTTTTGTCACAGTCACACAGGATGTTATTAATGACTTTGATAAGAACTGTTTCAGTACTGTGGCAGGGGCAGAAACCTGATTAAAAGGGATTCAAACATGGAGCTCCAGAAAAGATGAGAACAGACTTGGGAGCAACAAGAAGTTCAAGAACGTCAATGGAAAATAAAACTCCCAATACCTGGGAGGATATTTTACAGTTGCACTGAAATTCACTTGGGAGAGGCAATTATAACAAAAAGAGAAGTTAGAATGGCTTATACAATTAGCAGAAGCTCTGGCATAAAATGAGAAACTTCTATCCCTCCCAAGTATAAGCTATTGTCTATAGAAAGGGGGCATGTGAAGAAGGGCAATGCTCTTGTTACATGGTTCACTTAATATGATGAGCTTTTTCCAATCATGATATATACAAGTGTTATCTAGAAAGGGTGATGAGGAAAGTGTTACAGGGAGTGTGTGACAGGAAATGTGACACAAGAAATTTAAGCTTTATGCAATGTACCAATATTTTAGAAGGTTCCTCCCCTCCATCATTTTGGGCTCTTGCTTTTTTTTTGATAATAGCAAATGCCACGGCAATGACCTGCATGCTCCATGTCATTGGTATGTGATAATGTCCATGCTGAAGGATTAATGATTGGGGTGGGAATATTGCAGGTATATGGTGTCATAATTAACAGCTGATCAGAGGGAAATAACAGATTTTTAATCCATTGAGAAAGGAGTGCTCGGTTGCACTCCAGGTTCACTTGAACAAATTTACCGAGCACTGTGTCAACCAATAGATTGTAAAAACATCCAGAGGATTCTGTGGTGCTGGTATTATTTCAAAGATGTCGTAGGGATATTTGATAGAGGATACATAGGTTAGAAAAATTACTCAGAGGAGTTGGAGAGACGTAGCTGATATTTACTGAGAGTCAGAAAAACTCACAGTAGATAAGGTAAATTATTTAGTACAATACTGGAACAAAAAGGACATTGATATTCATGTGAAAAGGTAGCAAAGACTTACCACTTCTCTAATACGAACACAGACTGGTTTATACTTCCTCAAGCATCCATTATAAAAGAGTTTTTTCTCCCTCCACAGAGAGCAGTGACCTCCCCCTTCACTGGACTATTGAAAGCACTGGCTTCTTGGGCAAATGATATTATATATTGAAAGCAAGCAGCCATGGTGGAGATGTGGGGATGGATGGATATGCTGCAGTTTCGCTTGATTATCTTTATGGGGCCAGGGAGCAGTTGCACAGAACTTTCCCTCAGCAGATTAAATAGTTGGTACAGAGTCTGTGATATGGCTGGATGTAAATGGACTGTGGAAGATTAAGCAGTCAGCATAGATTCCACTATATGACCTTTTACACATAGACTGTGGAAGGAGATTAAGTAGTTGGGGAAGAGTCCATGATAGGACCAGGTGCACAAAGACTGTGGAAGGAGTGAGTTGGATTGACAAGATTGTCTTTTCTAATTTTATGTTTCCTTTCATTCTTATAATTAACTTAGAAACTTGGTGACAATTTTGTGAATTTTTTGGCCAGTCTCACATGTAAATCATGACTGAATGCATAAGACAATCTGACCACATTTTACCTTGCATCGAGGTCTGAAGAGGAACCACTTGTCTGATATATTGCATTGACTAGCGTACAAGAATGCAAGAAGCTAACAATGTAAGTGCAGGAAAATGTCTGAGGAATCAGAGAAAGGAAAAGGAAAATTTGAGTGAAAGGAAGGCAAAGCACAAACAAGCCATCTCTCGATTAGTTTTCTGAGCTGTTGAAGATGTGAATGATTTTTTTCTGTCACAATGTAAAAAATAGCCCTTTGACATCCCCAGCTGACACACTGATCAGGCAAATGCTGCTTTGCAATAGTTGAGAGTCAGAAGCAATAGCATCCCCAGTGCAGAAACCAAGACATAGCACTGTTGCGTATAAAAAGGTTGCACACCTCGTTCAAATTTCAGTTTCTGGTACAGCTGAAGCACATCAGCTGGAACTAAACATGCAATCTGAAACAAATATAAAATAAAACAAGTTAAACAAGACCTGAAAAGTGTTTTCTTTAAATAAAAATTATAAATAGACATACATGCAACTCAAAATATGCCTTAAACACTCCGCGACTGATTTTCTTTCCGTCGGCTGTCACCAGTGAGTAGGGCCACTTTCTAGTGATGAAGCTGTAGATATGTTGTTGCTATCTCCAAGAACCAACAGTACGGAGATACTACTGGGTCTCCAATAAGGGGAACAGATCAGCATGTCATATACTGATTTATAGATTTTTTTTTAAAGTCCTTTCCTGAGTATCTGCATTCCTCATTTGCCCTGGAGGTCATTAACTTCCTGTTGAGGTACAGTTCCATAGGTGTTGGTTGCCCTGTTGTACCTCATCCAAATGCCAAATGTTCATATGTGAACCATAACAGTGAGTCTCTATAGACTGTTCCATGTGTGCAAGGGAGGAGGAGGTGAGCAAAAGGACCCATTTGCCAGCAGGGGTAATCCAAATCCCCACCAAGATATCTATTCTCACCCTGGTTGAGACCAGTCAACTCGGCATGACCCAGGGATCACACTTGGAACCTTCCTGGTCCATGTGGTTTGGCTACTCATCGACCTACACAGCTGAGCTATTAGTGCAGCCATTTTGTAGCATTTTATTTGCTTTTAGCACTAGCAAAGGTAAGGCCAGCTAGAAGCTTCAATTTCGCTGAAAACAAATCTTTGGGCCACAATTTGAGCTTATATTTGAGCATTCAGCAGGGAAGAAACTTAGCAGTGCAGAGTACATAAATATTTTTATTTTACAACAATTAAGTTAATGAAACTAAGCCTCTTAGTCATAGAAGGCAATGCCATATACTGCTGCCTTGTATTCTCCCTGCTACTAGACAGATAGAATTGTGGCTGCTGGGACTAAGACAGTTTGGCAGAAATTTGAACTTCTGATGATGTGCACACTCCCATTGATGGGAAAAGCTGACTTTTGGCCAGTATCTCCTATTCCCACAGCAAAACCAGCAATCCCACCCCTTCCCACATAAAGGAAAAATTACATAAGGCATGCTGCGTCATCTTCCCTATTCGGAAAATGATATGACAGTTACAAATTACTTCTGTAGATTCCAGTTAAAGTGAATGAGTAAATCAAATTTAATAATCATAAGTTTTTTTTAAATCTGTATCTATTGTGTTCATTTGTGTTAAGTGAATACTCCCAGATATAAGCACGCAACCTTCGCCACCTAGAAGGACAAGGACAGCAGGTGCATGGGAAGCACCAAGCTTCCTTCCATGTCACACCTCATCCCAATTTGGAGATATATTGCCATTCCTTCATAGTAACTGGGGCAAAATCCTGGAACTCCCTACCCAGCAGAAATGCCTTTGCAACACAGACAGCAGAGGTTCAAGCAGGTGGCTCACTGCCACCTTCTCAAGGGTAGCTAGAGATGAGCAATAAATGTTGGTCCTTCCAGCCACATCCTGACAATGAATGCTAAAAAAGGTTGACTAGTAGCCTTATTCTCGAGTATTCCTTCAAACAATATGCTTCATTTGTACAAAAGATGTACCTGTGTTTTTTTAAACTGGCCGCCAGACGGGCATCACCATTTTTGCAACCTCTTCAGGGTTGCATTCAAAGCCAGTGATTAACCATGAAGAGATAGGCAGAGAAGCACAGCTAGGCTGGGGATTGGCTCCAGCACTTGTGGGATATATTAACTACAAAACCTGCTGCCTAGCATTTTTAAAACAAAAAAAAACTAAATGAGAACAAATCCGCATCCTTAATCAAAAAAACTACTTCTGGCAATTATTCTTCTATGTGGAAATAGCTGAAGGAAGTCACCAGAATGCTGGTGTGCTAAGTTATGCAGAGCAAGAGGCTCAATTGCTGGCTCGGTTTGAGTTTGCTTATTTTAGCCAGGGGAGCAGGTATGGCACTAGCATTGGCCTCGGTTTCCTTGGGTTAAGAACCGGAAAAACAATTCCCACGCAGAATCACTATCCATTGATCCCTGCCACAATGTGTGTATCTACAGATATAAAAGTAAGAAATGCAAGGGGCTTGGCTGCGCTTGCTCAAGCTCAAATAACCTCAATCCACCCACACACACCCACCATCCATATATTCTAGACTGACACTACAATGCAATATTGAGGCAGTACTGCACTTTGAGATGCTGCCTTTCAGTTGGGACATTAGACCAAGGCCCTGTCTGCCCTCTCAGACAGATGTAAAAGATCCCATGACACTTTCTGAAGCAAATCAGCGGAGTTCCCATTGGCACCCTGGCTAATATTTATCCCTCAACCAATAATTTGGCTATTTATCTCATTGCCGTTTGTGGGATCTTCCTGTGTGTAAATTTGCTGCCCCATTTCCCTAAATTACAATAGTGACATACCACTTCAAAAAGTATTTCATTGACTGTGAACTAATTTGGAACATCATGAATTTGTGGAAGGTGCTATATAAATGCAATTTCTTTCTATTTATAAATGTTGTGCTTTTCTTGTAAAAACTGAAACGTGTACCAGGGAATTCACTGGATTTAAGGAGAATGTGGGAGGCTGTAACAGTGTTTAAAATGGATGTATTTTTAGCAGTAATGCATTATTGTGGCAATGGTTTTCTATGTTTCTTTGAGACGGGACATGACAGGACAAATAGCATTTCCTCTTTGTTTGAAATGGATGCTCTATCACCCTGTGGCATCACATTTGAATGGGTTGCTTATGAACTGCTAAACCATCATTAAACAAGTGGCTGCCAAATTACCATGGCAACTAGCCATTACTGAAACCACAATTACAAGGGTGTCTGTAAACTTCATAATTATAGCATTAAATAGGGAGGAGGAAAAACAAAGTGCCCAGATTCCTACCTTTACTCAGTGACTCCCGGGCAGGATTTTCAATTGCTGTTGGTGTCGGGAATGGTGTGGGCACAATTTGAAAATCACGTTCCTGGAGGATGGCACTGAATCTCGCTGCCTCCGCAACGCAATGCAATTTTCAATGCGAGGGCGGGAGGGGGAAAAAAAAAACGGGAAACTCGTTTGCATCCAAGTAACAGCCCTTTAAGCTCCTTGAAGAGTTTGTTAACAGGCTGGGGAGGGCGAGAAGGCAATTTTCAAAGTAGCAACTGCCAACAGTCTGGTGCACGTTAGTGCAAAGCTGTCAGGTTCAAAGTGGGCAGAAGGTAAAGCGTTTTTTTTTATGTTGAAAAATTTCAGGAGCTGGGGGATCTTGTGCCTGATAGTTCACTTTACCTTCCATTTGTTCAGTTTGGCCACATTTGTGCTCGATGAGGCTGCTCGCCCTCCGAGGTGCTGCCTGCTCTCTTTTTACAAGGCAGCCGCTGGTCCCTTCGTGGCTGCCATCTGCCTTTATTACTCAGACTGTGCAGGCATGTCACGCCTCCTGGTTATGCTCAGCGCCACTAATTAGGTGCCAAGTTCGCCGCCGGCCCAATAAGGACATTTACATTTGAAGCATGAGCAATGCAGTTGTGGAACAGGGTCAGGATCTGGAAATTATCTAGGCTCCTGACCCTGATGTAAAAATCAAGCCCTTGGTCAGTGTGCGTGTGGATTGTACCTGATGCAATACCATTGTACCCATCACCGCATTCACTGCCTAGACTCATAAGTGAAGAACCAACAAGAAACCTCTAAAGTCCCCTGCTGCAGTCCCTACCACTGCTGAAAGCTTTATCCTTACTTTTGTCACCTTCATCCTCCACATTTCCAATGTACTCCATTCCAGCCTCTCAAACCCTACTCGACACAAACTTCAATTCATCCAGTGATCCACCATCACTTGCTCTGCTGATTATCCACCACCATCTTCACTGACCCCCACACTAGCTGTCTGGACCCCAGTGCATTAAATTCAAAATCTTGCTCACCACCACTACCACCTTCAAGAGCAGTTAGGGATGTGCAATAAATGCATTGCCAGTGACTCCCATGTATGAATTTTAAAAAAATGACTGTTCTGTCCGTGGCCTTGTTCCACCTAACCTCTGCAACCTCCTCCAAACCCATCTCTCAGCTCATCCTCTTCCGAAACCCATTGTTCCTTGCTACATCTCTCTTCACCTTCTATCGCCTCAAAATCTATCAAATCTCTTCAACTGCACCTTCCATCACTTCCTGTAATTCCCAACTTCTGCTTAGTGTCCACTTCCTCTTTGTGAAGTGCTTTGGTACATTTTGCTCCATAAAGTTGGCTAATTAATTGCAAGCTTATGTTGGCTTCCTGAGTGCAGCACTGAACAATGTGATTGGAACAATGTCAAACTAGGATTCAATGCCTTCGGACAAGGAGGAGAGAACAGTGGAGGAGCGGGGGGGTGGGGGGGGGGGAGGGGAGAATCTAATTTTTTAAAAATAAACTCACTGCATTATGTGATAGCTACAATTATGAGTAACAACTAGGAAAGGTTTTGATAAAGTAGATAGGGTGAAACTGTTTCAACAGGCAGGAGAGTCAGTAACCAGAGGACACAGATTTAAGATAATTGGAAAAAGAACCTTGGATAAAGAGATATGAATTTTTTTTCAAAACACAGTGAGTTGTTATGATCTAAATGCACTGTTTGAAAGGGCAGTGGGAAGCAGATTTAAAAGTATCTTTCAAAAGGGAAACAGACTTTTACTTGAAAGAGAAAAAATGCACCAAGGCCATGGGGAAAGAGCATGGTCGTCAGGCTAATTGAATTGCTCCTTCGAAGAGCTTACACAAGCATGATGTGCTGAATGGCCTACTGTGCTGTATCATTCTATGATTCTATGAACTAGTCAATCCCCTTTTAAAAATGATTTGTAGTACGTATTATGCTGGAACGGAGAAGAAAAGTTAAGTTTCCATCTGGATGAGGAACCTAAGATCCATATAACACACGCCACAAGATTCTGGTGTCAAATTGCTAAGGAATGACTCACAGGCAACAACTAACTGCAGCTGTAGAATACATGCCTTCGAAGGACAAGCACCTGTACTGAATTTTACTACTTATTGCAAGCTTTTAAAATATTAAATCTTTTGAAAGTTTTGCCAGCACTATTCACATAGCATCTGAGAGTTTAGAAAGCCAATGCGAGATCTCAAAATAGGGCCTGCTCGTTCACCAAAGTGCCAAGGAAAGAAAATAGCAGGTATATAATGAAGTAATACTGTAATGTAAGATCGAATGAAAGTGGTTAACCAATATAATCTTTCAAGACAAATATTATTGGTTTTGTGATAAACACCAATGGATGAAACAGGATCTCTATGGGCTATCAGAGAGTCACCATCAAAATAAACCCCGTGTTGCGGAGATTTCAATCATTTACATTTGATGCTCTCCCGTTAACATGTTCTCTCCCCCCCATTAATTTAGTTACTTCCTCCCCACTCCCAGATTGCATTCCCTCCCAACCAAAGATATATGAAAATTATCCAAGTTCATCAGCCTACGCACAAAGACATTCTCTGCAACTAATCAGAGGGAAGTAAGGGTAGAATTAGAGAGGTGCTGGTCAAAATCTTCCAGTTGTCCTTAGATAAAGGCTTGGTGCCAAAGGACTACAGGATTGCAAATGTTACACCTATGTTCAAAAAAAAAGACAACTGACTGGCAATTATACGCTAGTCAGCTTAACACTGGTGGTGATGAAGCTTTTAGAAATAATAATCTGGGCGAAAATTAACACTTAAGGCAAGCATGGACTAATAAAGGAGAGCAAGCACGGATTTGTTAAGGGCAAATTGTGTTTGACTAACTTGATTGAGTCTTTTGATGAGATAACAGAGAGGGTGGATGACGGCATTGCAGTTGATTTGTATACTGACTTTCAAAGGCATTTAATAAAATACCACATATTAGGCTCCTCATCAATTTTGCTAATAAGCCATATAAAAGCCCCTGAGATAAAAGGGGCAGCAGCAACATGAATATAAAATTGGCTAACAGATAGAAAACAGTGTTGTGGTGAATGGCTGTTTTTCAGACTGGAGAGAGGTATAAATCGGAAGTTCCCCAAAGTTTAGTACTAGGACCATTGCTGCTTTTGATATACACTAATGACTTGGACTTGAGGGTAGGAGGGCACAATTTCAAAATTTGCTGATGACACAAAACTTGGAAAGATGGTAAACAGTGAGGAAGCTAGTAATAGACTTCAAGAGGACATAGACAGGCTGGTGGAATGGGCAGTCACATGACAGATGAAATTCAAAAGCAGAAAAGTGTGGTGATACATTTTGGTAGGAAGAAAGGCAATACATGCTAAATGGCACAATTTTAAAGGGGATGCAAGCTAGAGACCAAGGGTGTTTGTGCACAAATCTTTGAAGGTGGCAGGACAAGTTAACAAAGAGGTTAATCAAGCTTATGGAACCCTGGGATTTATAACTAAAGACATAGCATACAAAAGCTAGGAAGCTATGCTAAATCCATATAAAAACGCTAGTTTGGCACCAGTTGCAGTATGGTGTTCAATTCTGGCCTCTGCACTTTAGGAAGGATGTGAAGACTTTGAAGAGGGTACAGTAAAGATTTATTAGAATAATTCCAGGGATGAGGGAATATAGTTAAGTGGATAGACTGGAGAAGCTGGGCTTGTTCTCTTTAGAACAGAAAAGGTTAAGAGGATAATTGATAGAAGTGGTTAAAATCACAAAGGGTTTAAATACAGTAAATGAAGAGAAACTGTTTCCAATGGCTAAAGGGTCGATAATCAGAGGGGGCAGATTTAAGGTGATTGGCAAAAGATCCAGAGGCGACATGAGGAAAAACATTTTTATGCAACAAGTGGTTAGGATTTGGAATGTACTGCCCGATAGGGTAGTGGATACAGATTTCAATAGTAGCCTTAAAAAAAAAAGGGAAATACCTGAAGGGGAAAAAACAAAATGCAGAAATATGGGAGAAAGGCCATAATTGGAACTAATTGGATTGCTCTTCAGAAAAGCCAGAGCAAATCTGATGGACTGAATAGCCTTCTGCTGTGCTGTACTGTTCTATGATTCTAATGCTAGTAGGCGGTTGTCATCTTAGGTGCCTGACTGGTTGAAACTCTGCGTTTGATTTTCAGTAGACACTGACAGATAAAAGAATGTTGCTGATTTCAAAGTATTTGCTGCAAATGCAAGCTTTTTTTAAAATCAGTTTGTTTATGTAAACTGCTGCCCCCATAAATTGCTCTTTCATTTTACACATGTACCTGTAGCTGTCTTTGCTTCCAAGCAATCCCATATTCAGAAGCTTTGCACATATTGGAAGCTCATCCTGTTACAATTAAAAATCAGAAAAACATTTGAGGCCATATGAACATCAAGTTTCCATCTGTTTGAGGAATTTGTTCCATATTTGTTTAGGTCTGTTTCCTAGTTGACTGCTTACAGGAGAGCTTCAGAACAGAATAGCAGGGTGGGTCTGATATAATACAGAGTTTGGCAGAAAGCTGTGGCAGCACTGAGTCATACTGTCTCCAGTAATACAAAAGCAAAGTACTGCAAATGCTGGAAATCCAAAACAAAAACATAAAAGTCGGAAATACTCAGGTCAGGCAGCCACCTCCCAATGGATTCTGCCTGAACGGATTAGTATTTGCAGTATTTTCTGTTTCTAACTCCAGTAACGCCTGATCCAGATGTATCCACATACGCAAAATGGGCTGGGTTTCATATTCCCGCCCGCCGGGAGTGACGGCAGACGCAGAACATGGCGGTCGTCCCCCACGGGACCTGCGATTACGTGGCAGGCGGCCATTTTACAAATTCACGGTGGCCGCCCCGCCCCCAATTCACATAGCGGAGTGGCCTCGGCAACGCCGTCAATGCTATCACCTGATCCAGGAGCAGGTGCTGGCGCCATCTTTAAAAGGCTGCCAGTCCTGCATTTACTTTCTGTGTTCATTCAGCATCAGGTTACTGAGGCTAAAAGTCTGTGCTCTTCAAAAACGAGACTTTATCTGCAAGCAGCCCCCCCCCCCCCCCACCCCCGGGCGTCATTACAACAATGGCAGATCGAGGGTGGCCCCACGGTTCAGTGATGCCTCCCTGCTTATTTTCTTCCAGGCTGTAAGGGAACGGCAGGATGCGCTTTTCCCCAGCGATGGGGAGAAGAGGTCCTTCTGCCAGACCATGCAAGCCTGGACGGAGATCACAGAGGATGTGAGCAGCCGTGGGGTCACCCAATGAGACTGGGTGCAGTGTCGTAAGAGGCTGACTGATCTCCTTTGTTCAGCACATCTCTAAATTGCTTGCTGTGGTCTGGTTGTCCCCACACGGTATGCCACATGGGTGCCCTTGTCTGTTCAGAGGCAGGGAAGTCAGGGAGGCTTGATGGCACATGACTGGCTGCATGTGAATCAAGTCTCCTTCGTTAGTACCTCCGAGCACATCAAGCCCATGACAGGGTGAGTCGTATTCCAAACCAAGCATCCCCTAGGTGTTGATGAAGGGCCCAGTTGGTACGACCGTGACATTGGCCAATGTTCAATATCTGCACCCTTGCTCTTTCAGGAGAAGAGGGCCCACAACAGCAGTGAAGCATCCAGGACCAGAGGCAGGGTGCCCGACCTGAGGCCGCCGTCACAGGCCGAAGAAGAGGCGCTGGAGCTAGACAGGAGACAAGGAGCACATGCCATTTCGGTGGTGGAGCTCAGGGTCTCAGTTGACAAGTGATTATTGCCAAACACAGAATGATTCGAAATTTCATTTCCTATGCTGTCCTCATTGCGACATGCGTTCAATAACACTAAATGTCAGTTCTTCTCATTGTATGTTCCAGGGCGACAGTCGCCAATACCCCCAGGGACCAAGGGAATGAGGATCACCTCTGAGGATGAGCAACAGTTAGAGGATGCACCGTCCCATGACTCTCCTGCAGCTTCCACCAACGCAGATACTCTCACCTCAGTGGGTATCCAATCGGCATTAGAATCAGGGTCACAAGCTGCTGAGAGCATCACACACGTGCCCGAGCAGCAGGTTGAGGCTGAGACAGCCCAGGCCTCTGATAGTCGGAGAACTGTGGGTGGTCATGCCCATGCTGAGCCCCAGGTGCCTGCAGCACAGGGCATGCTGGAGTTGCAGGGTGAGGTAAGGCAACATCTGGCGGAGATGCCAGAGGCCACGCATAGCCTTTGGCGGACTGTGGAGAAGTCCAACCTTGTCATGACTGTGCCATGACCCATGCTTATGAGCGTATGGCTTCCTCCCTGGAGAGGATGGCAACCCGCATGGACAGCCACATTCCGCAAATGCTCAATCACCTGCAAACGCTCGCCTCGGGCATGACTGCAATGCAGCAGCAGCTAGGCGAGAGGGGGACCAGGAGCATGGAGAGTATTCCTGCTCCTGGTCCTTCTCTGGAGAGCAATGAAGTTCCAATGAGCCCTGAGTGGGAGGAGGAGTGGCTGCGCAACACATCTGGAGTTTTCCCTCAGGGTGATTCGAGTGTGGACATCGGTTCCTCAGCCCCTCTGCCAGTGAGTCCAGCTCCAGCAGGCGCACCGGAGGACAGCCCTGCATTGGTGCAGGAGACCCTCAGGCAGCCAGGCCCTCCAGGCCTCAGGCTCACAGAGGACGACTGCTGAAGTCATCCTAGGCCAAGGGGCAGCCTGATCAGCAGCCTGCCTCCAGTTCAGCTGCCAGCACAGGAGTTAATCTGTAAAAGAGCACCTGCAAATGTTTTAAAAAGAAACCTTGACATATACGGGTATTCATGGATAAGACAAATATGTTGTGTAGTTTAATTAAATGTGTTGTCCGACAATCATCAGCCTTCATTGTCTGACTAATGCATGCCACCATTGAGCGATTGTGTCGTTCCATTACATTATGGGCCTGACAGTACTGCCAATACTAAGCAATATCATTGCCATGCCAATATACACGATGTGACACTGCACAAATTAAGTCACATGGGCAATGCCTCAGTTAGCGACTGCCAATCATGCTGGAAAGAGACAGACGTTAAAGGCAGAAGACTTCAGACGAGATGCAGGATGGTGCTTTGTGCTCCGAGGAACATGTGTTGAACTTCAGGGATTGTGGAAGCATTCAGTTATCAGTCATTGCCTTGCCTCCCTTGCTCGCTGCCTGCCATGTTGGCCCTCCATCACTGCTCTCTGTGCTCCCATGAGTGGTTTTCTTGGTTGCCTTCTGTGTCCTCATTAATCGCAGGATGTGTCCTGCTCCCGTACCTCTTCATCCTGCAAGGCCTCCCCCCTCTGGACTGCGATGTTGTGCAGAACACAGCAGACTACAACGATGTGCCCAACCCTGTCTGGTGTGTACGATAGGGCTAGGGATCTAGAGGCGCAGCGGAAGCACATCTTCAGCATACGGATGGCCTGCTCGATGGTATCTTGGGTGGAGCCGTGGCAGGCATTGTAGTGCTCTTCAGCGACATTGATGGGCTTCCTCACCAGCAGCAGAAGCCATGTCATTAAGGGGTAGCCCTTATTCCCAAAAAGCCACCCCTGAAGATGAGTGGGGGGGAGAGGGAGCGAAGAGCAGCACCAGTATGAATGAGTCATGGCAGCTCCCTAGGAAGAGGGCCACACACTTTCAGGAAATGCTTCCTGTGATCACATACAAGATGGACATTGATGGAGTGAAAGCCCTTTCTGTTGATGAAGGTTATTCCGTGGGAGCCTTGATGGGCACATGCGTGCAGTTGATGATACCCTGCACCTGTGAGAATCCTGCAATGGCCCCAAATCCATCTCAGCCTGACTCTCAGGGTCTGTCCTGAAGTGGACATAGTCGCTGGCCCTCCTATACAAAGCAGTGACCTCCTTTATGCAGCGGTGCACTGCACTGCAGGTTGAGACATCCCACACATCTCTCTGGTTGCTCCCTGGAATGATCCACAGGTGTAGATGTTTAGGGCCACAGGCATAGGTTAACCACCAAAGTCCATTGGCTGCAGGTCATTATTCAGCAATGCTTAGAGGTGACAGCCTCTCTGGTCATCTGCAGTCGTCTCTGACACTACTGCTCAGACATCTGGAGGTATGTCATGCGAGTCCTGTATGTGGGCTACTTGGTGGCTGCTGCTGCACGCATCTGGGAGGTTCCTCGTAATCAGCACCTGCCCCTTGGACCCACCTCCTGCAGAGATGCCTCATCACTGCAAGGGCATCCAGGAACACAGGGTGGATCATACCCATCTCTATGCTCCTAGTCACTTCAGATTCCTTCAAAAGGTCACTCTCACCTATCTGGGCAGAGATTTTTCTGTTAATTCCTGCTTCAGCAGTGTTCCGGCATGATGCTCTGTGATCGAACTTTAGATAAGTGTGAGCCAATCATTTCATTTGCCTGCACTGGACCACCAACAGCAACCTTTACAGATTCCCATTGTCCCCCACCCCCCAAACTGTTCATCTTAAATGCAGAGTGGACCCCTTGCCCCTCCAGGTTGACAAATGCAGAGCTGTCCCTTTCCCCCTCCCCTTCCCGATACACAAAAGACGGAGACAAAGTTCCAACTCCCCTCATTTCTGGCAATTTCACTTCACTGCAAATGTCCGAGTTCGCTGCAGAAAAGAATACGAGCAGGGCATTATTTACCAACCTTTGCAGGCACCGAGGACCCTCACCTTGGTGGTGCCAGCATTTCAAGGACAGGAAAGTGAAGACACACGTGAATGCCGCACGTCAAGCTGAAGATTGGAAATGGCTGGTAGGAACGTGGGGAATTCCACTTAAACGAATGCAGAAAGGTCAGTTAAATATGCTAAGTCGGGTCCCGTCACAGAGTGGCAGAGGGGCCGCCATGGAGCTTCCCTGCCGCCGTGAAGATCGGGCCTGGCAATCCCAGCATCGGGTTCCGTGGCAACTGCTGCCGCTCCGATTTTCCGACCCCCCCCCCCCACCCTACCACCGAACCAAACGTTGGGCTGGGAACAAAATCCAGCCAAATGAGAGACAGCCAGCACTTTGTTTTTAAATCTAGTGTCACTGCCTGTATTTAGAAACTAGTTAAGCCAAAAGGGTGTTTGATGGTTAGGCTGTCTTTCTTTTAAAATGTTCAAGCATGCAAGCCCACAGACTCGGGGATTCAGATGAAATTCCTTACCTTAATGACTGGCCCATTAAGGAATATCTCCATATTGACTTAAGTGACATGAAAGGCTTGTTTTGGCATCAAGATATTTTCCAAGCTGTTCAACTTTAGATCATTTTCAGTTCAGTGAATTTGACAGAAAGGGCCTGAATCTCATACAAACATTGCATTGGGAAGTTTATGAAAGCCCATTTCATCCAAAAGTGTTGCAGATTACCGGTCAGTGTAAGAAACACTCTAAAGAAGATATTTTAACTCTTTGAGTTAATTCTATTTTTATTGTTTTCTAAATATTTATACCATCAGCACCTTACCAGGTTTTCCTGTTTTTATATATCTTATTTATAAATAAATCTGACAGTTTTAGCATGAATGTTATATTTTGACAGTGTAGTGATTACCAGCTTTCAGAGTAGAAAGGAGT
This sequence comes from Heterodontus francisci, assembly GCF_036365525.1. Lineage (NCBI taxonomy): Eukaryota > Metazoa > Chordata > Chondrichthyes > Heterodontiformes > Heterodontidae > Heterodontus > Heterodontus francisci. The sequence continues at coordinate 39,173,773 of NC_090372.1, forward strand.
GGACATACCATGCAGTCTGTGATGCAGTATTGCCTTAATTAAGGGGTAATTGTTAGTCTGGTGCTGCTTTGTCCCAACCAAATCACATCTAAGGGCACAATTAGTTTCAGTTCATGGAATACTCAAACTGTTTGTATAAAGTGCGGGCTGGATTTTATTTTGGCAGAGCGCGTACCAGCGACAGGCCAGATGGCAGCGAGCCAACCCCACCTCGAACAGTTGTCAGACCTCCGCTGAATTCAAAGGCAGGCAGACAATTAACTGCAACCCCTGTCACCAAGAGTGCTGGCTACTGCTGGAGGCCCAGAGCAACCATGGAGGAGGCAACAGAAGACAAGTGAGTGTGGATTGGGCTTGCCAGGACCACTCAGGCAGGCCCTAGCGAGGGGAGGGGTAATTACTGAGGGTGTGGGGTCTCTTTCTTGCCGCTAGAGGCAACCCTCCATGGGCCACAGGACGCCTGATCAGGAGGGCTCCCCCCAGACCTCAGGAAGGCCACCAGCTTATACGGGGCAGCCTCCCCATGTGGCGGAGGGCCACCCTGCTGCTGGTAAAATACCAGCGGCAGTGGAAAGAGGCTCTTAATTGGCCACTTAAGGGCCTCAATTGGCATCTTGGTGGGAAGGCCATCCATGACCTTTCCTGCCCCTGGTAAAATTCCATAGCTTCGTGTAGGTAACGGGCACTCCATCCCCACGATCTTCCTTCACCATTTTATATGCAACCACCCCACGCCCCCTCCATCCCAGCCCATCCCTAGAAGGCTGTTAAAATCTAGCCCTGCCTCTCTGTTGTGAGCACTAAACAGTAGTGTTGGGAATAAATCCAAATGAGAACATAGAGATTCTATGATATTACATTTCTCACTTGCAAAGCTTTTAAAATAGTAACTGATATGCTCAATATAACGGCGTGATTCATACCAGTGTAAATTGTCATACAATCAAGATTTTTGGTTTATACTTTTCACCTTACAGGAATGGGTTAAAGCCACCTTGGTTCCAAGTGTGGGATGTGAAATTTTTGAGCTTAAATCCTCTATTTGTGTATTCATTTTAACAGATGCAATGTCTATCAATGCATAATTTTTTGAAGAAATAGATGTCTTGCCTCATGACTTTAATGACTCCTAAAGTGTCTGAAAACAGTTCCAGCTTAAGTCTGGGTGACACAAACAGAGGGAACCCCAAGGGAAATGGGGCAAATCACAAGTATTATTGTTGTAACGGAATGAGCCAGTTAGTTTGTACAAAACAGAATGAAAATAAATGAGCTGAAATATTTATCATTCCAATACAAAAAATGGACTTCATTCCCTGCCAGAAAAGAGTTTGTCTCTCTTGGCAGGGATGTACCAAGATTCTGAGCTTCCATTTAGCATGGGAAAATTTTCAAACTGTTGCATTTCAGATAATTGATAGCTACCACTGCGTTAAAGCATTGCAATTCAAGGGCCCTAAGTATATTCAACCAAGATCTTCTTAATTCAGACAGACAGTCATCCAAAAAAAGATCAGGACAATAACTACTCAGGATATTATTTCAATAATGATGTTAGAAACATAGGAAAAAATGTAGGAACAGAAGTAGGCCATTGAGCCCCTCAAACCTGATCCACCATTCATTGAGATCATGGCTGATCTGTACCTTAACTCCATTTACCCGCTTTGGTTCCATATTCATTAATACACTTGCCAAACAAAAATCTATCAAACTGAGTTTTAAAATTTGCAATTAACTTGTTCCTTTTGGTTGACCATTCCCGAAGCATACTGTGATCACCCAAGGTTTTCCACCCATTGTAACAAATCAATGGAAAAGTCATGGCTTGTGAATGCACTATTTCCCGGCACAGTGGCGCAATGGTTAGCACCACAGCCTCACACCTCCAGGGATCCAGGTTCGATTCTGGGTACTGCCTGTCCGGAGTTTGCAAGTTCTCCCTGTGACCGCTTGGATTTTCGCCGGGTGCTCTCGTTTCCTCCCACAGCCTAAGACTCACAAGTGATAGGTAAATTGGCTGTTGTAAATTGCCCCTAGTGTAGGTAGGTGGTAGGGAATATGGGATTACTGTAGTGTTAGTATAAATGGGCGGTTGTTGGTCGGCACAGACTCAGTGGGCCGAAGGGCCTGTTTCAGTGCTGTATCTCTAAATAAATAAATAAATTTGTGATGAAGAAAAAGGCTTTGATGAATTGTGTCGTCCAAATACTTTCCAAGAGAGCATCATCCATACAAAACATTCCTTCATGGAAAACTTTTGTCTCTCAAATGATGTGAAGATGTAAAAATGGCACAAGTTGTGATATGCTGGTGTAGTAACGTGCCGTGCCACAGATTGGTAGGAATTAGGTTCTCTCTCAGCTGCGATGCAAGGGAAAGCCGTTAAGCTGAAAAGTAGAGGGAGTTGAGGCGTTTTTAAGTCAACAGGGGCACTCTAGTTCATTTCCCAGCAGCCAATTGCCTACAGCAGCCCTGACAGAAGCTTGCCCAATATTAATCATTCATGTGTGGTACTTAAGAAATTGGAGCAGGAGTAGGCCATCTGGCCCCTCAAGCCTGCTCCACCATTGAATAAGTTCACAGTTGATGATCTGCCTCAGCTACATCTTCCTGTACTATTCCCATATCCCTCAATTCCTTTAAATATCCAAAGATCTATTGATCTCTGTATTAAATACTGGGACATGAGCGGAATTCCAAAGGTTCACAACCCTTTGAGTGAAGAAATTCTTCATTTCAGTCCTAAAAAGCTGATCCTTTATTTTGAAACGTCACCCCTAGTAATAATCAGAGATTATTAGCTGAGGTTTTGTTATAATTTTGACCCTAGCTCTCAGCAAAATTCTCATTCCTAGTTCTACATTTGTTGTTGGTTCCTACTTAGACCACGGCAACTGGATCCTTCCCCTCACCTCCAAGTTCTTCTCCAGCTGCGAGATGTCCTTAACCCCAGAACCAGGAAGGCACCACAACCTTCAGAACTCCAGGTCACGGCCGCAGAGAACAGTATCTATCCCCTTGACTATACTATCCCCTACCACTACTGTGGGAATGTGGTTTCACACTACCCAGGTATTTCAATGTACCTTGTTGTTTGTGGGATCAGTATACGACGAGTTAAGACAGTTTTCAGTTCTGTTCAACAGGGAACACAGAACAGTGAAGCAAGCCTAGTTGAAGGAAAGTCATTCATCCATTTCTCAAGGGTCTGGGACATGTTGTTTGATCACTGTTTATAATAATAAAGTGATTAAAGGGCTTACATAGACCAGATAACCATGATAACTGAATCATTGGGAGAGATTGAAATGAACATGAGTGCATCCTCTTGCCTCCATGTAATCTGAAGTCTGCATTGTGTGTATTTTAATGTATTGTAGTTTAGTGTTAGTATACATGGAATGCAGAGATTAAAGGTCGAATTGGTACAAGTATTTTGAGCAAAGCACTGTTTGCTATAATAAAAGCAAAATACTGCAGATGCTGGAAATCTGAAATAAAAACAAGAAATGCTGGAAATACTCAGCAGGTCTGGCAGCATCTGTGGAAAGAGAAGCAGAGTTAATGTTTCAGGTCAGTTATGACGAAGGGTCACTGACCTGAAATATTAACTCTGCTTCTCTCTCCACAGATGCCGCCAGACCTGCTAAGTATTTCCAGCATTTATTGTTTTTATTATCTTTGTTTGCTGTTGTCAGGCTGGAATGGTAAAGCTTGGTACCCGAGTTCTTATAATGAATTGTGAACTCAATAATAAAGAATCATATAATCAAATGGAATCGAATTGTTTGACTTGACTGAGTACCCATGTTGGATTGTGTAACATGAGCTCATTAAAAGACAAATATCAGATACTCCGGTTGTTACAACTGATGACTGTGTTGAACGAAAGAAAATAGAACAGGTAAGCAGACCCAACAACTACAACATTCCTTTTCACTCCACCCACTTAAATGGCCTCATGTACCCTGGTACCATGGACAGTTTTCTCATCCACCCTGCAGACTTTGCCCTCATCTATATGGACAAGAATTTCATAACTGTTGGATAAGGGTAAAGGCCAAAGTTCCTCCAGTACTGCATCTGAGGTCTCCTTACCTGCCTGACTCACAGTCACACTCTCTTGTCCCTGATCATTAACCAAACAAAGAACAAAGAACAGTACAGCACAGGAACAGGTCATTCGGCCCTCCAAGCCTGCGCCGATCTTGATGCCTGCCTAAACTAAAACCTTCTGCACTTCCGGGGACCATTTCCCCCTATTCCGATCCTATTCATGTATTTGTCAAGATGTCTCTTAAACGTCGCTATCGTACCTGCTTCCACCACCTCCCCCGGCAGAAAGTTCCAGGCACTTACCACCCTCTGTGTAAAGAACTTGCCTCGCACATCCCCTCTAAACTTTGCCCCTCTCACCTTAAACCTATGTCCCCTGACTCTTCCACACTGGGAAAAAGCTTCTGACTATCCACTTTTCCATTCCGCTCATAACTTTGTAAACCTCTATCATGTCGCCCCTCCACCTCCGTCGTTCCAGGGAAAACAATCCGAGTTTATCCAACCTCTCCTCATAGCTAATGCCCTCCAGACCAGGCAACATCCTGGTAAACCTTTTCTGTACCCTCTCCAAAGCCTCCACATCCTTCTGGTAGTGTGGCGACCAGAATTGCACGCAATATTCTAAGTGTTGCCTAACTAAAGTTCTGTACAGCTGCAGCATGATTTGCCAATTTTTATACTCTATGCCCTGACCGATGAAGGCAAGCCTTCTTGACTACCTTATCCACCTGCGTTGCCACTTTCAGTGACCTGTGGACCTGTACGCCCAGATCTCTCTGCCTGTCAATACTCCTAAGGGTTCTGCCATTTACTGTATACTTCCCACCTGCATTAGACCTTCACCAAACCTGCATCATTACCAAACCTAAGGGGCATGACTACCTCCTGAACCAAAGTGTCCAGGTAACCTTTCTCCTTCTTGATGTACCACAATTTCTGCACCTTATAATCTAGCTCAACAGCACTGAACTGAAGTTCCTCGAGATGCAGACACTTATTGCAGATGTGGTTGTCCAAGATCACAATGGTCTCCCAAACTCCCACATGCTGCAGTTGTGGCACACTACCTGTACTGTTGCATAACAGGGATCAGGAAAAGAAAAAAAGTGGGAAATTAGTTTAAATTGATTTTTAAAAAAATATTACACCATCAAAACTAGAAAAGCAGGTCACGCTGACAGGAAACAAGTACATTAAGTATTAGTGTTGTTAAAGTGGATTTCCAAACACAGAATTTTGAGCAGACAGCAGCTGTTTTAGATCTCCCTTTCCAATAATTTAAGTGTTTCGGGATTTAACTCTTCGAATCATTCTGTCAATCATGCCTGTGCCGGCTTTGAAAGAGCTATCCAATTAGTCCCAATCCCTGCCCTTTCCCCATATCCCTGCAAACGTTTCCTTTTCAAGTATATATCCATTTCCCTTTTAAAAGTTACTGCTGAATCTGCTTCCACCATCCTTTCAGGAAGGGCATTCGGATCATAACAGTTTGCTGTGTAAAAGAAAAATCTTTTCATTTCTCCTCTGCTTCTTTTGTCAACTATATTAAACCTGTGTTCCCTGGTTACAGGTCCACCCACCAGTGGAAACAGTTTCCCCATTATTTATTCTTCTCAAAACCCCTCAATTTTGTGCAACTCTATTAAATTTCCCTTTGACCTTCTCTGCTCTAGAAGTTTCGTGATCTCTAGACTTGACTACTCCAATGGTCTCCTGGCCAGCCTCCCCTCTTCCACCTTCCATAAACTAGAACTCATCCAAACCTCTGTTGCCCGTATCCCAATTTGCACCAAGTCCTAATCAACCATCACCTCTGTGCTCACTGACCCACACTAGCTCTTGGTCTACTTGGATTTTAAAATTCTCATTATTGTTTTCCAATCCCTCCATGGCCTTGCCCCTCCCTATCTCTGTAACCTCCTCAAGCCCTGAGATTTTGTCACTCCTTCATTTCTGACCTCTTGCATAGCCCCAATTTTAATCATTCGACCATTGACCACCGTGCCTTCAGTTGCCTGGGCTCAAGGCTGTGGAATTCCCTCCCTAAACTGTTTTGTCTCTCTACCTCTCCTCCTCCTTTAAAATGTTCCTTAAAACCTATCTCGTTGACTAAGCTTTTTGTCACCTGTCCTAATACCTCATGTGGCGCTGGATCAAATTTGGTTTGTGAAGCACAGTGGGAATTTTTAAAACATTAAAGCTACTACATAAAAGGATGTTGTTGTTGCTGCCGAGAACAATCGCAGCTTCCCTAGTTTCTCGTCATCTTTTCTTTCATGGTACTAGGCTATTTTGTAACCCAAATGAGCAGAAAACATTTTTTTTAGAATTCCTCAAGAGTCAAGGATGCACTTCTAGCTTGTGTGTGTGTTTAGGTCCATTGTAACTAGCTTCTGTTTGAGATTGTGTGCCAAGAACTGCTACATCTGGGTAAGATACCAGATGACATGTTCCATACTGTCACAGCACAGGCAGGGGGAGGGGTTTTCCAGCTTGACACTCACTTATCAAGGGGAATTTCAAGGCCAAAGCTAATTTTAAAACAGTAAAACCTGTTCAATTGTCCCAATGTTTAGGGGTTTTTCTATGAATTAAAAACCCCCCCCAAAAAAAATCCACTCTTCACAATCATAAAACTAACTTTAAAATAGCCTCACTAATTGAGGAAATGCAAAGAACCGAAACTTGAGATATTGAGTTATTTGAAGGTAAAAAACAGAAGTTATGTGGCAGCTGTTGGATTCGATGTACATGTACAAAAATAAAAGTTAGTTAACAAAACAGTGAGTTAGGGATAGTCAGTGAAATTAATATTAACTTCAATTTGTGGTGGTGGTCAGTAATTTCACATTTTTTCCCATTGTATTTTCAGGCCCACAAAGTGAAAGTAAATGTGAAGAGATAAAATGATGAGGTAAAGTCAAATTGTTTTTAAATCACATAGTCAGTGTGCCAGGTGATCAGTTCCCAGAGTCACAGGTAACAGGTGCAAGAGAGCAAAGGGCTAACTTTCCATCTGGCAATTTAAATGGATTGAAAATCATATGCTTTGAGACTGCAATTTCTTGGCCAGCATTCCTAGCATGTGCCTCTCCCCATTTGTGAGCTCCTGCTTAGGTGATCAGATTGGAAAGAGCAAGCAGGATATTGGGCCTCAGAGCTGGACAAAGGGGGAGGGGAGGAGGGAAAGACTGGAAATGCTGGATACAAATCTCAGGAAACAGCAAGGCAGAAGCTTGGGAGAGCTGGATGGCAAACAGCAGAGTAGGAAATTGATTCCCAGCATTAGAGAAAAACTGGGAGAGTTGGACATGGAACCCAAAAAGGACAGGGAGCCAATTAAGTAGAAGCACTGTTGTAATATGAGAAACACTGCAGTCAGTTTGCATACAGTAAGCTCCCACAAACAGCAATGTGATGACAACTAAATAATCTGTTTCTTTCAGTGATGTTGGTTGAGGGATAAATTTTGGTCAGGATAATGAGGAGAACTTCCTTGTTCTTCTTCAAGTAATGCCCTGGGATCTTTTACATCCATCGGATAAACAGAGACCCTGTCCACCTTAACCTCTCATCCGAAAGACGGCACCTCAGACAGTGCCACTTTCCCTCAGTATGCACTGGAGTGTCAACCTAGATTTTTGTGCTCAAGTCTCTGGCTTGGCACTTCAACCTCCAACCTTCTGACTCAGAGGCATGAGTGCTACCAACTTAGTCATGGCTAACACCAAGATGGATGTCTGATTAAACCCATTGTTTGGATGAACAACGTTAGTACAAATGATAGATCACTTATAGCTGACCTTATTATGCTTAAAATTGCTGTCCTAACCCACCCCCGCCCCAACCCTTCCCAAGGAATAAAAACTTGCCAACTATCTTTTATGAAGACAGGACCCCTTAGAGAGAGTCATTATAAGTAGGATGAGAATATTGCATCTTTGCCTCTGGTATCTAGGTCAGATTATCTCCTGTCTGACTACTCTGTGCTCATTTAATGAGTTTAGGCAGCCTCAGCACTACCCCGAGTCCACAGCACAGTAACTCAGTCTACACCTTAGCACTGATGCTGCTAAATTGTCACTCACACTCAAAGTTCGTAAGAGTGACTGATGTGGGAAACAGAAGTGTTGCACTGGTGCAGGTTGGGATGCTGGTCAGAGTTATACCATATTGTTGGGGCAGTGTAGGAGGGAGCTTTACACTGTACCTCTGTTATACCTAAATTAAGAATACTTGATGTCAACATAGAGTGGGAAAATCCACTTTCTGGCCCAAATATGCCTCATAATTTTAATAAAGTCGCACCCATTTGTCAGCTTCTTTTAATTTTTCAGATGCTGATCAACCAGCTGTGCATTTTCTGTTTTTGACACTGATATCCTCCACTTTGTTGAATACAAAAACCGAAACATTTCTTTGAAGAGGAGAATACAACTGGAGAGGTCACTTATGGAAGTTATCAAACATACAACCCAGTATTGCTGGGACATCCCCTGCACTTCAATATGAGGCAGGTTTTCAGTGCTATTCAGTTGCAGGCACAAGACCAATTGGCACTAGCCAACCTTAATTTGATTTTGATACAGACATGCTCATTGATTGAGATGAATATTCTAACATAATGCAGAAAACTTGGCCATCAAAGTAGCCAAAACATTAAAATAACAGAGTCAGAGGCTACTTAAACATTCCACAGAAGCAGCCCTGGTTCTAAACGCATGCACTGATTTCATCAGGTACTCCAACAGGCAAAAAGGAAATGAATATTAAGCAATCAAACGTCTGGGAATCATATGGCACTTTCACAACCCAAACCGAATACCCTGCAGGCACTTTCTAATAAGGAACACATTCCACTCTTGTCTCAAGACTCTTGTCTCAACCCATGAACAACGGTTCATGTGTAATAGCAAGCACTTCACAGGCACTTCTTTTGAGAGCCCAGTAACATAAATGTTGCACTGTTAGGTGTAGCACTGAAAATGGCCCTATATGATTTCATTTCTTCTCATTCATTTCCTTTCTCTTTCTTTTGATCTCGTATCACCCTATGAACAGGCAAATAAGTAACCTGCCTCTAAGCATCTCGCAAAATCAGCCATAAGCACACACTAGGAAGCATTAAGTTGTGTCCAGATGCTCCTGTCTCCAAATTTCCCTCTCATTGTGGGAAAAAAATAAATTGCTCGCCTCCACTCACTTTGATACCATGTTAGCAACTGGACAACTTACCAGGGTTGGGAATAATAGGCAAGAATCCATCTCACACTAACGTGGCACAGAAGTACTGCCACCTGGTAGCACCACACTATTCATGTAGGTCTTTTAACAGTCAAACCCACTCCCAAAGGAAAGCACTTAGTATTTCAATCAATGTCTTGCTATTTTTAATCCAATTTCTTTTCAATAAAAAAAAATGTGCTCTCGCCCCATTGTGTTGCAACGCAAAGTCACTACAACAGCATGGAAACTATGTTCAGGCCTCTAAGAGGGGTAAGATTTCATATGGGCATCTTGTCCTATCTTCCCTTTGGAATCACTTCCATACTTCTGTCCTTGCAGACAGTGACAGAGGAGCATTGCTAAAAACCTAAGGAATAGGAAGGACGCAGACAGCACCTATTCAGCGAGTGGTGAATGACCCAGAGGTGTGGGACAAGACAGTAACTGACAGATCGATTGGCTGGAACATCACAATTTGACGTGTTATAAGTACAATAACTAGCTGTAAATTTCAAATATGAAAGTTTATGAAACAATAAACATTGCAACATTAAAAAAACAGAAAACCACAAGGGTTTATTTCAAAAAGCAAAAGTTAGAAAGAGCAGATTCTAGTAAACATAATATGCAAAACATTTTTACCTCTGCATCCTGCAAGATCCCATTTTTAGGGCATCCCAGCTCTGGGCATGTGATAGGAGATCCACAACCTTCTCTAATCATCAGTTCTACATACTGCGTTAAGCACTGATAAGTCAAAACATGACAGAAAAAGAAAGTACATTAGTTACTTGTGTGACAGTATCAGCACGTCTCTTCGTCAGTGAGCTCTGGTTTCACTCCCCTTAGAATGTCACATCAAATGATAAGAAAATACGAATTAGCTGCATGCAATACCATTAACAAAACGTAATATTTACAAATCCTGTTCATGATTCTCTACATTTCTACAGTAGTTTTACTAACAATGGCATTAAAAGTTATCAGGAATGTCATCTTGTGACTTATTCAGCCACATAATAAAACACATGGCTCGGTAAATAGATTGAAGAAACTGAATCCTTCTCATACAAACATCAGATAGAATAAAATAGCTATCATATGGGTTCTGAAGAATGGCCCAAACATTGACCTGTTCTCGTCACAGATGCGGAGTGAACTGCTATGTGCTTCTAGCATTTTCTGCCTCTCTAAGATGATCCTCAGTGCCCAAAGAAGAACCACATCTAACTTTAAAGGGCAAAATTCAGGTGAAATCTGTTTTACAGCGCCAAATGTGTATTTCAGCCTGCTACATTTTTTTTCTAGACAGACACTGGTGTCTGTCTAATTTCTGATAAATTTCAGACAAATTCAGCTTTAAGGGTAACACCAAAGGTTCAGTAAAGGCTTAATTTCAGATTGCCCAAAAATCACTCTAATAGCTGCGATGCTCTAGATTCTAAACACTCCAACAACTTGCATTTATAATAGCAACTTTAACAAAACTTCCCAAGGTGTTTGGCAGGAGCACAATGAAACAAAAATTGAGACTGAGCCAAAGAAGGAGACATTAGGACAGGTGAGCAAACACTTGATCAAAGAGAAGTTTTATTCAGAGGCTTAAAGAAGGCAAGGTGGTGCGGCAGAGATGTTTGGGGAGGGAATTCCAGAGTTTAGCAACTGGACAGCTGATGGCATGGCTACCACCGGTAGTGAAGGAAGTGGTGGGGGGCAGTGGGGGGAGGATGCACAAGCTGGGGGAAGCGGAGAGTTCCTGGAGGGTTGGAGGAGGTTAAAAAGATGGGGAGGGGCAAAGCCATGAAGGGATTTGAATATAAAGAAGAATTACTTTTAAACAAAATGAAGCATTGGTGGATTAGGAGCCAACGTAGGTCAGCAAGGACAGGAATGATGGTTGAGTGGGTTTTGTGGCAAGTTAGAATGAGCAGCAGAATTTTGGATGAGCACAAGTTTAGTGGAGTTTGGAAGATGGAAGGCTGTCCAAGAGAGCACTGCAATTACCTAGACTGGAGAAAACAAAAGTATGATGTGGGTTTCAAGAGCAGATGGATTGAGGCAGGGGTGAAGATGGGTGATATTATGGAGGAGTTACTATTTAAAAGAAAGCTGTATCTTTCCAACCCAATCAAAATGATAGTGATCTCATTAACAGCTTTCATTCAGCTTCAATTTCGATAAAACTCTCCTGTTATTATGCATTGCCGAGCACACTCACCTGGGTGCAGAAGAAGCAGTCGCATTGCTCCAGGGTGGTCATTCTATCGAGAGGGTATTCGCAAAGGCAGAGCTTGCACGTCACCAGTGGGTCCAGAGCCAGCTCCCCACCCACTGACAAACCTGTTGTAATCATTGTGTGATGGTGGGTTTGACTGGAAGATTCCATCCTCTACTGAATTAGGCCACTGGATCTGGCCCTGGTACCTGTCAGTAATCACAAGAATTGATGAAGCTGCTACCATGACATGACACAATTCTTTCAATCAACTGTTTTTTCCCTCTCATGTACCAGAAAACCAATGCATAAATTGGAACATTGAACACCTGTTTTGGCAGAATACCAAAAGGTTGACCATTCATTTGGGTTTATGGGTGAGACCCACCCATTTCAGCACCTTTGCACCAACTGCAAGCACCTCCACTTTGCTGAATCTGTGGTTTCTGGATTTTCAGTCAGCCATCGTTAGCCCAGTAGGCAACCTACCTTGCAACTCAAAAGTTGCAACATATTCATGTTTTTCCCCAAGAACAGGGAGTTCTCCTAATATCCTGTGCCATCATTCTTCACGCAACCAACACCATGCAAACTGCTTATCTGTTTGATTGGTGCTTGTAGGACCTTGTTATGTACACATTTCTTCTGTGTTTGCCCAAGAAACAACAGCTACACTTCAAAAGTAATTAATGACATGTTTTGAAACATTTCTCAAATGATAATGTGCAAGGCTTTCTTTCTATTTATTGAGCACATCGTTTACTCAGAAGTAAACTATCCAATTCAAGTAAAACGTTAGATTATTTTCATCAATTATGTAGGCTCTTCTCTCCATTCTTTGAGGGGTCATCAAACCATGCACCACTGGCAGGTTTAGCAGATGGGAAGGCAATCTGATCTCCAATCAATGTCATCAGGAAACTTGCTGGTAAACCCAGAGATATCTTCACTTCCTCCCTCTTTTCATTGTGGGAAGTAGTTCCATCATCGTCACACTAGCCCCAGTTAAGATCAGAATTTCACTACATAGAATATCAATTGGTCTGAACCCAAGTAATGCACTCTGTGGTGTAACACGTTGGTATACCAGCCCCATGGTGATAGATATTCAAGCACAGTGTTAATCCAAGCAATGGGCATTCCCAAGTATCGACTGTAACAATGGTGATTAAACCTGCATCTAAAAACAAAGCCAACTAAAATGTAGCTGATCTAAGACATTTTAAAGAATGTTGATTGCCAGCCAGGAAACCTGAACCAACCAAAAGATAATTCTCATCTTTCCAGGGAGTTTGTTTGATGTCCTGGGTAACATTCATCCCTCAACCAACACCACAAAAGTAAAATCATCAAATCATTTGGGACTTTGCTGAGCACAAATTGGCTGCTGCATTGGCCCATGTTACAACAGCACCCATGCTCTAAAAATACTTCAGTGGCTGTGATGCACTGAGACATCCTGAGGACATGAAAGACACTATAGAACAAAGTCTTTTTTTCTCCCCTTCAGTTTAGTGTACATTGCATACAGTTTTCTACTATGCTCACATTCACTTGAAAGCCAGTTGAGACTGCGCACATAATTATTTTACATAGAACCCTTACAACCAGAAATCAGACCTGGATCCCAGAGGTGAAAGGATGATGTGATAACTTGTGTTGCCCTTTCCGTCTCTAAATAGCAGTGTAATATAACAACTCGTTGACTGAGTGTCTATTCATTCTAATGTATAATACCGATCCTACTCACTCGCACACATCCCCACCCCCCCTCACCCAGAGTGTTCATGTTTTAAAGCTACAGTTTCAACAGTCAAAATATTTCTTTTTCCTTGCAAAATTTCCCGACAATAGCAACATGTACCAAAAGTCTCATCTTTTGTTCAAAAGTATTGTAAAACAGAACTTATAGAACAAAACTGATGTTTCTTGTTTCAGAATTATTGAAAAAGGACAGCTTCAGTGGTTCAATGGGTAAGTGCATCACAAGATCTGGTACTGAGCTACACAGACCTTATGATTTTCAGATTAAACCGCTACTAGAATTGGCTGATCGCAGCTGGGTAGCAACCAACAACTTTTATTTATATAGCGCTATCAATGTCATAAAACACCCCATGGCACTTCACAGTAATGTTTTCAAACAAAAGTGGACACTGAGCCACAGAAAGAGATATTATGACACGTAACCAAAAGCTTGGTCAAGGAGCTGGGGTTATAAGGAGCATCTTAAAGGACCAGTAAGAGGTAGCGAGGTTTAGGCAGAGAATTCTAGGGCTTCAGGGCAAGGCAGCAGAAGGCACAGCTGCCATGTTGCAATGATGAAAATCAGATTTACGAGCAAGACCAGAATTGGAGGAGCGCAGAGACCTCAGAAGGTTGCAAGGCTGGAGGGGGTTATAGAAATGGGGAGGAGAAAAACCATGGAGGGATTTGAAGATAAGGATTTAAAAGCAACACATAGCTGGACCAGGAGCCAATGTAGGTCAGTGAGCACAAGGGTGATGCGTGAATGGGACTTGATGCGAGTTAGGATACAGACAAAGATTAGGATGAATTCAAGTTTAGAGATGCTGTAAGGTGAAAGGCTATCCAGGACAGTATTGGAATAGTTGAGTCTAGAGGTAACAAAAGCATGAATAAGGATTTCAGCAGCAGATAAACTGAGGCGGGGCGGAGACTAGCAATGTTATGGAGCTGGAAATAGGCAGCCTTGGCACTGCAATCATCTCACAAACAGCAAGAAAAACAGCCTGTGTCCCTGATTGCTTGCTAATGATCCCTGGGTCACAGAGGATAGGAATCAGAATCAGCTGTAATTTCACCCGCAGTTCCAACCACGCCCACCGCCCCTCCCCCCAAATTAAAACAGCTCATTCACTGTCCAGCCTCACAACTAAAATATTTATGACTTGAACATGGTACCAGAGAACAAATGATACCCTTGGCAGCATTTCTGAGCATGTGAGGAGAGGAGGGAATAAAGACAGAAAAAAAATTAAGTATTTGAATTATGAGTTTTTGAAAGCTCTGTGTGCTGCCTCTAGAAACCTCTACCAAACATGGAATGTCTTGGCAAGTGAGGATTTAGTTGAATGACTATAAACAATTTTGCACTCAGTTTTTTATTCCCATTAACATATCTTTCGTTTTGTTCTGCTAACAAGAGATTGCTTGCAGACCCTTGGAATGTGCCTCTGGCAAATTCAAGACATCACCAAGTGCAGCAAATCAATAAAATCAGAGGAGTTAAACCACCAAATCATCAAATTTCATAATGAGGGGGTGGTTTCAGTATAATCTCCTCTCTAACCATTAGTTTAACAACCCACTTCTCACTGGCTTTGTATCAATGTTTCTTTCTACCCATAGTTCACAAAATGTTAAAGATTAGGAGGGGAAATAACATTGAAAGAGAAGGCAATCGATTTATTGCCAAGCTAATTCTGCAGGCTGGACTTTCCTAATCACACCACTTCAGGGTCAGCATGGGACATCCCCCCCCATCACACCACACCAAGCTGATTTTTTGGGTCATAATGGTTATGTATTCATGGTTGCCTCCCAGAAGGATTCTCATCAGCAAGTAGAAGCCCAACAATGGCTGCCAAAATTTTAGAGGCGGCACTGCAGTGGGACTGCCACTGCAGCACCAGAAGAAAGCCAAAGAAAATTTAGAAAGGGGGCAATGGGACGGAAGGAAATCCCCCACTTCAGCTGAAGTTGAGGTCTTCAGTCTGTAAGTTATGGAAGCAGATTGGTGAGAGTGGGAGCCTCTGCAGGTCACATATAATTCCACCAGTACTCAGGGCCAATCACCAAACTTCACTTGGTGGTCCCTGTGAGCAGTATAAACAGGGGCACCTGGAACCCAGGCCCAGCCCGGTCATTGTTTACATGAGGTAGGCAGAGAAGGAGCATCCAGTGGTGGGGTGGAGGGAGGAAGACAGAGGTCAGGTCAGTGAGATAGCAGTTGGCCTCAATGCCAATTTTGTCCATTTTCTGCTGCACCCTGTACAATTTCAATGTATTTTCCCTGCTGTTCTAACTGCATGGTCTCATCTCTAATACAGTTCATTTGTCTATGCTCTCTCCAAGTCTTCTTCTTCATAATTTTAGTGCTTTCACTGTGTTACTTACCCTCTACTCCCTTGACTTTCAGTTTGTAATCCTCTCAATTAGCCCAAGGAGTCAACAACAAAAGCAATAGAAAACTAGAAAGAATCTCAAAGTACATAATATAACTCATAACAGTAGCTAAGGTTACACAAAACGATTGATAAAACATAATTAGCAAGGAAAACACACAATCTGGAGTGAAAGCATTAGTGCCCCATGAGTGGAAGGCCAACAATTAAATCTGCAGGTATTTTGTTGTTATGGTACTGAACAGGGTATGGTACAGAAGTCTGGAGTTGTATTCTCCAAGTTGTGAAATTGGTCAATAAATCTAGTAATTTGAGAGTTGGCACAAAGAAAAATGACAATGTAAGCATCCAGATTGTCATAAAATCCCAACTGATTTCACTAATGTCTTCAAGGGACAGGAAACTGCTACCCTACCTGATTTGGCCTATGTAAGATTTCAGCCTCACATAGGATAGCTGCCTCTTTATGCCCTCAAGACAGTCAAGGATGGGCAATAAATACTGCCCTGTCAGTGACACCAATGCCCCAAGAAAAAGAAAGCTACATGCTGCTGGCAGTTAAGTATCTTTGGTACTGCAATGTTAGTGCTCCTTTCAACATCATAACATGAGCTGGAAACATACAGAACTGATTGTCTCCTTGGGCTAGTCATTTTCCTGCACCTGAGACTGGGCTAAGCACAGAGAGGAAATTCAGGCAGAGTGAATTACACGCTGATGAGAAAGCCCACCTGAATTTCCTACCATTATCTTAAAATGGTGCATCAAATCTGCACTGGTGATTCATTCCATGAGCTACCTAACATAATCCTATTCTCCAGCTGGCTACCCTCCTCCCCACCCTTTAATATTCCTCCTTTTCAAGCAATTTTATTTTATTTTTTATTTTTATTTAGAGATACAGCACTGAAACAGACCCTTCGGCCCACTGAGTCTGTGCCGACCATCAACCACCCATTTATACTAATCCTACACTAATCCCATATTCCTACCACATCCCCACCTCTATTCTCCTACCACCTACCTATATTAGGGGCAATTTATAATGGCCAATTTACCTATCAACCTGCAAGTCTTTTGGTGGTGGGAGGAAACTGGAGTACCCGGTGAAAACCCACACATACACAGGGAGAACTTGCAAACTCCACACAGGCAGTACCCAGAATTGAACCCGGGTCGCTGGAGCTGTGAGGCTGCGGTGCTAACCACTGCGCCACAATTATTTGATGATACCCTTTCAAAACTAAAATGATTGGACGCTTCTTCAAAAATGTTATCTGGCAGAGAATTCCATATTTCAGGCAAACCCCGCACCTGCCAAGACTGAGGCACACATGGTTTCACCACATGAACATTAAAACTTAAAATTGCAAGCCCCCTGCTGGAAGGATATTTGCATTGTACCAGACAGTGTTGAAACAAAGGAACCAGTCCCTGCCCCAATACACAGAAGAGACCTGGTCAAACCAGTTAGTCATGTGACCACCTGCTGGCCAACCAGGGGAGTTTTAAACTGGAAAAACAGAATTTGAACTTAGAACTCTGTGTGCTTCTGGAACTGAAGCAAAAATTATCTCCTCTCCTGACTGCCCTCATCTCACTCTCACCAGCTTCGGAAACCACTGGACACGTAAACTCAAAGAGAGAAAAGTCTCCTAAGTGAAGAAGGTTTAAGAATTCTGGGTCCCAATGAAAAGCAAGACCACATCTTCAATCAAGGACTGCAGCGAGCTCGAAGCACAGTAACAAGATATTGCCTCAAACTGTTCCACTTTATCTTTTCTGTCCCTATATGCATGTTGTATATCCATAGACGTGAACCATACTAGAGTTTAAGTAAGTTTAATAAATTTCACTTTTCTTCTTTAAACCAAAGAAAGCCTGTTTATGCTAATTTCTTTGTCTTATAATTGGAAAGCTGTGAACAAGAATTCACAAAGGGGGAGCTCAAAACTGTGTGTTTAAAATTAAACCTTGTTGCAATAAGACCAGGTGAAGATAGTAACAGACCTCTCGACACCTTTCTTGCCTAAGAACATTTTGCTTAGCTCCCCCCCCTTTAATTTTTTTCATAATCATTACAATGTCATGAACATATGTAAACATGGTTTGATTTACAGATTATAACCACTGCAAGTTAAAAAAAAATAGCCTGACCTCTCAAAAAGCCCTGTTGGAATAAATTGCGAAGGGTATGGTAATCTCAAGGTTCCACGCATGCCTCCAATCACTGGAAGACACACCTTTTTAGGTAAACATTTGGTACACTGAAGAATCAGTGCGCATAGCCTCCCCCAAAGGACATGTCAAGAAGTCACAAATATGCAGCTTTTGATTTTCCAAATAATGGATAGAAAACTGTGGGCTGCACAAGCACAATTTCTCAATGTGCACTTGAGTGGGTGCGGCTCCACACCAGGATTGTGCAATTGAAAAACAACATTTTTCTCAAGCTCTCATTATAGTTGGTAAGAAAAGAAAAGGCAAGTGGAAAAGCCAAAAATGAAAGCTACAGGTACATTGTAGAGCAGTTTGTTGAAAAGGGGAGGATTTGAATTTATAGGAAAGCTATACATCAGTACAAGAGAAATGTTCCACAGTTTTGTTGCACAATACTTAATTCTATTGACTGCTAGCACTGGAAAATCAGTCTGGAGAGCATTTTAGCTCTAGTCCCACATTGAAAGAACAAAGTGGGCCAGCAATTAAAATGGAGCGGCTCCATTTCTAGCTCAATCCCAGCAATTTTAAGACCAGTGGCTTTAGCTGCAGATGAGGTGTCACATTTAAGGTTGCCAACTGTGGCTAGATGTATCGCTGGAGGTTTTATCGAATGAGCTCCCACCTCTAATCACCCCAAGCGGTCAAAGAGTCTTTTCCACACCCCTTACTCCAATAATATTAAGAAAAAAAATCATTAAAAGATACAACTATTTTTAATACCCCAATGACCTTTCTTCCAGGTTGCTCGCAGCAGCTTCCTGGAGATTAATCTTTAATTCCTGGAGACTCCAGGACAATCCCGAGAGTTGGGAATCCTACCCTCAGCTGACTCAGGCAGCAGCCTCTGGTACAAATGCTAATCAGTGTCCAACAATGTCAATGGGGTGAAGCAGGTCAGCAGCCAATGGAAAGGACAAGGAGGCTCCCCAGATAAGTGAAAGACCTTAATACAAGAGCAAAATACCACAGATGCTGGAAATCTGAAATAAAGACAGAAAATGCTGGAAATACTCAGCAGATCTGGCAGCATCTGTTGGGAGAGAAACAGAATTAACATTTCAGGTCCATGCCCCAGTTCTGAAGAAGGGCCAAGTTAGAAATGTAATAGGTTTTGAGCAAGGGGAGTGTGGGAAAAAGAACAAAAGGGAAGGTTTGTGATAGGGTGGGAGACAGGAGAAATTAAACGACAGAAGAGTTAGTCATGCAGGGCCAAAGGCAGTGTTAATTGGGCACGCAAAGAAACAAAAGATGTGCCTCAAGCAGGTGTGCTTCTGTCCAAAAGCAAAAACAAGAGGAAAACTGAAATATACAAAGAAAAGGCAACAAAATGGGAGCAGAGATTATGGTCTGAACTCACTGTTGAGTCCAGAAGGCTGTAGAGTGCCTCATTGAAAGATGACGTGCTGTTTCTCGAGCTTATGTTGAGCTTCATTGGAACACTGCAGGAGGCCTATTACCATTCCCTTTAGCACTGCATGACTAGCTCTTCTGTCATTTACTCTCTCCTGTTTTATACCCAAAGTCCTTCTCTTTTGTTCTTCTTCCCACCCTCCTCTTGCTCAAAACCTATTACATCTCTGACTTGTCCCAGTTCTGATGAAAGAGCACAGACTTGAAACATTAACTCTGTTTCTCTTTCCACAGATGCTGCCAGCAGATGTGTATTTCCAGCATTTTCTGTTTTTAAATAAGCGAAAGACCTTCCTGTTTTTTGGGACCAGGAGGAGGAGTGCTCCCATGGCCCTCACGAGCAAGGTCAGTCTGTCCCTGCCAGGTCTCACTCGCACTTCCTTGCCACACGACTGAAAATCCCTTCCATGCTTTTTATCTCAAATCCCATGGGCAGCCAATGGCTGCTCAACCTTTCGCTGCCAGTGACCACTCTGCACCTTTCTCCCACTCTGGAATTTAGATGAGGCCCAAACGGTCAAAATCACTGTGGCATCTTGTAGGAAATTAACCCTACCAAAAACCTGCTCCAATTATGATCCACTTCAATCCTGGTTTCTACGAACTTTTTGTGGGAGAAAAACATTGTATAGATGTGACAAAAAATAGTGTGCATATATCGAAATAGCAATGCAACACAAGTGCAGATACACAATTTCAAACAAACTGGACTGTAGCTGTACTGAAGCCAAATGCTTAGGAAACAAGTCAGAAACCTGGTTTGTGACCTAGTTGTGATGAAAGCAATTGTGGTTATTCTGCACATCAGGGACTGGATTTCTGGAACTGATCTGTTAATCAAAGTTTGGTATAATTACCATGCAAGCAAAAAAAGCTTAAAAGATAATATCTTGTCACAAAAAGTATTGCAATCATGCATTGATTAACACCAGAGGTAGTTGAGAAATTGCAGAGTCTAGCGCAAAAATATCTTGCTTTATCATTTGCGTTTTGAGTTGGGTGGCTGTGTGTTGGATCTGCAGCCAGCATAATGATTTGGAGGGAGGTGTTCCAACCCCAGTGTAAGCAATTTTCTGCTTTTGTGAAAGTTGCTTTTGTACAAATTATGTTTCATGGCTTGAAGCAGACTGGAAAAAAAAAGTGTCTGACCTTCATGACGCCAATTTGGTAAAAATGACACCATGCTCTTCTGGCTTTTCTCTTCTCCAAGCGAAAAGAAAGGTTTTGCCAAAATAATTCTCCTGAAGGCGTTTGGAGTTTCTCTTAATTCATGAACATTAGATATTACATAAAGCAAAGGGCAGTTCCCAGAGCTGTGAAGGGAACTGGAAAGGGGAGAGGAGGGACATCTGTGTTGTCAAGAAATGGACCAAATCTCCATCCATCAATGATTACGGATCATGAGTAACTATTGAGGTTTGACAACCAGTACAATTCCAAACTATTTTAGATTTACTTTGAGACCTTTGTGTGTTGCAGATGATCAAAGCTTTGAATATGGCCAAATAAGGATTCAAGTTTAAACCTCTTTAACCAAATATGTAAAGATTTAGAAGTCCAAGTGGTCTTTATTGCTTGGGAATTATGAAATCCATATAATCTTTTCAATAAGGAGCACCATTGTGGAAGTAATGTGAAGGAGATGAGCTATACCTCCATCACGTTGAAATGATGGTAGGTGGAATCTGACTAACAGTTTCGAATCAGTCAAGTCACCATTCTTAGGTCTTGGTTGAATATCCAGTAGTGCAAGATGTTTAGTTACCTCTTAGTCGATTATACAATTCTATTATCCTAATTCACATACCTTTGTAGGCTGGAAAGAATTAAAATATCCTTAATAGCAGTTACTGGTGATTAGGATTGGTAATACTGTGATTCGAACGTCAATATTTGGCAACTGGAATCCATCCAACACTACAAAGGTCCCAACTCCACCAACATTTTGAACATCTTTCTTAAGTGAGATGTTACGACCAGGTGAGAAAGGTGTCTAGGGGTCCCTTTCAGCCTTCACCTAGTCTTACCGTAGCAGGGTTTAATTTTAAATACACCATGTTTTCAGCTCCCCCTTGGTGAATCCTTGTTCACCACTTTCCAATTATAAGGCAAAGAAACCAGCAAAAACAGGCTTTCTTAGGTTTAAAGGAGAAAAGTTGAAATTTATTAAACTTAAACTCTAATTCGGTTAATGCCTACGGATACACGAACCGCCCACGCTAGCATGCATACATGATACACACATGCAAATGGAGACAGAAAAAAAAAATAAAGTGGAAAAATTTGAGGCAATCTCTGAAGAGTTTTTGTTACGGTTCTTCAAGCTCATGTAGAGTCCTTGATTGTTGGTAGATCTTGCTTTTCATTGGGGCCCAGTATTCTTCTTCGCCCAGTATTACTTGTTCTCTGTAGGAGACTTTTCTGTCTTAGGGTTCATGTGCCTTCAGTGGATTCAGAGACTGCCTCTGGGAACCTCATCCAATTAAGGACACTGGAAGCATTGCACAGGTGGGAGGATCAATGAGAGTGCCTGAGCACCTGGGCAGCTGGAAGCTTCACTGGGAGATGTGGGTGCTGCGACTGTTGGTGGGGGACCGTGATGGCACCACAAGATCAAGGTGCCCTCTAAAGACTTTTAAATGCTTAAAAATAAACAGTGGCAACAACTGCCCTCCACAGGATGGTCTGTGGCCGCAGCTATGACCCTCTGGCACCCATAGCTCCAGGGGGAAGGGGAATTCAAGGAGACCTCACTGACACCCTCCCAGCCTAAATAGGCGACATGTTGAGATAGAGGATCTGGATCGGCGCAGGCTTGGAGGGCCGAAGGGCCTGTTCCTGTGCTGTAATTTTCTTTGTTCTTTAGGAGGCCACATCCAGGCACCTGCCGGGCTTTGCACTCAGCAAGAGGTCCATCTGCCACCAGTATGATACCGGCAGTGTCACCAATTTGCCTCTAAATGGGCACTTAAATACTGATTAGCTACCTGCCACTATAGGGCAGGTAGCTGATGTCAGTCACAACCCGCCTCCAACAACATCATTCAGAGGTGGGAATGCATAGGGTATAAGACCCGGAATACACATTTCAATATTTTCCCACGCTCCCACAGTCCAAAGCCACCTCCGCATGGTTGATAAACTTTTATCCTTGGTTTTAAGGGACTAGAAAAAAGGAAAGAACTTGGATTTACGTAGTGCCTTCCATGACCACAGGAGTTCCATAAATGCTTGACAGCAAATGAAGTACTTTTGAAGCATAGTCACTGTTGTAATGCAAGAAACACAACAGCCAATTTGCATACAGCAAGGTCCCACACACAATGGGATAATGACCAGATAATCTGTTTTAGTGATTTGTTGGAGGGATAAAGACTAGCCAGGACACCATGAAGAACTCCCCTTCTCTTCTACAAAATAGTACCATAGGATCTTATGTCTACCTTAGAGGATGGGGTTTAGGGTTAAACATCTCATCTGAAAGACAGCACCTCTGCTATATTGATTGTTTTTCACTTTACAACATAGGCAAAATTTTGACTTTCTGACACTGAAGTATTAGAATCGATACATTCGATTTTGGACTGAATTGTAGCCTCTATTCCCACTAAGGTGGCAGCTGTTCAACTGTGAGGAAAGGGGAGACGGTTCACGTGACTAAAGATGTACTATAGCACCTTATAGCAATCTTCATTACATCTTTAAACAAAATGATTTAAGAGTAAAAGCAAAATACTGCGGATGCTGGAAATCTGAAATAAAAACAAGAAATGCTGGAATCACTCAGCAGGTCTGGCAGCATCTGTGGAAAGAGAAGCAGAGTTAACGTTTCGGGTCAGTGACCCTTCTTCGGAACTGACAAATATTAGAAAAGTCACAGATTATAAGCAAGTGAGGTGGGGGTGGGGCAAGAGATAACAAAGGAGAAGGTGTAGATTGGACCAGGCCACATAGCTGACCAAAAGGTCACGGAGCAAAGGCAAACAATATGTTAATGGTGTGTTGAAAGACAAAGCATTAGTACAGATTAGGTGTAAATACACTGAATATTGAACAGCAGCAAGTGCAAACCTGAAAAAAAACAGTGGGTAAGCAAACTGAACAAACTAAGATTAAATGAAATAAATGCAAAAAAAAGATTGTAAAAAATGTAAAAAAGAATGTAAAAACAAGGAAGAAAATATAACTAAAAATGAAAGTAAAATGGGGGGCTGTCATGCTCTGAAATTATTGAACTCAATGTTCAGTCCGGCAGGCTGTAGTGTGCCTAATCGGTAGATGAGATGCTGTTCCTCGAGCTTGCGTTGATGTTCACTGGAACACTGCAGCAATCCCAGGACAGAGATGTGAGCATGAGAGCAGGGGGGAGTGTTGAAATGGCAAGCAACCGGAAGCTCAGGGTCCTGCTTGCGGACTGAGCGGAGATGTTCCGCAAAGCGGTCACCCAGTCTGCGCCTGGTCTCCCCAATGTAGAGGAGACCACACTGTGAGCAGCGAATACAGTATACTACATTGAAAGAAGTACAAGTAAATTGCTGCTTCACCTGAAAGGAGTGTTTGGGGCCTGGGATAGTGAGGAGAGAGGAGGTAAATGGGCAGGTATTACACCTCCTGCGATTGCAGGGGAAGGTGCCCTGGGACAGGGACGAGGTGGTGGGGGTAATGGAGGAGTGGACCAGGGTGTCGCGGAGGGAACGATCCCTTCGGAATGCTGACAGGGGAAGGGAGGGGAAGATGCGACTGGTAGTGGCATCACGCTGGAGGTGGCGAAAATGGCGGAGGATGATCCTTTGGATATGGAGGCTGGTGGGATGAAAAGTGAGGACAAGGGGCACCCTGTCACGGTTCTGGGAGGGAGGGGAAGGGGTGAGGGTAGAGGTGCGGGGAATGGGTCGGACACAGTTGAGGGCCCTGTCAACCACAGTGGGGGGAAATCCTCGGTTGAGGAAAAAGGAGGTCATATCAGAAGCACCGTCATGGAAGGTAGCATCATCAGAGCAGATGCGTCGGAGACGGAGAAACTGGGAGAATGGAATGGAGTCCTTACAGGAGGTAGGGTGTGAAGAAGTGTAGTTGAGGTAGCTGTGGGAGTCGGCGGGCTTATAATGGATGTTGGTAGACAACCTATCCCCAGAGATGGAGACAGAGAAGTCGAGGAAGGGAAGGGAAGTGTCAGAGATGGACCATGTAAAGGTGAGAGAAGGGTGGAAATTGGAAGCAAAGTTGATAAAGTTTTCTAGTTCGGGGCGGGAGCAGGAAACGGCACCGATACAGTCATCAATGTACCGGAAAAAGAGTTGGGGAAGGGGGCCTGAGTAGGACTGGAACAAAGAATGCTCGACATATCCCACAAAAAGACAAGCATAACTAGGACCCATGTGGGTACCCATAGCGACACCTTTTACTTGAAGGAAGTGCGTGGAGTTGAAGGAGAAGTTGTTCAATGTGAGAACAAGTTCAGCCAGGCGGAGGAGGGTGGTGGTGGATGGAGACTGGTTGATTTAAGAGTGGTGGTGGTGGATGGGGACTGGTTGATTTAAGAGTATGTTGTACAAACAGAAGGAAGAGAAGGTAGAACACAAGACTTCGGAGACACTGCGGGGACATCAGAAACATTCTCTGCATTTAACTTGTGTTGACCTTACCGGGACCTACTTATGCCGTTTCGAGCGCTCTACTGTCACCTAGCTTGCATGGCCACTTCCATCTCTGGGGACGCTGCTGGTCCTCTGGGGAGCTGCCTGCTCTCTTCGGCAAGGCAGTGGCAGCCCCCAACATAACTGCTGCCTGCCTTTGCCACTGACATCAGGCAAACAGCTCCCACCTCCTGGAGGAGCTTAGCACCTTTAATTGGGCACCAAGCTATCTTCCTGCCCAATTAGGGCATTTACATTAAAAAATAGTTGCGAGAGAGTGACACGACTCAGGTGCGGCATCAGGACCCGGATTTCATCCGTTAACTCTGCTTCTCTTTCCACAGATGCTGCCAGACCTGCTGAGTGGTTCCAGCATTTCTTGTTTTTATCTCAGATTTCCAGCATCCGCAGTATTTTGCTTTTATTTCATCTGGGTGTCGGGTTCCCGACCCGGCTTCGAAAATCCGGCCCATGGAGCTTTTTTGTTTCCACGTAAAGGGTTATCAGTTCATGGAAGTCTTATAGTGGTGGAAGCAGAATCCATAATAGCTTTTCATTGGCAAAGTGAATAAATGTTTGAAAAAATATATATAGTATAGGGACCTGGGATTAAGGGAACAGCTCTTACAGGTAGTCAGCACAGGAATGATGGGCTGAGTGGTTTCCGTCTGTACTGTAAAATTTCGTGAGCATAGTGTAAAGAAGTAGTTACATATTTATAGACAGTGCTGCACTTAAGTTGATGTTGTAAGACACGTATGGGACAAATCCAACAATGTAGGTATGTTGTGTAAGCTTTGACTGAGATTACAAACGAATATTCAAAACCAACATTGCAAACAGGGAAGTAAAACTTTACATTTTAACTTGCGTAAGGTCAAACCGGTTGAGGCGACAATTTGAACAGGATGTTGGGTTTGTCACATGATGGTGAATGTATCATAAAATGATTATGCCAGTCTTGCACAAATGATTGCTTGTGGCCAAGGTGCAGAAGTTTTCTTAAGACCATAAAATTGGAAGATTAGCAAACTTTCAGCTAAATTTTATTATGCATCATCAAAAGCAAAATTTGTACTGGGCACTTAAAATTAAGACTTGCAGCAGCCCCAGCCAAAAACATTGCTTTCTTCAGCAAGAACCAACAACACTTAGAGTCGGATAGTTCAACGGTGTTTACATGCAGTAGTTATTTTGCCGTCATTATACTTATCCAGGGAAGCTTCTGCATGAATAAAGATTCTAACCAAACAAACAAATTTGTTTGGTCTTAAATTACCCAGATCTAGGGTATGCAGGGATATCTTGCTGTAATTATACAGGGCCTTGGTGAGGCCACACCTGGAATATTGTGTGCAGTTTTGGTCTCCTTATCTGAGGAAGGATGTTCTTGCTATAGAGGGAGTGCAGCGAAGGTTTACCAGACTGACTCCTGGGATGGCGGGACTGACTTATGAGGAGAGGTTGAGTCGGTTAGGATTATATTCGCTGGAATTCAGAATCGTGAGGGGGGATCTCAGAAACCTATAAAATTCTAACAGGACTTGACAGGCTAGATGCAAGAAGGATGTTCTCTATGGTGGGGGGAGTCCAGAACCAGGGGTTATAGTCTAAGGATATGGGGTAATCCTTTCAGGACTGAGATAAAGGGGAAATTTCTTCACCCAGAGAGTGGTGACCCTGTGGAATTCGCTACCACAGAAAGCAGCTGAGGCCAAAACATTGTATGTTTCAAGAAGGAGTTAGATATAGCTCTTGGTTTAAAAGGGATCAAAGGATATGGGGCGAAAGCGGGAACAGGTTACTGAGTTGGATCATTAGCCATGATCATAATGAATGGCGGATCAGGCTCGAAGGGCCGAATGACCTACTCCTGCTCCTATTTTCTATTTTTCTATGTTTCTTCAGAAACAGCAGGAATCTCACCTCTAATATATTACACCATTCATCATACACCCAAGCACCAGGGAAACCACACTGGTACAAATATCCCTTAAAGGAACACAGTCATGAAAAATTGCTTGATTGCTTGTAGTAAACATTTTTCTGGAGAAGGGAGAAAAGCCTAAACAAGCACAATGGTGTCAAGCGACATTTTGTTTGGTTTGAGATCACAGTAAGTTACCCATCCTCGATCTCTCTCTGGCCATCAACCATGCCATCCTCCTTTACCACCTGTCTTCCATGATTGACCTCCATGGCACTGTCCTTCTATAGCTTCAGTCCTAATGTAACTAGCACAAACCCCTCCCCTGCCCATACAGTTGCCTCCGGTGTGCCACAAGGATCCATCGTTGCATTTTCATTCTCTTCCTCATCAGCCCATGAGTACACAATCTGAGCCAAGCTTTAAACTCCACAGTCAATCACTAAGATAGCCTACTTCAACATCTGGAACATTGCCCACCTCCATTCCTACCTGACCCTCTCTTACTGGCCTCCGAAATTCCATCTCACACAAATCCAGCCCATCCAGCAATGTGTCACCTGCATCCAATCCTGCTCACCTATCATCCTGATCCTTGCTGACCCCAATTGGCTCTCACCCTTCACTGCATTAGTTTCAAAATCTTTGTCCATATCTTCAAATTGCTCCATGAGCACTCACTGTGATACTGGAGCTTGCTTGATCACTTTTGGAGGTAGGAGAGAAATTTCCCAGAGTTTTCCAGAGAGGTTATGAAGATGATTGCTTGTAAATTACACCATGCCAGAACTGGACAGGAGGAATTCCTCTGTCTTTTAAGTATGTTCAAGTCACCTCACTCCTCTCTATCTTTGTAACCTCCCTGTTCATACCCTCTTCGCTTCCAACTCTGGTCTGCTTCACGTTCTTCACTTCCTCAATTCTACCAGTGGTGGTCAAGTCTTCAGCCATCTTGTCCCAAACTGTGGGAAGCCCTGTCCAAATTCATCCACCTTGCTATATCTCCCCTCCATCAAAAACCACCTTAAAACATATCTCTTAGCAGTGCCTTCTGCCACCTTCCTTCCTACACCTGCTCCACTCCAACTCCTAATGTGAAGCACCTGGGAATATTTTGCTA
Organism: Heterodontus francisci; assembly: GCF_036365525.1. Taxonomy (NCBI): domain Eukaryota; kingdom Metazoa; phylum Chordata; class Chondrichthyes; order Heterodontiformes; family Heterodontidae; genus Heterodontus; species Heterodontus francisci. The sequence continues at coordinate 39,201,740 of NC_090372.1, forward strand.
AGCTAGTTGTTGCATAAGTGATAAGCTGAAGCAATTTGTATGATGTCATACTTTTGCTAGTTAATGAGAAAAGACTTTCCAAGTATCTTGTCATGAATATTTAAAAATAAGTGGTGCAATGCTCTTAACATGCCAAGTGTTCACTGTCAGTGGATTGTCAAGTTTTCAAAGGCTCAGTTGTTATAGGAGATTCCACTGAAAAATTAGTTGAAAGTTCACTCTCGTTAGAGTTCACTTTAGCAGCCATTATATAAGCTGCAGCATGAACTTTTATGTCCAGCTGTTACCCCTTTTGCATTCATTTTAAACTTAGTTAGCAGTGGCACCACTCTCACCTGACTGAGACTTGAGCACAAAACCTAGGCTAATGCTCCAGAGGGAGTACTGCATTATTGAACTTGCCGCCTTTCAGATGAGACATTAAACCGTGAACCTATTTTCCCTCAGGTATGCATAAAAAAATCCCACAGCACTATTTCTAAGAACAGTGGAAGTCTCCCCACTGTCCTGGTCAATATTTAACCCTCAACCAACATCATTAAATCAGATTATCTGATTATTATCTCATTGCTGTTTGTGGGGCCTTGCTGTGCACAAATTGTTTACTATATTGTAACAGTGATTACAATTCAAAAGGTACCTCATTGGCTGTGAAAAGCAGTATATAAATGCAGTCTCTATTTCTTTGCTTTAAAAATCTTGTTAATCTTGCTATATTTCTAGTGATCCAAGCTGATGTTGCCTTTGGTTTCATTTCAGTGAAATACTGTTTACCAGATTGCAATAATCCCTTCAATAAGATTTGCAGCAACACCTTTCTTTTTGCTTATGCAAGTCAGGTCCCAAGGTTATCGTTAGGTGAGCTTGTCAATAAATAAAGCACAACTCACGTGGACCTCATTTACACAAATTTGACAACAGATTTGTTGTTAGCTAACTTTCTTAATAGCTTAATTACTGGTCTTGCAGTTCTTTGGCAGAGGGCTGTTTTGTGCTATTCAGTCTTCAAGATGGTAAAATTGTTGACATTGAGACTTGCCAACAGAAAACGACTTTATGTTTTGATGTTGTTGATGGTGTAAGTGAGCAACCAAGGAGCTGAAATTGATTCTTTTCCAATTTTAACAAGAAAAAACATTCATGAATGAAATGCTGAAACCATTGCATCTTTTAAAGGAGAAGGTGAACAAATAATTGGGGAGCATACAGAGCTATGGGGACAGAGTAAGGTAGGGTCAGGCTAGATTCAGTCTGTACTACTCAAGTAAAGAGCCAACATAGACACGACAGGCCAAATGGCCTCTTTCTGTGGTAGGTTAAAAATAACTGAATAGTAATCATTCAGGTTTAGAACTGCTCTGACATTTTCAATAGGAAAATGAATTAACAGCAAAATACGAGTTTAAACAAGATAGTGATTTTTGTCAGTGAAGATCACTTATTAAGATGAACTCATGCAACATTCCACAGCTGCACAGTCAAAGAATATTTTAATTAATCTCAGACTTGTTATTGGTAAGTTCGCCAAAAGGAGAACGGTTTAATTTGATCACCAGAAAGACAGGTCATTGACCCAAAACCACCTACCTCACAGACTTGAAATTCCAGAGTGTTATTTTTAGTGAACTGGTTAATGTGACTTTGTAAACTCCTACATGTGCTATCATAGAATTATAGAACCTTACAGCACAATGAGGCCATTCGGCCATCGTGTCTATGCCAGTGCCAGCTCTTTGCAAGAGCAATCCAATTGGTCCCACTCCCCTGCTCTTTCCCCAGTGCCCTGCAAATATATCTTTTTCCAAGTAGGTTAAGTTACTATTGAATCTGCTTCCACCACCCCTTCAAGCATTGTATTCCAGACCAAAACCCCCACGTCATATGCCAATTATCTTAAATTTGTAGTCATCAACCCTCCTGCCCGTGGAAACAGTTTCTCCCCATCTATTCCATCAAAACCCTTCCTAAATTTGAACACCTCAATGAAATCTCCCATTAACCTTCTCTGTTCTAAGGAAAACAATCCCAACTTCTCTAGTCTCTCCACATAATTGAAGTCCCTCATCCATGGTATCATTCTAGTAAATTTCCTCTGCATCCTCTCCAAGGCCTGGAGATTCTCCACTTAGTGTGGTGCCCAGAATTGGGCAGAATACTCCAGCCTGGGCCTAACCAATGATTTTAAATTTATATATTTTAATGCAGTTTTAAATGCACCTTTAAATTTTAGAAAATCTGTTTTGAACTGTTCTCAGAGAAAACAGAAACCAAACAAAAGCTGAAGCATTATGTTTCCCCTTCAAATACATCTTACACCAGCTCTAACTGTGCCAGAAACACTCAGTGAAACCCAAGCTCAATCTCTACTGCTGCGCCTTTATCAGCCATGTGTGAATGAATAATTTTCTAAGCATCAGGAATAAATACATACGTTACTAAAAGAATTACGTTTTCACTGATTACTTTGAGCTCACACCATTATGTCATCCCCTCCCCCCCCCCCCCCCCACAACAGACATAGTACCTGTGAAATAATCACTTTATATAAAGAATATTTGAACAGGCTTATCAAGTACTTGTTAACTTGCATTTAGCAGTGACTAAATTTGGCACATGCCAAAAGGTTAAAGTTAGATTTTTTTTTTTTAAAAGGTGGTTTCAAGAATACTTGGTGGTTTCGATCCACTCAGAAGTAAGTGTATTGGATTACCAAATCCCTGTAACTGTGCTATGGGACTGACAGACACACAACACAACTGGAGCTGGATTTTTAGGCTCCGATGGGTGTGAGCACAGAGGCAGGCAGGCAAGGTATTTCACACTGCCAACTGGCATGCCATTTTGCCAGCATCATCCCATCCTGGGCCATTCTCCCAAAGGTGGGATCGGGGGGGGGGGGGCAAGGGGGAGGGCCACCAACCCACAAACAGCGAGTAGCCAATTAAGGTTCTTTAAAGGCCTATTGTCAGAGACCCCTGGAGGCATCGGGGACTAGGCCAGCTAACTGGAGGCAGCCTTCCTGCAGCAGACTAGGGGGCCAGTACTTCAGACAGGCTTTGAAGCCCTCCCCCCCCCACCCCACCCCGGCCTGGCTTCTGCTGTAGCCATAGTCTCCCTTGTGGAGGGGTTTCCCCTCCACAGTGTTGGCCTGGCTGTGAATGGCATTTTTTATTTTAAAGTTTAAAGAGAGTTTGCGAAGTTGGGGTTTCATTAAAAAGCAGGGCCTTTGCCATAATGATCTTCTAGGACATTGAACACCAGTTTCGGAGAAGCAGATTAGCCACATTAGTATGCAGCTCGACAGATCATGTAGAAAGGAGGTATCAGAACTGAGTTCTGTAACAAGCAAAAGCTCCACAGATAGAATGGGCTTCACATGAACCAAATTGATAGCAATGTCCAGGCAAAGAGGGTAAATAAAGCAATGGGGGTGGTGGGGAGAATTTTAAGTTTATAAATCTAAGAACAAATGGGTTGGAGTTAATTTCCTCTAAAGCTCCCACCACCCTAGCCCTGAACTCTTATCTATCTCCAATTTCTCAATCTCTGCTCATGCCCTCTCCAAGCTTAACTTGTCCATGAGACCCACCTCCCGCTCAGTCGACCCTATTCCCAATAAACTGCTGACCACCCAACTTCCCCTCCTGGTCCCCAGGTTCACTAACATTGTTAACAATTCTCTCTCTTCAGGCGTTATTCCTCTCTCCATTAAATCTGCCGTCATCGTCCCATCCTCAAAAAAACCCTTGACCCCAATATCCTTGTAAACTATCACTCCATCTTCAACCTCTCTTTCGTCACTGAAGATCTTGAATGTGTTGTAGCCTCCCAACTCCCTGCCATCTTTCCCAGAACGCCCATGTTTGAATCCCTCCAATCAGATTTCCCCCCACAGTACCAAAACAGCTCTTATCAAAGTCACAAATGACATCCTATGTGACTGTGACAAAGGTAAACTTTCCATCCTTGTCCTTTTCAACTGGTCTGCAGTCTATGACAAGGTTGACCACACCATCCTCCTCCAAAACCTCTCTGCTGTCGTCCAGCTGGGTGGGGCTGCTCTCACCTGGTTCCACTCTTATCTATCTAATCATAGTCGGACTATCACTTGCAATTGCTTCTCTTCCCAGACCGTTACATCTAGTGACCCCCAAGCATCTATCCCTGACCCCACCCCCTATTTCTCATCTACATCCTCAGTGACATCACCCAAAAGCACAGCGTTAGTTTCCATATGGACACTAACGACACCCAGCTCTCCCTCACAACCTCCTCTCTCGACTCCTCCACTGTTGCCAAATTATCAGACTGCTTAACCAACATCCAGTACTCGATGAGCAGAAATTTCCTCCAATTAAATATGAAGAAGACTGAAGTCATTGTTTTCAGTCCCCATTCCAAACTCCGTTCCTTAACTACCGATTCCATCCCTGTCCCTGGCAACAGTCTGACACTAAACCAGGCTGTTGCAACCTTGGTATTATATTTTATCCTGAGATGAGCTTCCAACCACATATTCATGCCAGCACTAAAATCAACTATTTCCACCTCTGTAACATCGCCCAAATTCACCTGTCTCAGCTCATCTGCTACTGACACCCTCATTCATGCCTTTGTTACCTCTAGACTTGACTATTACAATGCACTCCTGGCTGGTCTCCCACATTCTACTGTCTGTAAACTTGAGGTCATCCAAAAATCTGCTGCCCATGTCTTAACTCGCACCAAGACCCATTCACCTATCACCCCTGTGCTCTCTGACCTACATTGGCTTCCAGTCGAGCAATGTCTTATTTTATTTATTTATTTAGAGATACAGCACTGAAACAGGCCCTTCGGCCCACCGAGTCTGTGCCGACCAACAACCACCCATTTATACTAACCCTGCAACAATCCCATATTCCCTACCACCTACCTACACTAGGGGCAATTTATAATGGCCAATTTACCTATTAACCTGCAAGACTTTGGCTGTGGGAGGAAACCGGAGCACCCGGCGAAAACCCACGCGGTCACAGGGAGAACTTGCAAACTCCGCACAGGCAGTACCCAGAATCGAACCCGGGTCCCTGGAGCTGTGAGGCTGCGGTGCTAACCACTGCGCCATCTTGATTTTAAAATTCTCATTCTTGTCTTCAAATCCCTCCATGGCCACACCTCTCCCTATCTCTGTAATCTCCTCCTGCCCCACAAAACTCCAAGATATCTGTGCTCATATAGTTCTGGCCTCTTGAGCAGCCCCAATTTTAAATCGTTCCACTATTGGTGGCCATGTCTTCAGTGACCTAGGACTCAAGCTGTGGAATTCCCTCCCTACACCTCTCCATCTTACTTTCCTCCTTTAAGACACTCCATAAAACCTATATCGTTGACCAAGCTTTTGATCATCTGACCTAATATCTCCTTTTGTGGCTCAGTGTCATGTTTTGTTTTATGATGCTCCTGTGAAGCATCTTGGGACATTTTATTACATTAAAGGCTCAATATAAATGCAAGTTGTTTTAATTTTGGCAAAGGGTTAAAGCAGTCTAAAATAGTATACATGGACAGGTAAGGGGAAATGTATCTTAGGCAAGAGATTACAGAGTGATCATAAAAAAAGGGGGGAAAAAAGTGTTAGAATACTGAGGAGTATGAATGTGTCAGGCTGTCAATATCTATATCTGAATGTTGAAAAAAATACAAATAAAAAGGTGGAGAACTAACTTTTCTATGGTTCTAACTAGAAACGCGAATTGGAATGGGAGGAATGGGAGGATGAAAGAAGCTTGATAGTCAGGGTGAAATTGAGAGCTAAACATTCCCAGCTATAAGTTTTTCAAGAGAGGTAAAGAAGGGAAAGATTGAGCCAGTGTGGCCTTGCTAAAAACATAATTATCACCATTGGAAGGAGAGTTTCTTTTAAATTGGTGATACTCAGTCTGTCTGGGTGGAGTTAAGAAATAATAAAAATAATTTATATTGAGAGCTCAATACAAATAGTAGGAAAGAAATCCAGATGAGATTTGTAAACAGCTTAGAGAACTCTGCAAACACACTGGGCTGCATTACGGCAGACTTGATCTGTCCTAAGATAGGCTGCAATAAGATAAAAGTTTCTCATCAAAATGAGAGAGGGTTCTTAGAATGCATCCAGGACTGTTACCTTAATTTTATATTTTGCATGTCCATCCAACAAGGAAGGTTGCAGTGCTGGATCAGATTCTGGGTGACAAAACAGAAGAACACTTAGAAAATAATTACCACAAACTAAGTAGGGTCTCATTTAAACAAAGGCAGAAAAAAGCAGAAGATTAAAAAAGGTGCTGGACTAGATAATAGGCAGTTTGACTGTAATGAAGAGAGACCTAATTCAGATTAAATGGATTGGAAAGAAAATGTCAGATCACACATTGGAGCACTAGTGGAGGATGTTTAAGTAGAAAATAAGATAAGGGATGCAGTGGTTTTTGTCAAGGTTCATCCCAAGCAGCTCTGTAACTCAGGAGTCTGTGCTCTACGGGCTGTTCCCAGGGACACACACCGAGACAAACATCAACTACTGCTGGAGGACCATCAATTCGGTGAAAGATGCCCTTTGGTCTGCCCGAAACTTGCTGGTCTTCCAGCGCAAAGAGTTGTCCACGACCGAATGTTGCAGACTGGCACATTCCAAGGTCCAGGACTACATGCTGAGGGACGCACTAAAGCTTGGGGCAGCCGCAGCAAAGGCTCAATGGGGAAAGACCACAGTGTAAGGTCCCCCCACCAAGCTGAACCGAGGGGCTGGATCCATGGGAAACCCCTCGAACTGTATCGGGAAAATTCTGTCTCCTGTAAAATGTAAAAATGTATCTGGCACGACAAATGTGAAATGGAAGGGTTGTGAGGCAACTCATGATTGTTTAGAAGGAAATTGATCACCTTTGCACTGTTTGTATTTTTTGACTTGGTGCTGTTTGAAACTGGTAATGTAATTTTCACAGATTTTTATGAATAAAGTATATTTTGGAAATAAAAAAAAATAAGATAAGGGATAGGTCAAATATATTCCAACTAGGATTCAAGAGGAATACTTCAAAAAGACAGGGACCACCATGGAAAGTCAGATTTTTTAAAAATGAGACTCATGAAGGGAGGGTGGAGGGAAAGAGAAAAAAAAACAAAGATAAATGTAAAAGGCATTGAAGGGAAACAAGAGTGAGATTAGGAAGGCTATATGAGAGCATGAAAGAAGACTGCAAGTCCCCCAAGAAATCTTCCTTCTGCTTACTTGAGTTGTGGCAGTCAACATAAAAGAAAACAACAAAGTCTGTTGAGCAGATAAGTAAAAATATAATCCAACGTGATGGGCTGAATGGCCTCCTTCTGTGTCATAAATAACTATTATAGATGTTCAATACAGATAAAAAGGAAATACCGTGGATGCTGGAAATCTGAAATAAAAACAGAAAATGCTGGAAATGCTCAGCAGATCTGGCAGCATCTGTGGAGAGAGAAACAGAGTTAAGTGTTTCAGGCCGATGCCCTTTCATCAGAACCACAGTTGCTACCAGACCTGCTGAGCATTTCCAGGATTTTATATTAAATACAGACTTTGCTTCATTTTTTACATGGAGAGGAAGGTAGGGCTGCAGGAATACCTCGGAAAGGTATGTGGAAGGCATCATTAGAGATAAATATTCAAAAGGACACCATATTTTAAAAGATTTCTTTTATTGGCAAAACGAAAGAAGGTTCCGATAAAAGATTTCAAAATAACGAAAGATTGTTTCCACTGATCGGTGAATTAGTAACAAAGAGGAAATAGTCTCAAGATCACGAATAGGATAAAAGTAGAAGAGGTTTTATCATACAGAAGAGTTATAAGAACAGCAATATTTTAGTCCAAATGGCTTCTGAAGCAGATACCTTGAAATCATTTAAAAATAAAACTAGATAAATGTGAAATGGAAAAATGTGGAAAAATATGGGGAAATAGTAAATAAAATAGGATTATAAACAGTTCTAGTTGAAGAACTGGCAAAGAGATGTTGGGCTAAATAGCCTACTCCTGCACTGAAATTTTTACAACTCAGATTCTTGTCACACGTACTCTTGTCCATTACATTCCACTATATGAAGGTGCGGAGAAGCACTGTGTCTGGGTAATTTACAAACTGAACAAGAAACAACAGGACTGCGATGACTGTATGGGTCATGTGTACAGTGTCAACAATCAAAATTCAACATTGCAACAATTATTACTTCAATTAAAAAGATCTGACACAGTGCAACTCATGTCACAGACAGCAACTGCCCCCAGGCAGCAATACATAAAACAAATCAACTTATTTCACTGCACACAAACACCACATTTTACTTCCAGATATCCATACTCCAGTGCAAGGACATACAATGGTGCCTGAACTTCTGAAGTTCCCCATCCAGTTCATGTCACATAACCACACACATTCTGCCAGTTACTCAAATTGCTTCCTCCTATATTTTATTTTAATTTGTTGCCCTAAAATACATATCAGCCTTAATAAATTTGTGCTGAATAAATAAGACATGCAACTTGGAGTAGTTAACAGTATTTATACTATTCACATACCAGCCCCCATGATATAAGCAGGTTCATTCACAACGAAATCCTACCAGTTACATATTTGACATATTTATCAAGAAAAGTTAAAAAGATGAAGTGAAAGACAGACTTGTGTGTAATAAATATATATAAAATATATATAGTGCCTTTCCCAATGGCCCAAAGCACTTGAAGCCAATGGAGTAATTCTGAAGCATAGTCACTGCTGTAATGTAGCAAATGTAGCAGCCAGTTTGCATACAGCAAGTTCCCACATACAGCAATGTGATAATGTGATGTTGGCTTAGTGATGAATATTTGTCAACACAGTGGAGATAACTCCCCAACTCTTCTTTGAAATAGTGCCATGAAATCTCTTGCATTGACCTGAGGGGGCAGATGGGGCCTCTGCTCAGCATCTCATCCAAAAGTCGGCACCTCTGACAATACAGCACTCCCTCAGCACTGCAGCCTAGATTTTTGTGAAAAGCATTAATATACAGAGAAGAAAGAACTTGGATTTGCATTGCACCTTATCACGTCATTGGCCCATCTCAAAATGCCTGACAGCCAATTAATTACTTCTGAAGTGCAGTCATTGTTGTTAGGTAGACAAATGCAGCAACTAATTTGCACATAGCACAATCCCACAAGAAACAAATGAATGGCGAGGCAATCTGATTTTCTTTTTTGGTGGTGTTCATTGAGGAATAAACGTCAGCTAGGACTTCTATGAAGAATGCCACAGGATCTTTTATATTTACCTGAACTGGCAAACAGGGCTACAGTTTAATGTCCCACTCCAAAGACAGCACCGCCAAAAATGTAACACTCTCTCAGCACTACACTGATGTGTCAACCTAGATTACATGCTTGAATCTGCAGTGGAACTTGAGCCCACAACCTTCTGACTCAGTATTAGCAGTTGAGCCAACCTAACATGTCATGTAACACTGGACACAGAGACCATGAATGTGAATATACCATGACTAAGTTCTTCAGAGTCAATTCCTGCACTAGTTGAGTCAGCTAATCGTAGTTGGGGGCAGCAGTACTGGCACCATGAAAACAGCTGGGAATCCCTTGCTTAATCACTACCCACTCATCCTGACTGTAAGGCCTTGGTTTTGACTTCAGATAAGGACATGATGAAGCACGACCATACAGTATCCCAAAGCCAAATATACCACCCAGATTTACTGACTAGGCTCACACATAAAGAATGACTATATGGGGGAAGCTAGCAGATGGCTGCTCACCTATGGAACCATGGCCCAACATCAGTCGAGAGAAGAAAAGGGATAAAAAGGAGAACATAGGATGAGAAGTAAAAATGGACATAAACAATCTTAGAGTTCTGAGGTTGCTGCACCTTCTGGCAAACAGTAACTGGATGTGGTTTCACAGCCTGCAATATTTCTGACTCCGCAACACTCACAGGAAGGTTCTGACATTTCAGAGTTCTTATGCGCCAAAGGTAGGACTTGGGAAAGAGGTCAAGGCAGCAAACCAGTGTACTGGCTGATTTTCCTCTTCTGACAGGGATATGGCCAGTCAACAACTTGGTCAGTTAAAAAGCAGATTTATCCCAGTTGCTAATTTGGCAACATGCTACAAATTTCTCCACTACTATGATCTTGATTCCTGTCCTAGCTGGGATAGAAATCCAGGTCAAATTAAATTTCCCCACCAAAAATCTGAAACTCAAATTGGCATCACATCTAGGCGGCAAATCACTGAAGACACTCCAGTGGACAGACAGAACATATTTTGAATTTTCACACTACACAAGGGGGTTTCAACATCCTCAATGTCTGTGCCACCAACAGAAACCGACTCCTGTCGGTTTTAAGGAAAACAGCATCTATTGGCCAGAATTTAGTGCAGCCATTTAAAATGTGAATGCTAGCATGGGGGGACGGAAAATTGCAGCGGAAGTGTCTGCCCGGAAATCTGGCATCTAGACACCGGATCTGGATTTTGTCTGTAGTGGGAAAGCACCAAGACCGAATGGACACCCCGACGCGATGGGAATGCATTTTACATCGTAGAACACTGGATTTAAATACATTAGCACCTCATTCGGCATGATTCATTGGGGGCATGGGGTTAAGTGAACAGCGGGCGGTACTCATGTGCCTTCGGCACATGCAATCTATCACACCTTGAACCCAAATCCGACGGCCCCCTTGGCTTGACTGTCAGGGTTGATCCTGTAGCGCACATATTTGCCAGCCCTCTTGAACAGGCCATTGGGCTGCTGCTGATGATGAGATTCCACTGCCTAGATCGATCTGGTGGAGCCCTGCAGTATGCCCCAGCGAGGGTCTTGCGTATCGTGGTGGTCTGCTGTGCCCTGCACAATCCAGTCCTGCAGAAGGGGGAGGCCTGGTATGACGATGAGATGCCCGAGCATCACTCCTCCATCGATGAGGAGGAAGCTAAGGAGGGAGATGAGCAAGCAGCACTGGATGTTGAAGCCCTTGCACCAGAGGCCAGGCAGATTGAGCGACGAGCAAGGAGGCAAGAGACAATCTCATAATCCAGCCTCTCTGATGCCCACTAAAATAGAAGCCAATGAAGACTCCCCTCAATGCATGTAGTCTGTTGCCTCCTTTCCATTTGTGTTCCCTGACTTGAACCCAGCTGAAAAACATACTAGTGCCCATGGGCAATCGTATGTAAAATGAGTGTTGTTCTTATATTGGCATTCTACTAAGGGGGAAAGTCAACAGCTCACATTAAGGCATAATAGAATAATCACTTTTACACAATGATCACAATGGCTTGACCAAAAGGACTCTATATTATTCCTCACATGTAAGATGTCAAACACCTATAAATTCCCAAGTGTGACTAGGTACTTTTCTTTATATATTTAGTGTACTCAGACGAGGTGTGAACCCAGTGACAGCAGCTGTGCTGGAGGCTGGCTACCCCTTGGCCTGTGATGACTTCAACGGCCGTCCTCTGGCTGCCTGAGGCCTGGAAGGCCCCTGCTGCCTGAGGGTTTCCTGCACTGGTGCAGGAGCCTTCTCAGGCATCATTACTGCTGGAACTGGACTCACCAGCGGAGCGGCTGAGGAGCAGGGTGCCACACTCGAGCGCCCTGAGGGGAGCCCCCAGCTGTGGAGGTCAGCCTCTCCTCCCTTTCAAGGCTTGCTTGACCCTCCCTGGCCACCAGAGAATGACAACGAGCTGAGGAAGATTCCAGCCACCTAGTCCTTCTCTCGCCTTGCCACAGCTACGTCAAGCTCACAGCCAAGTCAATGGTGTGGCGGTCTGCACGCATCTGTGGGATCTGGCTCTCCAGGAGTGTCAACCGCTCAATGGAGGAAGCCATGCACTCACATGTCTGAGACATGGCATCTCCACCAGATGTTGCCTCACCTCTCTCTGCAACTCCAGCATGCCCTGTGCTGTCAACACCAGAGGCTCGTCATCAGCCTGGGGCTCAGAAAGGGCCTGGCCACACACAGACCTCCGATTGTCAGAGGCCTCGGCTGTTTCAGCCTCAATCAGCTGCTCGGGCATGTGTGCGGTGCTCTCACCAGCTTGTGACCCTGATTCTACAGCTGAGCAGAAACCCACCTACATGAAAGTATCTGTGCTGGTGTAAGGTACAGGAGAGTCATGGCACAGTGCATCCTCAGCAGTTGATGGCTGTCCCCCTTCAGCTGGTGTCTCCTGCAGGTACTGACCTGCATGAGAGGACATAGACATGTGGGGGTTAGGCTGTGCAGAACTTGTCATGCCAACCAAACATGATGTGGGTCTCCAGAAGTGATCTATATGTCGATGGAAGCCAGTCCTCACTCTTTCGTGCAGAGACTCCAGTCTCCCCATCTGATATGGCCTGGCCGCCCAGGATGTGCCTGTCAGTTCCAAAGCCTCTACCTTGGCTGTGCTGACAGGCTGAAGTTCCAGAATGCCTCTGCCTGTTTGGGATATCTCCCTCCTATTTTGGACCCTCTTGTCCTGCAAGAGGAAGGATGGAGATAGTCACACTTCAGAGAGATCAATATGACAGTTCTGCTAATGTCAGCTCCTCATCCCCTACTGGGGTATCACATATAGCTCATGCTGCTGCCTGCTCTCAGGTGAGTTAATGGGAGTGAGCTGTGAAAGGAGCCCGCCTGTGGCCGAGATGCAGCTATGCATCTGTCAGGATGAGGTGATGACTAACCCCAATTGCCAGCTTGATTGAAGTGCCTCCCTTTCTATGCCCCAATTCTTCCTGCGTAGTAACTTGCAATCAGCAATAGAGATAGAGTTATGGAGCACTCACCTTGCCAGAACGAAGGAGGTCATTGACCCTCTTGCGGCATTGTACCCCAGTTCCGTGGGGTGACCTCTCAGCTGCTTACCTCCTCAGCTATCTTCACCCGGGCTTGCTTGATCAGATGGGAGGACCTCTTCTTGCCATCACTGGGGAAAGAGAACCTCCGGCCTTTCACTGGCAGCCTGGAGGAGAATCTGCAGGGAAGCACTGAACTGTGGGCCACCCTGTGTCTTGTCTCAGCCATCCTCTTCTGCCCTCCTCAGGGTGGAGGGGGAGGGGTGGTTGTGGGGGGGGCGTCCAGGAGTCAGTCTATCACCAAATTTCAGCAGTGAACTGAAAACAGCAAATGATTATAAGGCAGCAATGCAAGCAGGGTCGGCAGAGCTTTAAACATGATGCCAGTACCTGCTTGAGCCGTCTGGACGCCATAATCAGTGTCTCACCAGCCACCCCCTCCGCGTCATTTGCGGGGGGGTAGGCACGCCTCCAGTATGCAAAATAGCTGCCTGCCACATGATCGTGGTGGAGCAGCCGCCCAAGTGATAAATTGGAGCGAAGCCCATTGTGTGCAACCCACTTGAGCTTTTCTATATCTGTCTGACATTAAAGGAAGCACAGGAATTTTGCTCCTGGCAAAAATGTCCTCCCTTATCAGTTATTCTCTATACATAGAATATAATATTAGTTTAAGCAATAAACTGTAATTATTACTTTTCCCTGAAGATATTATCCAATGACGAGTTTCAGTAACTTCCTTTGGGAATAGCAGGACCATAGTTTCTATGCAACTGCCCTTGATTTTCATTTGGATTTAATAGCCCATAGACTGAATTTTGACACTGGCAATAAACAGCATCACTTTCCTGATTAATCCAGCGGTACAGAATCATACAGCACAGGAGATGACCATTCGGCCCATTGGGTCTATGCTGGTTCCTTGAAAGAGCTACCCAATTAGTCCCACTTCCCTGCTTTTTCCCCATAGCCCTGCAAATGTTTCATTTTCAAGTATTTATCCAATTTCCTTTTGAAAGTTTCTATTGAATCTGCTCCCAGCACTCTGTTGCCGATCATAAATCGCTGCACTAAAAATGTTTCCTTATCTCCCTCCAACATCACAACAGTGACTACAGTTCACGAGTACTTCATTGACTGTAAAATGCTTTAGGAAAACCGAAGGTCATGAAAGGTGCTATATAAATGCAAGTCTTGCTCTGGTTCTTTTGCTAATTATCTTATGTAGCAATGAGATTAAAAATGGCAATAAGCTTTCAGGCTTTTTCCTTCTTTCTTTCTTGCTTCTGATAGGATACTACTGGGGCTCAGGGAAAAGAAATGTCCTGTCTGAAAGGGGCAGGATGATGGAGCAACTGAGGCTCAGGGAAAGGGAGCGCTTGGGCAGAAGAGAGCATAAGAGTAAAGCTGCTGCCTCATCAGACTGTCCCCCTCTTCTTGTTGTGACAACAAGACAAAATGCAGGATGGTTTTCTCCTAGGCATTGCATTTTAAGGGAACAGTTAGTGCTCTTCTCTGACATGACTCAAAACTTATAAGGATCAGAAACTCTACCTGCACCCTCTGATTTCAGGCAGTGTGGCCATTACCCAAATTGTTACTTATTTAAACATTGAAATCAGGCCACATTTACTATGATGGGCACTGCTTTTCTCTAAGTCCCAGTATATCCACCACCCTGCGACCTTATACATGGCACTGCCTTTCCCGGAGACACAAATCTACATAGTCAATATAAACCAAGCTGAACTGGGGCTGGATCCATGGGAAACCCCTCGAACTGTATTCGGAAAATTTTGTCTGCTGTAAAATGTAAAAATGTATCTGGCACGACAAATGAAATGGAAGGGTTGTGAGGCAACTCATGATTGTATTGAAGGAAACAGACCTCCTTTGCACTGTTTGTAATTTTTGACTTGGTGCTGTTTGAAACTGTTTGGTAATGTATTTTTTACAGATTTTTATGAATAAAGTATATTTTGGAAATTAAAAAAAACATAGCCAATACAAAACCTGCAATGGCAAGAGTAATGAGGCACCTCATATATTGTATTGAAAGAAACTGATCTGTTTTGCACTTTATGTAGTATCGAATTTGAACTGTTATGTAATGTATTTTTACAAATTTTATGAATAAAGTATATTTTTGGGGGGAAAAATGAAACCTGTTGCAAGTAACTCTCCATTTTGCCAGCTGAGAAAGAGGAACAGTGCATATTTCATGCATCATGAGGATAGCATTTTGTAGATGGAGTCATATTATACCAGCACCAAGTGTGCCATTATCTGTCAAAGAACAAGACTGTATTTTTCTCTTATAGGGTGTGTGATAATTCCATACTCTGGGAACATAGCAAATTAACAGCAATGGAAACAGAACGAAACTGCAGCTGATGGCTACATAATGATCTACATCATCCATTTGAACTCCACTTGGTTCAGGTCCTAATTAAACTGTCAAGACTAACAAAATATTCAAATCACACATGCATGTGCAAAACACCAACAGACCCACAAAGTACAGGCAGCAGCAGCAGCAGATGCCACTGCTAAAATACTTTATTGACCTTAATAAAATCTCAGTGCAGAGCCTTTAAACCCAATGTTACAAGGAACGTCTGATTCATAAAAAGCATACGTCAGTACACAGCGTAAAAGATACAAGTGCAGGGGGAAAAAACGACAGGAAGAGTTGGAGTTTCTGGTGTATTATTTTGGAGAGAGTGCAGGAATACTAACTATTGTCCTCAATGGGTTAACCAGAGTCTGCAAAATACCTTTGGTTTTGAAACCAGTAACGAGCTTGGTTAGATATTGACAGCGTAAAAACTATTTTTTTATTACCAGACCAATCAGATAATAAACCAAAGAGTAGTATTTGAAAAATCACCTCAATTTTGCCAACACACTTTGTGTCCCAACTATCGATATATGTCAAGGGTGATTTAAATGTTATCAAAGGAACTCCTATGACAGCAGGCACAGGCTTGCACAAAATCAGATGGACTTCTTAAAAAAAGATTTCCAAATAAATATTTTGTCACTTTCTTTAAATTCTATGCCAAAGGTGAAACGCAAACAATGGATAAATAGAAAAACAAAAATAACACCCCCATTTCACACAAACTACATAGGGTTTTGTGGCAACCATACCAACATGATTTGTTTTTTAAATACGATACAAGAAGTAACATTGATTAATTTTAAACATATATTTTATTTTCACATTCCATACCTTTGGAGGAGGTGAATTCCAGGCCTGGAGGAAAGAGATTGAGATCAGTGGAAGCTGTTTGTCTGCTGAAGCTAACGTGCAACCTGGTATGAAAGCCGACCTGTACCTTTGGTAAACACACACACAATGCTGCTTTTCAGCTGCTGCAGCTTTCTCTGTCTCTGCTCTGTCTAAAAGCTTCACAACAATTGCACACTTTCCAGCGAGAGGCAGCCCAACACAAGCAAAGAAGACACTTCAGCCTCTGGTAGAGGCTGCTTCACAGTGGGAATGCATGTCTGCAAGTTCCTGAGAAATTTATTAGAAAAGCAAAAAAACAGCTCTTTTTTAAAGCAAGCAACTCAACAGACACCACGTCATAGATTGCCTCCACCCATGGGAGGCTTGTGATTAAACAGGAAATTGAGCATAGAACTTCCTCCTTTCTCTGTGGTAAATTTAAATATTAATATAAAGAAGGGCTCACTTGTTCTACAAACAACTGTTTGATGATTGAGTTAAAGCCGAGACACAAGTCAATAATTCTTGCCTTGGGACTAGCAGCATCCTAAATTAAGTTTAATGACAGTCAAAATAGAAAAAGCACATTTAAAAAAATCAATGGAAAGAACAAGAATAGTGTCATGCCAAACTGAAATATTCCAGTTCTTAAATTTTAAAAAGGGAACAAATATTTACCCATATTAACGTAAGTATTTCTCTTTGAGCTATATGTTACTAGAACAAATAGTCTTCCTTCTGCAACAGGAGAGTTAGAGCCATTTGGCCCATTGAGTCCATGCCAGCTCACAGCAAAGCTCAGTCAGTTCGACTCAATCCTGTAGCCCTGCAAGTTTATTTCCTTCAAGTGGCCATCCAATTTCCTTTTGAAATCATTGATTGTCTCTTTTTTTATTCATTCATGGGATGTGGGTGTCATTGGCTATGCCAGCATTTGTTGCCCATCTCTAATTACCCATGAGAAGGTGGTGGTGAGCCACCTTCTTGAACTGCTGCAGTCCTTGGGGTGTAGGTACACCCACAGTGCTGTTAGGAAGAGAGTTCCTGGATTTTGACCCATTCTGCCTGGTAAAATTCCACCCAGAGAGGCTGCAAAAGCAAAAGGTTGATACATGCTTCAAGCGTAATTGTAGTAATGACCTGGAACTCGTGCCCACAAGGGTGGTGGAAGGCCCACCCCTAGCCAATCTGTTTCAGTACAGCTACAACACTTGCATCTTCCTGGACATCTGGAAAATTGCCCAGGTATGTCCTGTCCACGAAAAAAACACAAATCCAACCTGGACCAATACTGCGCTAAAAGTCTACCCTCGGTCATCAGCAAAGTGATGGAAGGGGTTGTCGACAATGCTATCAAGCGGCATATGCTCAGCATTAACCTGCTCACTGATGCTCAGTTTGGGTTCCGCTAGGGCCACTCATCTCCTGACCTCATTACAACCTTGTTCCAAACAAAGAGATAACTCAAGAGGTGAGGTGAGAGTGACTGCCCTTGATAACAAGGCAGCATTTGACCGAGTATGGCATCAAGGAGCCCTAGCAAAACTGAAGTCAATGTGAATCAGGGGAAAACTCTCCGTTGGTTGGAGTCGTACCTAGCATAAAGGAAGATGGTTGTGGTTGTTGGAGATCAATCATCTCAGTCCCAGGACATCACTGCAGGAGTTTCTCAGGGTAGAGCCCTAGGCCCAACCATCCTTAGCTGCTTCATCAATGACCTACCCTCCATCATAAGGTCAGAAGTGGGAATGTTCGCTGATGATTGCACAATGCTGAGCACCATTCGCGACACCTCAGATACTGAAGCAGCCCATGTCGAGATGCAACAAGACCTTGTGCTGATAAGTAGCAAGGAACATTTGTGCCACACAAGTGCCAGGCAATGACTATCTCAAACAACAGAGAATCTAGTCATCTCCCCTTGACATTCAATGGCATTATGATCGCTGAATCCCCCACTATCAACATCCTGGGGCTTACTATTAACCAGAAACTGAACTGAGTAGCCATATAAATACTGTGGCTACAAGAACAGGTCAGAGGCTAGGAATCCTGCGGTGAATAATTCACTTCCTGTCACCCCAATGCCAATCCACCATCTACAAGGCACAAGTCAGGAGTGTGATGGAATACTCTCCACTTGCCTGGATGGGTGCGGCTCCAACAACACTCTAGAAGTTCAACACCATCCAGGACAAAGCAGCCCGCTTCATTGGCACCCCATCCACAAACATTCACTTCCTCCATCACTGACGCACAGTGGCAGACAAGCATTCACTCCCTCCAACACCGACACACAGTGGCAGCAGTGTGTACCATTTACAAGGTGCACTGCAGCAACTCACGAAGGGTCCTTAGACAGCACCTTCCAAACCCACGACCTCTATCACCTAGAAGGACAAGGGCAGCAGTTGCATGGGAACACCACCATCTGCAAGTTCCCCTCCAAGCCACACACCATCCTGACTTGGAACTATATCGCCGTTACTTCACTGTCGCTGGGTCAAAATCCTGGAACTCTCTTCCTAACAGCACTGTGGATGTACCTACCCCACATGGACTGCAGTGCTTAAAGAAGGCATCTCACCACCAGCTTCTGAAGGGCAATTAGGGATGGGCAATAAATGCAGTCCTAGCCAGTGATGCCCACGTCCCATGAACGAATAACAAAAAGTATCCAATGTTTTTTTTTGTTACACCTAAACTTACCTATTTATTATACTTAAACGTTATTAAGTCCTCCCAACCCAGTCTCCAGTGGCGCTGTACATTAAACATATGGTAAAATATCATGTGCTCTGAAATCCACCAATCCAATCCACCAATATAAATAATTATAACAGTCAATCTAGTGTAAAATTGCTGCTTCTAGCATGAAGCTTTTTTTTATTCGTTCATGGGATGTGGGCACGCTGGCTAGGCCAGCATTTATTGCCCATCCTTCCTTGCCCATGGGGAAATACCTTCTTAAACCGCTGCAGTCCTTGGGGTGTAGGTACACCAACAGTGCTGCCAGGATTTTGACCCAGATACAATGAAGGAACAGCGATATAGTTCAAAGTCAGGATGGTGTGTGGCTTGGGGGGGAACTTGCAGATGGTGGTGTTCCCATGCAACTGCTGCCCTTGTCCTTCTAGGTGGTAGAGGTCATGGATTTGGAAGGTGCTGTCGAAGGAGCCTTGGTGAGTTACTGCAGTGCGTCTTGTAGATGGCACACACTGCTGCCACAGTGCATTGGTGGTGGAGGGAGTGAATGTTGAAGGTAGTAGGTGGGGTGCAAATCAAGCGGGCTGCTTTGTCCTGGATGGTGTCGAGCTTCTTGAGTGTTGTTAGAGTTGCACCCATCCAGGCAAGTGGAGAGTATTCTGTCACACTCCTGACTTGTGCCTTGTAGATGGTGGACAGGCATTGTGGAGTTAGGATGTAATTTACTCATCGCGGAATTCCCAGCCTCTGACCTGCTCTTGTAGCCACAATATTTATGTGGCTGGTCCAGTTCAGTTTCTGGTCAATGGTAACCCACAGGATCTTGATAGTAGGAGATTCAGCGATGGGTAGGCTATTGAACATCAAGGGGAGATGGTTAGATTCTCTCTTGTTTGAGATGGTCATTGCCAGGCACTTGTGTGGCACAAATATTACTTGCCACTTATCAGCCCAAGTCTGGATGTTGTCCAGATCTTGCTGCATCTTGACACATGCTGCTTCAGTTTCTGAGGAGGTGCAAATGGTACTGAACATTGTACAAGGAGGGCCTACTAGAAAATCATGTGGGCACCGTCCTTGATTTTCTGTCCATCAATTTTCTGGTGGTTAAAGCTCCACATCAGGACCACAGAAGCAGAATGTTCAGCCTATTTTAAGCAGCCCCGTTTTCCAAAAGTAGGAGATAATCAGAAGAAGATGGTACCTTAAATTTGACATGTTTCCAAAGAAGGCATGGAGCAGCTGAAGCCAAGTTTCACAATTCAAAACCATACACAACGCCCTACATATATTAGTGGGACTAATTAAAAGGAGGTCCCGAGAGGCTAATTACTTTCACTAAAAATAATTGTGCTGAGCCATGTTCAGTGTTTCAGTGCTCCAAACAAGCATTGCTCAACAATAGCATTTAACGTAAACAGCAGAGAAATAAATTTTTAAAAAGAGGTATGAAGTCAAAAGCAATCACTCCCACTATAGAATCAGAATCATAGAACAGTTACTGCACAGAAGGAGGCCATTTGACCCATTGTGTCTGTGCCAGCTCTCTGCAAGAGCAATTCACCTGGTCCCGCTCCCCTACCTTTTCCCCATAGCCCTGCAAATTTTTTCTCTTCAGATACTTATCCAGTTCTTTTTTTAAGACCTCGATTGAACCTGCCTCCACCATACTCTCAGGCAGTATATTCCAGATTCTAACCACTCACACATAAAAAAAGTTTCCTCATGTCACTGTTGCTTCTTTTGCCAACAACTTTAAATCAGTGTCCTCTGGTTTTGAATCCTTCAGCCAATGGGAACAGTTTCTCCCAATCTACTCTGTCCAGACCCCTCATGATTTTGAACATCTCTATCAAATTTCCTCTTAATTTTCTCTTCTCCAAGGAGAGCAGACCCAGCTTCTCCAACCTATCCACGTAACTGAAGTCCCTCATTCCTAGAACCATACTTGTGAATCTTTTCTGCATCCTCTCTAATGCTTTCACATCCTTCTGAAAGTGTGATGCCCAGATCAGGACACTATACTCCAGTTGAGGTCAAACCAGTGTTTTATACAGGTTTATCACAACTTCCTTGCTTTTTTAAAAAGTCTTTCATAGGATGTGGGAGTCACTGACAAGGCCAGCATTTGTTGCCCATCCCTAATTGCCCTTGACAACTGGCTTGGTAGGCCATTTCAGAGGGCAGTTAAGAGTCAGCTATACTGTTGTGGGTCTGGAGTCACATATAGGTCAGGTAGGGTAAGGACGGCTAATTTCCTTCCCTAAAGGACATTAGTGAAGCAGATGGGTTTTTACAACAATCAATGATAGTTTCATAGCACCATTACTGTGACTAGCTTTCAATTCCAGATTTTTATTAATCAATTGATAGTTTTAAATTAATTAATTGAAGTTAAATTCCACCAGCTGCCATGCTAGGATTTGAATCCATGTCCCCGGGCATGAGCCTGGCCCTCTGGATTACTAGTCCAGTGAAATTACCACTATGCCACCATCTCACCCATTTTTACTCTATACCCCTATTTATAAAGCCCAGAATCCCATACACTTTATTCATAATTTTCTCAGCCTGCCCTGCCACCTTCAATGATGTGTGCACATATATCTCCAGGTCCCTCTGCTTCTGCATCCCCTTTAGAATTGTACCCTTTAATTTATATTGCCTCTTCTCATTCTTTTTACCAAAATGAATCACTTCATACTTCTCTGCATCAAATTTCATCTGCCACTTGTCCATCCATTCCACCAACCTGTCTATGTCTTCTTGAAGTTCACCATCCTCCTCACAGTTCACAATACTTCCAAGTTTTATGTCATCCGCAAATTTTGAAATTGTGCTCTGTACACCTAGGTCTAGGTCATTAATACATATTAAGAAAAGTAGAGGTCCCAATACTGACCCCTGGGGATCCCCACTATATACTTTCCTCCAATCTAAAAAACAATCATTCACAATTACTCTCTGTTTCCTGTCACTTTGCCAATTTCGAATCCATGTTGCTACTGTCCTGTTTATTCTATGGGCTCTAATTTGCTGACAGGCCTGTTATGTGACACTTTATCAAATGCCTTTTGGACGTCCACATACACATCAACTGCATCAACCTCATCAATCCTCTCTGTTAGTCTAATACTAGGGAAGGATCTGTCCTAATCTCAATAACATGCTGTAATGTTAATTCCTTCCCAAAACGAGTCTGCCATGAGTTACAGATACAAAGGCAAAAAAGCTACGAGTGCAGCAGTACTACAGTTCAAACTTCCTCCTTCTCGCTTGACTCCAATCCCACTAAACTCCTGACGACTCAACTTACCTTCCTGGGCCCATGCTAACTGATGTTCTAGGTGGCTCATTCTCCTCAAGTTTTGTAACCCCACCCCCCACCCCCCCCCCCGCCACCCCCCCACCCCACCCGACTTTTTCAAACCACCATTATCACATCCTCCTCAAAAAACACACACCTCATCCATTTATTCTTGCTAACTATTGCTCCATTTCCAACCTCTCTTTCCCTTCCAAGGTTCTTGAACAAGTCGTCATCTCCAGGTCCATGGCTATCTTCCCCATAACTCATGAATTAAACTTTCTGTGCCTGTGACTATTATATTATCACTCGTTTGTCCTCTTCAAGTTCTTTGCAGCCTTCAACAAAGTTGACCATGCCATCCTCTCTCAAAGCCTCTCCTTTGTTATCCAGCTCCACGGGACTGCCTTTGCTCGATTCTACTATTATCTATCCAATCATAGCCAAGCCCAATTCTAACATGGCTGCACTTTCCACTCTCTCATCTTTACATCTGGAGTCCCCTCAGAATATATATTTGTCTCTTTCTTCTTCCTCATCTGCATGCTTCTCCTTGGTGACATCATCTGCTGACATGGAACCAGCATCCACATATGCACCAATGAGTCATAGCTCTACCTCTGCACTACCTCACTGATGCCTCCATGTTGTAAGACAGGTTATCCAACATCCAGTCTTGAATGAACCATAACTCCCTCCAGTTAAACTTTGGGAAGACCAAGGCCAAAGTCTTTAGGCCCACTGCAAACTCCGTATACTTGTCACTGACTCCTTTTCCGTCTGAATCAAACTGTTTGCATCCTAGGTGTTTTGTTCGACCCTAAGGTAATGTTCTGATCCCATAACCCTCTCCATCACAATTAATGTCACTTCCACCTCTATAGCACACCCACTCCTTCAGCTGCCTCAACCTACCTGCCGCTGAAACCATCATCTATATGATCTTTAGCTCCCGATTCAGTTACTTTTTTATTAGTTCAGTCATGGGACGTGAGTGTCGCTGGCAGGCCAACATCCACAATTGCTCTTGAGAAGGTGCTGGTGGTCACCTCTTGAAAGGCTGCAACACATTGTACAGCGAGCTCGCCACTGGTATCAGACCCACCGGCCGTCCATGTCTCCGTTATAAAGACGTCTGCAAACGCGACATGAAATCGTGTGACATTGATCACAAGTCGTGGGAGTCAGTTGCCAGCATTCGCCAGAGCTGGCGGGCAGCCATAAAGACAGGGCTAAATTGTGGCGAGTCGAAGAGACTTAGTAGTTGGCAGGAAAAAAGACAGAGGCGCAAGGGGAGAGCCAACTGTGCAACAGCCCCAACAAACAAATTTCTCTGCAGCACCTGTGGAAGAGCCTGTCACTCCAGAATTGGCCTTTATAGCCACTCCAGGCGCTGCTTCACAAACCACTGACCACCTCCAGGCGCGTATCCATTGTCTCTCGAGATAAGGAGGCCCAAAAGAGAAAAGAAAAGAAAAAGAGATATGGTGAAAGCACTCCCACATTGCTGTTAGGTAGGAAGGGAGTTCCAGGATTTTGACACAGCGACAATGAAGGAACAGCGATATAGTTCCAAGCCAAGATGGTGTGTGGCTTGGAGGGGAACTTGCACCTGCTGCCCTTGTCCTTCTAGGTGGTAGAGTTCCACAGCTTTGGGAGGTGTAGTCAAAGGAGCCTCAGCAAGTTGCCGCAGTGTATCTTGCATATGATACACACTGCTCCCATGGCACGCCAGTGCTGGTGTGAGTAAATGTTGATGGTGGTGGTTGGGTGCCAATCATTTGGGCTGCTTTATCCTGGATGGTGTCAAGTTTCTTGTTGGAGCTGCACCCATCCAGGCAAGTCACATTCCTGACTTGTGCATTGCAAATGGTTGAAACGCTTTGGGGAGTCAGAAGGTGAGTTACTCGCCACAGAATTCCTCACCTCTGACCTGCTCTTGTACACACAATATTTATGTGACTGGTCAAGTTCAGTTTCTGTCGATAGTGACCATCCCCAGGATGTTGATGGTGTTGAATTTCAAAGGGAGGTGGTTAGACTTTGTCTTGTTGGAGATGGTCATTACCAGGCACTTGTGAGATGCAAAGGTTACTCCCCACTTATCAGCCCAAGCCTGAACATTATCCAGGTCTTGTTGCATGCAGACACAGACCAAAATTCCAATTCTCTCAAGGCCATCTTGCTGTTCATCATCTTTCAAAAACATCAGCTCATCCAAAATTGTGCTGCCCATATCCTGTCCTACACCAAGTAACACTGAACCATCACACCCCAGCATTCTCACTGACTTACATTACCTTTTGAAACTGCAACACCTGAAATTTACAATTCTTATCCTTGTGTTTAAATCTCTCACTTGCCTCACCCTTCCCTACCATTATAACTTCCTCCAGCCTTACAACCACTACCCCTTTAAACTTGTAGTTCATCTGGCTCCAGTCTCTTCTGCACCACTCTCCCTTTATTCCACTACTGGCGGCCTTGCCTTAAGTTGCCTATGTGCCACTCTCTGGAATGCCCTCCATAAACCTTCCACCTCATCACTTCCCTATTCTTCTTTAAGAGCCTCTTTAAACCCCTTTCTTTTACCAAACTTTTGGTCACCACATCCAAATATCTGCATTCTTGGTACAGGATCTATTTTGTTCAAGCTTCTGGGAAGTGTATTAAAAAATTTTTATTCATAAAGGCGCTAAATAAATGTGATTGAGTGCTGTTGTTATTTTATGTCGGGCAGACATCAAGGCCTTTTACAGAAGGTTGAAGGCAAGAAAATAATCGTGGTACTTGCTGCAATGTAGTGTAGCCGGCAGTGACAGCTGGTGAGAAAGTTTTAACTACAGCAATTGATTGTTCTGTGAATTTTAACCCACCACCCACAACCACCCCACCCATACCACAGAGGAATGCTGGACACCCGATTGGAAACATGTAGAGGGAAAGTTGCCTGCAGACTGTCACGTCTTTCTTAGTTGTCAACATAAGATCATCTTGGCAGTGGTTTGAGAGAATATTTCCCATTTGTAAGTCCCTGGTCTGTAGCATTTACGCTACTTGAAATTTGAAAGAACGGAATTCAAATTATGAACATGGGGAATGCAGTGCCAGACAGAATCTTTATGATATCGCATTATCTCATGTTACCTGAAAATATGAGATCAGAAAAAACCTTTATCGTGTGTGATAATGCCTGTGTTTACATACCACTAATATCAGTATGCAATTCGTGGTATGGTTTCATATTTTCACTGTAGTGTTATCATTGCAGCGTGGGAGAGGGATGGTACAATGCCAAGTTCACTTCAGAATGGAATCCATCTTGAAGTCTCTCCAGCTCACTAATAATGGCAACATAAACAGGGTAAAAAAGACAGTGGATATCAGCAGAAAAAAATCAAATATATTCAGCACATTTCAGTTTTAGAGGTATATTAGCAATTTTATCTATTCCATGTATTTCATATCAGTTCTAAATGTGTAGCAGCAAAGGACTTTATCCCCCAATTCTTTACCAGCACCCGGAGTATAACAGTAGATGAAACAATCTCCAAATTTCATTCCATATCTAGAGTTAAAACAGTAGTAGAACCTATCCCCACATTCCTTACAAGCTGCAGGGCATTAAAAGTAGCTCACTTTCTGTCCACATTCTATCCCAATTCTCAGGCTTTAACAGTAGCTGAACCACATTTGATACAGTGTTACGGCCATGTGGTGAGGGGTTTGCATGGTTCCCACTGTTCAACTCCTACCTGACCACAGCAAGTGTGATTTGTTGTTAGGGTTTAACCCCTTTGTGTTTTGTTTGTCAAATAAACAGACGGCAAAGGTTTTCTTGTAGGTTTAAAACAGAAAATTATTTTTTGATTGAGCAATATGCCTTAACCCAAAAATTTCACAACGTCATCCACTCAAGCATTCACTCACACACACACACAAATACACACACATACACAAAAGAGACAGATAGAGAGGAAAAAGGGATGTGATTTTAAGTGGGGGCTATGTTTCGGGGGGTCACGGCAAAGCTGTTGAAGTCTCTCGGAAGTCAAGTTTTCATTGGTTGCAGCCTGAGGTGTTTGCAGATTTCTCTCTTGGTTGAATGTTCAGTTGAAGACCGTGGTTCACTTCTCATTCACTGCGGTATAGGTGTAGATGTAGAATTCAACAGCAGGGCACGTCCCTTCTGGATTGCTGGATGTTCTCCCAACCCTTTAGCTGGAAAAGCTGTTTTTGTTGTTACTTACTGGGTATCTCTCCCTCCTTCTCTCTCTCTAGGCTGCTTTTGAGGGTAAAGATGTGTTACATCTCGCCTCTACCGGAAGACAGCTATTTTCTTCCCTTTAGTGATCGGCAATGGCCTAGGATATGGCTACTTGACACCTCCTTTGTTTCAGAAGAACCCATTCATTCAAAAGTGTCTCTTTATGGGTTTCGCATGAGAATAATCCGGTTATGATGTTTCAACTTCACACCTTCTTTGTTTCAGAAGAACCCATTCAATTCGGCAATGTTTCAGGATGAGTGTAGGATGAGTGCAATTGACACCTTTTACCTTTGAAGATTTTCTTTTGTCTCTGTCAAACAGTTTGAATATACAAAAGGCAAGTCTTTTAACCTGCGTTGGCCATTTTGGAGCACATTGTTCATTTTTTAAAAGAAATTTTTATAACTCTTCAGTTCTGGTCCATAATTTTTCATCATCGCACTTCTTTTATGCGTGACAATGATTATACCAGTTAGTGAAGCTATCTCCACATTTCATATCAGCCTTAGGTGTATAAAAGTTGCCAAACCTATCTCCACATTCAATAGCAGCTCCAAGATTATAATGGTAACCTAACTTACATCCACAGTTCATAACAATTCCAGAGTTATAACAGTAGCTCAACTCATGCCCACATTCTTTACCAGCCTGTTGACAATAACAGTATCTTAGGTTGTAACAGAGTTGAACCTATAAACAAATACCATGGGCAGGGTTTTTGCCCCGACATGGGGGCGGGAACAGAGGCAAGCGGGTGGGCACATAATATAGTGCCACTGGCCAGCGTGCTGGTTTGCCAGCACCATCCCACACCAAGCCATTTTTCTGGGGGCCAGATGGGGGCAGAATGACTACATGCCCACAAGCAGTGAGTAGTTTGTTAAGTTAATTAAAAGACATTAATCGGACGTTGACTGGAATTTTCCGGTCACCCTGGGGCCCCTCGCGGCATTGGGTGCATGGAGGCAGCCTCCTGGCAGCAGAACGGGACACCAGCACTCCAGGAAGACTTTGAGGCCCACCCCCCTCCCAGCCTATCTCGTCACAGCTATGGCCACAGGCTGCCATGTGGAGGGGGATCCCCTCCACAATAGTGGCCCAGCAGCTGTGGCCATTTTTTACTTCAAAAGTTTTAAAAGTGCTGAGTATCTGCTGGAGGGCCTCCAGCTTCAAGAACCTGCTCGCCATCCTTAATTGGATGGCAAGCATGCCCTCAGGCCACTAATTGGCCAATCCAAGCAAAATCAATGTAGGGTGACTGCTCCAGACCCCAATGTTGGGGTCCTGACCCAAAACACAAAACCCTGCCCCATACTAGTTCCAGTGGTGCAACAGTAGCTGAACCTCTCTCCACATTTGGTTCCACCACCACAGGTATAAGAGGAGCTGAACATATCTTCACAGTCCATACCATCCCTAGAATGATAACAGTGGCTGGACCTATTGAATACCATCTGCGGGGGTATTATTCTTTCATGGAATATAGGCGCCCTTGGCAAGGCCAGCATTTGTTATCCATCCCTAATTGCCCTAGACAACTGAGTGGCTTACGAGGCCATTTCAGAGGGCATTTAAGAGTCAACCACATTGCTCTGGAGTCACATGTAGGCCAGACCAGGTAAAGATGGCAGATTTTCTTCTCTGAAGGGAATTAGTGAACCAGGTGGGTTTTTACAATAATCATACAATAGTTTCATGGCACCATTACTGAGGCTAACTTTCAATTCCATATTTATTTCAATTAATTTAATTTATTAATTAATTGAATTTAAATTCCAGCAGCTGGTGAGTTTTGATCCCATGTCGGCAGGGCATTAGCCTAGGCTTCTAGATTACTAGTTCAGGGACATCACCACTAGACCACTGCCTCCCTGAACCTATCCCTACATTCAATACCTATTCCTGGGTTATAACAGTTACTGAACCTTTCTCCATATTACATACCAGTTCCAGGGATATAACTGTAGTTAAGCCTATCCTATTGTCAGGCTTACTATGGCCATGAAATCTCCTTTCTAAAATAGGTGGTAATTTTGACTTTGGGTGAATGTGTAAAATGGATGATATCATTCTACTTAACTTCAATGGAATTGCAAATTGTGAGAAATATATAATGCGTGACTGGTTCGATATTGACCCTTTTATGCTATCATCCAATGTCAAAATTATCCCCACAATGCCTGAAACCCTTTGTTTCAAATAAACACTGTTAATTCGTCTTCTATTAAGCATTACCCACAAGATAATTACAGATAAGCAAGTACACACAGATGAAGGAGGTTATTTGATCGGGTTTAACCCATCAATTCGGAAACCACCTACAGATTGTTATGACCAAGGCGGGAGTA
Organism: Heterodontus francisci; assembly: GCF_036365525.1. Taxonomy (NCBI): domain Eukaryota; kingdom Metazoa; phylum Chordata; class Chondrichthyes; order Heterodontiformes; family Heterodontidae; genus Heterodontus; species Heterodontus francisci. The sequence continues at coordinate 39,230,451 of NC_090372.1, forward strand.
ATGCACTGTTAATTCAGTCCCACTACCCCACGGGTCACAGCATATCAAGAAAGTTTTCCACCTACCAAAGAATAGCCAAATTAGACACTGTATTTGTCCCCCAGAATAAAGCACACCAAACCAGGTTTCTTTAAACAACAACAACAACATTAACTATTTATTAGAAAAGAAATAATAAATCTAAACTACTAATGAGATAAATCTATATATATGAAAAACTCCTTATTTCCTTAACCCTCATGCATACACACATACAAAAAAAAGCGGTTAACCAGGGAAAAACGAGTTTTTGGTTTACATGGTGGTCACCATCTGCCGTGGTGAAATTCGAATCCATGTTCCCACAGCATTAGCCTGGGCCTCTAGATTACTAATCTGGATTACTAGTCCAGTGACATTATCACTACACCACTGCCTCCCCTCAGCAATCAGCATGTTCAGCCTTGTGTCAACCAGTAAAACGCACAAAGTTCACAAAATGGCCGATTTCACAGAGGACATGGAGGGCCCAAGATTTCATGGTCCATGACACATTTTTCATGGCGTGAATTTGGTAGGGCACTAATAATAACTCATACAATAGTGTAGTCATTATGGTACAGAACTAGCAATCCAGAGATAATCCCACAGAAGCTACCTCATTGTTGTAAAAACCCAATTAGTTCACTAATATCATTCAAAACGCCACCTAGTCTAGCCTAAATGTGATTGGCGTCCCAACTATGGGGCTAATTTTAATTTGAGGTGATATTGTAAAATGGATGATATTGAATTGGCTGCCCATTTTGCAACAGGCCTGATCTTCCTTTCCAACTAAGACAATGGAAGGCTATATTGGACAGGACATATAATGGGTCAATTAAGTAGCGCCCATTTTACACTATCACCCAAAGTTAAAATGATCCCCTATGTGGATGACTTAATGCCCCTCTAAGTGGCTTGACAAACCAGTTTGAAAGAAAATTGTTTGCAAGTAAGGATGGGCAATAAATGTGGCCTCGCCAGTGTTACCCTTAATAGAAAAAAGCATTCATAAACGTTGGTTTTAGTTTGATGATACATATGATACTGGGAGGCACATTGGCGCAGTGGTTAGCACCGCAGCCTCACAGCTCCAGCAACCCAGGTTCGGTTCTGGGTACTGCCTGTGCAGAGTTTGCAAGTTCTCCCTGTGACCGCGTGGGTTTCTGCCAGGTGCTCCGGTTTCCTCCCACAGCCAAGACTTGTAGGTTGATAGGTAAATTGGCCATTGTAAATTGCCCCTAGTGTAAGTAGGTGGTAGGAGAATGGCGGGGATGTGGTAGGGAATATGGGATTAATGTAGGATTAGTATAAATGGGTGGTTGTTGGTCAACACAGACTTGGTGGGCCAAAGGGCCTGCTTCAGTGCTCTATGACTCTATGATATGATGAAATAATGGGTGCCTGTCAGAAAGGTACAGAAATAATCATGGGGGATTTTAATCTACATATAGATTGGAAAAATCAGATGGGCAATTGTAGCCGAGATGAAGAGCTCATAGAATGATTTCAGGATGGTTTCTTAGAACAGCCATTCTGGAGCCAACCAGAGAGCAGGCTATATTAGAACTGGTATTGTGTAACAAGCTAGGATTAATTAATGACCTCATAGTGAAGGCACCCCTAGGCAGCAGCAATCATAATATGATTGAATTTTACATTCAGTTTGAGGGAGAGAAGAGTGGGTCTACAACTAGTATTTTAAATTTAAATAAGGGCAATTATGAGGGCATGAAAGCAGAGTAAGCAAAAGTGAACTGGCAAAATAGGTTAAGAGATAGGTCAATAGAGATGCAGGGGCAGACATTTAAAGGGATATTTCAGAATACACAGAATAGATACATTCCAACAAGAAAGAAAAATTCCAAGGAGATGACCCACCATCCGTGGTTAACTAAAAAAGTTAAAAATAGTATCAAACTTAAAGAAAAAGCACATAATTTTGCAAAGATGGGTGGTAGGTCAGAAGATCGGACAGAATGTAAAAAGCAGCAAAAAACAACTAAAAGATTAATAAGGAGAGAAGAATTGGAGTATGAGAAAAAGCTGGCAAGAAATATAAAGACAGATAGTAAGAGTTTCTATAGATATTTATAAAAGAAAAGAGGTAACAAAGTGAGTGTTGGTCCTATAGAAAGTGTGTCTGGGGAAAGTAAGGAGATGGCCGATGAATTGAACAGATATTTTGCACCGGTCTCCACCACAAGTAACACCCCAGAAATAGCTGTAAATCAGGAAATGGAAGGGAGGGAGGAACTCAAGAAAATTACAATCACCAGCGAAGTAGTACTGAGCAAATTGTTGGAGCTGCGGGCTGACAAGTCCCTGGGTCCTGATGGACTTCATCCTAGGGTCTTAAAGGAAGTGGCTAGTGAGATAGTTGATGCATTGGCTTTGATTTTCCAAAATTCCCTAGATTCAAGGAAGGTTCTATTAAATTGGAAAATAGCCAATGTAACTCCTTTATTCAAAAAAGGAGAGAGACAGAAAGCAGGAAACTACAGGCCAGTTAGCTTAACATCTGTCATAGGGAAAATGTTGGAAGCTATTATTAAAGACATTATAGCAGGGCATTTGAAAAAATTCAGGGTAATCAGAGCCAACATGGTTTTGTGAAAGGGAAATCATGTTTAAGCAATTTGTTGGAGTTCTTTGAAGAAGTAACATGTGCGTTGGATAAAGGGGAACCAGTGGATGTACTGTACTTAGATTTCCAGAAGGCATTTGATAAGGTGCCACATCAAAGGTTATTGCGGAAAATAAAAGCTCAAGGTGTAGGGGTAACATTTTGGCATGGACAGAAGATTGGCTAGCTAACAGGAAACAGAGAGTAGGCATAAATGGGTCATTTTCTAGTAGGCAAGATGTAACGAGTGGTGTGCCACAGGGATCTGTGCTGGGGCCTCAACTTTTTACAATTTATATAAATGACTTGGATGAAGGGACCAAAGGTGTGGTTGCTAAATTTGCTGATGACACAATGATAGGTAGGAAAGTAAGTTGTGAAGAGGACATAAGGAGGCTACAAAGGGATATAGATAGGTTAAGTGAGTGGGCAAAGATCTGGAAAATGGAGTATAATGTGGGAAAATGTGAAATTTTCCATTTGGCAGGAAGAATAAAAAAGAAGCATATTATCTAAATGGTGAGAGATTGCAGAGCTCTGAGATGCCGAGTGATTTGGGTGTCCTAGTGCATGAATCACTAAAGGTTAGTATGCAGGTACAGCAAGTAATGAGGAAAGTTAATAAAATGCTATCATTTATTGCAAGGGTTATTGAATACAAAAGTAGGGAGGTTATGCTACAGTTATACAGGGCATTGGTGAGACCACATCTGGAGTACTGTGTACAGTACTGGTCTCCTTATTTAAAGAAGGATGTAAATGCGTTGGAAGCCGTTCAGGGAAGGTTTACCAGTCTAATACCTGGAATGGCCAGGTTGTCTTATGAGGAAAGGTTGGACAGGCTTGTATCGGCTGGAGTTTCGAAGAGTAAGAGGCAACTTGATTGAAACATATAAGATTCTGAGGGGTCTTGACAGGGTGATTGCGGAAAGGATGTTTCCCCATGTGGGAGAATCTAGAACTAAGGGCCATTGTTTAAAAATAAGGGGTCGCCCATTTAAGACAGAGATGAGGAGAATTTTTTCTCTCTCAGAGGGTCGTGAGTCTTTGGAATTCCCTTCCTCAAAAGGCAGTGGAAGCAGAGTCTTTGAATATTTTTAAGGCAGAGGTAGATAGATTCTTGATAAGCAGTGGGGGAAAGGTTTTTGTGGGTAAGCAGGAATGTGGAGATGAGGTTACAATCAAATCAGCCATGACCTTAGCGAATGGCGGAGCAGGCTCGAGGGACCGAGTGGCCTACTCCAGCTCCTGGTTTGTATGTTCGTATGATTTTTTTTCTGGGCTTGGGCAAGAGCTTCTGGCTTTTGCCAACAGCAAATCTGCTTCTGTCCAAAGTTCTCTTTGATAGCTTCAAAATAACTTTAAATATGTCAACATCTACAAAGCAGACATTTTATGAGTTGCTGGTGTTTTTGCCCAGAGAATCCCACCAGTGAAATAATGCAAGTTTTATTTAATTAAAAAAAAACAAAATAAATTTTAAAAATAGGGAAACTTTGTAGGGTGGTGAGGCAACAGCAGAGGGAAGGAACTAATTGGACAGCTGGCACAGACACTATGGGCCTGTAATGTAGTCCTATGTTATGAGCATGCCCAGTGTGTGATGATGTCATCTGGCCATCTTGGTGTCTATCTTTCTTTACTAGTTCCTCCAAATATATAATAGATTTGGGAACAAAATGAGATTAAAGTGCAAAAAACCTTTGCAGTAAATGGCAGTAGAGACTGTGATGAATAAAATAAGCTAGCTCCCGGTGACCTACCTGACTGGATGGTGAAGATTTTCGTGGAGATTGTGTTGAGCCTCATTGTTTCTGAAAGCATGTGACTGCACTCAGTTGAATAGAATCTGCAAGGTCCTAGTGCCCATCACTTCAACTCCACTGGCTTTCATAGAATCATAGAATAATTTACGGCACAGAAGGAGGCCATTTGGCCCATCAAGTCTTAGCTTCTGTATCACTATTACAGATGGTCACAGTAAAGTGTTTACTGGGTCACTGTTACATCTGAAAATGGGACAAAATGACTGTACCCACAGGATACATTGGAAGGCTAAGAATGATTGACAGAGCTCGAGAACCATTCAGTTCACACATTGAAAGAATGGACATGTTCTTCAGAGCTAATAATATACTAGAATTTGAAGGTGAATATGAAGAGGCCCAGTCTCAGAATAAGGCAATTCTTGAGAGCAGGAATTTGTGCTTGTCATGGTTTACCAGAGGAACTTGTCTCAGATAACAGCTCTCAATTTCCTTCTGATCTGTTTCAGAATTTCACAAAGCAAAATGGTATCAAACATACCCTCACCCCTCCATATCATCTGGCATCAAATGGAGCAGCAGAAAGATCTGTGAAAATGAGCAAGGAAGCACTCGAAGCAAGTGCTGCATAGACGTTCAAGTTTCAGCATGAAACAGAGATTAGTTAATTTTCTGCTGAAGTATAGAACAACTCCTCCCTCAACTACAGGGTGTACATCTCCTGAGCTTTTAATGAAGCAAAGATTAAGGACACGTTTGAGTTAGTTCCACCAAATTTGACTGCTAAAGTTGAACAAAAAGAGTTCAGTCGTAGAATGTCGTAGAAATTTGTGGTACTAAGAGACACTTAGTTGAAATTGCTGGAAAAGTGAGAGGTGTTCAAGTAGATCACATGATCCCAGCATGGGATGATCCAAAACTTGAGCATGACCTACTTGATAGGGAGCTTTTGCCTGAGTGTGAACTAGTCCAGACCTCAGTGTCTGAAGTACCAGTTTCAGAAAAAGAAACAAGTTCTTCTGTAAGTCCTGAACTGAAACCAGACAGTCGAAAATCTGACTACACCAAAACTTGTGAGAAGATCAGGAAGACTTTGTAAACGAGTTGTTAGACGTGATTTATAGGTATCGTTTAAAGAAAAAGAGTCAATTGTTATTTTGCCAAGTGTGCATATTCTCAAAGATTTGTTTGTTTTTAAAGTTGTACAGTTAGTATATCCGTAAATAGTTTTTTTTTAACAAGAGGGAAGCAGTGTAATGTATTCCAACATTATGAGCATGCCCAGTGCATGATAATGTCATTAAGCATGTAATCTGGCCACCTTGGTGTCTGTCTTTCTTTACAACTTCCTCCAAATATATATCAGGGCCAGGGCCAAATGGCCTCCTTCTGTGCTATATGTTCCTATGATTCTATATATAAAATACCAATCATGCAGTAGTTCTGACACACTATACAAATTAAAAGGAAAAAAGCTGAAAATGCTTGAAAGTTGCAAGCTTCTGCTCCTGGTGTGAAGTGATGGATCAGCAAAAAGGGCACAGAAATTCATGCACCAGCTTCAGTGCTCCTTATTTTCAGCCTTGCAAAATTTATGTACATGCATTATGCCAAATTTATGGAGGGAGTCTCATTAGTAGTTTCAAAAATCAAAATGGATCCAAAACTGCCACACAGAATTTTCAATACTTGCAATTCTCAAAGGGCTCCTGACAGGGCCTAGTTGTGGTCTCAAAGTGGAGCTGAGTTTACTCAAGATTCTTGCTTTGACACTGTGACGAGACTCCCTTTGAGAGCTGTGGTTCATGGCAGTAGATTACACCTTTAACCTTCTGTACTCTGGCGTGCTGTCATGAGTAATTGCCAACCAGAGCTTAAGCACTTCCCTGCACGGTAGCTTTGTCAACCCTTCAGGGTTGTTCTGGAGTCTCCAGGAATTCGAGATTAAACTCCTGGACACTGCTACAAGCAACCCAGGAGAAAAATCATAGGGACATTAAAAAACTGTGTAATTTTCTTTGTACACTTTTGTTTATTAGCTATTAAAATATTAAAGATGGCAAAGACAGCTGTATGACTGGGCAGGATGGTTGGAAGCTGACAGGCATCTGAAGAAATCTTCAGGAATACATCCAAGCATAGTTGGCAGGGGTTGTAGGGGTGGGGAGGGGGCGGGGTGAGGGAAGATGAGAGGAAGAGCTCACCAAGGTCACTATTGTGCACCCTTCCGAGAAACCAGAGAAGTGAAATGGGGAGAAAATAGCACCATACTAAAAAAAAAAGTTTTACGATTAATTTTATTTTCCTGTTCTTCTTTTGGTCCGCTTCCATTTTATTTAAGTAATATTGTATCATTCATCAATACCAATGGCATCGTAGTAGAACCCAGGGGATAACAGTAGACCCTAACTTGGTGAAGCTGCTTGAACTACATAAACAGACAGTTATTAACTCAGTCTAGGTCAGTACTCTTGTGATTTCAACTCCCACACACGTTCAAGCTCAGTTAGTTCTAATAATGATGTCATCAGCAGTCACCATTTAAAGAATACAATTTTTCCAATAATAGCAACAGGCATGTTGATATTACTAGTAACTGATTGCAGCTGTTTAATTTTTTAAATGAATAGGGCTGGCAAAACTTCCTCTTTGAAGAGACCTCAGATTTTCTGATTAGAAGTAGGCCCCACGTTATATGAAGCTGTATGATTTTTCATGCTTTCTCTTTGAATGTAATGGACAGAACAGAGGTATCTTGCAGGAAATCAGGAGAACTTTAATCAAAGTGGCTAGAAGCAATGGTTAATCCCAAACTATAAACACAAGGGTTTAGGAATTCAACACTGCCAAGCCAGTTTTTCAAGTACAAAATGGGCACCCAAGCCCAGCAGGCAGAGCATGAGTGCTAATTATTCAACAGAAGTGCAGCACCGGCCACACTGGTAAAAGCAGGTAAGGAGGCACCCAGGGCATGTGCAATAGTTGATAGACCTTTTGCATTGGCACATAGGGGGACCTGGGGCATATTTAAGGGGTGCTTTGCAAAATTGGGCTGCCTTAAAGGCAGCCAGCAACTGGCCAGCTACGTTCAGGAAATTACAGTCTACATTTGGACTAACTTAAAAGGACCAGTCATTTCCTGATCACCCAGTCCCTCGCCCTCCCCTAATCTACCCCCATTCCCTTGATTGTACCAATCCCTCTTACAATAACTCCTCCCTCTCCTGATAGCCCCTCCCTCTCCTGATCTCCCTGATCATGCATCTCTGTTTTATTCCAGAAAGCTAATTGGTGAAGAATATAACCGGAGCCAATCTTCACACAATTTTATACACATTTATTTACAAAGTTACAGATTACAAGCAAGTTCCTCCTAACCCAATAACCAAAGTTTAAGTAAAAGCAAAATACTGTGGATGCTAGAAATCTGAAATAAAAACAGAAAGTTCTGGAAATACTCAGCAGGTCTGGCAGCATCTGTGTGGAGAGAAACAGAGTTAACTTTTCAAATCGAGGACCTGAAACCTTAACTCTCCTCAGATTCTGCCAGACCTGTTGAGTATTTCCAGCACTTTCTGCTTTTATTTCAGATTTCCAGCATCCGCAGTATTTTTCTTTTATTTTAGTGTTTAATCTACTGCCATTTCTCTTCCAGGAATGCCTACCTTGAAGAAGTTCTGCTCTTCTCTCCAATGGGATTTCCGTTTGTATCTTTTACCAGCTCTGGTGAAAGGTCATCGACCTGAAAAGTTAAAGTTTTTCTCTCCACAGATGCTGCCAGATCTGCTGAGTATTTCTAGCACTTTCTGTCTTTATTAACCAGTTTAAGTTTGTGTCTATATATAGGAGCACAAGTGAATCCCCAAGTTAATGGCCATCACCTGCCTACAATTAACACAATTAATATACAATTGACACCCTCCCTCTCCCAATTCTGCACCCCACCACCCCCCCCCCCCCACACTACCCCACCCAACACCCCGCCTCACAAGCGAGAGTCACTGCCGGTGATGCAGAGGCTCGAAATGTAAATCTTCTTCGCCAATGAGCTGCCTAGGAACATCTGCAGCTTATCAGTCTCATGAGGCCTGAAGCCCACTATCAGGTGTGTGTCAAGTCAATCCGTTCTGGCACGGAGATCATTCCAGTTTTAGGACATGATATTGTAACAGTAAGATACTGTTGCTGAAAGTTTTTTTTAGCCTGGTGAACATTTTGTTTGAGATTCCAATTTCTAAATCTTGAAGCTACATTCTGGACATGATTTAGATTAAGGGCGAATTTGCAGGGGAAACAAGTCACGACACCACCTGAAACATCCAGTAATGTGTGAACATCACAAACATTAGTCTCTGACACAAATTGTGGTGGGCAAATGAGGTCTGAAGAAGTGGGACATGTGACTAGGGATAAGGCTGCAGGAATAAATTGGATAGCACCAGACATCGGGCGCTGATGCAAACTTCATGACGCTCATTTTCATAATTGTGGCATGCAGCCCAGTGCTGAATGTACTGTTGAGTGGCTACACAATTCAGCAGGGTGCCCAAGTTAGTGCAAGGCTAGCATCAATTAAAACTAGCCTGCACTACTTAAAACCAGACTGCACCTCTTAAAGGCAATGTGCATTCTTAATTCAGCGAGGGCTGGCAGTGGCTGGGAAACATTGGAAGAACTTCAGGAAGCTGCTGCAATGACACAACAGGCAAGAGATTTCTGATTTGAGGGTTTGCTGATGCTGTTCTGGTACAGAAGGTTGATCGGAGGAGAAAGGTTCTCTTCCTTCAGGGGGCCAGGAGGACCTCCAGACAACTGCTCAGAAGGAGCAGCTGTTCGTGGCAGTTAACACCAACAGTCTGGCACTGAGGTTGTGGATGTAATGCTGTAAAACGTTGAATGATGTCACACCAGTGGTCAAGGCCAGTGAATGGGCTTGTTTTCACTGGAGTTTAGAAGAGTGAGGGGAGACTTGATTGAAGTTTATAAGATCCTGAACAGTCTTGACAAGGTGGATGTGGAAAGAATGTTTCCTCTTGTGGGTGAGTCCAGAACTAGGGAGCACTGTTTTAAAATTGTGGATTGTCCTTTTAGGACAGAGATGAGGAGAATTTTTTTTCTCTCAGAGAGTTGTGCAACTTTGGAACTCTCTGCCTCAGAAGGTGGTGGAGGCGGGGACATTGAATATTTTTAAGGCAGAGGTAGATAGATTATTTTTGGTCAAGGGAATCAAAGGTTATCGGGGGTAGATGGGAGTGTGGAATTCGAGACACAAACAGATCAGCCATGATCTTATTGAATGGCAGAGCAGGCTCAAGGGGCCAAATGGCCTGTTTCTGTTCCTAATTTGTATGTTCATATGTTTGTATGCATCCTTACATACGATCCCTTACAAACTGCACCAATTGCCTCACACACTGCTCCAGTCATCATAACCCATTCACTCACATACCAGAAATCTATATCAGCCACAATTCAAACCTCACATTCAAATGCTTCACCTCACCCTCACATATTTAGCACTGTTGGAAGCTGCATGCTCACATCTTCCTCATACTGTCAGCTATTCAACAGTGGCAGGCATAGCAGCCAAACATGTTGCACTACACCCACTGGCACACTTCCCTCTCCTTTGCAGGACAAGGTGGCCCATAATAGATATCAGCAGCAGCTAACCAGTGGCTGCATGTGCTGACCCCCATGTAAGAGACAGTGCTGGGGATAGTTGGAGCCGCTGCTACTGAGGCCGTGGCAAGCGGCGTCGCTGAAGCCATACAAGATGACAGAATGTTCCTTCCTGATTCACCCTCTGAAATCCCGCTTCATGCTCATCCCACAATCTGGTAGGATGTAAAACTATAGATGGTGTAACCATATACCACTTGTTTTACCCCTACCACCCTCTTCCCTCACCCGAACGCTCCACTTTTACATTTATGCTTTCGGATACCCAAGAATTGCCACCTGGCCAGCCAGTGCTGCCTGAGGCTGAAAGTCTCAAGGTAGAGCAGACCTCTGAGAGGGTCGCACCACCACTTGATCTGACACTCTCAACCACCAACTCAGATACTGGTCCTGCGTCTACTTTAGAGGGCAGTATAGAGGCAGGATCTGCACGTGGTGAGTCACTGGATATGAATGGGCTGCAGCCAGAGAAAGGATAAAGGATGGTGTATGTACCAGCCCTCCAGAGGGCATGGTCACACATGTGTTCTGCTGCAGAGGACTCAGATAAGGACTTCAATGGGGCAGCATACACACACATGCTTGGTGCATTGCCAGGCCTGCCTGAGGGCCTCTGTCACTGTCAAGGAGTATGGAGGAGTCCAGCTCCAATTTGGCACAGGGCTTGGAGCTCATACTTTCCGGCATAGAAGTGCTGACCAACTCCATAAGAACACTTGTGGACCCAACCGTGATGCAGCGTTGGACGACCTAAGTCTCAGTTTCCTTTGCAGCACAGTGAAAGCCACACAACATCTGAGGACTGCAGTGGAAGCTCAGACTGAGGTCATGAGATCTCTGCTTGTTGCCATATAGGCTCAGCTTGGTGCCATGCAGGCACAGACTGCTACTATCATGGCTGCACATACCAGTGCTCAAAGGGGCTTTCAGGGTCTCAGTAGTTCAGTAATCTGTCCTCCAACAGATTACAGGGATTCTGAGGTACCCAAGGAAGTGGCAGCAGCTCCGTAGAGCACAAACCTATTGCTCTCTCTCAGGATGGCAAAGGAACCAACCTTTACCTTTGGCCCAGCTGCAATTCACTCATGCTCAGTGACTCATCCTGTGCATACCTCACCTCTATACTGACATCCAGGGCACCCAGTTCTTGGGTGTCTGAAAGCAGGAACTCAGAAGGGGAAATTTGAGGTGAGGGAAGGGGATGGAGTGGAAAGCAGGAGGTCCATGGTGACACCACCTACAGCTTGCTCTTCATGCTAGATATCAAGATGAGGATGAGCTGGGAGTTGAGAAGTCACATAATGCAGGAACATACCAATGTAAGATTTGATAAGACAGGGGTGCTTTATACCCACTCCTAAAGTCGGAACAGACTTGGCAGCACAAAGCTTGTTATGAATCGACTTTATTGAGATAAAGGCAAGGACAAGTTTGTTAAGTTTTCAGATAAACCATAGTCACAAACTCAGGCAGTTATTAACAGTCTTAACACAAATACTACCCGTATTAGAGACTGGACAGCAGAGCGCACGACTCTTTGTGGTCTTCAAGTTTTCAGTCTCTCTCTCTCATCTCTTGTTGTTGTTCAAAATTCTCTGCCGTACAGTTCCAAAGACAAGACTTCTCTTATCCTGGCAGCTTTCCAGTTAACCATCCCCTTTCCCAATCAGTGATTAATCTTATATTAAAGGATGCTTTTCTTAACCAACTAAGGATCTTTTGTGATGGTTGCTAACCTTTCAGATTTATGCAAGCAGTACCCCTTTGTGTTGACCACTTTATCACAATGCTTTTACATTTCGAGGTTCCTTGTCTCATTACAAGGCAAATCTACACAGAAGCTGTTTTCACTGTCTGCTGTTAAGGTCTCACATTTTTGCTGCAAGTAGCCATTTTAAAACTTGACATAATTTCCCAGAATCCCCCGCCTTGCCATCTTGTCTATATTGTGCCTTATTTCCTAAGTTTTTCCACTTTACCATACTACAAAGAAGGGTTCTAATAAAGCTAAATCTTAGTTTATGATAATTGGTTAGTTGTTAGTTTACAATAGCTGGATTTTAACAATTAGTACTCTGGTTAGTAACTTTTAGTAACCTAATAATCTTACACCATCATCTTCAATGTTCTCCGCAACGCTGGATACGATGGGCTCTGCTGCAACTAACCCCCCTCCCCCGCCACCCGCATGATGCAAAGACCCATCTCCTCCATAGGGCTCATGAGATGTAGGAGTCCTTGTTCCCATTGATTCTGCTCTGCTCCCTTCTATTGTGTGCCACCTTGTCCTGCAAGAGGAGAGAGAAGAATGCCACTGATTGTATAAAGCTGTGTTTGGGTGATGTTTCCACCATAGTTGTAACACTCAGCCCTGATCTAAAAGTGTGAGAGGCACTGCAAATCCATCTTAATGTCTGCAGTCAAACTGAATGCACCCGACTTTGAGTGTTGCTCAACACTGAGAAAGTAGGATCTTCTATGAAGGACGGTTTACTTTATGTCTGAGTTGCATCAAAACAAAAGGTTACCTCTTCACACAAAATAAGTAAGCCTTTTGTAGTTCTGTGTAATGCATATGGGAGGCCACTTTTGTCTGCGAACCTCCCTACTCATGCTGAAAATCAGGTTGACAGACAAATAAAATCCCACACCCATTGGCTGTACAAGTCTTGTCAGATCCTATTTTTGAAACAAGCAGGTGTTTTATCTCAATATTTAAATCAGTATCCCAAAGGCAATTCAATGGGCGGAATATGCACCATATACGCTCTGCCCACCGATACTGAATGTTGAACAGTTTCACCTGCAGTCCTCAAAAGAAAGAAAGAACTTGCATGATGACCTCAGGACATTAAAAGCGCTTTGCAGCCAATTATGTATTTTTGAAGTGTAGTCACTGTTTTGATATAGGAAATGCACAACAATGTGATAATGACCAGATAATCTGTTTAAGTGATGTTGGTTGAGAGATAAATATTCGCCAGGGCACAGGAGAACTCCCCTGCTCTTCTTCAAAATAACACCATGGGATCTTTTGCATCCACTTAAGTGGATCCGAAAGATGATACCTCCAGCAGCGCAGCATTCACTCAGTACTGCATCAAAATATCAGCGTAGAGATCTGTGTTCAAGGCCTGAATTTTCGTTCCGGAGTGGGGAACCCAATACCCGGACCATTTCCATGTTGCAACCGGCTGCTCAGCAGCGCTACTGATGCAATGCAATTTTTAAATGCAAAGGGCCTAAATTGGCCAAGGACTGAAGGAAATAAAAAAGGCATGGATAGAGATGATCAGTGAGGTCAAGTAACAGGGCAGTGATCCAAAAGTCCAATGCCTCAAGAGATTCAGTGAACTCATAGGTCTGGCAGTTAAGTGGCAAGTTGCGCCCGGGTGCCAGGTGACCAGTTCCATATGCAGCAGAATGCAAACTAGACACACAAAATGCCCATAGATCTCCCTAACATTGTCAGATCAAGTGCATGTTGTATCACTGAGGCCGCAACTACCCTCACATCTGGGCTGGCTGGTGTGTTGGTGCTTTGATGACTACGTGGATGCAATCAATGACCCCCTGGACCTGAGGAAATCCATCGATTTCGGCAAACCCCAATGCGCTCTGTGCCTGCACAGCCACATTTGTGTCAATTTGGAAGTAGCCTATACCTTCTGGAATATAGTATCCATGACCTGCCTAATGGCGTGATGAGCTGCTGACTGCGAGATGCCACCTAGCTTCGCAGCTGATCTCTGGAACGACCCAGTTGCATAAAAATTCAACGCCATGGTGATCTTGACAGCTGCAGATAAGGGACTGCCCTGGGGGTTAGGAAGTCTCAGGCCATTGCAGACCTGCGAACAAATGTCCGAGATCATCTGTCTGAATAGGTGCAGCCTCCTACGGCACTGGTGGTCCGTCATTTGCAGGTAGCTGGCTCTTGAGCAGTACACCCGATATCTTGGGTAGCACCTTCTTTGCCTTGCAGCCCCTCTCTGTGCTCCTCTGGCCTCCTCCTGTCCAGGGGAATACATCTGCTGAAACTCATCCTGGCTGCTCTGTCCAATGTCAGGGTAGCCTGTTCCCATCTCAACTCCCTCAACTGGTGCTTGTTCGTTTACCAGGGCTTCCCTTGCCAACCCCAAGTGCCCAAGTGATGCAAATGGCCTCACGTCCCTCTCCAGACTCCGATCACAAGTCCGTATTACTGTTTGAGCAGCTGAGCTTTATTTTGCGCTTCTTTAAAATATGTTAAACAGCCCGTCCAATAGCCCTCATGGCCCTCCACAGGGTTTGCAACATCTGCACCCTGCTGTGTTCCAGCCATCCCGTTTTCCCCATGCCCTTCAATTGAATAGCCACAAATTGCTCCTGACAAGCCTTTTGATGAGCTCAACAGCCAATTAATTGGAGGTGGGTGGGTTTCCCATTCCCCCCTCCCAGTGTCCCTTTCAAAATCACTTCTCATCCCAGAGGCAGCAGGATCCAGTGCCACCCTCCGGGAACATGATTTTCAAATCGTGCCTGCCCCTGCTCCCACCCCCACCGGCATTTGAAAATCCAGCCCAAAGTCTCTGTAATGGGGGAAGAATCCATGACTTTCTGACTCGGAGGCAAGAGTGAATCACAGCTGACACCTAAACAGACTGCTGGATGCCACTCCCAATATGGGTAAATATTTATTTTCTTTTTAGTTTCCTGTGGAACCAGGAGGGATACTAATGCTCTTCTTGGCCCAACAGAAATCCTCAGGCCTGCTGCAAACCTGATCATGACTCTCCCATGATTGCCTCCCTCCCTTCTTTGACCTTGAACTTTTATCTCAACTTCACAGAGATGCTACCAGATTTCCCACACCACCATCTTAATCAACACAATTCAACAGTTGCAGATTGATGCATTATGCAGTTGGCGCCCTGCCATGAAAATGCCTCAGGATTTCCTGCTAGTGCAATCAGGCAGTCAGTGCACTTGGTTGACCCTCCCCCGTCCAACTTTCATTATATATACAAATCAACCCCATTGATCATAAAAAGCAGAATTGTTTTCTGCACTAATCACCAGCACAATGAAGTCTTGAAGTTTCGGTGGAAATTTGTAGGGGAAATTCATATTATGTAGAGTTGCCTAGTCTTAGTAGCTGCAGAGAAAAAACTCCTAAAAATGTTCTTTGGAGTTTTTGAGATCTATTTTTTTTCTCTTGTTACCAACTGAATAAAAAAAGGAAGTCAAAAAATGTAGAAAGATTTCCAAAAAGAAACGCATCGAGTTGAGGAAAAAGATCACCGCCCACATAACACAACGGCAAGCAGGGTGGGGGCAAACAAAAGTTTCCTTGGATCTCTCAGAATAGCTCTACTAGAAAGTGCATTGTCTGTTGTGAAATGGCCATACAAACATGTCTGTGTTTAGCTGGGGCAGTGGGAGGAATGCAGCAAATTTGTTTTGGTTCCTCTCAGGGTAAGGGCACTGCAGCCACTTGCCAAGGATACTTGGACTGCATCACCTCCCTGTCCGACCTGCATCACTACAACATTGCCAATATAAAGATACCAGGAGACAGTAGTGTAGTGGTTATGATCCTGGACTATCACCCAGTATGACTGTGAGTTCAAATGCCACCACACCAGGTTGAAAATTTGACTTCAGTTCCAAATGAAACCTGGAATAAAAAAAACTGGTATCAGTAAAGGTTACCATATATCATGTAAAAACCAAACTGATTGACTAATGTCCTTAAGGGAAAGAAACCTGCCATGCTTGCCCAGTCTTGCCTATATATGACTACCAGTCCCACACCAAAATTCTTGACTCTTAACTTCCCTCTGAAGAGGCCTAGCAAGCTAATCAATTATACCAACCAGAAAATCTTTTCAAGGCAACTAGGAATGGGCAATAAAAGTTGGTCTTGCAAGCAAGATCCATATCCTGACTACAAATATTTTAAAAGAATTATATAGATAGTAATCAAGTGACATCGCAAACCACAAGAGTAGTTTATAATCATTGTATTAACTGCAAATAAGATTACAGGGTAAATTTTACAAGTCTCCACTCACAATGTGGAGTCTCGCTCAACAGAAGTGACGATTAACAAATAGCTGTACCCAATTCATGGGGTTTCCAACTTTACAGTGATGATATGAATCATTGGAAAATCAGGAGTACCAAAAATTGGGAGTGCTGTATTTCCCACTGGATCCTCCAAACTATGTGCTGCTGAGCAATGCTCTACAGTTGGAACTTAAAGCATTGAAGTCACTCCAGGATAAGCACATATATAGTTTACAAGGGTGGTTTTTATTTAATCTCGAGTTAGCCTTTTGCATAGTGTCCAAGATAACCTTTTTTTGAAGCCTTTAAACTTTCGTTGTTGTTAGAGATTTTTAAAATTTAAAATTACTTTTCCTTTCTGTTTCTTTTGCTACTTTCTCTCTCTTAATCAAATCTTTCTTTCCCTTCCTTTATTTCTCTTTCTGTACCTGATTTGTCTTGATTTCACCTTATTTCCTATTCCATTTTTCCTGTTTCTTTCTCAATCCTTAAATTTCATTGGTTAAGAAAATGCACTGTTGGTTCTGTTGTTCACTCTGATCCCAAGTACCCCATTGCCCTCTGCAATGCCATTATCAGCTCTCACTTCCAGCAATTTGAAAGGCAAGTAATGTTCAAGCTGAAGGTTGAGGGAAGAAGTCTAACAAACGAGGTACACTGCACAATGGCCCTCTCCAGTATACTCCAGACCAACAAATGTTACACATTGTTTTCCTTGGAATTCTGAAAACTGGCATGAGTATTACTGTTTTACATAGCAACCAGAAATGGGAGTGGTCAGTACAATGAAGTTAAGAAATAGATGGCTTCACTCCACTTCTCATGACTCAATGTGTACTTTACACCCTTTCAGATGATTAGTGACTCACTATAACAAAAGATTCTGCCAGTAAACAGTCTTGGCGAATGTTTTTGGAAATTTCTAGTCAACATTCTGCTGCATTTTTGTGAATGTATTACATCTAAGGCGATGTCACTGTCTTGCACAAAACCTCATAGCTATAGAAACAGTAAGCAACTTCATTTTGTTATCACATTAACCACTCTACCATAAATACAAAAATCCTTCAGATATTCACACACCCCAGTGGAAAGCCCCAAACCCCAAAATAATGGGGGACATTTGACCCCAAAAAACAGGCAGATTTGGGTTGGGTGGTGGTTAAAGTGCTAAAAATCTGAATTCCAACCCGCCACCTTTGATTTTAATGGAGAGGGGGAAGGGGTTGGGAGGAGATGTGGGTGGGCAGCCAATCCCATATTTATGCACCATTTAAAATTTAAACAAGAAATGCTGGAATCACTCAGCAGGTCTGGCAGCATGTGTGGAAAGAGAAGCAGAGTTAACGTTTCGGGTCAGTGACCCTTCTTCGGAACTGACAAATATTAGAAGTCACAGATTATAAACAAGTGAGGTGGGGGTGGGGCAAGAGATAACAAAGGAGAAGGTGCAGATTGGACCAGGCCACATAGCTGACCAAAAGGTCACGGAGAAAAGGCAAACAATATGTTAATGGTGTGTTGAAAGACAAAGCATTAGTACAGATTAGGTGTGAATACACTGAATATTGAACAGCAGCAAGTGCAAACCTGAAGAAAAACAACCTGAAAAAAACAGTGGGTAAGCAAACTGAACAAACTAAGATGAAATGAAATAAATGCAAAAAAAGATTGTAAAAAAAGTAAAAAGGAATGTAAAAAAAAGGAAGAAAAATAACTAAAAATGAAAGTAAAATGGGGGGCTGTCATGCTCTGAAATTATTGAACACAATGTTCAGTCCGGCAGGCTGTAGTGTGCCTAATCGGTAGATGAGATGCTGTTCCTCGAGCTTGCTTTGATGTTCACTGGAACACTGCAACAATCCCAGGACAGAGATGTGAGCATGAGAGCAGGGGGGAGTGTTGAAATGGCAAGCAACCGGAAGCTCAGGGTTCTGCTTGCGGACTGAGCGGAGATGTTCCGCAAAGCGGTCACCCAGTCTGCGCTTGGTCTCCCCAATGTAGAGGGAGTGTCGAAATGGCAAGCAACCGGAAGCTCAGGGTTCTGCTTGCGGACTGAGCGGAGATGTTCCGCAAAGCGGTCACCCAGTCTGCGCTTGGTCTCCCCAATGTAGAGGGAGTGTTGAAATGGCAAGCAACCGGAAGCTCAGGGTTCTGCTTGCGGACTGAGCGGAGATGTTCCGCAAAGCGGTCACCCAGTCTGCGCTTGGTCTCCCCAATGTAGAGGAAATGGCAAGCAACCGGAAGCTCAGGGTTCTGCTTGCGGACTGAGCGGAGATGTTACGCAAAGCGGTCACCCAGTCTGCGCTTGGTCTCCCCAATGTAAAATTTAACTCTGGGTGGCTGGATTTCCTAAGCCTCAGGAAACCTGGCAGCTACAGGGAAGTAAGGACCATTGGATCCAGGAGCTAAGTGCCTTTTCACTTACTTGATGGATCCAATTTACCGGCCTCACCAACCTCCCACAGACACATCCCCCAGCCATTCCTATCTCCCCCTGATCTCCAACCCGAGACCTCTGACCTCCTGCCATCCCCGAGGCCGCCAAGCCACCCCCCACCCCCCACCACTGCCTGAGGCCTCTGACCTCCAATTCCCTGATGTTACCGATCCCTCCCACAGCCTCCAACCCTCTCCCCAAGGCCTCCAACATGCCCCTCCCGGGGTCTCCAAATCCCCCCCATAAGACCTCTGACGTCCAATGCCCCTCACCTCCCCCCCCCTCCACCAAGGCTCCATATGCCTCTGACCATCGCATCCCCTGTGATGGAATATAGGTATAATAGGCTTAATTAATCTTGTATTGATTTGACTAATGGTTTTCGGTCACATCCACTTAAAGAATCTGTTTGGCAAAAAACTGCAATGACAGCCCCTGAAAGTTTTCAATACTGTTGGAATAGATTACCACAGGGATTTTGAAACAGTTCCATTCTTTTTTCTGCACATGTTATCAATCTTTTAAAAGACCTGCCGAATGTTAACTCTCAGGTGGATGACATTTATGTTTCACATAATGTTCTCCAGGAACATTTGCAGGCTGTTGGCACAGTTTTATCCCAGCTTATTGCTGCTGGATACCTGATCAACATTAAAAAGAGTCAGTTTATTCAAGAGGAAGTAGATTTCTTAGGCCTCCATATAACTGGGAATGGTAGAGGATTAACTCAGTGTTATACAGAGAAACTAGACACAATGCAATATCCTCAAACTTTGAAAAATTTGCAGGCAAGTTTAGGACTCCTGAACTTTGCTAGATCATTTACACAGACCTTTGTTGAGCTCTCAACACCTCTGAATGCTACAGTAGGTGAGATAGTAAAAGGCCCATTCATTTTTTCCCCGATGATTACTTGAAATTGCAACAACTGTGCTGTGATGTACAGAAGGCTATAGATTTGGAGCAAAGGATCTTGCAGGTCCCACTTAATCTTCATGTTAAAACATCTCCTAAAGTAGCAGTTGCAGTTTTTTACAATAAAAATCGAATTGTGCTGGATCAGTTTCATTCTTATAATTTTTCCAATGTTGAAAGACGGTACAATAAAAAGGAGAGGGTTATGACAATGATAATTCAGTGCCTCGGTAAAGCATGACCCCTTCAAGGTTCCATTATAATTCATACTGAAATATCAGATTTGAGATCAGTTTTGTGAATGGCCTCTGATGAGAGACGAGCCACTCGAATCCGATACGACAAATGGGCCTCCTTTTTGAATGATCCTACACTCATTTTTAAATTTCTATCCTTAGACATGGACTTAGAACTCTTCCCTGTAAGGAAGAGGGAGTTAAACAAGTACCTCTGAAACCACTTACAGATTATCATCAAGTTATTTACTGTGATGGGTCATCAATGATGATTAATAAAGGGTCTTCCCAACAATCCTCAGCTGGGATGGGGATAGTAATAGGTACCTTTCGGGATTCTTATTCTTACTATCCAGAAGAATTACTGTCCATACCCCTTGGCCAATGGACAGCACAGTATCCTGAAGCTGCAGCATTACGGTATGCTTTAGAAAAGGCAGACCCTATTAAACCTGCATTAATTTGTACAGATAGTGACTATTGTAAATGGGCTTACAACCAAGACCTTGTGTTCTGGGAGCAAACAGGCTTTACCAATCATAAAAATAAACCCATAAAACACAAGTCATTGTGGGAAGATATTCTCCATTTGCAAAAGGAGAAACGTAATTGTCAGGTAATTCATTTACCCGGCATACCACTGGTTCAGTACATTCAAAGGACAACAGTCTTGCAGATGGAGAGGCAAAACATTCAGTCAGCATGACACCCCTTTGAGAGGGGCCTGCCACAGTTAATGTAATCACTAGGACAGAACAGACAGCTAATCAGGATGTGGAACTGATTCAGCTATTAGACCCGACAAAAGAGAATCCAAAAGAATATCCATCAAAGTACTTCTATTCGGAGACCCCGACTGTTATTGTACTGGTTAAGTTGCCCAAGGGTGTCCAGGAGGTACCCCCGAGTCACAAACGAGAACAGCTTGTAAAACAAGCTCACAAAGGTATAGGTCAGGCACATACTGGTGCCCGAACAACATTCTGCAAATTGACTCCTTTATATTGGTGGCCAGGCAGGCTTAAAGCCTATAAAACATATGTAGCAAATTGTGAGCCATGTAATTTGATCAACAAATCTTCACTTAAACAAACCATCGCCGTTGGCTTCGGTGAAGACTAATAAATCAATGGAGAATTTTTTTATTGATTTCATTGGACCACTACCCCCATCAGTGGGGTATAAACATGTTCTCATTTGTGTTGATGGCTGCATTTCTTTCTGCTGGCTGGTCCCCACAAAAACTGTTTCGAAAACTGCACTTGTCAATGTTATTACTGACATTATTACTATAGCTGGTGAACCCAAAATCCTACACTCTGATCAAGGCAGAGCCTTTGTTTCCAAGGTTTTCAAAGACTATTGTGTGCAAAGGGGGATTTGGTTAGAGCACAACTCACCATGTCATCCGCAGTCATCGGAACTGGTGGAACATAAAAACCAGGAAGTAAAAAAGCTATTGACCAAACTGTTGAGAATCAGAGGGAATAAGTGGGCCTCCATCATTCCGGAAGTCCAGTTATCACTAAATAATGTTCCCATCTGTACATCAGGGACAGTGTTCCCTAGAACACTATTATTTAATGTATGGTGTTGAAATGCATACACCACTTACTCACAGTTCTTTTATTGCCTCTACGCTTTCTGACTCCTTGACTCGACAGCAACAATTAGATTTGAAACATGAAATAACAGATCAAATTCATGAAATTGATCAGAGGATTAGAGAGAAGAATAGACAAAAAAAGGAAACTCCCAAAGCTTGGCAACCTGTAACTAGGGAGTGGGTTCTGCAGAGAAAGTTTGAACAGAAACCTGGTTTGAGACTAAGTGGAAGAAACCTGTTCAAATACATTCTGTTATTAATGAAAGAACTGTCAAAATATGTGCTAACCAGCCGAATGGCAAGCACTCTTTTAAAATAGTCTCTGCAGACAACCAAAAGAGGTGTTCTGAAGGGTACAGGAATGGAGGAACAGTACAAGGTGCAGTCGTACACTGTCTTTCAGGACCCAGCCTGGAGGATGGCATCGGAAACAACACTAATCGAACTGAAACCAACTGTGTCAATAAATGTTCCTAACCCATGCAGGACCTCACAGCGCCTCAAAGGTTGGTTTCATAGGGAACCTCACTTGGCACGACGAGCGATAATCAAGTCTCAATGACAGAAGAAGGAAACACTGTGGGAAAGAAATGAAGTACTGCAGACTCTCTGTGATGAGACTTGCTCTCGTGTAAAGCAAGGATTAAGGTACTGCTAGATTCTTTTGTTAAAGAACTTCTGGATGAAAGCAGTGCATGTGACATGCCAGAGATGTCTTACTGCTTGAACACCTTCACACTATGCGATTTCTTGCAGACAAGCAGAAATAAAACATTTTACTGCATTTGCCCCGAATGACATTTGGAGGGGAGGTAATGCAAGTGATGTTCTTATTCAACATAACATTGGAAGAGTGCAATGGTACTAGGGAGAACATGGCAATATGGCTTTTCTAGTATAGCCAAGTTAGCTTTTATGGAAAGTACACCTGTTATAAAGATACTCATGTTCCGAATAACATTTCTATCCAGGTGACCTCAGAATTCCCTGATGTTAAGCTCTTTTCATTTTATTCCTGGTATGAGGACATTGGCTGGAACGTGACCGACAGTAGACTAAAGCACATTTTAGTTTATGTCAACAGGACTTTATCAGTTCAAGATCAATCGGCAGCTATGGAACCTTCTTTTTCTACTTCATCACACGGTTTCATCGATTGCTCATTGATGTGCGACATGTCGAGATACAGTCATCTTATTCAACGTTTTGCGACCTCAGATCATGGACCCTTCACATAGTTTTATTCTGAACTTTGGACTGGAATTAAAAGATTTATTTTTGGAGAATTTAAGTGATCCGTGTAAAAATGCAGACTATGATTGTTGTCACTGTAGTCTTTTGTATTATTGCACTGTTTCACATAATAGGTTATGACATTTTGTTGAAAGTTTATATTTTAGGCATTGTTTAGTTTAAATAACTTATTTTAGTTGTTCGCCTTTATACAGGTCAAGAGTGGGGTGTGATGAAATATAGGTATAATAGGCTTAATTAAGTAGAATTTGGAAATAGTGCATTATGCCTTTTAGAAGTAAAGATTGAATAAATGGTCAGTTTTCAGACCTCACTGAAATTCCCCTTTAAGAAGGTAGAGTTAAATATTTCAAGGTCCCTGTTAGAATAGAATTTCTGTTGCCAGGGAATTGGAAGATAAACACACACATTGAAATATCCTGTGTGACATCAGTAAGAGGTAGCAATAAACTTAATTAGTTTATGGGGTTGTTGATGCAGACAACTCGGCTCCAGAGGTTGCTTTAAGGTACCATAAAAAATGCAATTATAGAAAATGGACTTACAGGATTAAGAGGTCTAGGAAACACAATTATAAACATTTTGACCAGGTAAAGGCTTACAACTTCAGAAAACAGGGGGTTTCCAGTAAAACATTAAGTGAAGAGTTAGTTCATGATACTATCAAATATGGATTTTAAACACACACAGAAAGGTCACCTCTAAATGCAGAAGTCAGATGACACTTCACAAATAGTATTAAAATGAGAGGTTTTGAAAGCAAAGTTTAGAGGTGTTGTATCCCCAAACAACACTTCTTATCCCATGCCTTACTCGGGGGATTTAAGGTAAAAGTTTACTTTAAATTTTGATGGATATTCTGGATATTGTAGGATAATTTTGCTGTAACATTAGCAAGGTTAAACTTTTGGATTCTATGTTAAAAATAAGAGTGTGTGTTACATCTCTTAGTAATATTTGATATTGTGATATACTTAACCACATAAGAAGTTTATTACATGTTAAATTCTTTAATAAATCTATAAAAGTTAATAAATCATCTCATGTAGTATTGTGTATACAACTACAAGAACCCCCTCTCTGTGTCTCTTTAAGTGGAGAGATACCTATTGAAGAGAGTTTCCCAGACCCTTATAATATCTGGGATATATATGACTTCACCATAAATATTGAAAATAGGCTATCCGAAAGATGGTAATATTCTCTGTTGGTTTTCTTTCTTTGAGGGAAAGCTGGAACAGTTCTTTGGACCCAATTTGTCTGGTTTGAACTTGATTAAAGGAGTTTCATAGGAATGTACTCCTGATTTGGTTTAGTCCCCCTATAAGGGGTTAAAGTCATAAATCACTTCACCCCAGGGCCTCCGATCCCCTCACCCCGAGGCCTACACCCTCTGTTTCCTCCCCCAAGGCCTCCAATTTTCACCTCTCTCCTCCACTCCTTACCTAGCCCCCGATCTCTCAGGCTTCCACCCGCCTCACCCCTGAGGTTTCGGCCCCCTTGCCCCGGTTCTGCGGCCTCTTCTCCAGCGTTTCCCGGCTGGAAGACAGCCTGATTGACGGTACAACAATTATGCCATAACAAGGCTCAGCAATTAAAACTGGCCTGAGTCTCGCTCCAATTTCATCA
This sequence comes from Heterodontus francisci, assembly GCF_036365525.1. Taxonomy (NCBI): domain Eukaryota; kingdom Metazoa; phylum Chordata; class Chondrichthyes; order Heterodontiformes; family Heterodontidae; genus Heterodontus; species Heterodontus francisci. Next base: position 39,254,677 of record NC_090372.1, read on the forward strand.
TCCAAGTGCACTGTTCACCCCACCCCCCACACCCACATGCACCAATCCCACTCCTTGTAAAATTGTCTTTCAGTGAAAGTGAAACAATGGGAAACTTAGACACCTCCTTGGCATCCTATACAATCATGCTCACTGCTGTAGCAAACGAAATCTGTTATGTGAGCATTGACATTGTTATAATTCACTCTTATAATGAAAACTGCAAACAAACCAGGTTTTTAACCTACACTACTGCCAGTTAATTCTCTGATTGCCAGCAAGGAGGACCACATGCTACTAAATATTTTTATTCTTAGGATAAAGATATAAGAAAAAGGATCATTCTTTATTCATTTACTTTTGGGGTATTTTTAAAATGTGTGCGATATAATGGGCTGGATTTTTAAAGCCCGCTGGGGGCAGGAGAAGGTGCAAGCATGATTTAAAGATCGTGTTCTTAGAGGTCAGCACTGGGTCCTGCTGCCTCTGGAACGCGACGCCATTTTTAAAGGGCTGCCAGAAGGGACGGAACGGCAACCCCGTACTTTTCCAATTAAGTGCCTGTTGAGGCTGATTAACAGGCTTGTCAGCAGCAGCTTTCAATTTTTAAAGGAAGGGAATGTGGAGAACGCCATGTCTGGAACACAACAGGATGCAGATGTTATGGACACTGTGGGGAGCCATGAGGGCTATGGGAAGGGCTGATTAAAATAATGCAGAGGCACAAAATAAAGCTCAGCTGGTCCAAATATGCCACACAGTGTACTGCTGCAGTTGTAAGACTTGCTTTTCTCAGTGGTGAGTTGTAGGAATCTGGAGAGGGACGTGAGGCTGCTGATATCACTTGGGCACTTGGAGTTGGCAAGGGAAGGCCTGGTGAATGCGCAAAGCCCAGCTGAGGGAGTTGAGATGGGAACAGGCTACTCTGACATTGGACAGAGCAGCCAGGATGACCTGTGGCAGATGCAACCTCCTCGACAGGAGGAGGCCAGAAGAGCACAGCGGGGGGCTGCAAGAGGAGGAAGGCCCTACCCTAGACATCAGTTCTACATCCCTTAAGTCAGCTACCTGCAAATGACAGAGCGCCAGTGCCATAGGAGGCTACATCTATCTAGGCTTTGTCACCATTGATAGATTCCCCCTGGTCCAGGGGATCATCGATTGCACCCACGTAGCCACAAGGCACCGAAAGACCAGCCAGTTAGATTCCTGAATAGAAAAGGCTACTACTCATTGAATGTCCGGCTGGTCTGTGACCACAGGAAATGAATCTTGCAGGATTAATGAAAGACCTCATAATAAAGGATCCTCTAGGCAAGAGTGATCACAGCACGATAGAATTTCACACTCAGTTTGAGGATGAGAAATGTGGGTCCATAACTAGTGACTTAAACTTAAATAAAGGCAATTACTTATTTATTTAGAGATACAGCACTGAAACAGGCCCTTCGGCCCACCGAGTCTGTGCCGACCAACAACCACCCATTTATACTAACCCTACAGTAATCCCATATTCCCTACCTACACTAGGGACAATTTACAATGGCCAATTTACCTATCAACCTGCAAGTCTTTGACTGTGGGAGAAAACTGGAGCACCCGGCAAAAACCCACGCGGTCACAGGGAGAACTTGTAAACTCCGCACAGGCAGTACCCAGAATTGAACCTGGGTCCCTAGAGCTGTGAGGCTGCGGTGCTAACCACTGCGCCATTGTGCTGCTCAATTATAAGTGTATGAAGACAGATTTGGTTAATGTGAATTGGGAAAATAGATTAAAAGGTAAGACGGTAGAGAAGCAGTGGTAGACATATATTTAAGGAGATATTTCAGAACTCCCAACAAAGATATATTCCATTGAGAAAGAAAGTCTCTACCAGAAGTATGCACCATCAGTGGCTAAACTAAGGAAGTTAATGGTGGTATCAAATTGAAAGAAAAGGTGTACAATGCTGCAAAGATTAGTGGTAGGCCAGACGATTGGGAAAATTTTAGAAACCAGCAATAGATGGCTAATAAAAAATAAGGAGGGAGAAATTGGGGTATGAGAGAAAATTAACAACAAGATATATAAAAACAGACAGTAAAAGGTTCTACAAACATATAAAATGGAAAGGAGTAGCTAAAGTGAACATCGTATCCTTGAATTTGCCAGCTGATGCACTTCCAGGGTAAATCGGCCACAGAAGATGGCAACCTGCAATTGATCTTCCCAATATTGATTTTACACCCAAAAAACAGTCACAGCAATGTTGAATTTCTCCCCCTCTGGGCTGGATTTTAACAGCCCGCCGCCAATCTCGGCGGTGAGCTCAAAAATGGCGGTCCGCCAAGGAGCCGCTGCAATCTCAAGTGTGGCAGCTCATTTAAATAGCCAGGGCGGCCCGCCCTTCCCAATCTCGTGGAGGGGGCAGGTCGTCCATCCCCGGCAAAGGCATCAGCTGTCTGTGCGCAGGCGCAGGCACCATTTTTAAATTTTAAATTTTTAAGTTCCACCCGCCCAAAATTAAATAAAATTTTAACGCTACTTTCCCACCCCCTCATAACAATTACAATAACTATTTGCCCTTTCCCCCCCAAAACACTTACTTTTCACATCTGACCTTCCCCCCCGCCACCCCCCAACTACACAAACCTTAAGGTTCAATCCTTCCAATCATTCCCTACACCCATTACATAGATTTGACCCCGTTCCCACCCCACCCCCACTGCACTGACAAACCTATCTCCTCGCCCCTCCCCATCAGTTTTGGGGCACGTTTCCCCAGACGGGGATCTGAAGCCGTGCCGAGGATCACAGTGGGCCCTCAAGATCACAGGTAAGTCTATGTAAAATTATTAATTTAATTCATTTGAATATTTAAATTGTGGCCCGCTGCCCAGCGGTGGGGGAGCTGCCATGAAGCCTTGCCGCTGTCGGGAGGATCGGGCCAGGCCGTGCTGGCGTCGAGGTCTGTGGCAGGCCTCATATGGAGCCATCTTCAGGCCCCCCCCCACCACGGAACCCAACGCCGGAGGGGGAGAACAAAATCCAGCTCAGAATAGCACTCTCCTGAATTTCCTGTACAACGTTTCAGGAGGCTGCTCTTGAAGAAAGGCAATGTAAATTCCATGCAAATGAATGCATGCCAGATTGCCAGATGGCTCCACACACAGATTTCCTGTAGTAAGGCCATGCGCTGTTCAGGACAGACCACCCCCAGAAAAACCTGCCGTTACTGATTCCAGATCTGTCATTTAGATTGCTAACTTAATGGTCAAACAGCTATCAAGAAAGGTCTTTATTTGGGGCCTTTTGGGTTAGAAATAGTTTTACTGATTCAGTACTTGTTGCAAAATGCAGTTAATCTTTTTCACTTACTGGGGGAGGCCATGATTAGTACTGTGGATCCTCCTTTTTCAAGATGACTTATTTGAAGTGGATGGGGTTGGTGGGGAGCGGAAGTGGGAGGGGGGTGGAAATTTGACTGCTGAATGAACTCACTTGGGCCTTTCCTGAGCCACTACTGAGCGTTTCCTATCCACAGTAAAGGAATCCCCTGACTGTAAACCTGCTCCATGTCATTCGCATATTAAGAGAAGTCTCACAGTCAAACCAGCAACAACGTACCTCCAGTTCCTGTATTGTGGTTATATAGAATTACAGCGTTCTACTCTAAATTTCCCTGTTCCTCTACTTATTACTATCACATAGCTCCTACCCACTTCCTCCGAGACAGATTTCGGGGTATCTAGACTCCTGCTTTGCATACTGCTAACAATTCATAGTCAGTAATTTAAATAATTTTGAACAGTAGATTATTAAATTTTTTCTCCTTGCTGACATAATGGTTTGCATTGCTCTTAATTATTCAAAACTGGCTAACAGAGTGAAAAGTAAGCTTCACTAAGCAGTACAAACTGTCTATATAATTCCAGAATTGGCTTTTACAGTACCTGTCCCTTTAATACTGCTGCTGCCTTTAAGGCCCAAATTGCTCCTGAAGTCCCTCACTGGCCATCTGTTTCAATATGTCAATGAAGGCCCACAGTAAATTGAACTGCTAATTCATTCCGATGTGCAAAACCTCCATTGCTCCCAGATAGCATCTGCCCCAGGAAAGTCAGCCCTTCCACCACCCGTCTTTCAGATGAGAAGCTCCAACTTTTGGATAAGATGTTAAACCCAGGCCCCATCTGGTGGACGCAAACAATCCCATGTAATTATTTTGAAGAACAAGGGAGCCTTCTCTGATGACCTGACCAACATCACCAAAAATACAGATCATCCGGTCATTTTCAGACTTTGTTCGTGGGATCTTGATGTGCCCAAATTAACTGTCATGTTTCCTACATTACAACAGTGACAATACTTTAAAAGTAGCTTACGTGCTGTAAAAAGCTGTGGGACATCCTGAGGTCATAAAAGCCACTTTATAAATGAAACTTCTTTCTTTCCTTTATTATATTTCTATTGCTCTGACTGTATTCTGCAGATAAAACTTCCAAGGTCTAACAACACAGGAACAATAACAATTCATGCAGCATTTGACTATCTTTGTGCTTCTCCCCTGCTACCTTCATTCCTAGGGTAAATTCACAAAGGATGCCCTCTTCCCACAATGTGGGAGGAAGGTGCCCAACAGCTTCCCAGAGAAAGTTTGTGTGCAGATGTCAAAGAAAGTCAATAGTCCAAGGACCTGGATCGAATGTTGGAAGAAATTCAATGACCACATTGGAGTGTACAGCTCCTCCTTTCACCATTTCTTACATTGCACTTGGTCACAGTCCCAATCCCTCCATCCTTTAGCATTCAAAGCAAAAACTGTTGCTGCATCACATCCCTCATCACCAATCACAAGGGCACACTCTGTTGTGTTCACTCCAAAGTCACACTCAGCTTGCTGTCTTCATTATTATCACTTACAACATGTTCTTCTCACCCGCTTTCAGTTGCTAAACCTGCACCCCCTCTCCTGACTCCCTCCTCCGGTCTTTCTCAAGTCACTTGCTTCTCACTCAAGACATCCTCATTTTTCCTGCATCTTGGTTCTTTCCTCTCTTAACTTATGCAGAAGACTGCCTGCCCGCACCTCGCCCCCACCATGTGTACTTGCCATCTTAATAGCCACTCATAACTCTCTTCTCCTTCTTCAAGAGAAGACAGTGCACAACATGAGTGAGAGAAATAAGACCAGAGGAGGAGCAGCCAAAATCATGGCACTCACCCAAGTGGATTAGGAGGCTTTTAGACATCCAGAGTAATCAGTATTGGAGATAGAAAGGCAGGAAGCTTGTGCAAACAGGGTGACTGCACTTTGATTGTGCACTTTTATATATCACAGTTACAGATTGAGCCAACTTCAAAACTTCACCAGTATGGTCACACCTTTCATGTGTGACTGACCAACCTCCCATTTTCATCCTAACTCTTGTTTCTTCCTTGGGGAAATTATGGATGGAAAATCATAAGGAGCATACCCACCATTTGCCATTATGGACTCCCATAGGGCGAGGCTCTGTGCCAGGAACTTTCATTTGCCAAATTCACTCAGTGGTGATAATTCTGACTTCGGGTGTAAAAACAGCAATATAGATTCAGCTACCCTTTATACATCTCTCCCGATTTTTATTTGTCCATTTGCAATTCCATCAGCAGAGTTCTTTTGATTGTCCTCCATTGCCAATTTTTCAAAAAAAAAAATGGAAAATGCTTCTCGAAAAAGGAATTGGCATCTGAACTGTACAAGATACTAATAATAGGGGTAGTCTACAGACCACCTATAGAGGAAGGGAGCTGGAGGAAGGAATATGCAAACAAATTAGGGAAATGAGTAAAAAAACATAGAATAATAATCATGGGTGATTTCAACTACCCCGATATTAATTGGCCAGAAGAGGTAGGTAAAGGGGATAAGGGAATGGAGTTCCTAGAATGTGTACAAGACTCCCTTCTAACCCAGTATGTAAGAATTCCAACAAGGGAGGATTCGCTACTGGATTTAGTAATGGGGAATGAACCAGAGCAGATAAACAAAGTAAAAGTAGGGGGACATCGAGGCAATAGTGACCATAATATTATATGCTTTAGGATAATAATTAAGAAGGACATAAGCATGACAAAGACCAGGGGAATAGATTGGAGAAAAGTCAATTTTGAGGGGCTGGGAATACAACTGGGGAAAATAAAATGGTTAACAATATTGGCTAACAGTGATGTAGAACAACAATGGGAAACATATAAAATGGTTTTCAACAGACTCCAGGAAAATATATGAGTCTGAAAAACAAAAGCAAGCTAAATACTAATGCATTACCATGGATGAATGAAGACATAAGAAAAAAATTGAGGGTAAGGAAAGAAACATACACTAAGTGCATGGAGACAAGGAGACAGCATGACAAGGGAGAATATGAAAAGATTAGAAGAGAAGTCAAAAAAACAATTAAAAGGCCAAAGAGGAACTATGAAATTAAATTATCAAGGAATATAAAACAAAATAGCAAAATATTTTACAGCCACAAAAATAAAAAAAGGAAAGTCACGATGGGAATAGGGCCACTTTTTGATGAACTCGATAATATCACAGGCAATGATAGAGAAATAGCAGAAATACTAAATAATTACTTTGCTTCAGTATTTACCAGGGAAACAGGACAGGTGGACATGACATCAGATGATGAGATTAGAAAGGAGATAACTGCATTTAAAATAGAAAGAGGTGAAATATTAAACTAATCAAAGTTAAAGAGGATAAAACCCTTGGTCTGGAAGGATTACATTCACGCATTTTAAAAGAATCTAGCGAAGAGATGTCATTAGTATGCATTTTTAGCAATTTGTTAGTGAAAGGTGTAGTGCCAGAAAACTGGCAGATAGCTAACGTTATACTTATATTTAAGAAGGGAGATAGAAAATGTCGAGGGAACTATACTTAACCTTGGTGATAAGAAAAATAATGAAATCCCGATTAATGGAGAGAATAGAAGAACGACTAGAAGCCAAAAATATAACAATGCATAGTCAGCATGGATTTCAAAAGGGCTTGACCAACCTTGTTGAATTTTTTGAAGAAGTAGCAGGAAGTGTAGATAAGGCTAAGGCAGTAAATGTCATTTATCTAGATATTCAAAAAGCCTTCGATAATGTACCACATAATAAAGCAATGAATAAGGTCAGAGAATGTAGGGTCAGGGGAAAATTAGCAGAATGGATACCTAGCTGGCTTTAAGACAGAAAGCAGAGAGCAGGAGTAAAGGTTGACTGTTCAGAGTGGCAGAAGGTGGGAAGTGGTGTTTCACAAGGATCAGTGCTGGGACCATTGTTGTTCACAATTTATATTAATGATTTAGACTTTGGAATCACCCTTGTAAATCTTTTTTGCACCCTCTCCTGTGCCTCTATATATTTATTAAAATATGGTGACTAGAATTGTATGTAGTACTCCAGGTGTGGTCTAACCAATATTCAATACAAGTTTAGCATAACTTTTTTACTTTTCAATTCTATCTCTCTAGAAATAAACACTTTTCTAAGTAATATGCAGCCTCATTATTTTTCTTGTCAAAATGTAATACCTCACATTTATCTATATTGAAATTCATTTGTCAATTGTAAATTTGCAATTTCTAAATTTGCAGATGACACCAAAATGGCAGCCATTTTGAGGGTAGATTTGGTATTAAAATAATACTGTAAACTAAGAAATGCTTCCATAAAATATACAACAACTTGTATTTACAGTGTGCCTTTAATGTAGAAAAACTTCAAAAACTAATGATAAAATACTCTATTTCATAATCTGTCATGATTGGCTGAATGGATCATTAGGAAAATACTTAAATTATATAATTCGCATGTGCTTATTTAGTTTGGCATGATAGAACTCTTAGTTGGCTCTTCAATGGGAGAATAATCTGTGTCAGGCAAGTGAAAGATTCTCTAAAAGAGCAGACAAAATAAAGATTGCAGTAGGCACAGACATGAAGCCAATGAAGTTCAATATTAGTAGATCATCAGACATCAATGAAAACCCTGCTTTCATGTAAGGAATCAAATGCACAGCTCATTGATTATTTTTCAGATAGGGCTTTGTTTGTAAGGAAAATAAGCTGAGTTTAGATGCTGTTTCTGGCATATCTGTTTGTTCCGACAGAAACTATAGTTTCATCTCAGAGATAAAAATCCATAGTCATGAATACTTAGATACCTTGTGATCTTGATCTTGGTATGGCATTTCTCGACATGGACAGGTCTGCATTTGCAGATCTTGGAACAGTTATCTGCCAGTGACTGAGGACAAGTTGTTCTGGGTCAGCCTGGCAAAGAATTGACATCGACAGTAAACTTACAAAGTAGGTACAGCACTGCCACCTGTTGGCAAGGCAACTACTGATCACAGCAGTTATGGTTGTGGCTCATTGCGGACTAGTACAGAAATATCAGGTAATGTGCTGCTCACAGAGACATGAAACAGGTAACTTGTGTTGTTCAGCATGGCCAATAGTTTCATTGGTCCTGGCCAATATTTATCCCTTAACGAACACCTAAAACAGATTATCTGGTCATTTATCTCATGGTTGTTTTTGGGATCTTGCTGTGCGCAAATTGACTGCTGCATTTCCTACATTACAATGGTGATTACATCTCAAAAATTAATTAATTGTCTGCAAAGGGCTATGGGACATCCTTATGTCATGAAAGGCACTATGTAACTGCAAATCCTTTTTCCTTTCTTTCTTTCCCGCTAAACAACACAGTATGGCTGCCCAATGTCACCATGGTGCTGCATGAGATATGGGTATTGTTATGGTACAACTGCTCTGGTCAAAGCTCCCACTCAAAATATATGATTCTGATTGTAGTGGAAGCCACGCACTGTCAATTCAGTCCTGCCACTCCACAGGTTGCATCATACATATCTTTAAGCTTTCCATATCAAAGAAAGCAGCAACTGAATTGAAACAATCTAGTAATCCCCAAATGAGATGAACCAAACCAGGTCTTTAGATACCAACAAATTAACTATTTATTTAAAAAACTAACATCTTAAACACTACTAAGATAAACCAATATCTAAAGACCTTACATAAAAGCAAAATACTGCGGATGCTGGAAATCTGAAACAAAAACAAGAAATGCTGGAATCACTCAGCAGGTCTGGCAGCATCTGTGGAAAGAGAAGCAGAGTTAACGTTTCGGGTCAGTGACCCTTCTTCGGAACTGACAAATATTAGAAAAGTCACAGATTATAAGCAAGTGAGGTGGGGTGAGGCAAGAGATCACGGAGCAAAGGCTGCCACTTCTCTTCCAGGAATGCCTACCTTGAAGAAGTTCTGCTCTTCTCTCCGACGGGATTTTCGTTTGTCTCTTTTACCTTGTTCACCTTCATTGCTTTCTATTTCCCTCCTGGTGTTTGATAAGATATCTGCCAAAACCCGTTTTAATGCTTTGTCTTTCAACACACCATTAACATATTGTTTGCCTTTGCTCCATGATCTCTTGACCCACCCCCACCTCACTTGCTTATAATCTGTGACTTTTCTAATATTTGTCAGTTCCGAAGAAGGGTCACTGACCCGAAACGTTAACTCTGCTTCTCTTTCCACAGATGCTGCCAGACCTGCTGAGTGATTCCAGCATTTCTTGTTTTTGTCTAAAGACCTTACAACTCATTTAAAAATCTAACTCCCACATTTGCATACATATACCCAAACACAACGGTAGTTTGGTGTTTAATCAGCTGCCCGAAAAACTAGAAATAACAATAAAGTCTTAGCAGATTATACTTCCTGATGAATGGTCCCCTGATACAACAAAATCAAAGTCCATTTGCAGTCTTCCAAGGTCCGATGAATCTGACGGTAGGAATTTGGCAGTTCAATTCAGCAGTGAAGTGTTAAACTCTTCTGTCTTCCAGCGATGATACAACAAATTAATAACTGGTTATTTTCTTCAAGGAATTAATCTGGCTTTAAGTTTTTAGAACTTTGAGAGAAAAGCTACAAATTGTCTTAGACAGCTCTCCTTTCTCCCTTTAGTACATGCTGGTACAGCATGTCTGTCTGTCTCTGAACAAAAGCAAAATACTGCGGATGCTGGAAATCTGAAATAAAAACAAGAAATGCTGGAATCACTCAGCAGGTCTGGCAGCATCTGTGGAAAGAGAAGCAGAGTTAACGTTTCGGGTCAGTGACCCTTCATCGGAACTGACAAATATTAGAAAAGTCACAGGTTATAAGCAAGTGAGGTGGGGGTGGGGCAAGAGATAACAAAGGAGGTCTAGATTGGACCAGGCCACATAGCTGACCAAAAGGTCACGGAGCAAAGGCAAACAATATGTTAATGGTGTGTTGAAAGACAAAGCATTAGTACAGATTAGGTGTAAATACACTGAATATTGAACAGCAGCAAGTGCAAATCTGAAAAAAAACAGTGGGCAAGCAAACTGAACAAACAAAGATGAAATGAAATAAATGCAAAAAAAAATTGTAAAAAATGTAAAAAAGAATGTTAAAAAAAAGGAAGAAAAAAATAACTAAAAATGAAAGTAAAATGGGGGGCTGTCATGCTCTGAAATTATTGAACTCAATGTTCAGTCCGGCAGGCTGTAGTGTGCCTAATCGGTAAATTAGATGCTGTTCCTCGAGCTTGCGTTGATGTTCACTGGAACACTGCAGCAATCCCAGGACAGAGATGTGAGCATGAGAGCAGGGGGGAGTGTTGAAATGGCAAGCAACAGGTATGATAGGTGACTAGGACTTGGCACGAGTAAGGACAGTGGCAGCAGATTTTTGGATGACCTCAAATTTACGAAGGGTAGACGGTGGGAGGCCAGCCAGGAGTGTGCTGGAATAATCATGTCTAGGGGGTAACAAAGGCATAAATGAGGGTTTCAGCATCAGATGGGCTGTGGCAGGTAGGAGACAGGCGACGTTACAAAACTGGAAATAGGCGGTCTTAGTGATGGCGCGAATATGTGATCAGAAGCTCATCTCAGGTCAAATATGATACCAAGGTTGTGAATAGTCTGATTCTACCTCAGACAGTTGCCAGGGAGGAAATTGATGTTGATCCAGTACTGGATGTCAGACAAGCATTCTAATAATTTAGCAACAGTGAAGGAGTCGAGAGAGTTGGTGGTGAGTTAGAGCTGGGTGTCGGCAGCGTACATGTGAAAACTAATGCTGTGTTTTCGTATGATGTAGTTGAGGGGCAGCATGTACATGAGAAATAGGAAGCTAAGGATAGATCCTTGGTGGGCATCAGAGGTAATCGTGCAGGAGTGGGAAGAGAAGCTATTGCAGGTGATTCCCTGGCTATGATTAGAGAGATAAGAATGGAACCAGGTGAATACAGTCCCATGCAGCTAGACAACAGTGGAGTCACGTTGAAGGAGGATGGTGAGGTCAACCATGTCAAAGACTGCAAACTGATTAAGAAGGACAAGAAGCAGAGGATGTGATTTCTGACTTTGATAAGGAAGGTTTTGATACTGTGATGGGGGAGAAACCTGATTGGAGGGATTCAAACATGGAGTTCTGGGAAAATGGGCACGGATTTGGGAGGCTACGTTCAAGAACTTTAGGTTGGAGATGGGGCAGTGGTTTGCAAGGACAGTAGGGTCAAGGATTTTTTTTGAGGAGAGGGGTGATGATGATATATTTAAACGAAAGAGGAACAGCACCTGAAGAGAGAAAACTGTTAACAATATCAGCTAACTTGGGGACCAGGAAGAGAAGACTCAGACACTAAAAGCCAAGGCCAAACTATGCTTTCCTCTCACAACACTTCAAAGTCATCCAGTTTATATTGAAAAGCCAGTTGCTCTAAGATACAAGTAAGTTTGGCCATTAACCCTTAACTCCCCAAAGTGTCCAACATACAACTCTCCAGGCGATCCAACAGCAAGTTGCCAGGTTCCCCTTCTAAAGCTAAATGAGCACTTTCCTAGCTTTGAAAGGTGAGGGTTAAACTTCAGATGCCTTAGTAACCTTTGATAAACGCAACAAATAAACAAAATAGCCCTTTGGAAATTTGAATGCAAGATGTACTGACAGAAATCTACAGTAAAGGCAAGAACTAGGGGTGGGAACTTTTCACTAGAAATTACTTAGAAGAGAAACTACCACCAATGATTGTCTCTCCGATGGGGATAATTTTAGAATGTGTGCTCCTGGCGTGGGGTTTTGCTCACCTGCAACATATGGAAACTCCAGGCAGGGAGGTCTATGGGCCCCACAGGATTTTCCATCCACTAATCTTAATGGGTGGAAAATCCTGAGATATCCACTGGCCTTCACACATTGAATTGCTGACCTGTATCCCTGTAGGCAAAGCCCTGTGCTGGGAGTGTAAATTCCCAAAATATTGCCTTACATCTTCACTGAACTACAAATCTTAGATTTGCCAATCAGCGTTGTGTTAACATTGGCACCAGCCCTTTTAAAATGTATTGCTTACTGTTGATGTTAAAATAGCACTGGTCAGAAAGCCTAGTCCCATTTGCGGCTTTGATGTTCTGTGCATCAGGTCCACCCTCATCAATTACCTGTACAGCAAGGCTGGAATAAACTGAACTCCCAAAGCCTAAACTATTTAATCAGTTTTGTGAAATGCAAATATAAAGGGAAGGCAGTAGTGTCCCAGAAACTCCATTTATGTGTCTAAGACAGAAACTTCTATCAGTGCTCTTCACAAATGGAAAATCTTTAACCACCTGCGAGATGGTTGGACATGACATGGGTACGTGCATTTTAACGATGCAAGAGTAGCAATAGATTGGATGTGAGGCAGTTCATCTTTTCCTGGAGAGTTATGAGCCTCTGGAATGCATTGTTGGTTGCTGCAGTGGGTGCTGACACTCTGTACACCTTCAGGAGTTAGCTAGATGGATTCTGTACTAGGGCAGAGATTGCATCATTATAGAAGGTAGGTGGTTTTACAGATAACACATGGTCCATTGGATGTCTGGGATTGATTTCAATCACCTGAGGGCGTTGGAGAGGAATTTTCCGGGGTATCTTTTCCCTTATTGGCCCTGAGTTTCTTTCCCTCTCCCATGAAATGACATGGCTGTGGGGAGGTAGGAAGTGTCTGGTCATGCTGCTCCAGTCATCATGAGTGTGGGGCAGGCTTGATGGACCAGCTGTTCTTTTCCTGCCGGTCATCTCTGTATGCTCATATGTTATTACATTGTGCGACATTGATGGCGAATGGAGCAGTGAAGATGATATGGATCAGTTTTCCAAGTTGATGGCAAGTAGGGAGGACACTGTTGAAAGAGTTAATGCACTCGAGCTATGCTAGAGGCAAAACTTTTATTTATATAGGTGGATGTTGTGCTGAAATCGGGTCACATTATATTGGGACTAGAGGATTTACTGACATAAGTTGACGAAATAAGATATCATACTGGGGGTAAGACCAACATATAAAGAGGAAAATCAGCATGTTGATATGAGCCTATTAAGGACTGGCCTACTTCTTTGCTCCACAACAAGTATTCGTGCTCTTGAGAGGGATGGAAAAACTGAAGTCTTGATGACAATATATTTTTGCTTGTCCTGGAAGGTGGAAAATCCTCATAGCACTAGTGAGAATACTAATAGGAACATTAGCAAGTGAAGGTCATCATTAAGCCCCACGAGCTGCTCTGCCATTCAATTAGATCATGGATGATCTGCAGGTTAACTCCACTTACCTGTCTTTTCTCTATATTCCTTGATACCATTATGAACAAAAATTTCAATCTTGATAGTTCCTATTGTCCTAGAACCCATAGGCATTTTGGGGAGGAACGTGCAGATTTCTACTATTCTTAGTTGCCACCATGAAAAGATTTACAGCACTGGTCATTCTGATTCCCATTTGTTGCTCTGATAAAAATTGAGTCGGAGCAGCTAGACTGAATTTAGATAAGAGCTATATTTTTCTCAAATTTAAACAGGTCAGAATTTACAAAGTACTGGATCAATTAGCTGCTTGGTGTGGAGCACATAAGCTCACTTTTTCAAAAGCGGTTTTCTTATATCTTTGGGATAAACTTCGCAAAGAGCTGTTTCCTAACAGAATATCCATTCACATATCGTTAAGTGGTAGATTGTGAATAGTCTCTGCTGGCTGAAGTCTACCTTGACAGAAGAGTGTATGGACACCTGAAATACAATGGGTCTCATCAATTGCCTAAAATTACACAATTTGCACTGCAATAAGTAAATAACAGATTCCAAAATAAAATTTCAATAATTCTAAAAATATTTCCCTCTTCTCATAATAGTAAGTTCACTCTATTTGTCTTTACCAAGGAAGAAGATGCTGCCAAAGTCATAGTGAAAGAGGAGGTAGTTAAGATAGGAGACTTAAAATTGATGAAGAAAAGCAAGCTGTACATAAAGTTGGCAAGTCACCAGGACCGGATGGGATGCATCCAAATATGCTGAGGGAAGTAAGGACAGAAATTGTAAAGGTACTGGCCGTAATCTTCCAATCTTTCTTAGATAATGGGGTGGTGTCGGAGAATAAGAGAATTGTAAATGTTACTCCCTTGTTCAAAAAAAGGGTACAAGGATAAACCCAGCAACTACAAGCCAGTCTGTTTAACCTCAGTGGTGGGAAAGCTTCTAGAAACAATAATTCAGGACAAAGTTAACAGTCATTTGGACAAGTGTGGATTAATTAAAAAAATGGCCAGCATAGATCTGTTAAAGCAAATCGTGCTTAACCAACTTGATTAAGTTTTTGATAAAGTAACAGAGAGGGTTAATTAGGGTAATACAGTTGATGTGGTGTGTATGGATTTCCAAAAGGCATTTGATAAAATGCCACATAATAGGCTTGCCAGCAAAGTTGAAACCCATGGAATAAAAGAAAAAGTGACATCATGGAAACAAATTTTGCTGAGTGACAGGAAACAAAGAGTAGTGAATGGTTGTTTTTTGGACTGGAGGAAGGCATATATTGGGGTTTCCCAGAAATTGGTATTAGCACCACTGTTTTCTTGATATGTATTGATGACCTATACTTGGGGTACAGGGCATAATATCAAAATTTGCAGATGACACAAAATCTGGAAGTATTGTAAACTGTGAGGAGGATAGTTACAGATTTCAAAAGATATATGGCTGGGATTTTATCCAGACGACGGGGGTCTCGATCACTTGCAAAAGCACCAGCAAAAGCCCCACGCCACCTCCTCTGGAGAAGACCCAATGGATCACTTCTGTGGACAGTGGCAGGCCTTCTCCAGGATCACGAACCTCAGCAGCACAAGTCCCGCCAGCTGAAGGCTTCCGGCCAATCACAGACTGGCAGCTCTTTAACTGAGCAGTGCCACGAAGGCAGTGGTTACTGCCGGTGGAGCACTCAACCAAGGCCCTGTACCCAGGCTACAGATAAGTCTCAGCAGCCGTGGTTTTGCGAGGTGGGGGAGAGTGTGTAGGGGGGTCAGCAGCAAGGAGAGGGGGATGGCTCTAAGTGGGCACACCCCCTTCCCAATGCCGGACCGCTCGTTCAGGCACTGTGCCTTTTAATGAGGGACCCCACCCCCTACCACTGGGGCCGGCAAGCAACCTGCACGGGTTTGCTTGGCATCCTCTCCATGCAGCGACAGACCTACCGAACCGGTCTAATTCTGTTAGTGGCAGGATGAGGCCCTTAATTGGGCAGTAATTGCCCAATTTAGCGCCTCAATTGGCGGCAGGTTGGCAAGTCCGTTCACCTGCCTTCCCGCCCTGTACTTAATATGGGTGGAGATTATATCAATTATATGCTCTGCCCGCCTCAAAACCTAATGCAGGGGAGAGCATAAAATTCCATTGACTGGTGGTATTGGTGGACATGTGGCAGATGAAATTTAATGCAGAGAAGTGTGGAGTGATACATTTTGGTAGGATAAATGAGGAGAGGCAATATAAAATAAAGAGTACAATTCTAAAGGGGGTGCAGGAACAAATGAGATCTGTGGGTATATGCGCACAAATTGTTGAAGTTGGCAGTGAATGTCAAGAAAGTGGTTGAAAAGGCATATGGGATCCTGGGTTTTACGAATAAAGGCATAAAGTACAAAAGCAAGGAAGTTATGATGAACCTTTATAAAATACTGGTTCAGCCTCAACTGGAGTACTATATCCAATTCTGGGCACCAGACCTTTGGAAGGATATGAAGACTTGAGAGAGCGTGCAGAGGAAAATTACAAGAATGATTCCAGGGATGAGGGACTTCACTTATGTGGATAGATTGGAGAAGCTCGGGTTACTTTCCTTAGGGAAGAGAAGATTGAGAGGAGATTTAATAGAGGTGTTCAAAATCATGAGGGGTCTCGATAGAGTAGATAGAGAGAAACTTCCCTTTGGCAGAACGATCAAGAACCAGAGGACACCAATTTAAGTTGATTGGCAAAAGAACCAGAGATGACATGAGGAAAAGCTTTTTTACATAGCAAATGGTTAGGATCTCTGGAATACACTGCCTGAGAGTCTGGTGGAAGCAGATTCAGTCTGGCTTTCAAAAGGGAATTGGATAAGCACCTGAACAGAAAAAATTTGCAGGGCTACAGGGAAAGAGCAGGAGAGTGGTTGCTGTTTGCTCTTGCAGAGAGCCGGCATGGACACAATGAGCTGAATAGCCTCATTCTGTGCTGTAACCATTTTCTGATTCTATGATTCCATTAACAGGAAGGTCAATGATACAGATTACAGACATCTCTGTAAATTCAGATCCAAATCTTGCTGCAAGAGTGAGCCAATGATGTAAACTTACTGTGCCAATAAAATGGTTAAAAACCTTCCCCCTTTCAACCCAGAGAGCGGCTTTAATTCTGCAGCTATACATCCTGGGGCAGAAATTTCCCATTCGGCAGAATTCTGCTGCAACTTTGATGCCACTCAATTGCTCCACCACTGACTGTATGTGATTTCCAATATTGGCCTTAGTTACATAAGAACATAAAAGTAGGCCAGTCAGTGCATCTAGCTGTTCCACTATTAAATTAGATCATAGCTGATCTGAATCTTATCTCCATTTACCTGCCTTGGTTTCATATTGTTTAATATCCTTACCAAACAAAAATCTATCAATCTTAGCTTGACTTTTTCAATTGACCGAGTCTCAACAGTTTTTTGGGGGGGAGAGAGTTCTCGATTTCTACTACCTTTGGTGTGAAGAAGTGCTTCTTGACATCATCCCTGAGCAACCTAGCTATAATTTGAAGGTTATTCTCCCTTTGTTCAGGGCACCCCCACCAGAGGAAGTATCAAATTCTTTAATCATGTTAAAAACCGAAATTAGATCACCTCTTAATCTTCTGCACTCAAAAGACTGCAAGCCTAGTTACATAATCTATTGAGGAGTTACATAATATATTGCAGAGTTGCATAATGTTTTGAGGATAGAACCATAGAACCATACAAAAATTATGGCACAGAAGGAGGCCATTCAGCCTGTCGTGTCTGTGCCGGCCGAAAAAACTAGCCACCCAATCTAATCCCACCTTCCAGCATCTAGTCCATAGCCTTGCAGGTTACAGCACTTCAGGTGCCTGTCCAGGTACCTTGTAAAAGAATTGAAGGTTTCTGCCTCCACCACCATTCCTGGCAGTGAATTCCAGACACCCACCACCCTCTGGGTGAAAAAGTTTTTCCTCATGTCCCCTCTAATCCTTCTACCAATCACCTTAAATCTGTGCCCCCTGGTAATTGACCTCTCTGCTAGGGGAAACAGATCCATCCTGTCTACTCTATCTAGGCTCCTCATAATTTTGTACACCTCAATTAAGTCACCCCTTAGCCTCCTCTGTTCTAAGGAAAACAACCCTAGCCTATCCAATCTTTCCTCATAATTGCAACTTTCAAGGCCTGGCAACATTTTTTGTAAATCTCCTCTGTACTCTGTCTAGAGCTATTATGTACTTCCAGTAATGTGGTGACCAGAACTGTAAGCAATACTCCAGCTGTGGCCTAACCAGCATTTTATACAGTTCCAGCAATACATCCTGCTTTTGTATTCTATACCTGGGCCAATAAAGGAAAGCAGGAAAGCATTCCATATGCCTTCTTCACCACTCTATCTACCTGTCCTGCCATCTTCAGGGACCTGTGGACATGCACTCCAAGGTCTCTCACTTCTTCTACCCCTCTCAATATCCTCCCGTTTATTGTGTATTCCCTCACTTTGGGAAGGGGGTGTGTCTGCTTAGAGCCAGCCCCCTCCCCTTGCTGCCGACCCCCCTACACACCCTCCCCCGCAACACCCACCTTGCGAAACCACTCCTGCTGAGACTTATCTGTGGCCTGGGTCCAGGGTCTCAGTTGAGTGCTCCACCGGCAGCAACCACAATCAGCAAGGGACCCAACACTGAGCCCTGTGGAACACCACTGGAAACAGCTTTCCATTCGCAAAAACATCCGTCAACTATTACCCTTTGTTTCCTGTATCCCATGGGCTTTCATTTTACTGACAAGTCTGCCATGCGGGACCTTGTCAAATGCCTTACTAAAATCCATGTAGACCACATCCATTGCACTACCCTCATCAATCCTCCTTGTTACTTCCTCAAAAAACTCAGTTAAGTTAGTAAAACATGACCTTCCCCTAACAAATCCATGCTGACTATCCCTGATTAATCCCTGCCTTTCTAAGTGGCAGTTTATCCTGTCCCTCAGAATTGATTCTAACAATTAACCCACAACTGAGGTCAGACTGGCCTGTAATTATTTGGCCTATATCTCGCACCCTTTTTAAACAATGGTACAACGTTCACAGACCTCCAATCGTTTGGTACCTCGCCTGTATCCAGTGAGGATTTGAAGATGATCCTCAGCTTATCCGTTATTTCCTCCCTGGCTTCCTTTAACAAACTGGGATGCAATCCTTCCGGCCCTAATGATTTATCCACTTTCAAGGATGTCAGACCTTCTAGTACTTGCTCTCTCATTATGCTTATCGTATCTAATATTTCACACTTCTCCTCCTTAACTACAATGTCTGCTTGAACCCTCTCCTTTGTGAGGACAGAAACAAAAACTCATTAAGAACCCTGCCCACATCTTCTGCATCTATGCATAAGTTCCCATGTACATCTCTGATAGGCCCAACCCTTTCCTTAGTTGTCCTCTTGCTCTTAATGTATTGATAAAGCATCTTCAGGTTTTCCTTGATTTTACCTGCCAATAATTTTTCATGTCCTCTCTTTGCTTTTCTAATTTCCTTTTTTACTTCACGCCTGCATTTTCTATACTCCTCTAGGCTTTCTAAAGTATTAAGATTTTTGTGATCATCAGAAGTTTTCTTTTTCTGCTTTAATTTACCCTGTAAGTTTCTAGATAACCAGGGGGCTCTAGTTTTGGCAGTAATACTATTTATCTTTGTGGGGACATGCCTACACTCTGCCTGTAGTATCTTACTTTTGAATACCTCCCACTGGTTTGCCACTGATTTTCCTTCAAGTAGCTGTATCCAGTCCACTTTTGCCAGGTCACCTCTCAGTTTCAGAAAATTTGCCTTCCACAGTTTCACACTTTTACTCCTGTTTTCCCTTTGTCCTTTTCCATGATTATGCTAAAACTAACTGTATTATAGTCATTATCTCCAAAATGGTAACCCACTCTTACTTCATCCACTTGCCCAGCTTCATTACCGAAGACTAAATCTAGAATTGCGCCCCTCCATTGGGCTTGTTACGTGCTGGCTAAAAAGTTCTCTGAACGCAGCCCAAGAATTTTGTCCCCTCTCTGCCCTTCACATTGTTTGTATCCCAGTTGATATTGGGGTCGTTGAAATCCCCAACCATTATTGCCCTATAGTTTTTGAACTCAGAAATTTGCCTATATATTTGTTCTTCTATCTCCCTCTCACTTTTTGGGGGCCTATAATACACTCTTAGAAGTGTGGCTGCCCCTTTTCTATTTCTGAGCTCCACCCATATGGCCTCATTTGATGATTCATTTAGCATATCATCCCTCCTCAAAGCTGTTAGTGATTCCTTAACCAATTTAGTAAGGATTTAATAAGTATTTATTTTTATTTTTTAAATAGTGCTAGAAATGTCAGTTGGAGGGGTGAAGTGCTTCACCTGTGAGATGTGGGAGGTCCGTGACGCTTCCAGCGTTCCGGATGACTACATCTGCAGGAAGTGTACCCAGTTGCAGCTCCTCACAGACTGCATGGATCGGTTGGAGCAGCAACTGGATGCACTTAGGAGCATGCAGGTGGCAGAAAGTGTCATAGACAGGAGTTTTAGAGAAGTGGTTACACCCAAGGTGTAGGCAGATAGATGGGTGACCGCTAGAAGGGGCAGGCAGTCAGTGCAGGAATCCCCTGTGGCTATCCCCCTCTCGAACAAGTATACCGTTTTGGATACTGTTGGGGGGGTTGGCCTATCAGGGAAAAACAGCAGAAGCCAGAGCAGTGGCACCACGGCTGGCACTGTTGTTCAGCAGGGAGGGACAAAGCGCAGAAGAGCAATAGTTATAGGGGACTCTATAGTCAGGGGCACAGATAGGCGCTTCTGTGGACGTGAAAGAGACTCCAGGATGGTATGTTGCCTTCCTGGTGCCAGGGTCAAGGATGTCTCTGAACGGACAGGGGGCATTCTGAAGGGGGAGGGTGAATCGCCAGAGGTTGTGGTACACATCGGTACCAACGACATAGGCAGGAAGAGTGATGAGGTCCTGCAGGGGGAGTTTAGGGAGTTAGGTAGAAAGTTAAAAGACAGGACCTCTCGGGTTGTAATCTGGGGATTACTCCCTGTGCCACATGCCAGTGAGGCTAGAAATAGGAAGATAGTGCAGCTAAACACGTGGCTGAACAGCTGGTGTAGAAGGGAGGGTTTCAGATATCTGGACCATTGGGATCTCTTCAGGGACGGAAGGGAGCTGTACAAGAAGGACGGGTTGCATCTAAACTGGAGGGGCACAAATATCCTGGCTGCGAGGTTTGCTAGCGTCACTCGGGAGGGTTTAAACTAGTGCGGCAGGGGGGTGGAAACCAGAGCAGTAGGACAGCAAGTGAAATAAATGAGGGGGAACTAGTAAATAAGGCCAGTAAGACTAAGAGGAAGAGCAGGCAGGGAGATGTTGCGGAGCACAGCGGGATTGGTGGTATGAAGTGCATTTGTTTCAATGCGAGAAGTATAACAGGTAAGGCAGATGAATTTAGAGCTTGGATTAGTACTTGGAACTATGATGTTGTTGCTATTACAGAGACTTGGTTGAGGGAAGGACAGGATTGGCAGCTAAATGTTCCAGGATTTAGAAGCTTCAGGCGGGATAGAGGGGAATGTGTAACAGGGGTGGGGGAGTTGCATTACTCGTTAAGGAGAATATCACAGCTGTACTGCGGGAGGGCACCTCAGGGGGGTCATGCAGCGAGGCAATATGGGTGGAGCTCAGGAATAGGAAAGGTGCAGTCACGATGTTGGGGGTTTACTACAGGCCTCCCAACAGCCAGTGGGAGGTAGAGGAGCAGATATGTAGACAGATTTTGGAAAGATGGAAAGGTAACAGGGTTGTCGTGGTGGGTGATTTTAACTTCCCCTATATTGACTGGGACTCATTTAGCGCTAGGGGCTTCGATGGGGCAGAATTTGTAAGGAGCATCCAGGAGGGCTTCTTGAAACAATACATAGATAGTCCAATTAGGGATGGGGCTGTACTGGACCTGGTATTGGGGAATGAGCCCGGCCAGGTGGTCGAAGTTTCAGTAGGGGAGCATTTCGGGAACAGTGACCATAATTCCATAAGTTTTAAGGTACTTGTGGATAAGGATAAGAGTAATCCTCGGGTGAAGGTGCTAAATTTGGGGAAGGCTAATTATAACAATATTAGACAGGAACTGAAGAATTTAGATTGGGGGCGGCTATTTGAGGGTAAATCAACATCTGACATGTGGGAGTCTTTCAAACGTCTGTTGATTAGAATCCAGGACCAGCATGTTCCTGTGAGGAAGAAGGATAAGTTTGGCAAGTTTCGGGAACCTTGGATAACGCGGGATATTGTGAGCCTCGTCAAAAAGAAAAAGGAAGCATTCGTAAGAGCTGGAAGGCTAGGAACAGACGAATCCCTTGAGGAATATAAAGACAGTAGGAAGGAACTTTAGTAAGGAGTCAGGAGGGCTAAAGGGGGTTATGAGAAGTCATTGGCAAACAGGATTAAGGAAAATCCCAAGGCTTTTTATACGTATATAAAAAGCAAGAGAGTAACCAGGGAAAGGGTTGGCCCACTCAAGGACAGAGATGGGAATCTATGTGTGGAGGCAGAGGAAATGGGCGAGGTACTAAATGAGTACTTTGCATCAGTATTCACCAAGGAGAAGGACTTGGTGGATGATGAGCCTAGGGAAGGGAGTGCAGATAGTCTCAGTCATCTCATTATCAAAAAGGAGGAGGTGTTGGGTGTCTTGCAAAGCATTAAGGTAGATAAGTCCCCGGGGCCTGATGGGATCTACCCCAGAATACTGAGGGAGGCAAGGGAAGAAATTGCTGGGGCCTTGACAGAAATCTTTGCATCCTCATAGGCTACAGGTGAGGTCCCAGAGGACTGGAGAATAGCCAATGTTGTTCCTTTGTTTAAGAAGGGTAGCAAGGATAATCCAGGAAATTATAGGCCGGTGAGCCTTACGTCAGTGGTAGGGAAATCATTAGAGAGGATTCTTCGGGACAGGATTTACTCCCATTTGGAAACAAATGGACTTATTAGCAAGAGGCAGCATGGTTTTGTGAAGGGGAGGTCGTGTCTCACTAATTTGATTGAGTTTTTTGAGGAAGTGATGAAGATGATTGATGAAGGAAGGGCAATGGATGATATCTATATGGACTTCAGTAAAGCCTTTGACAAGGACCCTCATGGCAGACTGGTACAAAAGGTGAAGTCACACAGGATCAGAGGGGAGCTGGCAAGATGGATACAGAACTGGCTCAGTCATAGAAGACAGAGGGTAGCAGTGGAAGGGTGTTTTTCTCAATGGAGGGATGCTACTCGTGGTGTTTCACAGGGATCAGTGCTGGGACCTTTGCTGTTTGTAGTATATATAAATGATTTGGAGGAAAATGTAGCTGGTCTGATTAGAAAGTCTGCAGACAACACAAAGATTGGTGGCGTTGCGGACAGTGATGAGGATTGTCAGAGGATACAGCAGGATATAGATCGGTTGGAGACTTGGGCGGAGAAATGGCAGATGGAGTTTAATCCGGACAAATGTGAGGTAATGCATTTTGGAAGGTCTAATGCAGGTGGGAAGTTTACAGTAAATGGCAGAACCCTTAGGAGTATTGGCAGGCAGAGAGATCTGGGCGTACAGGTCCACAGGTCCCTGAAAGTGGCAACGCAGGTGGATAAGGTAGTCAAGAAGGCATTTGGCATGCTTGCCTTCATCGGTCGGGGCATACAGTATAAAAATTGGCAAGTCATGCTGCAGCTGTACAGAACTTCAGTTAGGCCACACTTAGAATATTGTGTGCAATCCTGGTCGCCACACTACCAGAAGGACGTGGAGGCTTTGGAGAGGGTACAGAAGAGGTTTACCAGGATGTTGCCTGGTCTGGAGGGCATTAGCTATGAGGAGAGGTTGGATAAACTCGGATTGTTTTCACTGGAACGACAGAGGTGGAGGGGCGACATGATAGAGGTTAACAAAGTTATAAGCGGCATGGACAGAGTGGATAGTCAGAAGCTTTTTCCCAGGGTGGAAGAGTCAGTTACTAGGGGACACAGGTTTAAGGTGAGAGGGGCAAAGTTTAGAGGGGATGTGCGAGGCAAGTTCTTTACACAGAGGGTGGCGAGTGCCTGAAACTTGTTGCCGGGGGAGGTGGTGGAAGCAGGTACCATAGATACGTTTAAGAGGAATCTTGACAAATACATGAATAGGATGGGAATAGAGGGATACGGGCCCCGGAAGTGCAGAAGGTGTTAGTTTAGGCAGGCATCAAGATCGGCGCAGGCTTGTAGGGCCGAATGGCCTGTTCCTGTGCTGTACTGTTCTTTGTTCTTTGTTCTTAATAATGCTCCACCCCCTCCTTTTTTATCCCCCTCCCTTTCCCGCCTGAAAACTCTATATCCAGAGATGTTGAGCTGCCATTCTTGCCCCTCTTTAAGCCAAGTTTCTGTTATAGCAATGATATTGTGTTGCCATGTGTCTTTCTGTGCCCTCAGCTCATTGGCTTTATTTACTATACTCCTTGCATTTAAATAAATACTCTTTAACACTGCCAAATTCCTGTGCCGCACACTTTTTAACCTTTGCTTCTTCTGTCTTTCAGAGTCACTTGCTAATTTTCTGCCTCCCGTTCCCTGCCCTGAAATTGTCCTATCTAAGACTGCCCTCAGATTCCCATCCCCCTGCCAAACTAGTTTAAACCATCCCCAACAGCACCAGCAAACCTTACTGCAAGGATATTTGTCCCTGTATACCGTCCGGCTTGTACAAGTCCCACTTTCCCCAGAACCAGTCCCAATGCTCCAGAAATCTGAAGCCTCCTTCCTACACCATCTCTCCAGCCATGCATTCATCTGGTGTATTTTCCTATTTCCATTCTCACTAGCACGTGGCCTTGGGAGTAATTCGGAGATTACTACCTTTGAGGTCCTGCTTGCTAATCTTGTTCCTAATTCTCTAAACTCAGCCTGCAGGACCTCATCCCTCTTTCTTCCTATATCATTGGTACCAATGTGGACCACAACCTCTGGCTGTGCACCCTTGCCCTCCAGAATGCTCTGTAGCCACTCAGTGATATCCATGACCTTTGCACCAGGGAGGCAACATACCATCCTGGAATCATGTCTGTGACCACAGAAACTCCTATCTGTTCCCCTAACTATAGAATCCCCTACCACTATTGCTCTCTTGTTGTTTCTCCTCCCTCCCTGTACAGCTGAGCAACCCTTGGCGCTCTGGTCATGACTCTCACTGTGATCTCCAGAGGAACCCTCTTTCCCATCAGTACTCAGAACTGAATACTGGTTAGAAAGTGGGATGTCCTCCGGGGACTCCTGACTACCTGCCTTGACCTTCTTGTCTGTCTGGCGGCCACCCAATCCTTCTCTGCCCATTCTCTCTTAAACTCAGGGGTGACTGCCTCCTGAAATGTGTTATCCACATAGTTCTCTACCTCGCAGATGCACTACAGTGACTCCAGCTGGCGCTCAAGTTCCGAAACCCGGAGCTCAAGCTTCTGCAGCCAGTGACACTTTCTGCTGTCCACAACTTCCCACATGCCACAGGAGGCACATTCCACTTGGCTGAGCTGTCCTGCCATTACTTAGCTTTACAAACTAATTATTGCTAGTGTAATAAGTGCAATAACTTAGCAATTACTTGCCAATCAGATTCTTCCCCTGTACCACGGAGGCTGAAAAGGCAGAAAGAAAAGAAAGACTGCAAAGAGCACCTCCTTCCCCAGTCAGTGAAATCCCTCACACTCAACTCACAGCCTCACTTTGTCCAAACAGCACTATTCTAATTAGTAATTATTAATAAATTACACTCATTAAAAAACCTTACTAGTACTTACAAGGTAGTTATTTGAGGGTTTTTTGAAAAAAGAACTTTTTTTCTCTGATTTTTAAAGCTATTTACAGGTAATAACAGCTGTAACTTACCAACCAATCAGCTTGTAGATTTCCTGTGATGTCATTGTTAGTTTTTTTCACTTTTCAAAACCAGCGCGCGCTGACACAGCCACAGAGAGAGCGAGAGAGAGAGAGAGAGAGAAAGAAAGAGAGAGACCGCTGACTGTCACTCCGCTCCTCAGCTAGGTGGAGGCGTCGAGCCCTGCTCTTTATTTATTACCTCCCACTCTGCTCCCGTTTCCTCACAGGTCCGCCACCAACTGTTGTTCTGCTCCTCCTATATAATATAATGAATCTGTATAATATAATAGGGCCCACTTTGGAGAGGTGGGAAATAATTCCTGCAAGTCCAAAGCTCCTGCATCTCAGGCGAAGTTCAGGGCAGCTGAACAAATATATTTTACAGTTTGAAATTATTGGACTGAAGTATTGGCATTAGTTACACTCTCTTTGGGGAGGAAGTTTAAGGTTTAAGTGCTCTCCTCTCAGAGGCAGCTCCTATCACATCGACAGAAAATCCTGAAGGTGGCAGGACCTCCGCACAATTTTCTGCCCTCCACCTGCTGGAGTATGCTAGGAAACGAGTACAGAGGAAGACTTGCCCTTTTTTTTGTACAAATGGGCTGCAAGATGATGAAACCAAGGGTCAAAACTACAAAGCTCTGTTCTGCCAGAACAGAGCCTCATTAGCAGTGAGTATTGATGCTGTAAGTGGTCATTTTGTGATTTTTTTGCTATCAGTGATGAGCTCCACACTGAATACATGATTTCCAACCTTTGATTTAAACAGTATTCCTGACGAAGTACAATAAAAATGTTGTCACTGAGATATCCTCACTGCATTCCTCCCTCAGCCTCAGTAATGAACAACTCATCTTCAGCGATTTCAACCTCCATCTCATATCAACCCACGCTGTTTCCTCTGACATCATTGCTCTCATCCTCCCTTAGTCTCGCCCTCCATGTAAACACTCCAACCCACATTGACAGCTACCTTCGTTACCTTGCTACCTCATGGGGTCTTGCATCTCCCACTGCATCAATCACAGATAACGCCATCTCTGATCACTTTCTTGTATCACTCTTCATCCAGGTTCCCCCTTCCACACCCCAACCCTACTTCTTTCTGTATCCATCCCTGGAAAAAAAACTATCCCCAATTCATTTACAACTGCACTTTCAAAATCCAAACTGCCTAGCTTTTAGCCCTCCACTCGACACAACATTTCTGCAACTACTGATTTGCTCAACCGCACCCTCACCTCTACCTTTGATGCCCTAGTCCCCAATAAAACCATTACTTTCTCTCACCCTGGCCATTCCCCCAGTATGGCCCTCATCTCTGCTCCCTTAGGTCAAAGGACGCAGACTTGAACTAATATGGCAGACAACTGGTTTAGCCACTCACCACCAGATCTGATAAAGCACTATCAGGTCCTGCTCTCATCTGCTAAATCCTGGAATGAAAAGATAACCCACAGCTCCTTTTCTCTATTGCAAACTATCTTCTTAAATCTGTCTCCTAAACCCTCACCTCCAACAATGTGCGAGGAGAACATGGGCTTCTTTGTCACTAAGATTGAGACCATCCGATCAATTGCCACTGCTGCTTCCCTCCCTTCCACTAGCCCTCCAGGCCAAACTTCCTCTAAAGTTCTCCCCTGCCCTAGCCCTGAAGTAGCATGTTTCTCCAATTTCTCTCTCATCTTCCCTCGTGCCCTCTCCGAGCTCATTCTGTCCATGAGACCAACTTCCTGCTCCCTTGAACCTATTCCCACTAAACTGCAGAACACCAAACTTCACCACCTGGTTCCCATGTTAGCTGGCATTGTTAACAGTTCTCTCTCTTCAGGTATTGTCTCTCTCTCCTTTAAATCTGTTGCCATCAGCCCTCTCCTCAAAAAAAACAACCCTTGACCCCACCATTTTTGACTCCTATCAAATCTGTGCCCATCTTTTAATATCCCCATCCTCAATGATAGGGGATGTGCAAAAGATAAGGATGAAGCATTTGCAACAATCTTCAGCCAGAAGTGCCGAGTGGATCAATCTTGGCCTCCTCCTGAAGTCGCCAGCATCACAGATGCCAGTCTTCAGCCAATTCGATTCACTCCACGTGATATCAAGAAACAACTGAAGATACTGGAAAGGCTATGGGCCCTGACAACATTCCCAGTCCCTCCACAGGATGCCCACCATGGTCATCCACAGCAACACAGCAGACTGTCAGGGTTGCATCTAGACATAGTGATAGGAAATATAAGATGAAACAGTTTTGAGCACCAAGGTGACATGGATGCTATAAATATTGTGCACATTTTGCTCAATTTTCAATACATATTTGTTTAATTTAATATTTGATTCACTCATAAGCCATTTGCTTGGTTTCATTTGAATAGGAAAATCTTTGTTGAAGTTGTATGGCAGGAACATTGTTGCTTGCAATGCATTTCAGAAAGTGTCCAGTGACTATTTTTCAGTTTGCTGTTAGCCTTCAGTCCTCAATGATAGCTGTTTCTCATACTTTTCAATTGTTAAACTACCAACATGCTTTCCATTCATGGATCTGCAGTCACACACTTACTTTCTTTGCATTGTTATGTTCTCCGTTGCGTCATAGCCCAGAAAACATTAGATCAGCTGGTCACGTCAAAATGCTGCAGTGTTATAGCTTCCTACGTGTGCGGTTTAATGCCTCGATGCGTTATAAAATTTTCTATGCAGACATATATCAATTTTAATGAAGTTGATAGCATACAGGCTGTTTAGCAGACGAGCCCTTCTTCTTGATTGCAGCAATGATTAAGACCTCAGGCATATGTGAACGTACTTGGAAAATGTTTGTTTTCTCCTCCCAACATTCCTTTCTGAGGTGGCTTATTGTTGGCTGAAAATTGCAAATATGAGATTTTCCCATACATGCCCCTCCATGGCCTTTATATCTATAATGGCATAATTTGCATTGTTGTCCTCCTCCTCACCCTCTTCATAGTCGTCCTCATCTGAGGAGGACTGGTGTTCCTCCAGTTCCTCCACCTGCAAAAAACTGCCACGTCTAATTGCCAGGCTGTGTAATGCACAGCAGACAACGATTATTCACGAGACCCTTTCTGGCATGTCATGAACAGCCCCTCCAGGCAGCGTAAGCACATTTTCAGCATACAAATGGTGTTTTCAATGGTGGATGCATGAGCAGCATTGCTTCTCTCTTCAACTGTACTTTGGGGATGGCGCACTGGTGTCATCAACCATGTCCAAAGAGGGTAACCCTTGCCACCCAGGATCCAGCCGTCCACTTCGGCTTGCTCAGCAAAAACTCCTGACAGCTGTGATTTCTTCAAAATGTATGAGTTATGACAGCTCCCTGGGAAACGTGCACAAACCTGCATTATTTTTCTCCTGCGGTTGCAAACCAGTTGTACGTTCAAAGATTGGAAGTCTTTGCGATTCACAAGTACAGCAGGCTGCTCCCAGGGAGCTCTAAGGGCCCCATGAGTTCAGTCGATCACCCCTTGCACTCTAGGGAATGCAGCGATGGATGTCAAGGCCACAAACATTGTTGCATGGCTGTCCTTGTCTACAGGTAAGGAGATGAACTCATTGGCATGCGAAATAGGGCATTGGTCACCTCTTTGATACACCTATAGGTCACAGACTGTCTTATGCCATATATGTCACCCATTGATCCCTGGAAGTCACTGCTAGCCATAAAATTAAGTGCAGCAGTCACCTTGAGGGAAAGTGGCATGGGATTCCCACCAAACTTGAGTGGTTGCAGATCATGTGGTAGGATCCTACAAATTTCTGTGACCATGTCACGTGATATCCTTAGGCATCTCTCGCATTGCCTCTCTGACATTTGAAGGTGATTTGTCCTTGTCCTAAGGATGCAATGACGTTCCAGTGTCCGTCTTTGATAATGCCATTCCTGCATGTTGTCAGTCACAGCATCCTCATCTTCTAGTTCTGCCTGTTGCTGGCGTTCAGGCATCATGAGGGAAAAGAGCCATGCTTAGTCACTTTCTGCTTTTCTTCCCGTGGTATTAGACAAATTGGGTGTATGACACCCATGTCACTGCAGCTTTCCAAATAATGAAATGAGTAGAATGTTAAAATTCGGCCTCCTGCTGCCAGTCAGCTGAACCATTGAGGCAATGAGCAGTTCTTTTTTCTGTGCTTTAAAATTGCAGCCAGGTTGAGCACCCACCCACCATGGTTTGACTCCGCCCGCTTGCCTTGCAATCCTTCTTTGGCCACGTGGTTTTCATTATCATTCGAGAAAATGGTGCGTGTACAACATAAGGCACGTCTCCCCACCTTCCAACTTCCCCCTGCCACCTTTCAGCCTGCACCCATCACCCTTGACTCACCCAATGTCACCTTAACTCTTCCATCTGTTACATTTGAACCACTAACTCAACCCCACCATTACTGTGCACAGTGTCACAATCAATTTATTCATGCCATCCTTCTCTCCTGTTACCATTGAAATGCCCACTCTGACCCTTGATCCTCAGGCACTTTTACCACAGACACTGGAGTCCCTGTACGGACACATTGCTGACCCTTGCCACCACCTGTCTCACCTCATCCACGGTTGGTAAATTATCAGACTGCGTATCCGACATTCAGTACTGGATGAGCAGAGATTTCCTCCAATTAAATATTGGGATGACTGAAGCCATTATCTTCAGTGCCCGCTCCAAATTCTGTGTTCCCTAGCTACCGATTCCATCCCTCTCCCTGGCAACTGACGGAGAGGCTGAACCAAACTGTTGGCAACCTTTGTGTCATATCTCACCACGAGAGAGCTTCTGACCTCATACCTCCATCACTTAGACTGCCTATTTCCACCTCCGTAACTTTGTCTGACTTCGCCCCCTGCCTCAGCTCATCTGCTGCTGAAACCCTCATTCATGCCTTTGTTACCTCTAAACCTAAACTATTCCATCACACTCCGAGCCGGCCTCCCATATTCTCTCTTCCGTAAACTTGAGGTCATTAAAAACTCTATTGTCCATGCCCTTGCTTGCAACAAGTCCCGTTCACCTATCGCCCCTGTAATTGATGACCTACATTGGGTCCCGGTCAAGCAACACCTTGAATTTAAAATCTTCATCCTTTTTTTTCAAATCCCTCCATAGCCTTACCACTCCCTATTTCTGGAATCTCCTCCAGCCCCATAACCCTACGAGATATCTGCACTCATTTAATTCTGACCTCTTGAGCATCCTTGATTTTAATTGCTCTACCATTGGTAATTGCACCTTAGCTGCCAAGGCCCTAATGTCTGGAATTCACTTCCTAAACCTCTCCAACTCGCTATCTCTCTTTCTTCCTTTAAGATGCTCCTTAAAATCAAGCATTTGGCCATCTGGCCTATCATTTCCTGATGTGTCTTGGTGTCTAATTTTGTTTTATAATGCTCTTATGAGGTGCCTTGGGATGTTTTATTATGCTAAAGGCACTATGTGAATGTAAATTGAGTTGTTGATTTGAGTTAAGCCTCCTCACTTGGAGCATAAAGTCAGAATGTCGCTGCACAGCATTATAACCCTATTTTTTTTATATTCAGTCTAGGAAAATGGGTGTTGCTAGCTAGTCCAGCATTTATTTATTTTTCTCCAAAATATACTTTATTCATAAAAATCTGTAAAAAATATATGACAAAAGAGTTCCAAACAGCACCAAGTCAAAAATTACAAACAGTGCAAAGGAGGTCAGTTTCCTTCAATACAATCATGAGTTGCCTCACAACTCTTCCATTTCATTTCTCATGCCATATACATTAAATTTTCCCGATACAGTTTGAGGGCTTTTGCATGGATCCAGCCCCTCCGTTCAGCTTGGTGGGGGGGACCTTACCACAGTGGTCTTTCCCCATTGAGCCTTTGCTGCAGCTGCCCCAAGCTTTAGTGCGTCCCTCAGCACGTAGCCCTGGACCTTGGAATGTGCCAGTCTGCAACAATTGGTCGTGGACAACTCTTTGCGCTGTAAGACCAGCAAGTTTCGGGCACACCAAATGGCGTCTTTCACCAAATTGACAGTCCTCCAGCAGCAGTTGATGTTTGTCTCGGTGTGCGTCCCTGGGAACAACCCGTAGAGCACAGACTCCTGTGTTAAAGAGCTGCTTGGGATGAACCTTGACAAAACCCACTGCATCTCTTTCCACACCTGCTTTGCAAAGACACATTCCAGAAGGAGGTGGGCAACCGTCTCTTCCCCACCACAGCCACCGCGAGGGCATTGTGCGGAGGGGGTGAGACTTCGGGCATGCAGGAAGGATCTGACGGGGAGGGGGGGGGCTCTTTTCACCACCAGCCAAGCTACATCTTGGTGCTTGTTTGCTAGTCCAGCATTTTTTTTTATTTCCAAAATATACTTTATTCATAAAAATCTGTAAAAAAAAATACATTACCAAACAGTTTCAAACAGCACCAAGTCAAAAAATACAAACAGTGCAAAGGAGGTCAGTTTCCTTCAATACAATCATGAGTTGTCTCACAACCCTTCCATTTCATTTGTCATGCCATATACATTTTTACATTTTACAGCACACAAAATTTTCCCGATACAGGTTTCCCATGCATCCAGCCCCTCCGTTCAGCCTGGTGGGGTGACCTTACACAGTGGTCTTTCCCCATTGAGCCTTTGCTGCGGCTGCCCCAAGCTTTAGTGCGTCCCTCAGCACCTAGTCCTGGACCTTGGAATGTGCCAGTCTGCAACATTCAGTCGTGGACAACTCTTTGCGCTGGAAGACCAGCACGTTTCGGGCAGACCAAAGGGCGTCTTTCACCAAATTGATAGTCCTCCAGCAGCAGTTGATGTTTATCTCGGTGTGCGTCTCTGGGAATAGCCCGTAGAGCACAGACTCCTGTGTTACAGAGCTGCTTGGGATGAACCTCGACAAAAACCACTGCATCTCTTTCCACACCTGCTTTGCAAAGACACATTCCAGAAGGAGGTAGGCAACCGTGTCTTCCCCACCACAGCTGCCGCGAGGGCATTGTGCGGAGGGGGTGAGACTTCAGGCGTGTAGGAAGGTTCTGACGGGGAGGGCTCTTCTCACCACCAGCCAAGCTACATCTTGGTGCTTGTTTGAAAGTTCTGGTGATGAGGCATTCCGCCAAATGACTTTGGTGGTCTGCTCGACACGATCCACCGTCTCCTTTTCCCGTAGGGCCTTGAGGACATTCCGTGCAGACCACTGCCTGATGGATCGGTGGTCAAAGGTGTTTTTCCGCAGAAACTGCTCCACGATGGATAGGTGGTACGGCACAGTCCAACTGGATGGAGCGTTCCATGGCAATGTGACCAGGCCCATTCTTCGCAACACCGGGGAC
The DNA here is from genome assembly GCF_036365525.1 of Heterodontus francisci. Classification (NCBI taxonomy): domain Eukaryota; kingdom Metazoa; phylum Chordata; class Chondrichthyes; order Heterodontiformes; family Heterodontidae; genus Heterodontus; species Heterodontus francisci. The sequence continues at coordinate 39,287,538 of NC_090372.1, forward strand.
AGATAGAACCTCAGCACGTAGTGACACTTGGAGTTTGCGTACTGGAGCTTTACACACAGCTTGATGCAGCCGCACTCGAAGGTAGTCATCGGGATGAGGGAGGCGTTGGGTACATTTTCCCCGCCCTTATCCAGAGGTTTGAACATCGTGTCGCTCCGGACCCGGTCCCTTTTGGATCTCCAGATGAAGTGGAAAATGGCTTGGGTGACCGCCACAGCACAGGAGTGAGCCAGACCTGCGCCTCGCACAGCAACGTGAGCGCCTCGCACCTGATGACCAGGTTCTTACCCGCAATGGAGAGAGATCGCTGCCCCCAAATGCTCAGCTTGTGTTGTACCATGGCTACTCGCTCCTCCCAGGTTTTGGTGCATGTCCTGGCCCTTCCAAACCATATCCCCAGCACCTTCAGGTAGTCTGACCTGACGGTGAAGGGGACAAAGGATCGGTCAGCCCAGTTCCCAAAGAACATGGCCTCGCTCTTGCCGTGGTTAACTTTGGCTCCCGAGGCCAGTTCGAACTGGTCACAGATGCTCATCAGTCTGCACACAGACAGCGGATCCGAGCAGAAGACAGCGACGTCATCCATGTACAGGGAGGTTTTAACCTGAGTGCCTCCACTGCCTGGGATTGTCACCCCTCTTATGCTCACATCCTTCCTAATAGACTCAGCAAAGGGTTCAATACAGCAAACAAACAAGACAGGGGAGAGAGGACAGCCCTGTCTGACTCCAGATTGGATCGGGAAACTTTCCGATTCCCACCCATTGATTGAGACCGCGCTACTGATGTTTGTGTAGAGCAGTTTGATCCAATTGCAGATTCCCTCCCCAAACCCCATTTTGGAAAGCACGTCCATCATGTAGGTGTGCATTATCCTGTCAAAAGCCTTCTCCTGGTCCAGGCTGATGAGGCAGGTGTCCACCCTCCTGTCCCGTACTTAGGCGATCGTATCCCTGAGTAGCGTGAGACTATCGGAGATCTTCCTGCCGGGTACAGTACAGGTCTGATCAGGGTAAATCACGAACTCCAGAGCAGACTTGACTCTACTGGCTATGGCTTTGGACAGAATCCTGTAGTCAACATTAAGCAGTGAGATGGGCTGCCAATTTCTGATTTCTGCCCTCTCCCCCCTTCCGCTTGTAGATGAGGATTCTGACATATTGCCGACCCAGTCCCAAAGGGTCGAATACAACTCAACCGGTAAGCCATCGCATCCAGGAGTTTTACTCGTCTCAAAGAACTCGACGGCCTTTGTCAGCTCGTCCAGAGCTAGCGACTTGTCCAGTTTCTCCCTCATGCTGTCATCTAAGACCCCTGTGATAGATGACAGGAAGGACTGGGGGGCTCTGCTGTCTGTGGGCTTCGCGTCATACAGCCCAGCATAAAAGGATTTGCTGATCCTTAGTATGTCGGACTGCGAAGACGTTACCGAGCCATCCTCTTCCTTCAGGCTGCTGATAACAGAGCTCTCTCTGTATACCTTTTGGAAGAAGTAACGCGAGCACGTTTCATCCTGCTCAATGGAGCGGACTCTGGACTGGAAGATGATCTTGGAGGCCTCCGTGGCAAAGAGTGAGGCCTGCTGGCTCTTCACCTCATGGAGGTCCTCCTTGACCTAGACCCCCATCGACTGCAGTCAGAGCAGATTTTGTATACTTTTCTGGAGTCGGGACATTTCCTTCTGTCTCTCTCTCTCACCCTCTGAACACCTTTGAGGATAAAGAACCTCTTGATGTTCTCCTTGATCGCTTCCCACCAGTGAACTGGAGACTCAAAGAGGGGTTTCACGGTCCTCCAGCCTTTGTAATCCCTTTTGAGTTCCTCAACGTTCTCTGGGGTTAGCAGTGTAGCATTGAGCTTCCACGTCCCCCTGCCAACCCGCTGGTCGTCCTGTAAGTGACAGTCGGCCAGTAAGAGGCAGTGGTCGGAGAAGAACACCGGCTTGACATCACTGGATCTGACCGTGACAGCACGGGACACAAACAGGAAGTCAATCCTGGAACGCGCCGACCCGTCCGCTCTTGACCAAGTGTATCTACGCTGCGCTCCGTCTGCAGGTTTGCTGAAGACGTCGTGCAGTTTGGCATCTTTAACTGTTTCTATTAGGAATCTGGACGTAGCGTCCAGTTTGCTGTCATCTCTGCCGGATCGTCCAGCTGCATCGATGATGCAGCTGAAGTCACCACCTAGGATGACTGGCCTGGACATCGCCAGCAGCAGTGGGAGCTGCTGGAAGATGGACAGCCGTTCGCTGCATTGAACCGGGGCGTACACGTTGATCAACCGGAGCGGAGCGTTGTTGTACATTACATCTACTACGAGGAGGCGACCGCCCACCACCTCCTTAACATCGGAGATGTGAAGTTACCTCCCCGCAGCAGAATACCCAGGCCGGAGGAACGGCAATCATTACCCCCTGACCAGATCGATGGCCCGTGGGACCACCATCGCAACCACTGCCTGTAGGTGCTGAGGTGTGGTATTCCACACTCCTGCAGAAACAGTAGGTCTGCTTTGACCTTGGCGAGGTAATCCAAGGTTGAAACACATCGCGTAGTGGATTTAATGCTACGCAGATTAATTGAAGCAATCCTTATACCCATTTTTTAAAAGTTAGTTGTTGCTTCCCATACCATTTGTCCTTGCTAGTCCCAGTCCTTCGGGATGTTCCTGCATACCCATAGTGTGTGCAAGCTGTTTCACGTTCGTTGGGCTCAGAAACCCCTCCTGGTTTCTCATGCAGGTTTGTTCCGCTGGGGTGACATCGGGGGGGGGTCTTGTAGGCAGCAAGGATTGGGCTGTCCTCTGCTGTTCCCTTCTGTTCCTCCCTGAAAACATCACTGCTCCCGGCTTCCCGGAGCTGAGGTGCGCCAGGCGTGTCTTTGCTCTCGGTGTCCCGGAGCTGGGATGCGCTGGCCATGTCGCTCGGTGTGGCGCTTTAGGCTTGGAGCGTGCTGGGCCCATCACAGCTTCCAGTGCCCGGGGGCTGGGGAGCATTTTCTTCCAGCTCCTTGGAGTTCTGCTGCCTCTTTTGAAGGGACCGTCGTTCCAGCACTTCCTCGTCCAGTGCAGAGGAGCTGTTGTAGTCTGTCTCAGACGGTAGCCTCCTCTTGCCACTGGTTTGGGTGGTGGCCTGTTCCGCTTTTGGAGGTCTTTTCTTTGAGGTTTTCCTTTGTACCACTTGCCACTGACCTGTTTGTCCATCTGCTGCCTCCTCCTCCATTGATTCTGTCTGTGGAGGAGGGGTTTCCAGGCACAGGGTAGGTGCTGGGCCGCTAGTTTCAACTGCCTCCCCTTTCTTCTCCTTCTCAGGTAGAATTTCCTTGCTGCGGAGAAGGTTGCTTGTCTCCTTTCCAGCACCGGACGCCTTCGTCGAACCTTCTCCCGGCCTTTCCTTGGACCTTGCCGCCTGAGCATAACTGAGGCAACATTTGGGGCAGGTTTTGTAGAGGTGGCCTGCCGCCCCGCACAAGTTGCAACACTTAGTCTGCTTACAGTCCTTGGTCTGATGGCCTTCCTTCCTGCAGTTCTTGCAGACAACTGTGCTGCAGTTAGCTGCCACATGACCAGATTTGCCACAGGTGCGACAAACTCTGGGCTGCCCAGCGTAGACCAAGAAGCCTCGACTTCCCCCGATAGCGAAGCTGGAGGGAGGGTGGATAATGGCTCCACTGGCATCGACCTTCAAGGTCACCTTGACCTGCCGCTTGCTGGTCCAACTCCCAAAGGGGTCCTTGACATCAGTGCTGCTGCCGGCCACCTCAACGTACCTGGTGAGAAAGGTGAGTACATCTACCACAGGAACATGGGGGTTGTAGAGGTGAATTGTCACCACCCGGTCACGTTGTGACGGATGTGTGAAGAGCGGCTCCACTGTAAGGATCGACATTGCCCATCCCTATTTCTTGAGAAGGTGGTGGTGAGCCATCTTCTTAAACTACTGCAGACTGCATGGTGAAGGTGCTCCCACATTACAGTTGTGGTGTTCCCGGATTTTGACCCAGCAATGATGAAGGAATGGTAATATACCTCCAGGTCAGGATCGTGTGCAACTTATGAAGAAACTTGGAGATGATGGCGATGCCAAGCGTCTGCTGCCCTTGTCCTTTTAGGTGGTAGAGGTTGCAGGTTCAGAGGTGCTGTCAAATAATCTGTTTCTGATCTATGCTTATATTTAACGTGACTGCGTGATGTGAATGGAGCCTTGAAATATCAGTCCTTTGGTACATCGCTGCTAGGTAGTATGTTGAAAGAATGATAAAGCAAATATTTATGTACCTGACTAGCAGCACAGACCTGTGATCAGTAGTCTATTTTAGAATCCAGATGCACTCAAGTCAAGCTCAAGCATATGGTGTACTATAATCATTTTTGTTAAAATATGAAATTATACACTATTGTTACCATGGGAATATACTGAAAGTAATACCAATGTTTCCTAGGCAGAATGTTTTTCATTTCCAGTTATAGTCTCCATGAGCTTGACATTGATTCATTTCAAAGATATCTTAACCAAAGAATGCTGCATTTTTGTTCTCATAAAAGCATGCACAATAAAAAAGCAAGCTTAATCTACATTGGCTGGGCTGTTATTACATCTGGACCATGTAGCTGTGGCTTTGGCTTTACTGTTGAGGAAGTTTAATCAGACAAATCCTTATGATGCCTGCCTACAGCCATTTTACTGTTTCATACCAATGTCTAAAGTAAGCAGTCACCAATTAAGTGTTCTCAATTTTATTCTTTCAAAACCTTTCTGTGGAGACGATATGTTTCCTATCCGAGCGGTCATCTCTCGCCTCTCCCCATCCGCCACATCCTATTGCCTGCTTCAACTCCTCTTGTGGACGTTATCTGAAGTAGTGAGTGTTTGTTTTTTACAACTGTTACTCTGTATGTTAGCCCGCTGTCAATAAAATGAAGCAACTTAATGATTCGTCTTACTGAAGTGCTTCTTAGATTGGAGACGGCATGTATGATAGGCACGATATCCAGTTCAGATTACAAAGATGCCCTATTGTTAATCCTGTGGGCTATGCTATCATGTCATTAGATATTGGGCAATATGGATACCTTGCTGAACATAAGATACTCAGATCACTCACAGGAGTGACTGCTGTACCTGAGAGAATATCTAAGGCAGACCCAAAATTTGTAATGGTGGCTGAGTTGAAGGTCTTAAAAAAATGTCACAGGGAACAGTGAGAATTTTTTTTTTTTCATTTACTTAACAATTAGAAAGATATTATGAAGTAAATTAGGGATCATCCCGTATCATTCTACTTAGCTTCACTACAATATAACATGGAAAAACATGTTAAAAAATAAATAAATGCTTGCTTTTCCAATGTCAGTAATCACTCCACCCAGTTCTGTTGTTGTCTCTAGATCATCAATTTTCATTTGGAGCTCAGTCCCATCAATTTGCATCTGCAGATTGTCAACACATACATCAATGTTTTTAGCACGCCCAAAAAGTCAACTTATGTTGTCATGTCTTAACTTGTATTTGCTACATTAACTCCCAGTTTTCGTATGGGCTTATTATGTTTGCTTTTTGCCTACAAGTCACTACATAGGAATGTCATATCACACCAGATTTTCTGATCCGGGTGCTGAGATGACAGGGCTAGATCGCAATAGGTAATATCTTGTAATGAAAACTCTGTTTGAAGTTCTGTCTTGGAACCAGCATGTTAACATTATCTCTTTTCTCATCTTGGAGATTAGCCTACTAGCACTGCCAGCACCTTAAAGTGCCCTACATCTCTTTCAATGTAATTATGCATATCACAGAGGATGTGATTATTGAGCATGAGATAACAACATCAAGTGAATCACAGTTCACAAGTGTTGATTGCATTTTGGTTCCACCTAAGTGACAGTTTTGTTAAAAGGGAACTGAAGGATCTAGGCTATCAGCCTATGTTATATGCTTCTCTAACCTTCAAAGTCCAAGCAGCATCAAAAGAGGATCAAAGGGTATCTTTCACACTTAGACAATGTGAAAATCAAAATAAATTTCAATACAGTCTGCTTAACAGGCTTTTCTGATGTAGGGTGCTGTCAAGAAAACGTGCTATGCTGAATGATTTTTAATTCATCGGTTGGAAACCTAAATTAAACTTTTAAAAGAAAAGCTGGAATGCTAATTCAACTTTTCAAAAGGCAGCAGCTAAGATGGCCACCACAATTTGCATTGAAATACCTCACACTCCGAGGTATCGAGGTGGAAACGCATGTCTGAATAGCCCTCATCCAGACAATGGTTTGATCAGTTGAATGAGCTATCTGGTATCACTTTCATTAACAAGACATTCAAAACCATCTTGGAACATTAACACTAGTGGAGATGAACCTCCAGGGGGTACACATTGAAACAATAAGACCCGAGAAAGATAGGAATTCTTAGACTTGAATCTCATTAAAGTGAAAAAGAGAATACACTGGGACAATGGTGTGACAGTCTCTCCACCTGTGTGAAAACTTTGAGTTTCTTTAGGACACATCAGACAAGCATCTGAGTTAATGAGTACAGGATCCCAGTGGAGCTGTCTTTCTCTCTCTCTCTCTCTCTCCAGATAACACTGTAGGTTTTGAACCCTGGCTGCAGGCAGCAAAACATCCAAAAACATCCAAGTCTATCATAGCTGCAGCCAAAGGGTTGAATTTTGTTCAGTTGCCGATGTCGGGCTCCATAGTGGGGGGGGGGGGGGCGGTGCCAGAAGATTGGAGTGGCAACAGCCCACTATGGAGCCTGACGCTGGGATTGCCGGGCCCGATCTTGCTGGCGACGGCAAGGCTCCGTGGTGGCCCCTCCGCCGCTCGGTGATGAGACCCACTTTAAATATTGAAATGATCCTTATGTGTATATTTAAATGCAATCCCCTACAATCTTTCTGTTGGATCCAGATCTTCGGTGCAACAGGCGGCACTCATGTGCCTTCACTTTCCCATCCAGGGAAAGCTGGCACCACCAAGGTGGTGAAGGGGGGTCAGAGCATTTTTAGTGTAGTGGGGGATGGGGTCAACTCTATATTTTTCATGTTGGGGGGGGGAAGGAATGAACTCTGCACTTTGTGCAGTTGTGGGGGGAGAAGGGGTCAACTCTGCAATTTTAGTGTAGTTGTGGGGGGGGGGATTAATGGGGGTAACTCTGTGTTCTCTGAGCAGGGCTGGCAGCCCTTTATAAATGGCGCCAGTGCCTGCACAGAGACTGTTGACGCCGCTCACAGCATCACCAAGGCTGTCCCTCTCATGTGATTTGGGGGTGTAACGGCGGCACTGCATATTGTAATGATCCGCTGGGTTCAAGATCGCAGTGGCGTGACAGTACGGGGCTTGTGAATGCCTGCTGCCATTATTTTTGCCCACCACCTCTCCCAGTGTCAAGGAAACAAAAATCAGCCCAGAGACTCTGGGGGAAAAAATCATCTACATCATTGTCTCCAAGAAAAACCTGAACCAGGTGGCCACCTCTACCAACTAGAAACTTCAGGACCACGAATTCAGTGGGAAGACAACTGAATTACCAGACTCCACAGACTGTATTTTTTTTGTTCTGGACTCTAATTCAATCAAACTATTCTTCTTCACTCTGTAACCTGTTTGTGTTTGTGTGTGCGATTCTCATGTGTGTGAAAGTTGGAGCGTAGTTTATTATTTTTACTTTGGTTTTAAGTACAACAAACTAACCTCTTTCTTGGTTAAACTCAAGAAAACCTGTCCGATTGGTTCTTTTATGATCATAGCACCTAAAAGAGTTAAACACTCACTGAATTGGTAAGCGCATTCACTGTTTAAAAGAAATAAACCCTATTGCAGTCAAACAAGGAGTGGGAACAGAGGGGAGACTTTTGACCCCTCCTCACCTGATCGAAACAGTACGTTTTCTGATTATCGCTCCAACATTGCCACCTTTCAAGTTCCCTCTTCAGTTTGCAGGGACATCCTTCTCAGGCTGCTTCGGATGAGGTTGCAATGTTGATCAATGCAGTCTCATAAGTCAGTGTCTTCTGAAGTCGCAAGGTCATAAGATGGGGTAACAATAATAAACATGACAATATAAGTTAAGGTATTATTCAAAGAACATGACATAGGAGAGGAACTTGAAAAACTGGTGAATTGAACCCTGAACCCATTAGCAACGTGCATAAGTGAGGACAGCAAATTGGAATCTATGCTCTATGGCCAGAGAAGTAGAGCACAAATCTTAGGACATTTGCTCAGAGCATTCATCTGGCCCAACCCGAGATGCAGTATACTATTCTGGTCATTGTTTATAAAAAAGACATCCAAATATCAGAAAGGAAGCAATAAAGAGAAACTAAATTGTTAGTTGGGATTGAAGTTATAAGCAGTGGTAAGAAGCATTTTATTTTTGTATTGGTCATTAACTTATTTAGCGTATGCAGACTCAGCATATAATTCCAGCCATTTTAAAGCACTGCTATCGCCAGCATGCAAAGCCCATAGATCATCAAATAGTTTGGTTAATGGGCATCATTTAACACATGGGACATGATTTGGATTTGTTCACAGAAACATTTGTCATTGTCATGATAGCCCCATTGGTGAAGTGTTAAGGCACAATGATGCTGTTCAGTTTGAAAGTGGTTGAGAAGCATAAACAGAAATGTAATTTTTTGCAATTGAACAGCAAAGCACAAGAGCAGATGAATGTGAAGTGGAGAGATTTGATCCCCAGATCTGGCAACTGGTTATTTCGGGTTTTGATTTTCTCAGCAGTTTTCATGTGGTTTTTGCAGGATAGCAACCAGCCGATGGTGACACTTAAGTGGACTAGATGAGCATCAAATTTGAGGAATTTGCCATTTACAATGATAGTGGGGGCGTATAGGGCTCTCAGCAGGAGGCCTTACCCACCTAGGGTCTTCCAGCAACACATCTACCTCTGTCTAAGCTAGGAGCAGTGTGTTCAGCAGCTGCGTTTTATCAAGGAAGTGGTCACAGGACTGTGCCACCTCTTGGAACCAGACCTGCAGCCTCAAAGTAGGGCAAGGATGGCACTTTCAGTGGCCGTGAAGGTACCCATGGCCCTAAATTGTTTTCACAAGCAGATCCTTACAGGCTGAAACAGGTGACATAAGTAACATATCATAGCTTTCTGTCTATCATTACATCCAGGAGGTGACAGAGACACTGTATGCCCGGACAGGAGACATCATTGTCTTCTCCCTGAACAGAGAGAAACAGGAGGAGCATGCATGTGGCTTTGCCAGGTTTGTAGCTTCCCCATTGTGCAGGGAGCCATCAAATGCACACACGTGACTTTTCTGGTGGCACATCTCAAAGGTGAGGTGTACTGAAACTGCAAAAGTTTCCTCTCATTCAATGTGCAGTCGTTGTGTGACCACACTCAGCACATTATGCTGGTGAATGCTCACTATCCTGCCAGCAGTATTGATGCATTCATCTTGCGCCAGTCCGCTGTTCCATCAATCTTTCAGCCACCACTTCGATCCAGAGGGTAGTTGCTCAGCGGCAAGGACTACCTTCTCTCCAGCTGGCTAATGACTTCCCTTTGCACACCAATCACAAGTGGCTAGCACTCATATAATGACAGCAATGCTGCCATGAGAAACGTCATTGAGCAGCTGACTGAGGTCCTGAAGCAACGATTCCACACCTCGACCCCTCTGGAGTACGCAATGGAGCAAGTGTCACTTGTAAGCCACTCAAATATATATTTTGAAAGATATGATTTATAGTTTAAACATTTACAGGCAATTCATTGGGGGGGGGGGGGGGGGGTGGAATATAAACAGGACATGTGACACCTCTAAATAACCTTTCCTGTCCAGCAATATTATGCAGAAGCATGTACAATGAAGCTGTCCATGGTAAATTGCAAACAATAACAAATGAGTCCAGGGCTGTTGGAAGCTGAACACTAGACACAGAACTAAAAGTGCCAAGTATGAATTCTAGTTCAACAACCTAATTGCTGAAGAACCTTGATTAGTGAAATTCTGCACTTTTTGGTTGAAAATCTAGACAGAAGTGAATTTTTAGTCCAGGTGTTTGAGCAAAGGAACCACTGCACAGGCTATGTGTTTACCAACATTGTGCATGCCCGTCCCCACCAAAACTTCCAGCGGTCGGCCTAATTTGCTATTCAGTATGAGCTTCCACATGGAATATGCCTGCCACTGGAAGCATGCGTAGTGGGATTTACATTCCTGTGCTACTGTAGTTACATAAAGGGCTGCAACAGCCATTTAAGGGGAAGCAACGACTTAATGGTAAGTAGCCTAAAGTGAAATGTTCAGAACACCTGCAATTAGTAACATTTCTCTGCTGACAGTTACAAAACTAAATTAAAATTATTAATTGAGCATACGTTTCTTCTCAGTCAATAAGCATTTTATTGTATTTTTCCCAGTGATTTAAACTGAGCTGGAATATAAGATTACATTGTTGGATTCCCCTTGATCAGTTGCTGCCCATGTCCACCTTATTTTTGAAACTTCAGTTAAAACTCGCTCTACTCTTATGCACTTTTGGGGCTTAAAGGTTATTTATTTTTAAATATAAAAATGTGAAGTCTATAAACAACTAACCTATGAGGAGTTTATGGTAATTTTTGTCTGTTTATGGATTGTTAAGTTTATTAAAGACTATGGCCTGCGTTTTGTAGTCAGTGACAAAGCATGGGCATTCGCTGCTGACCTCAATGAAAGCCACACTGAGAGACCAAGCGATCTCTGGTGAGAATTTTAATACTCTCAACGTGCAATTGATTGTAATGTAGTTTCATGGGAATTCCTAGCATCAAGCTGCAGTGATGTCATCAAGCTGTCCAGCCAGCCGATCACATTAAGGAATTCTCAAAGTCAGCCAACCCAGAAATGAAAAGCACAAATAATCAAACCACTTTCTAAAAATTTCAGAGAGTGGAATAAGGATTGGGACATACACACGAGGTCAAGGAGCTGAAATATTATGAACTAATGTTAATTTTTAAAAATTATTTAGAAAAAGAGTAATTAATCATAAGGGAGACATTTAACAAAATTCCACAAATATAACATTTTTTCAGGGCCAGATCGGTTGTTCAGCAGTAGTTATTATTTAGATCGCCATTAAAACCTGAGTTACACTTGATTGAACAAGGCTTAACTTTTTATGGGGTTTCTAAGGGCAATATGAGAGTGGAAAAGAGGAAGCTCTCACCAGATGAATTGATTTTGCTGACTGCTGGCTTGGGGGCTGATGGGGAGTGGGGTGGGAGGCGCCACAGCACAGCCGTTAATGATATACTGCAACTTAAGGACTTCAGTGTTAATCTGCGCTTGCGCTAAATACTGAAATTGTGGTCAGATTCAGAGGGGTAATGAAGGCGAATGCCTATATCAATCCACAAACTGAATAATAGTGCACTGAGAGCTTTGAGGTTGGAACTGGCGGATCATGGGGAAAGCAGAAGGGGACCGGGCAAGGTGCCTGATGGGTGGAGAAGACCATGGGAATGGGGAGGAAGGGCACAGGCCTTGATAGTCTAAAAGGGACCAAGGGCAGTTCAGGTCCTATTCACCTGAACCCCCTCCTCCACACAGCTGCTGTATCCTGCTCCCCCAATATAACCAGACTCTGGTCTCCTAATGCTCCCTAATGCCTCATCCATTTAATCCCTTTATTCCATTACAAATCTGAGAACTCTCTCAATGCTCCCAAACCCCAAGATTGTATTTCCAGTGCTCCCTGATCTCATAACTATTGTCACCAATACTTCCAGGTGCTGGGACCTCTCGACCATGATCTCAGACCCTGTCCTAATGTTCCCAGAAACCCTCCTCCCCAGGACCCCCTTCTTCATGCTCTCCGAACCTGAGACCCCCTTCAAAATATTGCAAGACCCTGAGAGTCCATTTTAATGCTGCAGTCATTGGGTTTCTTCCCAGTGCTTCCAGATCTTAGGATACCTCCAATTCTAATAAATCAGTGTGCCTGATAATGCTGTTTTACATAATACCCCTGTGCATCCAAAACTTCGAATTCAAAGTGAGCAAAGTCAAAGCAGATGTGCTACTAATATTTAAAAATTCTTGCATATGATGTGCACTTCCTGTCTATATTAACTTTATTTTCTGTGGCTTGAATTTTGAGTCTTTACTGTATGTTGTAATTTATGATGGGAAAAGCTTATATCAACATTTGCCTATCACTTTGAAGATCAGGCTTCTTGCTATTAGGTGGTATGATTGCATGAACCACCTAAAGCTATTTATTATCTTGTTTTTAACCCAACTTCAGGTGTTTTCCTCATTTTTGAATTTATTTTATCATCAGGATTTATTTAACCAGATGATCAGTGCAGGTGGGAGCCCTCTATCAATCTGTCTGTATATATAACCACCCACTTCAGATTTCAAGACTCAGCACACCAACTTACTGGTTTCCTTTTTGTAGTGTTAGGATCAAGTTGGGAGGAGTGCACTGTCTTTTCTAGCTCCACTTCTCCACAGGTTACAACATAATTAAATGTTTATCCAGTTACTGATGTGGTCAATCATATACTCTACGCTTTGAGCTGAATTTTATTAGCGCGGCGCAAATTGCGGTGGCGCACTTTGAGTTCAGCAGCCTTCAGGCGCAGATGCACCATCACTGAGCCCCCGCAATATTTTGCACAGGGACTTATTTAAATGGAGGGGGTGGAGCTGCTGCCCCCGATGACATAGAAGGGGCAGCCGTTCTGTCCCCAGCAACAGCGTCCAGCGCCACCACACTGGCACTGGTGCCATTTTTAAAGAGCTTCAAGTCCTTTGGTGCTACTTAAATGGTTAAAGAGACAGTTGTAAAATAAAAAGAAATAAAATTTTATGAACACTTCCAATCATCTCTCCCACCCCGTTTTCTATGGTTCCAATAAATAATTGATTGATTTTTTTTGTCTTATCTCCCCCCCCCCGAACTTCATTCCCTTTGGCCCTAAACCACTTCCCACCATCCCTGCAACCATTCAGAGCGATTTTTCCCTGCTCCCCCCACCCCCCACCCTGAAATTTTCACTTCTTCCCCCCCCCTCCCCACCAGTACCATGCCTCGGAACACTGAGTGGAGTTCCAAAGGCGCTTAAGTTGCAGCCGGCGGCCATAATATCAGCATGGGACAGCCACCGGGGAAAGGTAAGTTGCTTTGCATGTTTTTTTCATTGATTTTAATATTTAAACGCTTGGTGGGGGCTGGGGGGTGGGGGCCACACTGAGACCTCGCCGCCACCAGTAAAATGCGGCGGGGCCTTCTCGGTATCGGGGGTTGTGGCGGGCCGCTCCCACAAGTATTTTACAGGCCCCTCAACCACGACCCCCGATGTCGAGGGGCTGACAAAATTCAGCCCGAGGAAACAGCAAAGGGATATAGATTGGTTAAGTGAGTGAGCAAAGATTTGGCAGATGGAATATAATGTGGGAAAGTATGAACTTGTCCACTTTGGCTGAAAGAATAGAAAAGCAATATATTATTTAAATGGAGAGAGATTGCAGAACTCTGAGATGCAGAGGGATCTGGTTTTCCTAGTACATAAAACAAAAAAAGTTAGTAGTCAGGTACAGCAAGTGATCAAGAAGGCAAATACAATGTTGTCGTTTATCGCAAGAGGAATGGAATCTAAAAGTAGAGATGTTTTGCTACAGTTGTACAGGACGCTGGCGGGACCACATTTCGAGTATTAGTCTCCTTACTTAAGAAAGGATATAATTGCATTGGAAGCAGTTCAGAGAAGGTTCACTTGACTAATTCCTGGGATGAAAGGAATTGAGGAAAGGTTGGACAGGTTGGGTCTGTATTCATTGGAGTTTAGAAGGATGAGAGGTGATCTGATTGAGACATATAAGATCCTGAGGGACTTGACAGGGTGGATATGGAATGGATGCTCCCCTTGTGGGAGAGACTAAAACTAGGGGGCACAGTTTAAAAATAAAGGGTCTCCCATTTAGGACAGAGATGAGGAGAATTATTTTCTCTGAGGGTCGAGAGTCTGTGGAACTCTCTTCCCCAGAGAGCAGTGGAAGCAGGGTCATTGAATGATTTTAAGGCAGAGGTAGACAGATTCTTGACAAACAAGGGAATCAAAGGGGGGTAGGCAGGAAAGTGGAGTTGAGTCCACAAACAGATCAGCCATCATCTTATGGAATGGCGGAGTGGGCTTCAGGGGCTGAATGGCTTACTCCTGCTCCATATGTTCGTATGTAGGGAGATGCAGCAGCCAATTTTCACACAGCAAGGTGCCACGAACAGGATGAACTAAATGACCAGATGATCTGTTTTAGTGATGCTGGTTGAGGGAGAAATGTTGGCCAGGACACTGGAAGAACTTTTTTGGTGCAATGGGATCTTTTACATTGTTTTACCAGAGTCAGAATTCAAGGGATTCAAACTTGATACCAATTGGCTACAGCAAGCCCTTTATTGGCATACAGCAGAGATCAATACACTCACAGTTTAGACAGTAAATAACAGTCCCAAACAGATCATGTATCACCTGTTAGATAACTGGACTGAGTAGTGTGCGTTGCAGAAACCATAGAAACATTATGGCACAGAAGGAGGCCATTCAGCCCTTCGTTTCCGCGCTGGCTGAAAAAACTAGCCGCCCAATCTGATCCCACCTTCCAACACCTGCTCTATAGCCTTGCCGGTTACAGCACTTCAGGTGCATGTCCAGGTACCTTTTAAAAGATTTGAGGGTTTCTGCCTCCACCACCATTCCTGGCAGTGAATTCCAGACACCCATCCCCCTCTGCGTGAAAAAGTTTTTCCTCATGTCCCCTCTATTTCTTCTACCAATTAGACCATGGCTACCCGACCCGGACCCGACGACAAGTGTCGGGTTCGGGTCGGGTCGCTCTTCCGGGTCTGGCATTCAGGCTTGGTTTAGGTGGGGCAGGGTCGGACACATTGACAGCCAGGATGTCAAGGTGGGAAACACTCCGCACTAGTCTGCAGTGAGCGATCCCATCCAAGGTAGAGCACAACCTCTTCAATAAAGTTGATTACGGTGGTCGGGTCGGGTCGGAAGCGAGAAAAAATGAAAGGACTCTGGTTGGGTTTCATTTGCAGACCCGAACAAGCCTTTACTACCAATCACTTTAAATCTGTGCCCCCCCTTTTTAATTGACCCCTCTGCTAGGGGAAACAGATCCATCCTGTCTACTCCATCTAGGCCCTTCATAAGCTTGCACACCTCAATTAAGTCACCCCTCAGCCTCCTCTGTTTTAAGGAAAACAACCCTAGCCTATCCAATCTTTCCTCATAGTTGCAACTTTCGAGCCCTGGCAACATTCTTGTAAATCTCCTCTGTACTCTCCTCAGAGCAATTATGTCTTTTCTGTAATGTGGTGACCAGAACTGTGCGCAATACTCCAGCTGTGGCCTAACCAACTTTTTATACAGTTCCAGCATTACAGCCCTACTTTTGAATTCTATACCTCGGTCAATAAAGGAAAGCATTCCATATGCCTTCTTCACTCTATCTACCTGTCCTGCCACCTTCAGGGACCTGTGGACATACATGATACATCTCTGATAGGCCCTACCCTTTCCTTAGTTATCCTCTTGCTCTTAATGTACTGATAAAACATCTTTGGGTTTTCCTTGATTTTTCCTGCCAATAATTTTTCATGTCCTCTTGCTTTTCTAATTTCCTTTTTTTACTTCACCCCTGCACTTTCTACACTCCTCTAGGCTTTCCAAAGTATTAAGATTTTTGTGATTGTCATAAGCTTTCTTTTTCTGCTTTAACTTACCCTGTAAGTTTCTACATAACCAGGGGGCTCTAGATTTGGCAGTACCACCCTTTATTTTTGTGGGGTCATGCCTACACTGTGCCTGTAGTAGCTCGCTTTTGAATACCTCCCACTGGTTTGCCACTGATTTTCCTTCAGGTAGTTGTATCAAGTCCACTTTCGCCAGTTCATCTCTCAGTTTCTTAAAATTTGCCTTCCCCCAATTTAGAATTTTTACTCCTGTTTTACCTTTGTCCTTTTCCATGATTATGCTAACTATCTCCAAAATGGTCACCCACTGTTACTTCCTCCACTTGCCCAGCTACATTACTGAAGACTAAATCTAGAATTGCACCCCATCTCGTTGGGCTTGTTACATGCTGGCTAAAGAAGTTCTCTTGAACGCAGTTCAAGAATTTTGTCCCCTTTGTGCCTTCCACACTGTATCCCAATTGATATTGGGGTAGTTGTCTACTTCTTTAGCTAGATAAGCATTATGCTCCTGCCAGCATTACATCCACCTACATGAGCTAAGGTGTCTTCTCCATGGCTTCTACTCTGTATTTTTCATCAAAATCTTCTCTCCTTTATACTCAAACGTACTGGTCAGCTGACTGAAAGGGCAGGATTTTCCCTGCAGTCTTCAGGACCCACCATCATGCTCAAATAGGGGTCTGAAGACTCCAGGAAAATGGCACACTGACCAGCAGGGCTTTATTTAGTGCCTGTCCGCCTCCATGCCCACCCCTGTCGGGGCCTAAAAATTAAGCCCAAGAAGTGTAATCATTTTTCTCCACACCAGCTTAAACTCTGATTTTCCTGCTTACCCAGCAAGCTGACACATCTTGAGTTCAATTGTACACAGACACTTGTTGCCTTTAAACATCATCTTGCAGAGGTATACTATTTTTCTGCCCCTCTTTGGTCTGGGCCAACAGTCCGCCACTGTTATATTTATTAGCTTAGTTCATCAATCTTTTACAGACAACAGCAATTGCTGATGTGGTTCACAAGTACTTCCCTGTTCCACCATACTATTTGGACAACGAGGTCTATTCAAACATGCAGTCTACATTTTAGAATTACTCAAACTACTGCATTTCTAAAACTACTTAAGTTACTGCAACTTTAAAATGTACTCAGATGACAGAGTCCTATCCTTACAAAGGTATAACCACAAATAATCAGTAAAACAATTATTAGTAAATTAATCCATGATAATCTTGTACAACATCTTGAGGAGACATAACTCTTCTTACATCGCATGACATTCATTTTGCTCTAATATCTTCAAAACAGGATGCATCTGTCCTCAACTCTGCATTTAACAGGCATTCGCTATTTAGCTTATATTTCACATTTCCTCTTAAACTGTGTGTGACAATACACAAACTGCAACTTATTCTTAAATACATATTATTGCAAATACTAGCTTAAAGAAGAGAAAGCTTATTCCATCCTCTTACATCAGCATGGACTTGTTAGGCCAAATGACCTGTTTCTGTGCTGCAACTATCTTTTCCACTCTAAGGGTGGACAGGTTTAATGTCTCATCCAAAGAACTGCACCTCTGACAGTGCAGCATTCCTTCAGTTATATATTGGAGTGTCAACCTAAATTATGTGCTCAAGTCTTGGGGTGGAGATTGAACTTCTGATTTAGGGATATGAATGGTATCATGGAGCTAAAGCTGACACACCAAATAATACTTTCACAGAACCACAGAATTGTTACAACACAGAAGGAAGCCATGCAGCCCATTGTGTCTGCACAGGCACTCTGAAAGAGCAATTCACATACTGCCATTCCCTCACCTTCTCTCCATAACTCTGCACACTCTTCCTTTTTAGATAACAGTTGTTACAACCGAGGTGGGAGGAGTGCACAGTCTTTCTCTAGTTCCACTTCTCCACAGGTCACAACAAATATATAAATGTTTACCCAGTTACTGATATAGCCAATTATAGACTCTTATTTCAGAATAAAATCTGCCAGGTTTCTTTAATAAAAAACAAAATTATTATTTTATTATAAAACAAGACTTATCCAGTAAAGATACAAAGCATTAACACAGATTGAAATATGTAAGTTCCCTTCTACCTTAGCCCAATACACAGACTCACACAAACACACACACCGGTTAAAGAAAAATTAAAGAAGATTTCTCTGCAGAGATCATTTTACAAAAAAAAGACAAAAAAAGAATATTTTGGCCAACTATTTGTTAATTCTTGAAGGAACGGGAGAAGATATGGAATGATATCAGTTCTCCCTTCATTCTGGCGTCCCAAATATGCGTAGACAGCAGTCACTAGCATCTTTCTGGAGCTGTTCTTTTCAGGCGGCATCGAGGATTAATCTGGCAAGGCTTTCCAGGGGAAATGAGAGGTTTCAGCTATCACAGACTGGATTTGCAGGATTTCTTAGCGGTGGAGAAAAGATGAACTGATGTCATCTCTCTTAGCAGGCTGACCCCTAACTGACTCAAAACAGTATTCAAAATGAAACCAACTCTTGACCACCATAAATCTCTAAACAACACCCATAGTCAGATGGCACCTGCTGTTTACTTAGCTGAAGCCATGTGACTTCCAGTAAGTATTGTTTTTAAACAAAGCTCAAGTCCCAAAGCCCTTTCGGTGACCTCTTTAAAAATAAAGTCCAGCATCTATGGAATCACTTCAGTCCTCCAAAGGAATCAATTTCTACAATCTTCAGCCACAAGCCTCAAAAAAATAGAAGATCTTTCATAACACAGTCTAATTCCCTTTTGAATGCCTTGATTGAACCTGCTTCCACCACACTCAGGCAGTGCATTCCAGGCACTAACCACTAGCTGTGTGAAAATGTTTCTCCTCATGTTGCTTTTGCTTCTCTTGCCAATTATTCTAAATTTGTGCCCTCTCGTTCTCGATCCTTTCATGAGTGAAACAGTTTCTCCCTATCTACTTGGTCCAGACCCCTTATGATTTTGAATATTTCTATCAAATCACCTCTCCGCCTTCTCTTCTCCAAGGAAAACAGTCCCAACTTCTCCAATCTATTATGATTACGGAAGTTCATCACTAGAACCATTCCCGTGAATCTTTTCTGCACTCTCTCCATTGCTTTCACATCTTTCCAAAAGTGCAGCACCCATAACTGGATGCAGTGCTCCAGCTGAGACCAAACCAGTGTCTTATATAAGTTCAACATAACCTCCTTGCTCTTGTACTCTATGCCCCTATTAATAAAGCGTAGGATATGCTTTATTAACCACTCTCTCAACCTGTCCTTCCACCTTTAATGACTAATGCATTCTTATCCAAAGGTCCTTCTGCTCCTTCACCCCCTTTAGAGTTGTACCCTTTATTTTATATTGTCTCTCCATGTTCTTCCTACCAAAGGAATCGCTTCACATTTTTCCACATTGAACATCATCTACCACTTATCCTGCCATTCCACCAACTTGTCTACATCCTTTTGAAGTTCTACACTATCCTCCTCACAGTTCACAATGCTTCCAAGTTTCGTATCATCCTCAAATTTTGAAATTGTGCCCTGTACACCAAGGTCTAAGTCATTAACATATTTCAGGAAGAGCCAGGGTCCCAACACTGACCCCCAGGAAACTCCACTACAAACCTTCCTCCAGCCCGAAAAACACCCAAAACACATCTATTAATCATTACTCTTTGTTTCTTATCACACAGCCAATTTCGTATCCAAGTTGCTACTGTCCCTTTTATTCCATGAGCGATAACTTTGTTCACAAGTCTGTTGTGTGGCACTGGATCAAATGCCTTTTGGAAGTCCATGTACACCACATTAACATTTCCCTCATCAACCCTCTCTGTTACCTTTTCAAAAAACTCCAGCAAGTTGGTTAAACATGATTTTCACTTAACAAGTCTGTGCTGGCTTTCCTTAGTTAACCCACATTTGTCCACGTGACTATTAAATTTGTCCTGAATTATTCTTTCTAGAAGTTTCTCCATCATCGAAGTTAAACTGACTGGCCTGTAGTTGCTGGGCTCATCTTTACATCCTTTTTTGAACAAGGGCGTAACATTTGCAATTCTCCAGTCCTCTGGAACCACCCCAGAGTCTAAGGAAGACTGGAAAATTATGGCCAGTGCCTCCACGATTTCCACTCTCACTTCCCTCAGTATCCTTGGATGCATCTTCATCAGCCCTGGTACTTTCATCAACTTTATGTATAGACAGCCCATCCAATACCTCCTCCTTATCAATTTTAAATCATTTTGTGTATTAATTACCTCCTTTTTCACCATGGCCTGGATAGCATCTTCTTCCTTAGAAAATACCGATGCAAAGTATTCATTTAAAACCTCAGATATTCATCCTGCCTCCTTGTGTAAATCCCCCTTTTGGTCCCAAATTGGCCCTACTCCTCATTTTACCACTTTTTTCCTATTTATATACCTATAGAAGACTTTAGGATTCCCTTTTAGGTTAGCTGCCAGTCTCTTTTCATACGCTCGCTTGCCTTTTCTCATTCGCTTTTTCACTTCCCCTCTGAACCTTCTATATTCAGCCTGGTTCTCCACTGTATTATCTGGCATCTGTCATAAGCACACTTTTTCTTCTTCATCTTCACCTCTATCTCTTTTGTCATCCAGGGAGCTCTGGATTTGTTAGCCCTACTTTTCCCCTTTGAGGGAATATACCTTGACTGTGCCTGAACTATCTCTTCTTTAAAGATAGCCCATTATTCAGCTACCGTTTTCTCTGCCAACCTTTGATTCCAATTTATTCGGCCCAGATCCAATCTTACCCCATTGAAGTTAGCTTTCCCCCAGTTAATTATTCTTACTCCAGATTGTTCTTTTGTCCTTTCCCATAGACAACCTAAACCTTATGATACAATGATCACTGTCCCTAAATGTTTTCCGACTGATATTTGATCTACTTAGCCCACCTCGTTCCCAAGAACCAGGTCCAGCAGTGCCTTTCCTCTCATTGGACTGGCAACATACTGCTGTAAAAAAAAATTCCTGAACACACCCTAGGAACTCTTGTCCCTCTCTGCCCTTTACACGACTATCCCAGTCTATATTTTTATAATTGAAGTCCCCCATTACAACTAGTCTATAATTCTTGCAGCTCTGTGATTTCCTTGCAACTTTGTTCCTCTAAATCCTTTACAGTGATTGTGGCCTATAGACTATACCAGAAATGTAATTGCACCTTTTTTGTTCCTTAGCTCTCGCCAAATAGATTCTGTCCTTGGCCCCTCTGGCATATTCTCTCTCTCCAGAACTGCAATGCTCTCAGTGGTCAATACTGCCACTCCTCCCCCTTTTCTTCCTTTTCTATCTTTCCTGAACAACTTGTATCCAGGAATATTGAACACCCAGTCCTGACCTTCTTTGAGCCAGGTCTGTTATAGCCACAACATATTTCCATATGTCAATCTGGGCCTATAATTCACCATTTGTATTAACCACACTCCGTGCATTCACATACGAGCACATTAGCCCTGATTTAGACTTTATTACTTTTTCCTTTACTCTGACCCCACCTAATAACGTACTGTTCCCTAATCTAGTGCTATCTTTCTCCCCCAGTATTCTGTGCATCTTGGTATTCTTCTGATATTTCCTCCTGGTTCCCACACCCCTGCCAAGTTAGTTTAAACCCTCCCCAATAGTATTAGCAAATTGTTACGACCAAGGCGGGAGTAATGCACTGTTAATTCAGTCCCACTACTCGACAGATCATAGCATGTCAAATAAAGTTTCCCACCTACTAGGAATTAGCCAAATTAAACACCGTATTATTTCCCCAGAAACAAAAGCACACCAAACCAGGTTTCTTTAAACAACAACAAATTAACTATTTATGAATAAACCAATTTTAAATATAGAGATAAATCTATATGCATGAACAGATTCTATAACTCCTTATTCCTAATCCTCATGCACACACATGCATTCAAAAACCAACAGTTAACTGGTTTTAAAAGCTTGGTTTAAGTTAGAACTGCTTCTTAGGGATAATAAAATAACTGAGTTGTAATTTCTAGTAGAATATTTCCGGATTGATGAGGTGTCCCAGAGTCAAAAAGTCAGATGCCACTCAAAGTTTCCAGGTGAAATTAATCAACAGTCTGTGGTGGGTAGGCGTTCAAGGCAATTTGTCTGCAGCAGGCGTCACACAGATCTTTCAGCAACAGGTTGTAGCAACAGGTCTATTTAAATTTTAAAGTAGCAGTCCAACAGTAGAACATTTCTTGAGATTTCAGGAGCTTCCAAAAATATAACAAGGCAACAGGACTCACACTTGAGGTAGAGATTTTTCAGAGACTGGCGATTACCTTCAGCAATGCAGGCTTCCTATCAGCAAAGCAGCCTTTCTCCAGAGCAGTGATTCTCCACAGAGTCTTGCAACTCCTCTTCCTGGGTCTTTTCTCTCTCTTCAGCCATAAACAGCAACAAGGGTTTTAGCTTCCATGCCTTCAATTTGCAGCTCCTTCACAGCTCTTGTTACTTGATGAAGAGATTAGAATTTTCCTTGATACAGGAATTACTTTTCAACAGAAAGAATTTCTGGACTGTCTTCCTAACCCTTGTAGCAGCAAACTGGTTTTTTGATTTCTTTCAGAGAGAGTTCGCTTTCTCTGGTCTCCAGAACAAAACTCGCTTTTTCTTGCAAAAGAGAAATCAAAAACTCCCCAGCAGCTAGTCATGTGACAGTCATTTCTCTCTGCTGAATGGCTTGGAAAAACAAATTGTCTTGCAGTTTGTGCCCCACTCAGTTCAGCATTCACTGTTCTGAGAGAAATCCATTTCTCAGTCTTAAAGGCATACACCTCTTGTTTTTTTTTCAAAACAAAACACTTGTAACACCTCTGCGCTTGGTGAAATGAAACGCTATTCCTGAATGCATTTCATTACATTGTAAACCAAAATATAAAAAAAATTAAAATTTTTGCATTCATGCCTCCATTCTTTCTATTGGTAATTAACACAATTTTGCTTTTTACCATTGTTACTCATAACTCAACAAGGTTAAACTTGTGACAAAGCACCAGCAATAACATTGTCTTTTCCCAAAATGTATACAATTTTCAAATGATAAGGCTGTAACAATAAACTCCATCTGAATATTCTGGCATTTCAGTTTTTACTTTTTACAAGGGTTGTCCCATAGTCTCCTAGTTGTTTCATGTTTTCCTTCCAAATGTCTCAGCCAGGTGAACTGCATAGTTAGGAACACTGGCCACTACTGGGTTCACTATTCTCTGAGAAGTTTCTTGAATACCCATTAACCTGTGTGGTATCACTTGATACTGAAAAACCCCATCCAGTGTAACCAAAACTGATTCTTCTTTAATTTGGGGTGTCAAAGGAATTTGCCAGTATTCCTTTAACAAATTTATCTCTAAGACACATGGCGCTGTCCACACTGTCAATACAGTCCTCTAAACGAGAAATTGGGTAAGAGTCTGCCTTCGGTACTGCATTGGCTTTTCTGTACTCTATGCAAAGTCAGGTTGACCCATCAGGGTTAGGCACTAATACTAGTGGTGAACTCCAGCTGCTTTGACTAGGCTCTACTAAGTTGTTTTCCAGCATGTATTGGATATCTGCTTTTACTTGGGCCTGTTTGTCTGGACTTAAGTGGTATGGATGTTGTTTTAAAGGAACAGATTCCCCTAATTCCACATCATGTGTGGCTAAGGTTGTAAATCCTGGCTTATCTCTACAGACTCTTCTAAATGCTGTAATAAGCTTGGTTAGGTCTTCACATTGTCCTGCATCTAAGTACAAAAGCATGTTGTCCAATTTTCCTAGCCATTCTATATTCGCTAACCGGATAGTAGGAGGTTCAATCGGAGAATTGTCTACGCCTCCTTCTGCCTCATCCTCACTATTCTTTTCCTTCTCAACAGTCCCCATTACCTGACATACCTGTACTGGCTTATCCTCCTCCCTGTGATAATATTGCTTTAACATATTGATATGATACAACCGATTCTTTTTCTGGCGATCAGGGCTGTTAGTCAAGTAATCTACCTTACCCACTCTTTTGACCACTTTATACGGACCACTGAACTGTGCTTTTAATGGTTCACCTTGTAACGGTAACAATACTAATACTTCATCCCCGGTTGAAAATTTCATGTCTTTGCGTTCTTGTCCGCCCATTTTTTCATATTGGCTTGGGATGCCTTGAGGTCTTCCTAAGCCACTTTGCAAGCTTTTGTGAGCCTTTCCCGCAACACAGATACATAGTCTATTATCAAAGATTAATTCCTTTGCTCTAAGAATCTGTCTTTCATGAGCTTTAGAGGACCTCTTACTTCATGTCTGTAAACCAATTTGAAATGACTAAAACCTGTAGACTCATTTGGTGAATCTCTTGTGGCAAATATAAGAAAGTCTAGCCCTTTAGCTCAATCATGGGGATATTCATGACAGTATGCTCGAATCATTGTTTTGAGAGTTTGATGGTACCTCTCTAAAGCTCCCTGTGTCTGTGGGCGATATGCTGAAGATTTTAACTGTTTGATACCCAAATTACCCATGACTTCTTGAAATATTTTAGACATGAAATTAGAACCATGATCCGATTGAACTTCAAGTGGTAATCCATATCTCGTAAAGAATTGGGTTAACTTCTCTGCTACCACTTTAGCAGTAATTGTCCTCAAAGGAATAGCCTCTGGAAATCGAGTAGCCATATCCATGATAGTAAGTATATATTGATGCCCTGCTTTTGTATTTGGCAAGGGGTCTACCAAAACCCTACTAAATGGTTCCTCAATAACTGGTATGGGAATTAGTGGTGCCGGTTTTGTGGTAGGTTATGGTTTTCCCACCATTTGGCATGTATGGTGTGTCCTACGAAACTGCTTCACATCCTTTGTAAGGGCTGGATGTTGACTTATTTGTGATTTGGTCTTCTGAATTCCCCTATGTCCTGCAAAAGGAATGTCATGTGCTAACCTTAACAATTCTTGGAATTATTTAGGTGGTACCACTATCTGTCGAACAACTGTGCAGTCTTCATCCGCAGGTCTATGAGGCAGTCTCCATTTCCTCCTCAAAATCACGTCTTCTGGAACTCTTTGTGCCTCAGCTTCTGTGAGAGTCAACTGTGCTATTCTATGTAACTCTGGATCGGCTTATTGTGCTGCAATAATAGAAGATTTGTTAACTGGATTATCCAAATCCCCAAATAAAGTTTCAGATACTTGGCTATCTGTTTATGGTGCCCAATTTTACCTCCGACAATGGAATCTGTTTAGCCATTGTTTGGGTTACTACACATGCAGGAAATATTCCCGGAACTTGTTCCATTTCTTTAACTTCACTTGGTTTCTCTGTGACTACGGGGGAAACTGATACTTTGGAACTGGCCAAATCATTCCCTAGGAGTAGGTCAATTCCCTCTACTGGCAAACTATGGACAACTCCTACAGTTACCATCCCAGATATTAGGTCACACTCTATATAAATGTGCGGGTACATACTCCCCGCCAATACCATTAACTAAAACTTTAGCATTCAGTGATCAGCCATGATCTCATTGAATAGCGGGACAGGCTCGAGGGGCTGAATGGCCTACTCATGTTCCTATCTTCCTATGTGTGCTCTCTGGTGGAAGCTTTATACCTTTCCCCAGCAAAAGAGTTTGGGTTGCTCCTGTATCCCTAAGTATAACGATAGCCTCACTTGAGGGATATGGAGTTACCTTTCCCTTTGACAAGAATTCATTATAACTTTCAGGTATCTTATTCTTAACCTCTACACTCACTTTAGTTTTTGTGTCTGGTTTTACAACTGCCATTAAAGCTACAGCCTGATCTGCTGTGTTCTCTGTCAGAGACAGAGGCTCTTTCTCTGCATTAGCTTTGTGTACACTAACAAGTCCCATAGGTTTACCTCATAACTGCTAGCATTCTGAACGAAGATGTCCCACCTTGTGGCAATGATAGCACTTCGGCTTGTGGACCTCACTTCTACCTTCAGCAACTTCCTTTCTGGCCTGAGGGAGGGGGGATCCTGTGGCATTCCCAGCTGTTCCTTCTTATCCCCGGCTACTTGCCTTCCTTTCACTCCTTCTCGGGTTTGTGGGGGTGATGGACAAAAAGTTTTGGCTTATTTACAAGCTCAAAACCCGGCAATTTCTGCTGCTTGCCTAGCTTTTAAAACTTTCAGGTTTTCTACATGAGTTCTCACTACTGGAGGGATTGAATTTTTAAACTCTTCCAAGAGAATCAGTTCTCTAAGGTTCTCAGACGTGGCTACCATCTTTACTGCCCATATCCAACGATCAAAATTAATTTGGTTCGCCCTCTCAAATCCTATACAAGTCTGCCCAGCTAATCTCTAAGTTCCGAAACTTCTGTTGGTAAGCTTCAGTGACTAACTCATATTCAGTGAGAATAGCCTTTTTTGCGATCTCATAATCTGCAGAAGCCTCTTCAGGAAGCGTGGCATAAACTTTATGAGCTCTGCCCATCAACCTGCTTTGCATAAGTAGTGTCCAGCTTTCATTTGGCCATTTCATTTGTTTGCCTATTTTTTCAAAAGAAATGAAAAATGCCTCCACATTCCTTTCCTCAAACTTAGGGACAGCTTGTATAAATTTAAACAGCTTTTGGCTGGATCCTGGGCTGGATTCAGATTCTTCCCTGGGGTCAAGACCATTCCTTTGTCTTAGTTCCATCTCTTTTACCCTAAATTCCTTTGCTTCTCTTTCACTTTCTCTCTGAAATGCTCTTTCTTTCTCCCTTTCCTCTTGTTCCAATTCAAGTTTTCTTACTGCTATTTCTTTTTCCTGTTCAAGTGTTTGCGTTTCTAACTGAATTCTAGCCAATTCTACTGCTTCACTCTCTGACCTAGTATCTTCTTCCTTTTCTTCTTCCAATTTTAAGTGTTGGACCATTGCATCAAATATCTCTGCTTTTTTAGCACCTAATGTCAACTCTAACCCCAATTTTGTTGCCATTTCTATCAATTTAACCTTATAGTTTTCAAGTCATTGATGGGCATATTCTCCTTTCCCAGAAAAGCTGCTGCATCTGCTAATGCCATCCTGATAGTATAGCCTCTACCCTATTATACAAGAAACCTGGTTCTTTTATTTTTTCTTTCAAATTATTACTCTCCTCACAATTAATGTAATTAGCATTGGAAATAATCCTGACAAGAGTCCCCAATTAATATGTTGCAACCAAGGTGGGAGTAATGCACTGTTCATTCAGTCCCACTACTCCACAGGTCATAGCATTTCAAATAAAGTTTCCCACCTACCGGATATTAGCCAAACTAAACACCATATTTATTCCCCAGAATAAAGCACACCAATACAGGTTTCTTTAACAACAAATTAACTATTTATGAATAAACCAATTTTAAATAACGGGATAAATCTACATGTACGAACAGATTTTATAACTTATTCTTCCTTACCCTCATGCAAACACATACATTCAAAAACCAAAGGTTAACCAGTTTAAAATATTTGAAGTTAGAACTGTTTCTTAGGAATAATAAAAGAACTGGATTGTAACTTCTGGTAGAATATTTCCAGATTGGTGAGGTGTCCCAGAGTCAAATAGTCAGATGCCACTCAAAGTTTCCAGGAGAAATTAATCAATAGTCTGTGGTGGGTAGGCGTTCAAGGCAATTTGTCTGCAGCAGGCGTCACATAGATCTTTCAGCAATAGGTTGTAGCAACACGTCTATTTAAATTTTAAAGTAGCAGTCCAACAATAGAAACTTTCTTGAGATTTCAGGAGCTTCCAAAAATATAACAAGGCAACAGGATTCACACTTGAGGTAGTGATTTTTCAGAGACTGGAAACTACCTTCAGCAATGCAGGCTTCCTATCAGCAAAGCAGCCTTTCTCCAAAGCAGTGATTCCCAGAGTCTTGCAACTCCTCTTCCTGGGTCTTTTCTCTCTCTTCAGCCATAAAGAGCAACAAGGGTTTTAGCTTCCATGCCTTCAATTTGCAACTCCTTCAAAGTTCTTGTAACTTCTTGAAGAGATTAGAATTTTGAATTTCCCTTGATACAGGAATTATTTTTCAAGAGAAAAAGTTTCTGGGCTGTCTTCCTATCCCTTGTAGCAGCAAATTGGTCTTTTGATTTCTTTCAAAGAGAGTTCGCTTTCTCTGGTCTCCAGAACAGGTTCCAGCCAAAACTCGTTTTTTCTTGCAAAAGAGAGACTAAAAACTCCCCGGCAGCCAGTCATGTGACAGTCATTTCTCTCTGCTGAATGGCTTGGAAAAACAGATGGTCTTGCAGTCTGTGCCCCACCCAGTTCAGTGTTCACTTTCTTGGAGAAGTCCTTTTCTCAGTCTTAAAGGCACACACCTTTTTTTAAAAAAACAAAGCACTTGTAACAAAATCACCCTGCAAGGAATTCCATTCCGGTTCTATCGAGGTGCAACCCATCTGCTCTGTACATGTCCCATCTCCCCCAGAGCTGGTCCCAATGTCCCAAGAATCTAAATCCCTCCCATCTGCACCATGTTTCCAGCCATGCATTCATCTGATTTATCCTTTTTTTTATACTCACTTGCGCGTGGTACTGGGAGTAATCCAGAGATTACTACTTTTGAGGTCCTGCTTGCTAACTTCCTACCTAGCACCTTAAATTCTGACTGCAGGACCACATCCATTTTTTCTGCCTATGTTGTTAGTACCAAATATGTACCATGATTGCTGGCTGTTCACCCTCCCCCCTCAGGGTGCTCTGCAGCCGTTCAGTGACATCTTTGACCCTGGCACCAGGGAGGCAACATACCATTCTGGATTCATGTCTGTGGCCACAGAAATGTCTATCTAGTTCCCTAACTATCGAATCATCTATCACTATTGCTCTTCCAGTCTTCCTTGTACCCCCTCCCCTGCCCCCCCCCATACAGCTGAGCCACCCATGCTGCCATGGACATGGCTCTGGCTGCACTCCCCAGATGAACCATCAGTCTCATCAGTATTCAGAACTGAATACTTGTTGGGGATTGGGATGTACTCAGGGGACTCCTGCACTATCTACCTGTTTCTACTTTATTTTCTGGTGCTCACCTATTCCCTTTCTCCCTGCATACTCTTAAACTGCGGGGTGACCACATCTATAAATGTGCTATCCACGAAGCTCTCAACCTCACAGATGCTCCGCAGTTTCACCAGCTGCTGCACAAGTTCCAAAACCCAGAGCTCAATCTGCTGCAACTGACAATTCTTGCACATATTGCAGATCCTGGAGTTCCCACATAGCACAGGATGTGCACTCTAGAGATTGCAGCAGCCCTGCCATTCCTCAAGATACTACTTAATAAGTTTGCTACTGCTTTGATTTGATATTATTTATTGCTAAACAGCAAAACTTAGAGGAAAGGGACAGAGGGGAAGGGGAAGAGGGAATGTAGGAAGGGACTAGGGCTAAAGGAGAGAAAAGAGGGGAAGAAAGGAGAGAGGACGGGTGTGGAAATTTGAAAACCTGCTCATCAAAGGGGCATTTTTATCTGACAGACACCAGGAGGATATCAGATGTTTCCCTACACTTACTTCTCTTCTTTGTTCTGGTTCATTTCCCATTACTAGATTCAACAGTGCTCCCTCTAAACAACTAAACAGGTTACGTCTGTATTCATTGGGGCTTAGAAGAATGAGAGGTGATCTGATTGAAACACATAAGATTTTAAGTGGGCTTGACAGGGTAGATGATGAGAATATGTTTCCACTGGTGGGGGAATCTCAAATTAGGGCACGTAGTTACAGAATAAGGGGGCACACATTTAAAACTGAGATGCGAAGGAATTTCTTCTCTCAGAGGGTGGTGAATCTCTGGAATTCTCTATCTCCAAGTTGTGGAGGCTAGGTCACTAAATGTATTTAAGGAGGAGGTAGATAGATTTTTGAAATCTCGGGGAGTTGAGGGGTATGCGGAGCAGGCCCGATAAAGGAGTTGAGGCCTGGGACAGAACAGCCATGATCTTACTTAATGGCGGGGCAGGCTTGAGGGGCTGTATGGCCTGCTCCTATTTCTTATGTTCTCTCTCGTTGGAATTTGTACATATCAGTTAAGGAAGGCATGTTGCACACATTGTTAAAACTCCATTCCCTTTACCCCTCTTCCTATATACCACTTCTTGCCAGTTTATTTGGGTTAAACTGTCCCATTATTATTATTCTATGTTCTTCACTCATTTCATGTGAGACTGGAGGATTTGGGAGGGGCAAGGCCATGGAGGGATTTAAACACAAAGCTGAGAGTTTTAAATTTTTGGTATGGCTGGACCGGGAGCCAATGTACATCGGTGAGCTCAGAGATGGTGGGTGAATGGGACTTGGTGTGAGCTAGGATATAGGGAGCAGAGTTTTGAATGAGCTCAAACCTAGAGAGGGCGAAAGGTGGGAGACCTTTCAGGAAAGCATTGGAATAGTCAAGTCTACCTGGCTATGACTGGATAGATAGGAATGGAACCAGGCGCATGCAATTCCACCCCCACAAATCCCAAACTGAAGAATGGAGGAGAAATGTTGGAGGAGGATTATGTGAAAGACTGCAGACAAATCAAGAAGGATGAGGTGGGTAGCTTATCACAATCAGTAATATAGGATGCCATTTGTGATTTGGATAAGTGTCTTGGCAGGGGCATAAACCTAATTGATGTAGGCCAGTGAGCACAGGGGTAATGGGTGAACAGGACCTATTACGAGTTGGAATATGAGCAGCACAATTTGGATGAGCTGCAAGGTGGGGGGGGGGGGGGGGGGGGGCAATCAGGAGAGCACTGGAATAATCGAGTCAGGAGGTACCAAAAGCATAACGAAGATTTCAGCTCCATGTGCTCTCTCATATACGCTCAGAAATGTCCATCCCACACTATATTCCTTTGCATAAAAGCAAAATACTGCGGATGCTGGAAATCTGAAACAAAAACAAGAAATGCTGGATTCACTCAGCAGGTCTGGCAGCACCTGTGGAAAGAGAAGCAGAGTTAACGTTTCGGGTCAGTGACCCTTCTTCGGAACTGACAAATATTAGAAAAGTCACAGATTATAAACAAGTGAGGTGGGGGTTGGGCAAGAGATAACAAAGGAGAAGGTGCAGATTGGACCAGGCCACATAGCTGACCAAAAGGTCACGGAGCAAAGGCAAACAATATGTTAATGGTGTGTTGAAAGACAAAGCATTAGTACAGATTAGGTGTGAATATACTGAATATTGAACATCAGCAAGTGCAAACCTGAAGAAAAACAACCTGAAAAAAACAGTGGGTAAGCAAACTGAACAAACTAAGATGAAATGAAATAAATGCAAAAAAAGATTGTAAAAAATGTAAAAAGGAATGCAAAAAAAAAAGGAAGAAAAAATAACTAAAAATGAAAGTAAAGTGGGGGGCTGTCATGCTCTGAAATTATTGAACTCAATGTTCAGTCCGGCAGGCTGTAGTGTGCCTAATCGGTAGATGAGATGCTGTTCCTCGAGCTTGCGTTGATGTTCACTGGAACACTGCAGCAATCCCAGGACAGAGATGTGAGCATGAGAGCAGGGGGGAGTGTTGAAATGGCAAGCAACCGGAAGCTCAGGGTCCTGCTTGCGGACTGAGCGGAGATGTTCCGCAAAGCGGTCACCCAGTCTGCGCTTGGTCTCCCCAATGTAGAGGAGACCACACTGTGAGCAGCGAATACAGTATACTACATTGAAAGAAGTACAAGTAAATCGCTGCTTCACCTGAAAGGAGTGTTTGGGGCCTGGGATAGTGAGGAGAGAGGAGGTAAATGGGCAGGTATTACACCTCCTGCGATTGCAAGGGAAGGTGCCCTGGGACGGGGACGAGGTGGTGGGGGTAATGGAGGAGTGGACCAGGGTGTCGCGGAGGGAATGATCCCTTCGGAATGCTGACAGGGGAAGGGAGGGGAAGATGCGACTGGTAGTGGCATCACGCTGGAGGTGGCGAAAATGGCAGAGGATGATCCTTTGGATATGGAGGCTGGTGGGATGAAAAGTGAGGACAAGGGGAACCCTGTCACGGTTCTGGGAGGGAGGGGAAGGGGTGAGGGTAGAGGTGCAGGGAATGGGTCGGACACGGTTGAGGGCCCTGTCAACTACAGTGGGGGGAAATCCTCGGTTGAGGAAAAAGGAGGTCATGTCAGAAGCACCGTCATGGAAGGTAGCATCATCAGAGCAGATGCGTCGGAGACGGAGAAACTGGGAGAATGGAATGGAGTCCTTACAGGAGGTAGGGTGTGAAGAAGTGTAGTCGAGGTAGCTGTGGGAGTCAGTGGGCTTATAATGGATATTGGTAGACAACCTATCCCCAGAGATGGAGACAGAGAAGTCGAGGAAGGGAAGGGAAGTGTCAGAGATGGACCATGTAAAGGTGAGAGAAGGGTGGAAATTGGAAGCAAAGTTGATAAAGTTTTCTAGTTCGGGGCGGGAGCAGGAAACGGCACCGATACAGTCATCAATGTACCGGAAAAAGAGTTGGGGGAGGGGGCCTGAGTAGGACTGGAACAAAGAATGCTCGACATATCCCACAAAAAGACAGGCATAACTAGGACCCATGCGGGTACCCATAGCAACACCTTTTACTTGAAGGAAATGCATGGAGTTGAAGGAGAAGTTGTTCAATGTGAGAACAAGTTCAGCCAGGCGGAGGAGGGTGTTGGTGGATGGGGACTGGTTGGGCCTCTGTTCCAGGAAGAAGCGGAGAGCCCTCAAACCATCCTGGTGGGGGATGGAGGTGTAGAGCGATTGGACGTCCATAGTGAAGAGGAGGCGGTTGGGACCAGGAAACTGGAAATTGTCAAAATGACGTAGGGCGTCAGAAGAGTCACGGATGTAGGTGGGAAGAGACTGGACCAGCGGAGAAAAGATAGAGTCTAGATAGGAAGAAGTAAGTTCAGTTGGGCAGGAGCAGGCTGACACAATGGGTCTGCCGGGACAGTCCCGTTTGTGGATTTTGGGAAGGAGGTAGAAGCGGGCTGTCCGGGGTTGCGGGACTATGAGGTTGGAAGCTGTAGAGGGAAGATCTCCAGAGGAGATGAGGTCAGTGACAGTCCTTTGGACGGTGGCTTGATGTTCGGTGGTGGGGTCATGGTCCAGAGGGAGGTAGGAAAAGGTGTCTGTGAGTTGGCGTTGAGCTTCTGCAAGGTATTCCTTTGCATATACGTTACTCTACTATTTTGGATGATCAATTGTGATAATAGCAGAAATACTTTCACCATTAGTGCACCCTTAACAATAACTTTCAAATAGATAACATTTTTCCACATTATAATTGCCTTCGCTGGAGCAACGATGCTTCCAGACCCTACATCTCCACGTTACTCTGGATACACACACCCCCATGGCGCTCTGTGCACCGGTTGCTAAGGTCCCCTCAGCACTCTCTCCCCTTCTTTGCTCCGATTGGTCGCCGTTTTCCCGCGTGCGCCACAACTGCCATTTTGAACCGAGGAGCTGTAGCTTGGTGTCCTGGACCCGGCTGACTGATTGAGGGAGTGAGATCGGTTGTTGATCGGCCTCACACTGTGCGCAGGTAAGCTCTGTGCCTTTTGGGGTTGGGGAACCGGAGAAGCCTTCCCCGGAGTGAGAGGGAAGAAAAGGCGCTTGCGTCGGCCTCTCGGACTGGAATCAGGCCGCCGTGGCCCCGTCACCGGATCCACAGTGTCTGTCAGGCACCTGCGGGCTAGGCTGACAGGAATTCGCATTTCGTCCCTAGATTTGCCGGGTAGCGAGTCTTAACTCGCACTCGGGGCCGCAGAGAGAGGCTCAGGTATTAAAGCCACCTTTCGCTAAATGATGCGGAGCCAGTAGCAAGAGCGCTGTTCTCAGAGGCGACTGGCTGTAGCTCGGGGCCAGACTATGCCCCCAGTTAGTTCCACCATAATCAGTCTGGAGTGTGGCAGTTTTAAAGGCCGCTGTGCGTTTAAGTTAAACCCGATGTCCCCCTCCCACCCCCGCCCACTGTTTCTGGTCTAGGAGAAACATGAGTTTCTTTTTTTTTTCTTTCCCTCTTTGTGTTTCCCGCCATCAGATCTTTCTGTGGAATGAAACAGTTTCTTATTCAGTCCGATTCCAAAGGGGTTAATGTCTACGGGAACGTGTTACATTAGAGGTTTATTGCTTTAGGAAGAGGGATTGGGGGAAAATATTGTCACAAAACAAAACATCATCACAGTGCCAGCATTCAACCTATTCAAATGTTTTTTTTGTAAAAAAAAAAGCTCCAGTGATCTCTGAACAAATGTTAACATAAAATTCACAGGAAAATAAATTCCAGTACTATCTCGATTGAACTGCTAAACTACTGTCATGAAATAGACGTAGCGCTCTAAAAACTCTCATGGTTTGTCAGTGAAATTTTGTTGTGAAATATGCCAGATGGGTTCCATCAGAGCCCAGTGAATCAGAACATCTTGGAATTCTTTTAAAGAAAATGTTATACAATCTGGAACACAATTAGAATAACTATTGAGATATTGTCATTTGACTCTTATAGAATGTATAAATTGGATGAATACGTAGGAAAAATTTGCAGAGCTATGGGTAAGAGCAAAGAAGTGGGACTAATTGGATAGCTCCATTGGGCACCATGGAGTGACCAGCCTCATATTTGTATATCCGAGAATGATTAGCATGATGATGAACCATTTTGTAATCCATTATTGAAACAATATGGTATTTTGTGAGGTCCTACGTCACAGTAACATCAATGAATCTGCAGCATTAATCTGACTAATTTTGTGCAATTAAACATGTCTCTTTCTGAATATTACTAGCAATGTTTGATCAGGTTGTGCAAAACATGAGTGTTCTGATAATTCAATGCCAAGTGTTAAAGTTTGCATTGAAAACTACATACTTTCACATCCACACTACCCCTTTCCTCTCCTATTATTTTTAAAGAGATACAGCACTGAAACAGGCCCTTCGGCCCGCCGAGTCTGTGCCGACCAACAACTACCCATTTATACTAATCCTACATTAATCCCATATTCTCTACCACATCCCCACCATTCTCCCACCACCTATCTACACTAGGGGCAATTTACAATGGCCAATTTACCTATCAACCTGCAAGTCTTTGGAGGTGGGAGGAAACCGGAGCACCCGGCGGAAACCCACGCAGACACAGGGAGAACTTGCAAACTCCGCACAGGCAGTCCCCAGAACTGAACCCGGGTCGCTGGAGCTGTGAGGCTGCTAACCACTGCGCCGCCCATATTGTCCCCGTTGCTGCTGAAACCTTTATCTGGGCTTTTTTGACTTGATTACTGCAATGTCCTTCCTGGTCTCCTATCCTCCCTCTACAATCTCAAACTCATCTAAAACTCAGTTGTTGGTATCCTGTTCAATTTGCCCTCCCATTCTTGCTAACCTGAACTGGCTCTCTGTTCCTCAATGCATTGAATTTAATATCCTTGCCCTCATCTTCAAATCCCTCCATGTCCTTACCTTGCTCAACACCTGCAATCTGCTCAGTCTTGTGTGTTTCCTCAGGCTGGTTGATCTGTTAACTGGCTTTCTGCAAATCCTCTCCTTTTGTTCTTTGCTCCTTTGGCCGAGCCTTCAGCTGCCTTATTTTTGTTCTTTGGAATGTCTTTCCTAAATGACTGTCTTTAACTCCTCTCTCAGCTTTTGAAAGCTGCCTCGAACAAGCTTTTGGTCACCTCTCCTACCGTGCTTTCCCCCTTGAAAGCATTCTATGGGTAAGAGTGGGGAAGTGGGACTAATTGGATAGCTCCATCAGGCACCATGGGGTGAGCAGCCTCATATGCTAATCATTCTATGATATACAAATGATGGTGAACCATCCTGTAATCCATTATTGAAACAATATGGTCTTTTGTGAGGTCCTACATCTTTTATGTTCAAGGTACTTAAATTCATCAAATTATTGTTGGTGATTGTGATATTTGTGCTTAAGCTGTTCAACCATGGATGAAATCTAAGAAAGAGAAAATTGATTGGGAACTTTCATCAAAATGTTCTTTAAACATGTAGTATTTAGTAGATAAATGTGTGCAGCACTTTTTAAAAAATCTTTGGTTCCTGGCAATCAAATAATACTTCAATGCACCAAGTCCCATTCATCCATCACCCCATCGTTGACCTACATCGGCTCACGGTTGAGCAAAACCTTCACTTAATTCTCATCCTTGTTTTCAAATCCCTCTATGTCTTTGTCACTTCTTATCTCTGACCTCCAGCCCTGCAACCCTTGGATAGCTGCGTTACTCCAGTTTGGTCGTCTTGTGCGCCCTCAATTTTAATCAGTCTACCATCGTGGATGTGCTTTCAGCTGCCTAAGCCCTAAGCTTTTTTTAATTCATTCATGGGATGTGGGAGTCACTGGCTATGCCAGCATTTATTGCCCATCCCTAATTGCCCTTGAGAAGGTGGTGGTGAGCTGTCTTCTTGAACCGCTGCAGTCCATGTGGGGTAGGTACACCCACAGCGTTATTAGGAAGGGAGTTCCAGGATTTTGACCCAACGACAGTGAACGAACGGCAATATAGTTCCAAGTCAGGATGATGTGTGACTTGGAGGGGAACTTGCAGGTGGTGGTGTTCCCATGCATTTGCTGCCCTTGTCCTTCTAGTTGGTAGAGGTCGCGGGTTTGGAAGGTACTGTCTAAGGAGCCTTGGTGCGTTGCTGCAATGCATCTTGTAGATGGTACACACTGCTGCCACTGTGCGTCGGTGGTGGAGGGAGTGAATGTTTGTAGATGGGGTGCCAGTCAAGTGGGCTGCTTTGTCCTGGATGGTGTCGAGCTTCTTGAGTGTTATTGGAGCTGCTCCCATCCAGGAAAGTGGAGAGTATTCCATCACACTCCTAACTTGTGCCTTGTAGATGGTGGATAGGCTTTGGGGAGTCGGGAGGTGAATTACTCGCTGCAGGATTCCTAGCCTCTGAATTCCCTCCCTAAACCTCTACCTGTCATCATTTTAACAACTCCTTAAAACCTACCTCTTTGACCAAGTTTTTGTTATCTGCCCTAATATCTCCTTATGTGGCTTAGTGTCATATTTTAGTTTGCTAAAGCTCCTGTGATATGCTGTCGGATGTTTCACAATTTTAAAGGCACTATATAAATGCAACTTGTAGTTCTGCATAATTCTAGAGTACTGCCACCTAGTGTGTTAAATGAATTTTTCAGTTCAGATTTACCTTTCACTCCTTGTGGCTAGCTACCTCTTGTGTCTGAAATTCAGTTCATTGTGTATTTCATATGCTTGAGCTGACTCTCTTTCTAACTTTTTATTGAGCCATAACTGCATATTGTGCTAGTTTTAATTGTTGGGCAGGGTTAGTGAGAATCAGCAAGATGCATTATTGGGAAAAGTCTAATTTTGCTTCACCGTGCATGACCATATTACTCAGGATACAAGCTTCTTTTTGAGACAATTCAATTTTTTTTGTAACTGTTGTTTAACATTACAGCATCACATTAATTTTTTCCAAATATATTGTAACTGACTTCATGGGGGCATTTCTGCTTTTTAGTTTTAGGTGGGGTTGAAGTAATACATCAAATTTCCTAATCCATTGAGGGAAGGTGGGGATGTGGTAGGAATATGGGATTAATGTAGGATTAGTATAAATGGGTGGTTGATGGTTGGCACAGACTCGATGGGCCGAAGGGCCTGTTTCAGTGCTGTATCTCTAAATAAAAAAATAAAATAATCCATCAAATGGGCAGAAAAGTGGCAGATGGAATTTAATGCTGTAAAGTGTGAGGTGATACACTTTGGAAGGGGCAATGTGACACGGGAGTATTCAATGCATGGCCTGACACTGGGAAGTTCCAAGGAACAAAGGGACCTTGGCGTGTTTGTCCATAGATCTCTGAAGGCAGAAGGGCAGGTTAATAGGGCGGTGAAAAAGGCATATGGGACACTTGCCTTTATCAATCGAGGCATAGATTACAAAAGCAGGGAGGTCATGTTGGAGTTGTACAGAACTTTGGTAAGGCCACAGCTGGAGTACTGTGTGCAATTCTGGTTGCCATGTGATTGCATTGGAGGGGGTGCAGAGGCGATTCACCAGGATGTTGCCTGGGATGGAGCTTTTAAGCTATGAAGAGAGGTTGGATAGGCTTGGGTTGTTTTCACTGGAGCAGAGAAGACTGAGGGGTGACCTGATCGAGGTGTACAAGATTATGAAGGGCATGGACAGGGTGGATAGGGAGCAGCTGTTCCCCTTAGTTGAAGGGTCAGTTATGAGGGGTCACAAGTTTAAGGTGAGGGGCGGGAGGTTTAAGGGGGACTTGAGGAAGAACTTTTTTACCCAGAGGGTGGTGACTGTCTGGAATGCCCTGCCTAGGAGGGTGGTAGATGCAGGTTGCCTCACATCCTTTAAAAAGTACCTGGATGAGCACTTGGCACGTCATAACATTCAAGGCTATGGGCCAAGTGCTGGCAAATGGGATGAGGTAGACCGGTCAGGTGTTTTTAATGCATTGGTGCAGACTCGATGGGCTGAAGGGCCTCTTCTGCACTGTATTATTCTGTGATTCTGTGATAAGTTTAACTCTGCAGCTTCAGTATCTAAGATAGACTACCTGTAGCTTTGAGAGGGAGAGAGAAAAGCTGAATGATTCTCGTGAAGACCTTCATATTGTTAGTTTCAATTGCATTGCCTTAATTTAGTGTTGCCCGTTTCTGCTTTTTGTGGGTTTTCATTTTATAGTTGCTAGGCAAGCAGAGAAACTGAAACTATGGGAGTGCAAGAAAACTTGGTTTTGCACAGTAATTTGGAAATAATTCAACCCAGTGCTGTGGTAGTGTCACTTTCCTCATATTAAGACGCTGTCTGGTGTGACCGCAGATGACTTGTGCTGTTCTGTCTCTGAGGTGGTATTGGTATCTTTCTATAATGTTGTGCATCTTTCTTAAATTTACGTAGATTAACTATTGAAATATTTTGTCTGTGTTTGGAGTTCCTGATGGTTTTCTGATTGGTTCATACTAACTGATTATCAGTCACGTACTTTGTAAGTTACAAAATTAGAAGGGAGCCTGTGGCACTGACGCTACTGGCTGTGTAAAAGTAACACATTTATTCTTTAAAACTCAGACTAGATGGACAGGAAACCACTGTTGGTAATTGGATGTGTACACCAACCAAGAGAGCACATGGATCAGTGTTTACTTTATTTCGCTCTGGCATATTATCAGCCAGTACTGACCATTTACTCCGTTCTGTTATCAGTGCAAGATCGACAATTGCTTCCTTGAAAGAAAGACTTGCAGTTGTATAGCACCTTTCATGACCTTGGGTTGTCCAAAGCACTTTACAGCCAATAAAGTAGTTTTGAAGTGTAGTCACTATTGTAATGTAAGAAATGGGGAAGTCATTTTGTGCACAGTAAGGTCCCACAAACATCATTGGGGTAATGACCAGATTAATCTGTTTCAGATGATGGTTGAGGGATAAATATTGGCCAGGACAGAACTCTCCTGTTCTTGGGAATAGTATCATAGGATCTCTTGAGAGGGCATAGGGGTGTCAGTTTTAAGGTTTTATCTGAAAGACAGCACTGGAGTTTCAGCCTAGAACTTTCCTTGAATCTTCCGGAGTGGGACTTGAACCCACAGCCTTATGACTCAGATGAATGGTACTATGGCTGACATTGTAAAATATTGGTACTGAACACACCTAGCTGGTGCTCTTCTGGCTCCAATTTGGATTTTAAAATAGTGTTGCCTGCTACTGGTCATATTCACTGCCCAGCAGATTGGATCCGGCTCCAAGAAAGCAATAATGGACAGCAGTACTTCAATCAGCTGGCACATGTTTAAAAAGCTGTATGTAAATGTGATGAATCACTCTGGTTATTTATGGTTAACTGTATATTGTGCCTGACTTTGGTAGATTTTTAATAGTTCAACCATCAAAGGAAATTGAAGTACACTGTTCCACTGCCAAAATAGTGCCAAAATAAAATTAAATCATCAGCTAAAATCAAAATATAAATTACACAAAATAAATGGCAGCAAGAAAGAAAATCCAAATGCAAATTTTTTTCTTTTCAAAATATCAAGGGATTTTGGCAATCCTGCAAGACCACATTTTTCAGCTTGTGCATCACAAGCTACTTCAGTCCTGATGATGGTGCTTCCATGATCCTGTTAGGTACAGAATTCTGGGATTTTGACCTATTTATGATGTCTATATTAGGATATTCTATGATTTGGAGAGGAACTTGGGGTGATATTGTTTTCAGGGTCTTGTTACTCTTGTCTTTCTCAGTGGTAGGGTTCAAAGCAGCTTGGTGAGTTGCTGTAGTCAGTTCATCCTGTAGACCATATCAAAGGCAGCTTGGTGAGTTGCTGTAGTCAGTTCATCCTGTAGACCATGCCTACTGCAGTCTTAATGTGCCAGTGGTGGATGGTGTGGGTATTGCATTCAGTATCAGGGGCTCCAGTCAAACAGACTGGAAGATGTCACGATGCTTCAATATTATTGCAGCTGCACTCATCCAAGTGATTATTTCAGACACTCCTGATTTGAACTTTTTCAATGGGGGAAAAGCTTTGAAAAGTCAGGGGGTGAGCCACTCTTTGTGGAATGTTTAGTCTCTATCCTGCCCATGCAGCTATGGTGTTGATATAGTTTCAGGTCAGTGGTGCCCCCCCAATATGTTGATGGGGAACTTGGTGATGCTATTGAAGGTTGGGTGAGACAGCTGGGCGTTTTCTTGTCAATTGGACATGAATTGGCACAGGTCATCCAAGCATGGATGTTGTCCAGAACCCGCTGCATGTGTTATTGGTAGAGTTGTTAATGGTTTCAGTGTTCAACTCCATCAGCAAGCAACTCCACTGCTGACCTCCTTGACAAGGAGATCATTGAAGATGGTTGGGCTGAGGACACTTCCTAAGGAACTTCAATAATGTTCAGTGGCTGCAGTTATTTGCCTCCTCTGGAAGCCTCAATTCATTTTCTTTCTCTTTCTATCCCATTGTAGTTCACTTCATGAGTCCACCAAAACCTGTGATTGACCTTATCCTTATATACATGCTGCAGTTTGGTAACAAAATCTGCAGGCATGAACGGTGATGACACCCAGTCCTGCTTTTTTCTGACGTCTCTTTTGACCCTTCCATTGCCTCTGCACAGTCAGATTGCTTGTCTGACTTCCAGTTGGTCACAAATCTGCAATTTCCTACAGCTGAACATTTGCCCCCCACCCCAAACTCCATGTCCTCAACCCCAACTTTATTCACCTCCCAGCCACTGTCTCATGTTGAATCAGTGTTTGTGACCTCTGTGTTCGAGTCAATCTCGAACTTAGCTCCTAACACCATATTCCTTCCATCACAGAGCTCACTTCCTGTCAACTACGTAACATCACCTGCCTCTGCCCTAATTTCAGAGCAACTGTTGCTGAATCCCTCATCTTTGCCTTTTGTTGTTTGTAATAGTTGAATCTGAAGTGCTCTCCTGGCTGCCCTCTCATCATTTGCAAACTTCAGCCCATTCAAAATGGAGTTGCACATATCTTAATCTCTACCAAATCCCTCATACCCATCACTCTTGTCCTCACTGAACTATATCAGCTTTCAATGCCTTCCATTTAAAATTTTCATCTTTGTGTTTAAATGCCTCCATGGCCTTTCATTTCTAATCTCCATTGCTACACCCTGCTCAAACTGTCCAATCCCTTGCCTCAAGTCCTTTTATTCTTCTGTCCCTACCCTACCCCCTTGCCTCAGCTTTCAGCTACCTCAGCCCTGTGTTCCAGAATTTTCCATAAACGTGTCTGTTAATACTGAATTCACTTGTATGTGTTCCATTTCGTGCATGACTAATGCTACGTTAAATTGTCTAATTCCAAGTGTGGTATAAGTGAAATATGTTGAAACAAATGTCTTGTCTCTGATTTGTCACTTGCTTGTCCACCATCCAGTATTGGATGAGCAGAAATGTCCTCCAACTAAAAAGGAATTGGGAAGCCCAAAGCCATTATCGTTGGTCCCTGCCACAAACTCTACTTACTGGCCACTAACTCCATCCCTCTCCTTGTAAAATTTCCCCCCAAACCTCTCTGCCTCTCGACCTTACTTTCCTCCTTTAAGATGCCCTGTAAAACCTATCTCTTTGACCAAGCTATTGGTCATCTGCCTTGATAATGCTCCTGTGAAGCCCCTTGGGTGATTTTGTTATGTTAAAGGTGCTACAAGAACGACCTGTGCTATTCACGTCAGATGTTATGAAATATGTGTTTTTTTTTAAGTTCCCCAAT
This sequence comes from Heterodontus francisci, assembly GCF_036365525.1. NCBI lineage: Eukaryota > Metazoa > Chordata > Chondrichthyes > Heterodontiformes > Heterodontidae > Heterodontus > Heterodontus francisci. The sequence continues at coordinate 39,329,516 of NC_090372.1, forward strand.
AAGCTAAAGTTATATCTTAGTTTCTTGTTACATATTTAGCCCAGGGCCTCTTCGGGTTGCCTTTTTAAAAAATTTATAAAAATCACAGCTTCACTACTCTATGCTGGCAATGGTTTATGTGCTCCTGCTTCAGTTCTGCATTTGGAAGCTATGTCCTGTCAAACTAAATGGTACTATTTTGAAGACAGTTCAGGAACAGAGACCTGTTTTTGTGTATAAGTTGATATGGCTTTTTTTTTGAAAAAGTGCATGCGGAATTCATGGCCTTTATAATTAGAGGCATAGAGTGTAAAAGTGGGGCAGTTAAACTAAACCTTTATAAATCACTGATTAGGCCTCATTATCAGCTCTCTCTTCCAGCAAATTATGGAGCTGAAGGGAGCTGGAAAGAATCTGAAGACACATGTGCAATATCCCACTCAGCAAGATTTGCCCCATTGTGTCATATTCTGGAAGATGTCAAGGCCTTGGAGAGGGGACAGAGGCAATTTACTAGAATGGTATTTTTGACACTTTGAGGGGCTTCAGTTATGTGAAGAGACTAAAGAAGCTGAAATTGTTCTCAGACCAGAGAGATTTAATAGAGGTTTAGTAGGGGTGTTCAAAATTGAGGTGTGTTAATAGAGTAAATAGTGTTATGAAAGTGATTCTTTTTTGTTAAAAATAATTTTTTAAAGGAATTTATGATTAAGCTGAATAAATGTTAGACCAGGTTTTTTTAAAAAAGAAGCCAGCAAGAGGACTGAGGGAGCCAGATTGGCAACAGTGTTGCTGGTTGTCACATGGCTCAGGTTGGAGATGGAGCGGAAACCCTGGTAATGGGCAGAAAAGTGACAAGCACTCCTTTACTTGGACAAGTCCAGTAGTAACAGAGCACCTGGAAGGGCAGAAAACTGACCAGCTTTCTGGTAGTCAACGTGTCTGTGTGCTTTAACCTTCTGGAAGGTGATAAAGTCTGCGGTGAAGTGTCAAAAAAGGACAGAAGACCACAACCCAGCTCACTTTCTAGAAGTTCCATAAAAGATTCTGTGAAGTCCACTGTGTCGGGTCGTCTTGTTTCCTGTATTTGAAAAAGACCGCAATTGTTGACAATGCGATCGGTAGGTGGCGCTGTTTTGGCACATGCGCAGATACAGCATGTGCCACGAAAACATCACAGACTGCGACTGCAGCAGCTGCCAGGACTAAAGATGGCGCTGCTCAAAAAATCACAGATGAAACCTAACAAACACGTGGCAGAATACAACGGCCGGAGTGAGAGAGTGGAGCGGGCCGGGGAGACCAGCGGTGGGGGAGAAAGAGGGAAGGGGGGGGGGGAGAAAGAGGGAGAGGGGGGGGGGGAGAAAGAGGGAGAGGGGGGGGGGGAGAAAGAGGGAGAGGGGGGGGGGAGAAAGAGGGAGAGGGGGGGGGGGAGAAAGAGGGAGAGGGGGGGGGGGAGAAAGAGGGAGAGGGGGGGGGAGAAAGAGGGAGAGGGGGGGGGGGAGAAAGAGGGAGAGGGGGGGGGGAGAAAGAGGGAGAGGGGGGGGGGAGAAAGAGGGAGAGGGGGGGGGGAGAAAGAGGAGAGGGGGGGGGAGAAAGAGGGAGAGGGGGGGGGGAGAAAGAGGGAGGGGGGGGAGAAAGAGGGAGGGGGGGGAGAAAGAGGGAGGGGGGGGAGAAAGAGGGAGGGGGGGGGAGAAAGAGGGAGGGGGGGGGAGAAAGAGGGAGGGGGGGGGAGAAAGAGGGAGGGGGGGGGAGAAAGAGGGAGGGGGGGGGGAGAAAGAGGGAGGGGGGGGGGAGAAAGAGGGAGGGGGGGGGGAGAAAGAGGGAGGGGGGGGGAGAAAGAGGGAGGGGGGGGGAGAAAGAGGGAGGGGGGGAGAAAGAGGGAGAGGAGAGGGGGGGCGAGAGAGTGAGGGAGAGGGGGGGGAGAGGGAGAGGAGAGGGGGGGGGCGA